>NC_140935.1:125999597-126599597 GCF_014529385.1 Adiantum capillus-veneris
CAAATATCTGCTCGTGGCTACAGACTATGCAACAAAGTGGGCAGAGGTACTAGCGACAGTAGATTGCACTGGCAATACAGTGACCAAATTTTTATATGAAAATATTTTATGCAGATTTGGATGTCCCTTAGAGATCACCAGTGATAGAGGCAGTCATTTTGTCAATGACATGATCTCAAATTTGCGGGCCAATTACAAGATTTTTCATCGCAAGTCGTGCTCTTATTACCCTAGAGCCAATGGACAGGCCGAGAGCACCAACAAGGTTCTGATCGCCCTACTGAGGAAAGCATGTCATCTCCATCCAGCATCGTGGGCTCAGGCTGTGCACGGCACTCTTTGGGCATACCGCACATCTTTCAAAGCAACAACGAATCAAACGCCTTTTCAACTCGCTTTCGGTTTGGAAGCCATAGCTCCATTTGAGTTCAACTCCGGTTCCCCTAGGGTGGGCAGTCTGCGTGCAAGTTGGGGCATGGAATCTGCCTCTATCTCCCGTCTCACCTTATTGGATGAAAGCCGCCTTTTAGCTTCTCGTGCTCTGCAAGCGGAACAACTTCGTCGCAAAGTGTGGCATGATCGCCACCTCAGAAAGCCAAAAATAACGCAAGGCACATTGGTGCTACTCTATCAGGCAAAATATTTGAAAAAAGCAAAGAAGCTGGTTCTAGCTTGGCAAGGGCCCTTTAGAGTACAGGAGGTTTTGCCACAGGGGGCTGTCCAGTTAGTGCTATTACTCCTCTGAGTAAAGGGTCTGCAACTATCCCGCCATCTGTAGGTTCTATGTCCCATCTCTCTCCTCCCCACTATCTTTCCATCAGAACGGGTGTTTTGTTACTGTCTCAGTTATGCTCTCCTCATGACTAGCTTTCCACCAGAATGGATGCTCTGTTACTGTCTCAATTTCTGCTATGTCTTGTTATTTGCGGTTAAGTATTAAGGTCCTTCCAGTTAAGCTTTCAGTCAAGCTTCTCGTCGGAGTGGTTTTGTTCAGTTTGACAAGTGGAATCTGCTTGGGGACTCTTGGGGACTCTGCTTAGATGGCAATTGGGATAATGAACAAGGTGTAATCAAGGACTTGACTTGATGAGACTCCCAATGCCATACTGTCTATGGGAAGAATATGGCAGAGTTTATGTCAAAGAACTTTGATTCCAATAGCAGAAAAAACCTTTGGTGCCATTAAACTTTCAGCTTTGCTGTAGGAACCTTAATCTCCTAATGAGTCAAAATTACCCTCCCTTTTATCTGCTCGAGATTTGTAGCTGCTCAAAAATTAGCACTTTGTACCTTCTCTTTGCTTCTGCTATCACTTTTATCACTTTGTACCGAGTGTGATCGTTGCGCCCTACCTATCCCAACCCCAAACCCCTCGCCCCTAACCTCTCCACAAACACACTCACCCCTACTCTATACCAACCCCTCGCCCCTACCCTCCCTTACTTCCCTCGCCCTTACCTGCCCTCAACCCCCTAGCCCCTACCCACTATCTCCCCCCTCGCCCCTATCCACTTATTCCCCCTCGCCCTTACCTACCCTCAACCCCCTCGCCCCTATCCACTATTTTCCCCCTCGCCCATACCCACTCTCTCCCCCCTCGCCCCTATCCACTATTTTCCCCCTCGCCCCTACCCACCCTCAACCCCCTTGCCCATACCCACTCTCTCCCCCCTCGCCCCTATCCACTTATTTCCCTCACCCTCATCACCCTCGCCCATACCCACTCTCTCCCCCTCGCCCCTATCCACTATCTCCCCCCTCGCCCCTATCCACTTATTCCCCCTCGCCCTAACCTACCCTCAACCCCCTCGCCCCTATCCACTTATTCCCCCTCGCCCTTACCTACCCTCAACCCCCTCGCCCTTATCCTCTAAATATCCCTCGACACTACCTCCCTTACTCCCTCGCCCCTATCCTATACGCATCCCCTCGCCCAATTCCGCCTGCATCCATCGATTAGCAATCAGAACCGATCGTTTTCAATCCATCGCGTGCTTTAAAACAGCCATAGCTTTTTTAACTCATCATCCGCTGCCTCCATCGCTTTGAAAGGACAAGCTATTCGTTTCTTGCGTATTCAAGCTTTTTCAGAGTTAGCACTGCACACTGCAAATTGACACAACCAGGAATTCTCTTTACAATGGCTGGAACAAGCAAGCAAGTAAGGGAAAAAAAAGCTCTCTCTCCAGAGAGGCCAACTGAGACATCCCAAAGTTCTGCAGAGGCAGAGGATGTGGATACATCCAGCCATGGCCTCACTGATGTGTCCTCCACTGATCACAGTGATGAAAATTACAAGGAGTCCGAATCAAGATCTGCTTACGACTTCGAGTCTTCGAGCAACGAGGAAGAGGAAGAGGATGAAGAAGAAGAAGCTGTAAAGAACCAAAAGAAGAGAAAAGCCATCATGCAGGTACTGGGTCATCCAATTCCTCGGCCTCCTTCTTCCAAGACCCAAACCAAGTTCACATTGAACTTCCATCTGCAACAGCCTCATCCGTCGCTTCGAGAAGTCCTGTTAAAAGACCAGCTACACAAGCTAGGATTGTCAGCATTAGTAGACATCGATCTGCCTTCGGATATTCCCATGGATATGGTGCATGCACTCCTCAAGTTTTTTCCCAAAGTCAGAGAACACCCACTGACTGCTACACGAATAGGTAACGCCTTGGGGATGACAACTTTTCCTGCAGTGAAACCGGCTACGCGCACCTATTCCCAACTTTCGAAAGATGCGACAATCGAGGCATGCAAAGAACTACTCAGTACGAATCATGCTGGCTATGCAAGGAATAAACAGCTCTGGTCCATTTTCAAGTATTACTTTTTGGTCAGAGATCCTAAAGTCGGCAAGGGCAAGGGCAAGGGCAAGGGCAAGGGCAGATGTGACGTGCCTACTATATTCTCACACTGCGAAGGCCTATACTGCCTCATCCACACCATCCCATGTGGCTTTCATCAAATTTTATTTACCTCTTTACAGTCTCGAGCTAAAAGATTCAGAGCTCAGGTGCAATCTGTGCAATCAAGCTTTCAATGCTTCGCAGCTCCGATGTTGGCCTGGGTGATTAATATACCTGTTAGTCCTATGGATGTGGATGCGGCGATGCAACGTAAAAGCTCTAAGGGAAAAGGGAAAGATATTGAACAAACAAAGGATCTATCTGAAAAGCCAAAGAAAAAGAGGGCAAAGGTAGTGAAGGACACAGTAGCATCTTTAGTATCCCTGCCAGTCTCCGAAAGCCAACAGCTTCGAGTGAAGCAACCAGTTCGACGTTCCTCACATACGGTCACTACTGATTCGATGGTAAGTTCAGGTGGTCCAAATCACACTATGCATGTCACAACTGTGACTTCTACAATGTGTGTTCCTCTCTCTACTGCTGCTATTTTTACACCTACCACAGTGACTAGCTCCCATGTCCCAGTGGCAATTGCTTCTTCTCCTATGCCTAGTCCTGCGGCAACCACTCCTACCATCTCTACTTCGACAGAGAGACATGCGCCTAGTCCAGAGAGGCATCCTCCTAGTCCACCGCGAGCAGTGCCACTTGTCACACCATTCCCACCAGCAGTCCCACCAGCTGTACCACTCTCCAGCTCTCTTCACCCTGACACTATTACAGGACCTTCTACAGGATCGGACTCTACATCATTTTTTCGGCTATCAGAGGATATATTGCAGGAGTCTAGGCAAGCCATTGCCACCATTGAGCTGGGAGCAGAGCGTTTAGCAGCCACACACCAGCGTCACACAGCTACTTACGCAGCTATGGAGGGAGCTCTGAAGGTTGCTGAGAGCGCCATCGCGGATAGGGATGCCACTATTTTCGCACTCCAGCAGGCCCTGAAGTTAAAGTCTCAAGTGATTAGTGACCTTCAGAATCAACTACAAGGATTTAGAGAATTGTTGTTATAGGAAAATAGGGCAACGCAGCCTACGATGATGGGTATGGGATATGGGTGGACTGGAGCAGGTACACCAATGCAGCATGCAACAACGGGTCCTTCTCAACAGTTTATGGGACTTTACTCACAGACTCCAGTTCCCGTTCAGTACTACAACCAACAACAACAGTATCCTCCTCCTCAGGGGTTTCAGCCTTCACCATTGCATCAGATGCAAAATATGACTTGTTGTGATGGAGTTGCTGGAGCACACAGGCATGGTTGTGTTACTCGACGTCCTCAGTACACTACAGGACAGGTGCTACCATCGGCTCAGCAGCAGGTGGCTGGTCATTTCTCAGGAAACACACTTACTGACAGGAGAGCTCGCATACAGCAAGGCCCCACAATCGATTTGATGGCCCCACCTCCAGAGGCTGATCCTTCGGATGCAACAGTGGCCACCACTCTATCTCTTGGATGACAGATCCAGGAACTCACCATTGTACATACTAGTAGTTTTCTTTCAAAGTTTCAGTCTTCCTCTCATCGAGACGGTGAGCGGTCTTGTGGCGGGCAACCTGTAGCAGGGCTACAGTCACTTCACAGGACAGGCACTTGGACAGTTAGCTACAGTTGGTCTGGTTCACACTGGACGGGCCCTTTGGGCTGGGAGTGACACGTGGTAGGGTACCTACGGTGGTCTAGTGGACATCGTGGCCAGGTCACCACCACCACTCAGTTTGGAGATAGACTTAGCTGGTTGGACATTTATGGGCCGTTGGTGGCTCTTATGGGTTGTACATATGAGTAGTCGTGTTTTGGGGCAGTTCTATCTTATCTTGCACGTAGTTGTCTAGAGGAAGTCTTACACAGAGCACTGCTTCACCATCCCTGCACATCTGAGCCTCGACACCCCATTTGTACCTGTGAGTCCTGGGCTGGAGCGGAGTGTGCTGCCACGCCAGAGTCTGTACATGGTTCTTTGAGCTAGTCGAGTCCACATATTCTGGTCCACTGTTGTGTCTCTGTTGTTATCCATTGTTTCTGTGTTGTTATCCGTTGTTTCTGTGTTTCATTCTGTTTGAGAGAGTTTTCATTTGTTTGAGTGAGATTGTCACGCACATTGCACTAAGGGGCACCCACACTGTAGAGAGCACGACACATTATCCGCGCTACAACATTCCCCTCGTACCAGAGGCACGCTGATCGATCGAGCGACCGAGCTAGGGAGATCCAAACGCCCCACACTGCGGAGGACTACAAAGCATCGAAGGCAGCTATATCAGAGGATTCGGATCCCTTTGGCTACTGACCATGCACAACGCCCGGTCAGACTACTGACCATGGAGGAGATTAATGAGATCCGCCAGCGACCGATGCTAGATCTCCTGTGATTTAGCTCTTTCTGAGGATACACCCACATTGTGTTGTCTTAGCTCCCCATTTGCTTTTCACCCCCCACCCACTCATATCCTATACAATCCCAACTAGATGCTTAGTTCACATCTAGCAGCTTAGGATTCCATAGTATTTTTTATTTTGTTACTCAGACTATGTATCAGATCCACCACATTGTAACTTTTTGGTCTCATAGGTCACTTTGGCCTTTTGAAGACGTTGACATCACATTTCATTTCAATTCATCCATCTCTCTCTCTCTCTCTCTCTCTCTCTCTCTCTCTCTCTCTCTCTCTCTCTCTCTCTCTCTCTCTCTCTCTCTCTCTCTCTCTCTCTCTCTCTCTCTCTCTCTCTCTCTCTCTCTCTCTCTACCCCGTCTACTACGAGATACGAGGCCGCTTCCATTGCTTGTTCAGAGAGGGCTTTGGACCATTCTCCAGAGTCATGCAGTACGAGGACCAGAGATGCTTGGGTTTGTTTTTGCTCGAGCTATGCAGACACAGAGAGAGCGTGATGAGAGGAGAGGCTAGCCAGTCTCAGAGACAGATCACAGATTTCTTTAGAGCTGCCACTGGACACCCGGAGGAGTTACTACCACAGCAGAACTCGTCGTCTCACACCAGAGGCACACTGATCGACCGAGCGACTAAGCTGGGAAGATCTAGACGCCCACGACTGCGGAGGACTACACAGCATCGGCGGAGGCTGCATCAGAGGATTCGGATCACTTTGGCTCGACATGCACGACGCCCAGTCAGACTACTGACCATGGAGGAGATTGATGAGATCCGCCAGCGACCGATGCTGGATCTCTTGTGATCTAGCTATCCCAGCTAGCTGCTTAGTTCACACCTAGTAGTTTAGGATTCTATAGTATTTTATTGTGACATTTGTCATTTCATTTTTGTCATTGTTGTCATCTTGTTACTTTTGACTCTGACTTTGTATCAGATCCACCACATTGTAACTTTCTGGTCTCATAGGTCACTTTGGTCTTTTGAAGACGTTATATAACATTTCATTTCATTTCTCTCTCTCTCTCTCTCTCTCTCTCTCTCTCTCTCTCTCTCCATGGGTTTGAACTCTCTCTTATTGTTTTTAGGGTTTCGTCATTATGTTTTTGCTGTTTTTTAAGGTTTTGTCACTGTTTCTTGCTGTTTTTTAGGGTTTTGAAATTGTTTTTTTGCCCTTTTTTAGGATTTCGCCACTGTTTTTTATTGTTTTATAGGGTTTCAAAAATGTATTTTGCTGTTTTTAAAAGTTTCGAAGCTGATTTTCTCTATTTTTAAGGATTTCACAAGCATTTCTTGCTATTTTTTAGAGTTTCTTGCATTTTTTTTGTTGTTTTAGTCTTTCTCTGTCTCATGGTCTCCCTCCATTGGGCTACTCATTGACCCAATTCACATGGCCTCTCCTTTGGCTATAGCCCGCCTCCCTCTCAACATGAAGTTCTCGATTACCAACAAGTGGATATCAATACTTGGAGTTGAAGTGAAGGAGTGGAAGAAAGAGATGGAGGCAATCTTTCTTCAAAAGATGGAGGAATGGAAAGAGGAGAAGAAGAAGAACCTATGCGAAAGGATTTCTCGCGTCGAAGAGCAAGCGGCTTCACAAGAAGCCACAATCCGAACTCTCCAAGGTGAACTTCTTGCAGCAAAAAGTGGGCGGCTCGAAGAAGGCGAAATTCAGCCATCCATGATGGAAGAATTGAATACCATGAGAGAAGAAATATGGGTTATCAAGGAAGATGAGGAGAAGAAGTCATGGGCCGCGGTCATCTCCGCAACACAAAAGAAAGTAGAAGAGGCCAAAAAATGGACTGAGGTTACCAAGAAAGAGAAAGGTAAGGAAGCTCCTTGTGCACCCACTCTTATTAACATGACCCTAGAAGAGGAACAAAGGAGGAGGATGTGGGCTCTACATGTGAGGGTAACCGGCCTCAAGGAAATAAACAACGTGGAAAAAGAGGTCACAATCCTCACATCCATGATGGGGGTGGACAAGCCTTCACACACAAAGGCATGGAGAGTGGGCAAGAAGAGTGGTGGTCCGGAAGAATCTTCAAAAGAGAGAGCTCTCATACTACGCTTCCCCTCCTTGGAAGAGAAGAAGAAATTCCTGAAAAAGAGGGCTACTCTCAAGAAGACAGGTATTTTCCTCGGTGATGATCTCACTCTCATAGCTTGCGCATATGAGAGAGGTAATGCCAGAGATTACGGCAGCAAGGGAGAAAGGAAAGACGGCCTTTTACAAAGATGGTCGGGTGGTGATTGTAGAGCGGCACTCTACATAACGGTGTAAGACCTATGGGACCACACTGAAGATTCTACTTGAAATTGTAATGGATCTATGAGATTGGACGTTTGTGCCTTTGAGGACAGTTTCAGAGAGAGGGACATTGTTTTCTTCTCAGAGACTCATCAGGCCCCTGGACAGCTTATGCCACATGTGGTGGTATACAGATGCAAAACAGCCCATAGGACAGTCGGGAGATCTGAGCATGGGAGTAATGGTTCAGGAGGAGTAGCAGTGCTATTTAGCGAGGAGTTACAGCCACTACTACATATTGTACAGAGAGATGATCATGGTAGATACATGTGGGTGAGGCTGAGAGCTGACACAGGCCGATTTCTATACATTGCCATATGTTACTCTCCCCCCCCCCCCAAGTACGTCATTATAAGCTGCACCCAAAGGATAGTCGCCTTTCTCTATACTAGATGATGATATATGGGAGTTTTCTAGGGATGGTGATATCATCCTCCTAGGGGACTTCAATGCCCAAACGGGCAACTCTCAGACAGCCTTCTACGACACTTCAGATGAGATGCTTACAGAGCTGGATGTGGGTGACTTGGGGCTTGACAAATGCTCACATGATAGAGAGCAGACGGAGTATGGGAGATATCTCACGGAGATGACGACCACACATGGGTTAGCCATACTTAATAGCTTACAGCAATCTCCTGAAGCATTCAGTTTCACATGCTTTCCACACAGACACGAGGCCAATACAGTGGAATATGTTATGGCACATCCGAGCTTTATTCCTTGTATTCAAGATTTCATAGTGGGAGCCAGACCAATGGGTGTAGCAATGGATCACGCTCTTTTGACATTGTCCGTTTCATTTCAGTATAGTACAGCCCAGACATCAGGAGGCAGGTCACATACCCGTTATACATTTACACCAGAGACTGACTCGGTTTATACATAGAAGATCTATAGCCGTCTATGCACAACTAGTCCTGGTCTCCCAGTGGAGGAGTGCACCACTTTACTGATTGAGACACTGCATGGTGCAGCATTAGAGGCATACCCACACACTCAACCGGGTTGGAGGCGACATTCTGGGAGCATTCCCCAGAATAGTTGGTATAATGAGGAGTGCAGAGAGATGAGAGCCCAGCTCCAGAGAGATCTTCTTTTAGGAGTCATCACTTACAGACAGTCTCAAATTGCTTCTCAGCGCCTTGTGAGACGGAAGAAACGAGCTTATTTGGTCGAGATGGAGCGAGACTTGTATCAGTTGTTCTTGAGTAGAGACTCAGGAGAGGCATGGCGATTCTTTCATGAGCACTCCCCTCCCCCAATGATTACTTCTCCTGATGTGTGCGGCCAGTATGCGACATCGTTATATACAGTTCCTAGACAGCACCCCCTTCCCGATCCTACACAGCCATGCCCACCTACCAGCACCTCCTTTACCACTGAGATGGTAAAGAGAGCCATTGACAGGATGAGGACCAGCAGGGCATATGATCATGATGGTCTAGTGGTAGAGCACTTTATACATGCTAGAGATATGCTGGTAGAGGTTCTTGCAGTGTTGTTCAATCGTGCCATGTGTGAGGGGTTACCTGAGACTTGTAGGTTGTCTACTATTGTGCCTATCTTCAAGGCAGGTGATCCTACAGAGCCTGGGAATTACCGCACTATTATGGTTGGGCACACATTGGCACGGTTGTATGCATCCATTCTTGAGCAGCAGTTGAGTAATTGGGCAGAGGGTGAGGGTGTACGAGCAAAGGGCCAGGCCGGTTTTAGGAGGGATTTCTCCACTCTTCATCATATTCTGACACTCAGGACCATCATTGAGGAGAGCAGATCACATGGGAGACGGATTTATTGTAGCTTTGTGGATTTCCGCAAAGCATTTGACATGGTATCGAGAGCTCGATTGATGCGCACACTCCAGGAGATGGGGGTGCCCATAGTGTTGCTTTGGGGGATTATGGCTCTATACAGATCAGTGATGGGACATGTACGCACCTCGGAGGGATATCTGATTTAGTTCACTCCACCACTGGGGTGAAACAGGGATGCCCATTGTTTCCTACTCTATTTGGTATGTATGTTGATGAGGTGTCTGATTACATTGACAGAGAGGGTGATAGGGGTGCCCAGCCAGCAGGGACGTGGATCCAATTGTTGTTATATGCTGATGATATTGTGTTGATCTCTGACTCACCACAGGGTATGCAACGACAGTTGGATGCATTACACAATTTTGCAGAGGATAGTGGATTGTTTGTAAACCTTGGTAAAACCAAGGTTATGGTGTTTAACACCACACCACAGTGGATCAGGAGATCAACACCGACTTTCAGATATGGTCAGGAGATCGTAGAGTATACAGATGCATACGCTTACCTTGGGGTTGTCTTCACTGGGCCGACGTTTCCTTTGGGGAGAGCAACAGAAACTAGACTGACTAGAGCTTATGCGGCCTTTGGAGGCTTGGATAGGATGTGTTCGCAGGTTCAGTTCCAGGAACCTCGGACAAAGTTAATGGCTCTTTGATACTTTAGTAGCCTCAGCTATGTTATATGCAGTGCAGATATGGGGATCTTCTGTAGGCCAAGATGGTTGGAGACGTATGGTATCTATGATGTCTCGACTAATCAGAGCCAAGGCCTCCGTACCCCACACTATCATTCGAGCAAAGCTAGTTGCCCCTCCTATGGAGATTGAGGCGCTTACCAGATCAGCCTCCTTTGTGCACAGCTTGTGGGATACTACTAGAGACAGATATGCTAGAATGGCCCTTGAGTCTTCCAGACATTTAGCTATTCAGGGGGACACTTCATGCTGGTATGCATAGATAACATCATGGTTTCAGATGCATGGCTTCACCATGGACAAGCTGCCCCCTTTCCAGTACTCTCTTCAGACACCTTACACGGGTTACTAGACTCATTTGTCAGGACCTGATCCAGCTGGATACCAAGAGGACATGGATAGAGCCGCCACAAGAGTTGGGCACGAAGATGGCTTTCTATAGAGAGCATCTTCTCCACCTCACAGGAGATGGGTTTGTGATTCGACCCAGCTACATGGATACACATGTCTCATGGTTTGCGGTGTGCCATTGGTCAGATACGCAAATCCTCACATCAGCTGGAGATTGAGACTGGCAGATTCAGAGGGATACCAACAGACAACAGGATATGCTGCTTATGCCAGCTAGAGCCAGAGACAGAGCTACATTACATATGTCATTGCACAGTGTATTATGAGATTCCGGGCCGTTTCCACTGCTTATTCAGAGAGGGTTTTGGTCCTTTCTCTAGGGTCATGAGTTATGAGGATCAGAGATGTCTTGGCGTATATCTACTTGAGTTACACAGATATAGAGACACTTTACTGGGGAGAGCTAGAGAGAGACAGTCCCAGAGACAAATTACAGATTTCTTTTCACTAGATATGGGACAGCCAGAGGAGTAGCCATCACTGCAGAGCTCGGCCGACACTCATTCGACCACTACCGGCACTCTCATCGACCGAGCGCTGGAGCTACGGAGATCCAGACGGCCACAATTGAGGAGAGGGGCTACACAACATCGACGAAGACTACAGCAGAGGATTTGAGCCATACTCTCTCGACATCAAGAGTGCAGATGAGGATGCATTCTAGTAGTAGTAGTGTTCTCAGAGACCTGAAAATGGCCATTCCTTGTAACTATGGTTAATATAACATTTCATCTCCCTCCCTCCCTCCCTCCCTCTCTCCCTCTCTCTCTCAAAATGCTCCTAAGAAGTTTATTTAATACTTTGTATTTAGTTTTTCACATTTATTTTCATACTTTTCACGCTTAGTACTTTAGTACTAAGGTACCCAGACATTGTAACAGATTCACCACTTTTGTATCAGTTTGGTCTCATAGGTCATTCTGGCCTTTTGAAGACGTTAATATAACATTTCATTTCATTTCATCTCTCTCTCTCTCTCTCTCTCTCTCTCTCTCTCTCTCTCTCTCTCTCTCTCTCTCTCTCTCTCTCTCTCATGGATTAGCCATACTTAATGGTTTACAACGATTTCCTGGAGCAGCCGGTTTCACATGCTTCCCACACAGACATGGGGCCAGTACAGTGGATTATGTTATGACACAACCGAGCTTTGTACCCTGCATTCAAGATTTCATAGTGGGAGCCAGGCCAGTGGGCATAGCAGTAGATCATGCTCTCTTGACACTGTCCGTTAAATTTCAGTATAGTACAACCCAGACATTAGGAGGTAGGTCACACACCCGCTATACATTTACACCAGAGACTGATTTCGTTTATACAGAGGAGATCTGGGACCGTCTATTGGAAGGCACAACTAGCACAAATGGTACAGGCCTCTCAGTGGAGGAGTGCACCACTCTAGTGACTAAGACACTGCATGGGGCTGCATCAATGGCATACCCACACACTCAGCCTGGCAAGAGATGACATTCTGGGAGCATGCCCCAGAATAGTTGGTATGATGAAGAGTGCAGAGAGATGAGAGCCCAGCTTCAGAGGGATCTTATCTTAGGAGTCATCACCTACAGACAATCTCGGATTGCTTTCCGACGCCTTGTGCAACGAAAGAAGCGAGCTTACCTAGCTCAGATGGAGCAAGACTTATATCAGATGTTCTTGAGTAGGGACTCAGGAGAGGCATGGCGACTCTTCCATGAGCACTCCCCTCCCCCAGTGATTACTTCACCTGATGTGTGGGGCCAATATGCGACATCATTATATACGGTTCCTGGACAGGAACTCCTTCCAGACCCTACCAAGCCTTGCCCAGCTACGAGCACTTTCTTTACATCTGAGATGGTACAAAGGGCCATCAACAGGATGAGGATCGGGAAGGCATATGATCATGACGGTCTAATAGCGGAGCACTTTATACATGCCAGGGATATGCTGATGGAGGTTCTCGCAGTGTTGTTCAATCGTGCCATGTGTGAGGGGTTACCTGAGACTTGGAGGTTGTCTAATATTGTGCCCATCCTCAAGGCTGGTGACCCTACAGAGCTTGGGAACTACCGCACTATTATGGTTGGACACACATTGGCACGGTTGTATGCATCTATTCTAGAGCAACACTTTAGTAATTCGGCAGAGGACAAGGGTGTACGAGCAAAGGGTCAGGCCGGCTTCAGGAGGGGTTTCTCCACTCTTGATCATATTCTGACACTTAGGGCCATCATTGAGGAGGGCAAAGCACATGGGAGACGGATCTATTGTAGCTTTGTGGATTTTCGCAAAGCCTTTGACATGGTACCAAGAGCTCGATTGATGCGCAGACTACAGGAGATGGGGGTGCCCATAGAGGTGATTTGGGGGATTATGGCTTTGTACAGATCAGTGATGGGACATGTACGCACTCCGGAAGGGGTATCTGATTTAGTTCACTCTACTATTGGAGTGAAACAGGGATGCCCATTGTCTCCTACTCTATTTGGTATGTATGTTGATGAGGTGTCTGATTACATTGACAGAGAGGGTGATAGGGGTGCCCAGCTGGCAGGGACGTGGATCCCATTGTTGCTATATGCTGATGATATTGTGCTGATATCTAACTCACCAGAAGGTATGCAACGACATTTGGATGCACTACGCAGTTTTGCAGAGGATAGTGGATTGTGTGTAAACCTGGGTAAAACCAAGGTTATGGTGTTTAACACCACACCGCAATGGGTCAGGAGATCAGCACCTACTTTCAAATATGGTCAGGAGATTGTGGAGTATACAAATGCATACACTTACTTGGGGGTAGTCTTTACTGGGCCGAGATTTTCTTTGAGAAGAGCAGCAGAGACTAGACTAACTAGAGCTGGTGCGGCTCTGGGAGGAATGGAGAGGATGTGTTCGCAGGTTCAGTTCCAGGAACCTAGGACAAAGCTATGGCTCTTTGATACTTTGGTTGCCTCTACTATGTTATATGGGGTGCAGGTTTGGGGACCTTCTGTAGGCCAGGATGGTTGGAGGCGTATGGAGAAGCCCCTGGTATCTATGATCTCTCGACTAATTAGAGCCAAGGCTTCCGTACCGCATGCTATCATTCGAGCGGAATTAGATGCCCCCCCTATGGAGATTGAGGCGCTTACCAGATCAGTCTCCTTTGTACACAGTCTATGGGACACTACCAGAGACAGATATGCCAGGGTGGCTCTAGAGTCCTCCAGACAATTAGCTCTTAATGGGGATACATCATGCTGGTATGCACAGATGGCATCATGGTTTGAGACACATGGTTTTACCATGGACAGATTGCCTCCTTTTCAATACTCTCTACAGGCACCCCTGAGGTCTCTGACGCGGGTAGAGATTAATAGACTCATTCGTCAGGATCTGATCCAGCTGGGCACGAGGAGGACATGGATAGAGCCGATACAGGAGTTGGGCACAAAGATGGCTTTCTAAAGAGAGCATCTTCTCCACCTCACGGGGGATGGGTTTGTGATTCGACCTAGCTATATGGACACGCATCTTTCTCATGGTTTGCGTTGTGCCATTGGATAGATACGCACGTCCTCACATCAGCTCGAGATTGAGACTGGCAGATTCAGAGGGACACCAGCAGATAGCAGGATATGCCACTTATGCCATCTAGAGCCAGAGATAGAGGTACATTACATATGTCATTGCACAGTGTACTATGAGATTCGAGGCCGTTTTCATTGTCTATTCAGAGAAGGTTTTGGGCCTCTATCTAGGGTCATGAGTTATGAGGATCAGAGATGTCTTGGGCTATATCTACTTGAGTTACACAGGCATAGAGAAACTTTACTGAGGAGAGCTGGAGAGAGACAACCCCAGAGACAGATCACAGATTTCTTTACACTAGATAATGTACACCCAGAAGAACAGACAGAGGAGCAGCCAACAATGGAGAGGTCTGCCCGCACTACTGACATTCTCATTGACCGAGCATTGGAGCTAGGGAGATCTAGACGACCCCGATGGAGAAGAGGAGCTACACAGTTTCGAAGGAGGCTACAGCAAAGGATTCGAGCCATACTTGTTCGTCGTCCAGAGTGCAGATGAAGATGGACCTCTATGAAGATGGATCTCTACCTCCCTCCCATATTGTCTACACATTGTACTGCTTAGTTCACACATTTCACGCCTTCCACCTTTCACGCCTATTAGCTTAGTTTAGGATTCCGCAATATTGATATTTTGATATTTTGTTATCCTAGTTTAATTTATTTTGTTAATCTGACTTTGTATCAGATACACCGCATTGTAACTTTCTGGTCTCATAGGTCACTTTGGCTTCTGAAGACGTTAATATAACATTTCATTTCTCTCTCTCTCTCTCTCTCTCTCTCTCTCTCTCTCTCTCTCTCTCTCTCTCTCTCTCTCTCTCTCTCTCTCTCTCTCTCTCTCTCTCTCATCATGAAGCAGAGCGATGAAATCAAAGACCTAGCTCTAAAAAACCAAGAATTGGAACACAAGCTCCAAATGCAAGACCTACGAGTCCGTCACCAAGAGGAGAAGATGCAGGAGCTCCAGGGTGCTCTTGATAAGCACACAGCTACAATGCAAGACACGCTAGCCACACATGATGAAAAGATTGCGCAAATGAATGTATTTGAAAATGTGGGCTCTTGGAAAGATGCATTGACAAACACACCAATGCCTCAGACTTCCTCAATGAACAGAGACATGTATGCTAATGAGGATGACAAAGAATACGCCGAACAAGAGAAAAGAAAAATGAACATTGTGATACGGGGCATCCCCGAATCCAACAACGAGAAGGTCATTACCTTGAACACCGACATCACGGAAATGATCTCCGCTAACTTCGGAATGCATGATGTGGTGGTATATGGTGCACATCGAGTAGGCAAGAAGAAACCAGAAGCAAATCGGGCAATCGTATGCACACTTCTGGATGCCCGCAAGAGGGCTATTATCCTCGAAAATGCCCGCATCTACTTAAAGGATAGCGCACTATACATCAGTGAAGATCGAACGCCGAACCAACAAAAGACCAGACGTGAAGCATATGAAGCTCGCATGAACAAAAAAACAGCCCAAGCGGACACGAAAGGGGAAGCAAAAGAGGAAACAAAATGACAATGCGAGACCCATGGGTTCACGGAACTACATGTGACAAGTTGGAATTGCACAGGCTTCCCGTGGCATAAAGGAGAAGGATTAACGGAAGTCCTACCACAAGCCGATATTCTCTTTTTATTGGAAACATGGGAACACGATGCATGTAGAATACCACACATTGAAGGATATGTCACACACTCCCTACGGATGCCATGTACAAAAATGAGGGGACAAGGAGGAGTCACAGTGATATACCGAGAGGAACTCAAAAAAATGATCACAATTTGCAAGACAGATACTCATAACCGGTACATATGGATCAAGTTTGACACAAAACCTAAACCTATGTTCATTGCCGGGTGCTACATCCCCCATAGAGAGTCACCATTCTATGGTGCCTTCAATGTAGAGAAGAATTACCCTTTCGAGGATCTGTATGCCAATATCCATGCCTATGCACAAGAAGGGATGATTATGCTTATTGGGGACATGAATGCTCGCATAGCACATGCGCAAATGCAAATGGTGGATCTCATGACACCTCCAATGCTTGAACATAATGAGATACTAGATCCCACATGGGAGAGATGTTCGAAAGATCTCATTACAAACCCGCAAGGTATTGCATTGCTCAGTATGATGACATCCTTACAACTAATCGCCGTCAATGGAACAAGTAAGTTTGAAAAATCGAGAGAATGCACATGCTACACGGCCAACAAAGGCATGAGTGTTATTGATTATGTATTGATTGCATATGAGGCATCCCATATTGTAAGTAATTTTACAATTGGGAAGAGGTCACCCAATTCGGACCACACCCCAATCCATGTATGGCTACAAGTTCCCACTCAAAAAGCACAAAAACAGCCCCATGCCCGATCATGGACATACAAAATGCAAGTGGACAAGAAAAGAATGTATGCAGAACATCTAGACAATGCACTTGCTCATGTACCCATGCCATCACACATTGAACAAACATGGCCAATTTTCAAACAAGCTCTATGTGATGCCGTGGAACAAACAATGGGAAAAACGCATCGGCGAGGAAATCATGTTAAAGGGCTACCGCATAACCCATGGTTTGATGAAGAGTGCAAGTATGTCAAAAAACAATTGCGGGCACTGTCAACGACGAACACGGAATGGGAAACTCTATCAAAAGACTACACAAATCTCAAGAGGCGGAAAAGAAGAAACTATGAGCTACGCACGGAGACACAAGCCATAGCCAACTTCAAGAAAAATCCCAAAAAGGAATGGCTGAAAATAAAAGGACGGAGACATGACATTATGGAGGACATAAGCTCAGATGACATGTACATGTATGTGGAACAACTATATGTGCATAATAATGCGGAAGAAATGCCACACATGCAAACCGATCTACATGCCCAAGACCACTTTAATTCCGAAACGGTTAAAAAAGGCATACAGAAACTTGCAAATGGGAAAGCTCCGGAGATACTACACTTGAACTCAGAAATGCTTAAATGGTCAGGTATGAGAGCCAGAGAGTGGATACATAGAATGCTAAACCAAGCCATTGTTCAAGGGCTACCCGAGGATTGGCAAAAGAACTGGATCAAAGCACTTTACAAAAAAGGGGATGTAAATCAGCCTACCAACTACCGTACCATTATGGTAGGATCTTGCATGGCAAAGCTTTTGGGAAGCATCTTAGAACAAAGCATAAGCACATGGGCAAAGACAAATGGAAAACGAGCAAAAGAACAAGCAGGTTTTCAACCAAAACATAACACCATTGATCACCTTGTTTCACTCAGGGTATTAATGGAAGAGAGTCGGCTAAAGGGAAAAACATTATACTGTTGCTTTGTAGATTTCACTAAAGCCTTTGACACGGTCCCGAGAATGGGTATATGGAAAAGGATGGAATGCATAAAAGTACCGATGCATCTCAGGAGTGCGGTAGCACGTCTCTATGACAGAGTCATATGTCAACTAAAAACGCACGAAGGGCTGTCCAAAGCTTTCTCGAGCAACATGGGGGTCAAACAAGGATGCCCTCTCTCCCCTACTCTTTTTGGATTGTGCATTGATCAAATAGAAAGCTTCCTCCCTCAACTAGAAGGGGATGAACCAGCCATCGGGATGCTTACACTTCTCATGCTCATCTATGCAAACGATGTGGCTCTTTTCGCCCATGACATTACAGCTCTACAGAAATTGGTCGATGCGTTAATGCTTTTTGTGAAAATGTGGGTCTATCAATCAATGTAGACAAAACAAAGTTCATGATTGTAAAGACTCGTAAGATGGATATCCACGCCCCCCTCATGTATCAAGGGAAACAAATTGAGAAAGTCAACAGTTTCAAGTACTTGGGGATTGCATCCCGTGCAACTATGCTTGGGGACAATCCGCACATAATAGAATTGACATCGGCCATGCCAAGTACTATCAATTTGAAAACATGTGCACACAAAGGAGCATAAAAAGATGGGAGATAAAAGCGACCATTTTTGAGACATGCGTAGTGCAAGCCATCCTCTACGGAGTGAAAATCTGGGGAGCGAGCATTTCAGCCCACACATGGAATGAAATTGAAAAAATTCAGAAAAAGTTTCTGTATCGACACATGGGGGTTAAAAAGACGACACCATACTCCGTGCTACTCTTGGAGACAGGCAAGAGACCACTAGAAATGAAAGCATTGCAAAAAATGTACACGTATATCATAAAGGTCAAAGCGATGCATACTACTCGAATCCCCCGCATTGAAAGGGAAACAGGATGTGCGCCACAAAAGACAAAAAAAAGCAAATTTCTGTCATCGAGCATCATACAGGACATTAAGAAATGGTTCGCTAAATGGAATGTAGAGACATATGTGGACATGCTTATTGAGGAGGGCAAGGAGGGAGAACACATGCTGAATTTTGAAATTGCATTACTAAATAGCCTCCACACCAAGTGGAAGACAACGCAACACCACTCGAAATTTGAATACTATTGCAAGCATGTCAACACAAAGTATTGGGAAGGCTATAGCACAAACCCAATGGAAGCCCAGGCCCACATACGAACACCCATGCCCCACATGGCACGAAGAGCCATCTCTTTGATGCGCACAAGGTCACATATGCTCAAAATAGAAACAGAGGGGGCTGGCTGAAAATTGATGCTTCTAAACGGATATGCACATCATGTACAATGCAAGCTCCCGAAGATGAAGCACATGTGACATTGGAATGCCCAGAATACGCTCACATCCGGGCTAATTTTCAACCACTTCTAAGCGGTTGCTCTACCTTTGCCGACCTATTATCCAAGACAGACCCCTCCCCTACAACTCTCGGAACATACCTCACCCGCATACATGAGCATCAAGAGACACACATAGGAACACAAAAAGAGAATAACACACACCACACCATACACCCCGGTGAGGGGAGACTATGTATCACTTTGAGGTCCCATGGGTCATTTCTGGCCCCCCGCGAACGTTAATACCAAATCAAATCAAATCTCTCTCTCTCTCTCTCTCTCTCTCTCTCTCTCTCTCTCTCTCTCTCTCACCTATGCACACAGGTGCTTGGAGAGTAGGAAAGAAGGGAGTGGATGAGAAGGGAAACGTCAAAGAGAAAGCACTTATTTTGCGTTTCCCGACTTTGGAAACAAGGAAGGAATTCCTGAAGAAGAGACCAGCACTTAAGAAAACTGGAATATTTATGGGGGATGACCTTACTTTAGCACAAATAGCACATATGCAAGAGTTGATGCCAGAGATCAAGGCAGCAAGGGAGAAGGGAAAAATTGCCTTTTACAGAGGAGGGAAAGTAGTGGTTTTGGAAAAACGCACAACATGACGGTGCGAGACATATGGGACCACACTCCGGATGGCGGCATGGAATTGTAATGGATCATATAGGCTGGATGTGGGTGCCTTTGAAGATAGCTTCAGAGATAGAGACATGGTCTTTTACTCGGAGACACATCAAAAATCAGGACAGTTGATGCCAAGTGTGACTGGCTATTTATGGGAGACAGCTTGTCGGCCAGACGCTAGATCCCAGCATGGAAGTCGAGGTTCAAGAGGTCTTATTCAAGGAAGAGTTGCAGCCGCTATTACAGATTGTCCAAAGAGATGACCAGGCGAGATACATGTGGGTGAGACTGAGAGCTGAGACAGGCAGATTCTTATACATTCCTATATGTTACTTTCCCCCTAGCACATCAGTCTATACCTCACCTAGAGGGCAATCCCCTTTCTCTATACTTGATGATGACATATGGGAGTTCTCTAGAGATGGAGATATCATTCTCTTGCGAGACTTTAATGCCAGGACGGCCAACTCCCAAACGGTATTTTATGATACCTCGGAGGAGATGCTTAGAGAGATGGATATATCGGAGATGGGACTTGACAGACACTCACAGGATAAAGAGCACACAGAGTATGGGAGATATCTCATGGAGATGACAACTACGCATGGTCTGGCCATACTTAATGGTCTAGAGATTTTTCCTTCCTCTGGGGGATTCACATGCTTTCCACACAGACATGGGGCCAGTACAGTGGACTATGTCATGACTTCACCGAGCTTCATCTCTCACATTCAAGATCTCAGTGTGGGCCCTAGGCCTGTTGGAGTAGCAGTAGACCATGCTCTCCTGACTTTTTCAGTCTCTTTCCAGTATAGTGTCTCTCAGACACCACGGAGGATTGCACACACGGTATACTTTTACACCAGAGACGGATTCAGTTTATGTGGAAGAGATTTATAGACGGATGGGGGCAGCCGAGCCTGTATATACAGTGGAGGAGATCACCACTTTATTGACGGAGATCTTGCATGGGGCAGCAGCAGAGGCATACCCACACACTCAACCAGATCAGAGAAGACGTTCTGGGAACATGCCTCAGAATAGTTGGTATGATGAGGAGTGCAGAGAGATGAGAGTTTAGATTCAGAGCGAGCTTATACTTGGAGTCATTACATATAGATAGTCTCGGATTGCCCTTCGGCGTTTAGTGCGACGGAAGAAGCGGGCCTTTTTAGCCCAGATGGAACGTGATTTGTATCAGCTCTTTTTGAGCCGAGATTCAGGTGAGGCCTGGCGTCTCTTCCATGAGCACTCACCTCCTCCAGTGATTACCTCTCCCGAGATTTGGGGTCAATATGCAGCATCATTATATACAGTACCTGGGCAACCACCATTACCAGACCCTCTAGAGCCATGTCCAGACAGAGATTCAGGTGAGGCTTGGCATCTCTTCCATGAGCACTCACCTCCTCCAGTGATTACCTCTCCCGAGATTTGGGGTCAATATGCAGCATCATTATATACAGTACCTGGGCAACCACCATTACCAGACCCTCTAGACCCATGTCCAGCCACTAGTACCTTCTTTACCACTGAGATGGTGAAGAACGCCATTCACAGGATGAGGACTAGGAGAGCATATGATCATGATGGTTTGGTGGCAGAGCATTTGATACATGCTAGAGATTTACTGTCAGAGGTTCTTGCGCGGTTGTTTAACCGTGTCATGTGTGAGGGACTACCCGAGTCCTGGAGATTATCTACTATTGTACCTCTTTTCAAGGCAGGGGACCCCACGGTACCAGGGAACTACCGTACTATTATGATAGGGCACACATTGGCACGGTTGTATGCATCCATTCTTGAAAAGCAACTGAGTAAATGGGCAGAAAATGAGGGCATACGAGTAGCAGGTCAGGCTGGATTCAGGAGGGGTTTCTCCACTTTGGACCATATTCTTACACTCAGAGCCATTATTGAGGAGGGTCGGGCACATGGGAGATGGATGTATTGTTGCTTTGTGGACTTCCGCAAGGCATTTGACACAGTGCCGAGGGCCAGATTGATGCACAGGCTACTGAAGTTGGGAGTACCCACAGAGATCATATGGGGGATCATGGCTTTATACGCCTCAGTGACTGGCCAAGTACGCACTCCTGAGGGGATTTCTGACATTGTTTATTCCACTATTGGAGTGAAACAAGGGTGTCCTTTGTCCCCTACACTTTTTGGTATGTATGTAGATGAGGTCTCTGACTACATTGACAGAGAGGGTGACAGAGGCGCTCAGCTGGCAGGGACATGGATCCCTTCATTATTATATGCTGATGATATTGTGTTAATGTCAGAGTCGCCAGAGGGCATGCAAAGACATTTGGATGCATTGCACAACTTTGCAGAGGATAGTGGACTGTCTGTGAACCTTGGTAAAACCAAGGTTATGGTGTTTAACACCACACCACAGTGGGTCAAGAGATCGGCACCTACACTCGTATATGGCCAGGACACTGTGGAGTACACAGATGAATTTACATATCTGGGGTGGTATTCACGGGACCGAGGTTTACCCTGAGGAGAGCAGCAGAGACTAGACTATCCAGAGCCTATGCGGCATTAGGAGGGCTAGAGAGGATGTGTTCGCAGGTTCAGTTTCAAGAACCACGAACAAAACTATGGCTCTTTGATACTTTGGTTGCTTCAGCTATGCTTTATGGGGTCCAAGTTTGGGGACCATCTGTGAATCATGACAGTTGGAGGAACATGGAGAGACCCTTGGTATTTATGATATCCCGGATGATTAGAGCCAAGGCTTCTGTACCACATGCGATTATTCGAGCGGAGGTAGCCGCCCCTCCTATAGAGATTGAGGCTCTTACCAGATCAGTGTCCTTTATGCACAGTCTATGGGATACACATAGAGGCAGATATACTAGACTGGCTCTTGAGTCCTCTAGACAGTTAGCGATGCAAGGAGATGCAGCATGTTGGTATGCACAGATGACCTCATGGTTTCAGAGACATGGTTTCAGCATGGATAGATTGCCTCCCTTTCAGTATTCCCTGGACGCACCCTCCCTGCCAGTCACACGGACGGAGATCACTAGACTTATTCGTCAGGATCTTATACAATTGGACACCAGGAGGACATGGGTAGAGCCGATACAGGAGTTGGGCACGAAGATGGCTTTCTACAAAGAGCACCTTCTCCAACTTTCAGGGGATGGGTTTGTGACTCGTCCAAACTACATGGACACTCATTTATCTCATGGTCTGCGATGTGCTATTGGTCAGATTCGCACATCCTCACACCAGCTGGAGATTGAGATGGGTAGATTCAGAGGAATACCACCAGAGTCTAGGATATGTCAACTATGCGGTAGAGAGCCAGAGACAGAGCTACACTGCATATGCCACTGCACTGTGTATTATGAGATACGAGGGCGCTTCCATTGCTTATTCAGGGAGGGTTTTGGACCCCTAGATAGAGTCATGAGATATCAGGACCAGAGATGCCTTGGCTTATATCTACTTGAGCTACACCGACATAGAGACAGTCTGTTGGGGAGACATGGAGTACGACAGTCGCAGAGACAGATCACAGATTTCTTTGGATCGAGGGAGCCAAGAGACCAACCACCAGCACAAGGTTGTACCCGCATTCATACCAGAGGCACCCTCATTGACAGGGCGATTGAGCTCGGGAGATCGAGACGACCACGACCGAGACACAGGAGCACACTACATCGACGAAGACTCCAGCAGAGGATCAGAGGCATTCTAGCACGACACCCAGATTGTCATTAAGGGCCTATTCTACATTTTCACATTTCACATTTCACACTTCATTTCAGTTTTCATTTTTATTTTTACTTTCAGTACTTTTTGTACTTGTACTTTAGACATTGTATTAGATTCACCACTTTGTATCTGATGGTCTCATAGGTCATTTTGGCCTTTTGAAGACGTTAATATATCATTTCATTTCATTTCATCTCTCTCTCTCTCTCTCTCTCTCTCTCTCTCTCTCTCTCTCTCTCTCTCTCTCTCTCTCTCTCTCTCTCTCTCTCTTTGTCTGCGTGCTGCGGCACAAATGAACGACTTGTCGCCCACTTCTCACAGAAACTATGGTCAATCCCCCTCGATAGACCCCGCCGACTCCACCATTCGCCTTTCTCCCCAAGCAAGAAAGCAAGCTTAGCCGCTAAGGTCGAGTTGTCAACTATCTCCAGGCACCCATTACCAGAAAAATAAACAAACTCTATGGTTTCCCAAGTCCAGTCATGAGCGTTCAAATTATAATGGAGCCTTGGGATTTCCAGCTTCAAGATTTTTTTTGAAGATAGATCGAATTCTTAACCTTCTGTCTGAAACAAAAAAAGACAGCTCAAATGTCTTTTTTTCAGATCATGTTTTCTAGAAAATTGCTACATTGATTCGGTTGATTTCAATGCGGCAACCACGTCAATGTATCCGGAATCAAAAAGGACAAACTGCGGTGCTCTGAGAGGTCTTTGACTATACCAAACAATGCACTAGGGAATGAATTGTCAGGCTGCAACTTCAATTGTTACTATCTTGTGCAAACAACAGAAAATGAACCAGTTGACCGGTTTGCACTTTGCAAGATATACCACAACAATGCACTATGTTTTAATTCCTTTTATTTTAGGTACACAGTTATGGATGGATGATAGTACTCCAATAGATAAAGAAACTACCTTTTGTAGTTCCAGCTCCTTGCTCACTCTTGGCTTGTTTCTACAGAATGAGCACGTTATTAGCAGCTAACTTCAACATAAATTGCTGGAAAAGAAACACAGGTATCGGAGCACTTCTCACCCTGCTGTTTGAAGGAGTACCCTTGGCTACATGAGAATCAACATCTGATCCTTCTGCATTATCATCAGAGGCCTGTCAAGTTCTAAAGCCTCAATCATTGAGATCACCACAATCCTAGAATCTAAAATTGGTGTCAAGAAAGTGCACCTTTCTGGGCCTTTTTGTACTCTTGATGCTAGCCTTCACAACACTGATCGCTGCAAGAAACAATAGCACACTTCATGGGAGACATCCTCCTAACATATGATTAAGAATGTTGGTGTCAACTTACATGTCACAAATTTTGAACCATTAGGAAATTGAAAATACATGGGTGGCCTTGCAATCATACACATTATATAGAAGAGCTTGATAGACAAGCTTCTTGTAAAATAATTTTTATGAAACTCCTCTTCAAGGTAAAATACTGTTCACACTGCAGTGAGTTTTTTTTTTTTCCCGAAAAAGAAGATCTTTCTATTAAAATCACCTCAAGGGCATAGACCCCAAGGTAGAATTACATCAGAATAATAAAGAGAACATAGATGGTATCACCAAAAGATAAAAATCATAGGGCAATCTAAGATACAAGATTGCCTCAAATCAAGGCTAATTATGGGGATTAAGTCTAGAAGACCCCCTAGGCGTCTTCAAAGACTTCTCCTCAGCAGACTTTTTAGTACGAAAGAAGGGAAATGCCGCTCATAAGCTGAATTTATGCCTTTAGAACTGCTGCTAATATCCAAATCTGTGCCCTGAGAAATAGGTGGCGGATCATGAAGAGCTGGTGAAGAGGTATCCAAGGAGAGAGACGAAGCATCTGCTCTGCGTCTATACACAAGCTTTGGAGCCTCTGTCCTCCTAGCTTGTCGTTTTCTTTTCTTCGCTTCCTTCCTTCTAGATTTCTCTGCTTCACTTCTTCTTCTTATCATACGAGCTTCCAATCCCCCATTCGCATGAAGTGTCTCTTGTTTTGAAGCTTGTTGCCTTTGATCAGGAGATATCCTGCGGCGGGTACAAGCTGCAGCAACATGGCCTTTTCTGCCACAAACAAAGCAGTGGCCAGGAAGACCAATGAAGAAAACCCTCTGTAGAATTTCGCCCCCATGGATGGTCGGGAGAGAAATAAATTGCGGAGGGTTCTTCGCCAAGGATGGGTAGAGCACCATCCTTATGGAGATTGTGCGATCCTCATCTTTAGGAATCACAGCATCTCCAACCACAAAGCCCAAACATCTCCCAATTTCATTAACATGCGCAGCAAATTCTGGAAGAAGTCCTGGAAATCTAGCTGTAACTGCAGTTCCACCTTCAAGTCCATTTAGGTCCATTCCCTGTGTCCATCTGGCAAGAAAACCTATAGCAAAATGAAAGTCCACAAGACTCTGTGCTAGGACCTCCATGGCTTGATTTGTAGACTCGAACTGCACCCTGAAGAAGCCTCTCCCGAGAGGGGAGACATTCACAATCTTAAAGTTGACGTGTAATAGAGAAGCTTGAAAGTAGTCCTTCAATAGCCTAACTTCCCACCACTTTACAGGCCAAGGAACAGGACTCCAAGCTCACAGTAGATTCGTGAATGGCGCGTAAGGTGTCAGAAGAGAGATGAATACCTATTGCAGAAGCGGAAAGGAAGGGGGGGGGGGGGGGGGGGGGGGGGGGGGGGGGGTCGGAGGGCCTCTGAAGGGTCTCCTGAAAAGGTTCCTCGAAGAGGAACGTCCGGCTCTGCGATATTCAGCTCAATCCCGACATTAAAGCTTTCCATCTCAATCCCCGACCTGTGTAGCTGTGAGAAAAAAAAGGGGGGGGGGGGGGGGGGGGGGGGGGGGGGGGGCGGGATGGCGAGTTGGAAGGGGGGGGGGGGGGGTGAGAGTGAGGGCGAAGTGGGAGTAGGGGCGAGGGTGAGAAGGAGGGTGGGGGGGCGGGGGGGGTTGAGGGCGACGATGACAAGCTGGGAGGGGGGGGCTAGGGCGAAGAGAGTGAGGGCGAGGAGAGGGGGGGGGGGAGGGGGCGAGCAGGTAGGGAGGGGGACGACACAGATTCACAGGCGAGGGCACCAGCGTGCGGCTCTAAGTTAGAGAACCCAAACTGCAGTGAGTTGTGCGAACTTCTTAACTGAAAAGCCTTGGCTATATCCACTTGTACTTTAAAAATCCTTTTAAAAACAATATTCAAATTACATGGTTGCCCAATCATGCGATTTGTCTTCTAGAAATACCGCCATAGGGATGATGAAGTGGACGTGAAATTGGCAATCCTTTAAAGACACCAAGATCCATATAAATTACTCTAGTGCTCATTTCGTGTTTAACATAGCATGAGCATAATAGAAAATCCTTGATTAAATGGATCACTCCTCCTTGGGCAAGAGCTGCATTGATCAGCACTCTCATTGATTGGGAGTTGCTCAGCATCCTCATTGCTTGGTTTCATTGGCTATCTTGGCGCTCTTGGGTTGCTTGCTGCTCCATCTCTAAGGGATGTCATAGAACCTTGAGCTGCCCAATCACTAATTGTCACAAACTGATGACGTGGCATGTCCGCCCGGACATAAGTTGTTCCAACTTATGGGGTCCCGTCCGATGGGGCCAAGTGACGCAAAGGACATTAAAAATAAAGCAAGGCCCAAGATTTGCGTGGATTGCTGATGTGGCAGCATTGTTAGGATTTTTACATTTTACGCAAGGCTGCTGATGTGGCAGGTGTACGGATTTCCGCGTTTTGTGCTGGCTGCCCTAGGCACTAGCTTTTGGAATCAAGATGCTTTTGAACTCACAGCTTTTCATGTAACTGCTTTTGAGAGCCCTAAGGGCCTTTAAATACGAACCCAGGGCCACTCTCTCGCTCAATCTTGCTGACAAGGACCCTCGGGCCTTGTAACTGTGCTCAAGCATTAATATAAAAATAGATACAGAAAGAGGCGCCAGACTTTAAGGCCAATACCTCTGGGCACAGAACTACGCCGGGCCGTGTCGACTCAAGTGAATTGTGAAAAAATTTGTAAAGTGTTTTTAAGTGATTCTCTCGTGTGTCGTGACAGATTCTTGATTGGAGTGCCCAAGTCTCTTACACTGGTATCAGAGCTCAGCTGATTTCTCTTCTATTGGGAAATCTGATCCCTTTTTTCTGCGACACACATGGATTCAGGAGATGATTCTCGCAAGAATCAGACGAGCACACCCGACAATTCTGAAACCGGTGAAAGCACGGAAAATTCAAATGGAGCAGCAGACAAGGAGTACGGGCCACCTCGGCCTACGGAGTACGAACGAATGGAGATGCAGCGCCAACAGCAAGTTGATGCTTGTTCGAAACAGATGCTCCAGTATTCAAAGGATCCCAGTACGCAAATTTTTCACCCGGCACCCGATTGATGAGATGCATTCTCGATGCCGTACGGCCATCAACTCACCATTAAAGTCGGCCCTGAAGAAACCTCCTGTCCCACAGAGGCTCACACAAGATGAACTCAACGACGTTGTTGAAAGACAGAGTCAACCAACTTCTGGGGGCCAAGAAGCATTTGAAGAGACGCAGCAAGAGAGCAAACTACCCTAGCTATTTGGGTCGTCAGTCTTCTTTTGCGAATGCAAGAAACAAAAGAAGCATGTACGTTTCGAGGGTTTGTCCAGTTTGTCCTCATCTTCTTCTTGCAGTTCTGACAGCTCTTCTTCTTCTGAATTCGAGTGATGAGGACAGAAAGGGCAAGAAGCGACGAAAGAACCAGAGACATGGAAAGAACAAGAAGAAGGTCAAGAAGAGCAGATCCCACCGCAGATCCCGACAATTTTCTGACAGTTTTGACTAGAATTCGTCCTCTTCTGAGAATTCAAACTCTGAGGACCAGATGATTTATTCAAAGAGAAAGCGTTTTTATAGAGCAAATCAATACGACTTTCTTCAAGATAAGAACAAGAAGACCAAAGAATCCAAGGAGGGTGGACAAGCAGTCAAATTTGATACCTTTTCAAGGTTTAGAGATGCACACAGAGACCTTGCTTTTATTCAACAATTTGACATAGCTTTTTCTTAAGGGCGCTACTCAAAGCACTCAAAGATTAGAAGAGCGTCTTCTTATCTTAAAGGAAATGCACGGACACGATGGTCCACTCTTCTCTTACAAAAGGAAGCACCGACAAAGTGGCTACAATTCAAGCAACTTTTTATTTCCTCTTAGCTCGCTCAGGAGTACAAACGTGATGTGATTACAGCTTGGAATCATCTTCAGATGACCAAGGGACACACTTTGGATTTATATTGCGAAAGGTTCTCGAATGCTTTTCTACCTGCCTCTTCCTTCAAAAAGATCAATTTCAAGCAGCAAATCGAGCCATTTTGCTGTGGACTTCCCAAAGGTTTTCTAGAGTATTGTTTACTATAGAAGTCAAGTCCATCCAACAACTCATCGGACATGCTAAGTAAGGGTTTGCTACGCATTCGGCTAATCTGACTTATCCAACAGATCAACAGTTGACACCAAGGACCGAACAAAATCCGACCAACTACAATAGAAGAAAAAGGAAGTTTTAGAAGAAGAAAAGATACTCGTTCCCTATTGATGGAGGAACAGAAATCCGAGTACCTCAAAGCGGGGAAGTGTTTTGACTGTGGGGAACAAGGGCATATCGCCGCACTGTGCCCCAAAAAGGCACACGAAGGACAACCAAAAGATAGGCCAGAGAGTTCCAGAGCAGTCGAAGAACGCGAAAGAAAAGGAAAGACGAAAGTAGGACTGGTACCATATTGTGTGGAGACTGATCTAGATCAAATGGATGAAAGCATTGAACTTTGCCGCGCATGGGGCAAAGTACGAGATCAAGAAGCCCTCATCTTCTTTAACGGAAGAGCCAAGGCCAACTTTATCTCACCTGAATTGGCGGCTCGACTTGGAATTATGCCTGAGCAAATGGGGCCACAAGCGGAGGCTGTTCTAGTGGCACCTGGACAAGATGTTTCCATTACACCTGTCATTGGCAAACTTTGTTTGCGTTGTCAGGGGTATTTAGGGCACAAGGACTTATATATCATGCCTTTGGCAAGGTGTGACGTCCTCCTAGGAATCCCTTGGTTCCACTAGAACAATGCTGTGGTCGATTATAGCACGAGGAAAGCAACTTTGAAGAATGAGAAGGGCAAAGAGATTGAACTTGATGTAAAGTTGAAGGGCGAGTCCGTCCCACTTGTACCGGCTTCGGCCATTTTCAAATTAATGAAATCTAGTCTTTTTGTTTACTTGATCTTCTTGAAAGAACTGAATGATGAACATATGTCTAAATTGGAAAAGGAACAACAAGAATTTCTGCACACACAGGCTGATTGTCTCTCTGAAGGCCTGCCAGGCGAGTTACCTCCTTCTTGTCCCGAGGACCACATGATTGATTTGATTCCCGAAAGGACGACACCAAACCGACCACCTTATCGAGTTAGCAGAGCCCAAATGAAGAAATAATGAACCAGGTAAAAGAACTTCTTGAAAAGGGTCTTATCCAACCTAGCACTTCACCTTTCTGTTCTCTGATGTTGCTAGTATTGAAAAGAAAGACAGATCTTGGACAATGTGCATTGACTATAGAGCTCTCAATAAAATCACCATCAAGAACAAATTCCCTATTCCAAGGATCGATGATATACTCGACAGACTCCAGGGATCGTCTTGTTTTAGCATAATTGATCTGAAGAGTGGATATCATCAGATCTGAATTGCTTCGAGAAAAGTCTACAAGACAGCTTTCCGGACAACTTTTGGTTTGTATGAATATTTGGTTATGCCTTTTGGTCTTACGAATGCTCCAACGACATTCAACCGAATGATGGATAGGATTTTCAGAGAGTATCGATCTTTAGTGGGCACTTTCTTTGACGACGTTATTGTTTTCTCCAAGAATGAAACACAACACAAACATCATCTACTACAGGTTTTTCACGCATTGCGGAAGCATAAATTGGTTATCAACGCGAAAAAGAGTGAATTCTTCTTGCCTGAGATACATTGGCACATCATCTCAACAGAAGGAGTAAAGATAACCCCGGCCAAAATTGAGACTATACGTGATTGGCCTGACTTAGGGAATGTTCATGAAGTTCGAAGCTTTTTGGGCTTGTGCTCTTATTATCGGCAATTCATTCGCAAATATGCAGAGATAGCTTCTCGCTTGCGTTTACTCACTCAAAAAGAGGTTCGTTTTACTTGGGAACCAACAGAGATCACCACTTTTCAGACCCTCAAAGAAAAATTGACTACAGGACTAGTGTCGGCCAAAATCCATTCGAAGTTTATTGTGATGCTTGTGCTCGTAGTCTAGAAGCAATTTTGATGCAAGAAGGCCATGTTATTGCTTATGAATGCAAGCACGTCCTGAGTTGTTGGCACAAATTTATGAGAAAGAGCTATTGGCAGTAGTGGGCTAACATTTTGTCACAATTCCATTTTCAGATAGTCCATGTTCAAGGACAGAAGAACTTAGTGGCAGATGCATTGTCTCAGAAGCCTTTGGTTCTGGCTATTTCCGCGATACATCAAGTCATAATAACTAATATCTAATTCTCCTAAATGATTTTCTCATGTTAAACTGATCATTTAATATGGGGAAGTGCCAGGGGAGAAAAAGCTAGAATATAGGTTAAGCTGGCAGACCGGCCACAGTAGGGATCCAAAGGAGGGAAAATAGGGATCCAAAGGGGGGGCCATCTGCAAAAGAGCAATGTGCAACAATGGGCTCCAAAGACCTTAAGGTTCAGCCTATTAAGACTTCCAAAATGCTAAGGTCCAAAATTCAAAGGTAAGTCCAAATGGTCAAGCTTAGTGGAATTGGATGCTTTGTGAGTGTACAAAAGTCTTCAAGTGGTCCTAAATTGATGGGGGCGAGCGCTTTTAGTAGGGAAAGCCTACACCAACAACTCTTTTGGCTTTGTGATGCAAATCCAACCAAGAGCCAGTGTTTTCAGTTTCAGCCCTTAGCCTCGCGAGAACCTTCAAAGGCGTTGCAGATCCTCGCCGGATTTCCCATCACGACCCAGATCAGCCTAGCGTTTTCAGATTCAGCAGACCTCAGCCAGCGTTTTGCAATTCCAGCCCAGATCAGCAGGTGTTTTTGCATTTCAGCCCTTGCATGACCGGGCGATTGCAGATCAACAGTAGCACCGCCAACAGTTGCAGATTGTAGCAGATTGTAGCAGAGCATCTAGCGTTTTCAGTTTTCAGCCTTGACGCCATCGCCGTACGACATCGTCATCGTCATCGCATATCCCTATCTTGACGATGACACCTTCATCGCCATCGTAGCAGATCCTGGACTTGACGACGACATCATCGTCATCATCGTGACAGTCGTCATCGTGACAGTCGCCACCATCGTCGTCGTCGACATAGTCATCATCAAGTACCACAGCATCAGTATTCCTTAGCATCAGCATCTCAACATTTAGTCATTGTATCAGCAGTGTGCAAGAATAAAGAAAGTACTTGCTCTGGCAACAGAGCAAGGGGGCCCTTGAGGGTTGGGACCCGACATCCTTGTGTCGTCTCATTTCTCTCTCTTGTCTCTCTTTTCTTTCAGTTCAGTTCAATCCAGTTCTTTCAAGTGAAGTAAAGTGTCCCTTGTGTCTATGTGCGGAGTACTAGATCCGAGCAAAATCCTTATTCTCTATGACATGACCTTAGTTCGCTCCACTATTGGGGTGAAACAGGGTTGCCCATTGTCTCCTACTCTATTTGGTATGTATGTTGATGAGGTGTTTGATTACATTGACAAAGAGGGCGATAGAGGTGCTCAGCTGGCACGGACGTGGATCCCATTGTTGTTATATGCAGATGATATTGTGTTGATCTCTAACTCACCAGAGGGTATGCAGCGACATTTGGATGCATTACACAGTTTTGCAGAGGATAGTGGATTGTCTGTAAACCTTGGTAAAACCAAGGTTATGGTGTTTAACACCACACGACAGTGGATCACGAGATCAACACCTACTTTCACATATGGTCAGGATATTGTGAAGTATACAGATGCATACACTTACCTTGGGGTAGTCTTCACTGGATCAAGGTTTTCTTTGGTGAGAGCAGTTGAGACTAGACTGACGAGAGATTATGCGTCCTTGGGAGGCCTCGAGAGGATGTGTTCGCAGGTTCAGTTCCAGAAACCTCGGACAAAGTTATGGCTCTTTGATACTTTAGCAACCTCAGCTATGTTGTATGCGGTGCAGGTATGGGGACCTTCAAGATGGTTGGAGAAGTATGGAGAGGCCCTTGGTGTCTATGATCTCTCGATTGATTAGAGCCAAGGCCTCCATACCTCACGCTATCATTCGAGCAGAGCTAGCTGCCCCCCCCTATGGAGATTGAGGCGCTTACCAGATCAGTCTCCTTTGTGCACAGCCTATGGGATACTACTAGAGACAGATATGCTAGACTTCCAGACAGTTAACTCTACAGGGGGACACTTCATGCTGGTATGCACAGATGAGATCATGGTTTCAGACGCACGGCTTCACCATGGACAACAAGCTGCCTCCTTTCCAGTACTCTCTTCAAGCACCCTCATTATCTCTTACACGGGTGGAGATTACTAGACTCGTTCGTCAGGACCTTATCCAGCTGGACACCAGGAGTACATGGATAGATCCCCCTCAGGAGTTGGGCACGAAGATGGCTTTCTATAGAGAGCATCTTCTCCACCTCACAGGAGATGGGTTTGTGAATCGACCTAGCTACATGGACACACATATGTCTCATGGTTTGCATTGTGCCATTGGTCAGATACGCACATCTTCATATCAGCTCGAGATTGAGACTGGTAGATTCAAAGGGATACCAGCAGACAACAAGATATGCCGCTTATGCCAGATAGAACCAAAGACAGAGTTACATTACATATGTCACTGAACAGTGTACTATCAGATACAGGGCCGTTTCCACTGCCTATTCAGAGAGGGTTTCGGTCCTTTATCTAGGGTCATGAGTTATAAGGACCAAAGATGTCTTGGACTATATCTACTTGAGTGACACAGACATAGAGACACTTTACTGGCGCAGAGCTCGGTCCACACTCACTCGACCACTACTGGCACTCTTATCGACCGAGCACTAGAGCTACGGAGATTCAGACGACCTCAACTGAGGAGAGGAGCTACACAGCATCGACAGAGACTACAGCAGAGAATTCGAGCTATACTCTCTCGACACCCAGAGTGCAGATGAGGATGGATCCTCACCATTTCTCCCCCCATTCTGTCATTGTTTCACACATTGTTGCATCCAGTTTACTAGGTACCTATTGTATCAACTGTCACATCCACACAATTCCAGCTTGTAGCAGTAGTATTTTTGTTCTAGTTCTTTTGTACCCAGACATGGTATCAAATTCACTATTTTGTAACAGATTGTTCTCATAGGTCATTTTGGCCTTTCGAAGACGTTAATATAACATTTCATTTCATTTCATTTCTCTCTAGCACTCTCTTATTTTGGTCATTACACATTCTCTCACTAAAGCACGGAAGGCTCTCCTTGCCGCTAAGTTAAAGGAACCTTGAGCACCAATGAGCACTCATCTTGAGCGATACACCATCACACTTCCGCTGCACGTTACATTTTAAGACACAGCAATGAAGACGGGAGTGCGCCCAATGCGCAATGAACTAAGGGTGGGAGTGACTAATAAGTCCAAGGCTAGAACACAAAGATTCTTTGATCAAATTTCCGGAAGAGTCGGTTAGCTCTACCTGCTCTTTGATAGGACCGGTGTGCTTTTAAAAAAGCACACAACTGGAGCTCTTATACCACCGCAATCACTTTCGGCGAGTGATCAGACGGAAAGACATACAGAGCCGCAATCTACACACTTTGACACTTCAAACACTTAATATCATAGAGAGAGAGACGACACAACGCGGCGGAGTTCCGAGCCAAGAGGAGGTGGCCCCAAAGATTGGCGCCGCTTTCGGTATTTCTTTGTTATAGATTCAAGTGGGTACAACTCCCGATGGAACCAGCTCTTCAAGCTCTGCGTCCAGATGCCCTGAAGACTAGCCAAGAAGGCACTTATAAAGAGTACAAGGGATGCCCAAAAGCAGAGCCCCAAAAGCATCATATCCAAAAGCACTTAATCCTAAGAGCACTTGCACCAAAAAGCTGGCGCTAAAACTGCCCAAATCAACAACGCAAAAAGCGGAAATCCGTACAGCAGTGCCACGTCAACAATAGCAGCGTAAAAAGCAAAAATTCCGTACGGTGGTGCCACGTCAACAATCCGCGTAATGTGCGGGGATCCATACGATTGCCACATCATCAGCTTGTCACAGGAGAGGTTAGAGGCTTGGAAACTTGAGTGTGGAAGGCAACACTTGAGAGCAAGGCTTGAGCAATTGAGCTTAAGACTTGAGCACTTGAACTTTGAGAGTGGATGAAGAAGGCAAGGGCTACCTTACACAAGGGAGAGGCATAATCTCAAAGCCTTCGTTCTTTGATGGAAAATGTTAAAGGGGCTACAAATTACCCCAAAAGGAGGCCTACAATTGCCCCAAAAGGGGGGTCAAAAATGAAAAGGGAGCCCAAATGGCCCCAAAACTGTCTCCTAACCGCTACATTCTGCCTTCGACAATCAATATGGCTGACTAAACGAGACCAAAGCGAGTCAGACTAAACGGACAGGACAAAGCGTGTCATCCATGTCCACGTCAAACGTGTACAACTCTGCATTGGCTTTATGCCTAGGCAAAAGAAAAGTCCACCATAGAAGCATAGAGAGCAGGGGAGGATGCATAAGCGGAGAGAACACTCATAATAAAATTTGCTGATTTGGAGAAAAACAAAGAATTTATCCCACATTGGTGTGCCTCGAACGGCAAAAAAAAATAGTTTTAGAGGAAGTTCACTTTGTAACAGACTTGGACACTCCAAGTCAAGAATCAATCACGACAGCACCAAATAACCACTTCAAACAATTCACAGATCACAATAGATTTGCACTGGCCCGGTGGAGTTCCGTGCCTAGAGATATTGGCCCCAAAGACTGGCGCCCCTTTCGGTATTTCTTTTTGTATTAATCAATCATCAAAGTACAAGAGAGCGGTTAGGGTTTCACTCTCAGACTCTGCGTTCAGATGCTCTGAGAAGTGAGGCCCTCACCACTAACTTTAAGATTACAAGGGATGCCCAAAAGCAGAGCCCCAAAAGCTTGAAAGCAAAAGCAGATTCTCTCTCTCTCAATGAGAGTCGGTAAAAAGCAAGTCTCTTTTTCTCTCTCTTTCTCCCAAATCATAGCAAAAAGCTGAGATTTGCATCGCTAAAAATTTTCCCAAAAAATAAAAAATTATTTTTTTTTCCACCTCCGCGATTTCTGGAAATTAGGGTTTCTGGCAGAAATTAGGCTTGCAGGAATTTTAGGGTTTTTGGCAGAAATTAGGGTTTCTGCTGTCCGTAACCACGTCATCACTTTGTGACATGCCCCCCTCTTGAAAGCATTGTAATCGACCACGATTATGCCGGCAAAACCGACAAAAGCCATAAACCGTCTTAGCAAACACTGATTGTTAGTACCTACGTACTAGGAACACGAATCTAGCACATGTACAAAATCGACAATCACATCACACGACATCACAGGACATCACATGACATTCAACATTCATTCGGATCTTAGAGCATGATTTATCGGCAATGTAGCCAGCAATCACATCTAGGTCCAATCGGGACCTCATCGATGTCCGATTGACTAACCCCTATTGCAACCATGTCTATTCAAGATCAAGTAGACCAAAATGTTGAAGTCATTTCGTCTATCAGTTCCTGCACTCAAAAGAAGTGAAGAAACAAATCAGTATCATTATCAAGAATTCCATTTCATAAAGTCATCCAGCAGAATACTGTCAAGCTATCAATATCCTTGAAGCTCAAAGAGACATCAGTGACTTTAGTATCAAAATCGAGGCATCTGTTGACAAGGGAGCGGAGTGACTCCCCTTTTGTGCATCCCACTGCACCAGATCTCCGGCCAAGCTGAATTCTGGGTTCCGTTTGGAGTAGACTATGCTAAACCAAAACATCGAGGTAAAGTTTCACAATCCGAGGAGTATCTACTAGGTCCTCCTCCTCCATCCAATTCACATCAATGCAGGAAAGTTCTTGAACTTAACCAAGAACCGCCTTCGGACTTTACCTTTCTTCGTATCGTTATGTGCCAAAATCTATTCAGGAACAAGGATCTCCTCGTTTTCTTCCACTTCCGGTTGCTCATCGGGCTCCCCATCATCAGGCACATCACCCTTAACAGGTTTCAAGAGAATCACATGCAATGCATTGTGAATCCTCCAAGTATCTGGCAGTTTCAATCGGAAGGAGACATCATTTATCTTGTCAGTGATCTGGAAAGGTCCGTAGTATCGCATACTAAGCTTTGGAAAAAGCCTCTCCTTTCCCTTTTTCTTTCGTAGACGTGCCTTCTCAAAATGTAAGAGCACCCAATCATCCTCCTTCAATTTCAAGTCACGACGATGGCGATCCCCTGCCTTTTTCTGTCGTTCTTGAGACTCCTGCAAAGTCTCGCGAACCTTGGCAAAAGCCATATCCAAATCTCGCGAATATTCATCCGCTTCAAATATCTAATCTTTCGTACTCAGGAAGGATGGAACCTTCGCAGCACTTTCAGCTCTCTACCCCCTTCATGGTGGTAGCAATCCGTGGTGACTCGTAAAAGGTGGACAGTGGCATTCAGTCATAACCTTTTCCCTCAACGGTTGTGTAACGCACAACATATTCTTTTTCATCAAGTAGCCTTCCCGAAGGGAGTATCCAGCTAATGTCTCCCCATCCCATATCCGTGTGAAAATATCTGCAAAATCTGTATCTGTGGCATACTGATCGACCATATCCTCGAAGCTCCTATGGTGTATCGCGGAAAAAGCCAGAACCAACGCCTTCCAAGACAAAGCATCTGCCACCACATTCTTCTGTCCCTGCACATGGACAATCTGGAAGTGAAACTGTGACAAGATGTTCGCCCACCGCATTTGCTTTTCCGAAATCTGCTTCTGTGACAAGAAGTAGCGCAAACTCTGATGGTCTGTAAAGACAGTAAAATCCGCTCCGAGTAGGTAGTGCCGCCACTAAGTAAGAGCATGGATCACTACCAAAAGCTCTTTCTCATATATCTGTGTTGTCATCTCCGACCTAGAGAACAATCGACTCTCGTAAGCAATCACATGGCCTTCTTGCATCAAGACCGCACCCAGACTACGACCATAAGCATCACAAAATACTTCAAATGACTTCTGCAAGTCTGGCAAAGTCAAACCTGGTCCTGTAGTCAATTTCTCTTTCAATGTCTGAAAGGCAGTCACTTCTCTGGATCCCCCACGAGAAAGGGACTCCTTTCTGTGTCAAGACATGCAAAGGGGAAGCAACCTCTGCAAACTTTCGTATGAACCGCCTGTAGTACGAACACAGTCCCAAGAAGCTTCCAACTTCATGGACATTCTTCCAATCGGGCCAATCATGTATAGTCTCTATCTTGGCCGAATCCACTTGCACTCCTGCTACTGAGACAAAGTGTCCCAAAAAGTGTATCTCTAAAGCAGATGATCTTTGTGTTCTGCCTCATTCTTGGAGAAAACAATGATATCATCAAAGAAAGTGCCAACAAATAGCCTGTGCTCTCGAAAAATCCTGTCCATCATCCGGTTAAATGTCGCAGGAGCATTGGTTAAGCCAAAAGACATCACCAAAAACTCAAATAACCCACAAGTCGTCCCAAAGGATGTCTTGTAGACGTCTCCCAGCGCGATTCGGATCTGATGATATCCACTCTTCAAGTCAATCTTGCTAAAGCACGAGGATCCCTGTAACCTGTCGAGTATATCATCGATCCTAGGAATCGGAAATCTGTTCTTGATGGTGATTTTGTTGAGAGCGCTATAATCAATGCACATTCTCCAAGATCCGTCTTTCTACAAATCCAACAACAGTGGAGAGCAATACGGTGAAGTACTATGCTGAACAAGACCCTTTTCCAAGAGGTCTTTCACTGGGTTCATAATCTTTTCATTCTGTACTCGGCTCACACGGTAAGGTGGCCGGTTCGGTGGCGTGCTTCCAGGTATCAAATCAATGGTTTGATCTTCAGGCCCTCTAAAAAGCAATCGGCATGAGTGTGGAGAAAAATCTTGGCGTTCTTTTGATCAAGTCAAAACATATTCCATCTTTATCCATCGTTCAGTTCTCTCCCAAAAGAATGAGTAAGAAACTGAAGTTCATCAAGTACAATCTCTAAGCCCTTCATTTATCAAAGTCGTTTTCTCGGCCCGGTAGTCAACCACGGCGTAGTTCTTGTGGTACCAAGGGATCCTGAGTAGAACGTCACTCGCGTGCCCTGAACACCCCTATCATTGCAAACAAAGTTTGCCAATGCTCAGTGTAATGGCAACATCCCATCCGGGTGCCAATCGAACTACCTCCGCCTGTGGCGTCAGTCTGTCGGGCGTAATTCCAAATCGAGCCGCCAATTCCAAGTGAAAAGAAGTTTGCCTTGGCTCCTTCGAAAGAGCTTCCTAATCCTTCACTTTACCCCAAAAGCGGCAAAGTTTGTACTTTCATTCATTAGATTCGGTGCAAGTCCCACACCATGTGGTACCAGTTCTGCTTTTCTATCTGCCTTTTCTGCCACGTTCCTCAGCTACTCTCGAACTCTCAGGCTTGTCGTCGTTCTTATCATTCTGTTCTTTCTGTGCCTTTTTAGGGCACTTCGCGGAGATATGTCCATGTTCCCCGCATCCAAAGCACTTCCCCTCTCTAATGAAGCGAGCTTTCTCCTGAGGAGTAAGCTTGGATCGTGCATCCTTCTTCTCTGGGGGTTGCTCTTTTTTCCTTCTACTTTCATTCCCAGAAGTCTGTTCGGCTCGTTGTGTCATGGCCTCATCTGTGGGGTAGGTCAGACTGCCAGAGTGAATTGCAAAGCACCGCTTCGCATGACTCATCAACTCCTGAATAAAAGCTGACTTCTGTTCCAAGCAGTGATCTTGGATCTCTGTAAGTAGACCAAGGTAAACCGCTCAATCTGTTCTCTGAACAAGATCTTCTTGAATGAAGAGGCGGGTAGAAAAGAGCTCCAGAATCTTTCAAAATAAGCATTGATTGTATCTTTCTTGGTCATCCGAAGATGGTTCCAAGCAGCTCGTACATCTCCTTCATATTCTTGCGTCAACCAAGAAGAAATAAAAAGCTTCTTAAATTTCAACCATTTAATTGGCGCAGTCTTGTTTAAAAGAAGAGTGGACCACCAGGTACGAGCATTCCCCTTAAAGTAAGAGGTAGCTCTCCGAATCTTGGAGTGCTCTGAATAGCCTCCTCTTGCGAAAGCGATGTCAAACTGTTGTATAAAAGACAAAGCCTTCGAAGCATCTGAGTATCCTGAGAAAGTATCAAACTTGATTGAGTGGCCACCTTGCTTAAACTCTCGGACTTTCTTGCTTTTATCTTCGAGAAAGTCATACTGGTTGGCTTTGTAAAAATTCTTCTTGTTCGCATAAAAGTTTTCGTCATCGGAATCTGAGCTGTTTGTAGAAGAGTCCTCAATAGAACTGTCAATCTCTGAGCGAGATTTAGCCTTCTTTGCCTTTCTCTTGCCCTTTCTGAAGCGTTGCTTCTTGCTTCGCTTTTTACCTTTTCTATCTTCTTCGCTCGAATCCGAGGAGCTAGAAGAACTGTCAGAAGAAGAAGAAGAAGAAGAACTGGGTACTCCTTCAAATCGAACACGCTTCTTCTGTTTCTTTGCCTTGTCAAAAGTCGACTGACGACCCAAATAACCTGGAAAGTCAGTGCTTTTCTTTTGCTTTTTGCCATGCTTTTTGGCTTTCTTCTGTGCGTCAAAAAGCTGAGCAATCAGTGCATCAACCACCTCTTCTAGTTCCTTCTCTGAATATTGTTTGGGATCAGAAGGTTTCTTGAAAGCAGATTTCGGGGGTGGTGTAGTGGTTTTCTGCCACTGTGAATGCACTTCCTGAAAAGAAGTCTCGCTCATATATTTTGCCAATTTCGGATCCTTCGCAAAACTGAGCATCATCCTTGTTGCATCGCAGATCAATTGACGACGCTTCATCTCTCTTTGCTCCGCCTGAGTAGGCCGAGGCGGGCCATATCTCTGTCTGAATCTTCGTTGTGATCCCAGCCCGCATCTCCAGATGCAGAGGGAGTCGACTGATCCTTGCGTGAAGCCATAGGTGCCGCGAAAAAAAATTTGGGGATCGGATTTCCCGTAGAAGAGAAATCGGCCGTGCTCTGATACCACTGTAACACACTTGGACACTCCAAGTCAAGAATCAATCACGACAGCACCAAATAACCACTTCAAACAATTCACAGATCACAATAGATTTGCACTGGCCCGGCGGAGTTCCGTGCCTAGAGATATTGGCCCCAAAGACTGGCGCCCCTTTCGGTATTTCTTTTTGTATTAATCAATCATCAAAGTACAAGAGAGCGGTTAGGGTTTCACTCTCAAACTCTGCGTCCAGATGCTCTGAGAAGTGAGGCCCTCACCACTAATTTAAAGATTACAAGGGATGCCCAAAAGCAGAGCCCCAAAAGCAGATTCTCTCTCTCTCAATGAGAGTCAGTAAAAAGCAAGTTCTCTTTTTCTCTCTCTTTCTCCCAAATCATAGCAAAAAGCTGAGATTTGCGTCGCTCAAAATTTCCCCAAAAAATATTTATTTATTTTTATTTATTTTCACCTCCGCGATTTCTGGAAATTAGGGTTTTTGGCAGAAATTAGGGTTTGCAGGAATTTTAGGGTTTCTGGCAGAAATTAGGGTTTCTGCTGTCCGTAGCCACGTCATCACTTTGTGACACACTCATTCTCAAGTAGCGGCTAGAAAGGCAGAAAAATGGACTGTTTCTATAGAAAAATGGACTGTCTATAGAAACGGCAGAGTGGTCATCGTTGAGAAACGGAGTGCATGATGATGTGCCGCCTATGGGACTATGCTAAAGGTTTGTAGTATGGAATTGTAACGTATCGTTTCGATTGGAGAAAACTACAATGCAGGAGTCAACAAACAGTCAAACCTTGGCACACAGCCAGTGAACAAAACCTAGAAGCATATAGCTATGAGGAACTAAAATAGGTGGGCGGCCAGAACCTTCCCACCTGGAGTCAGCTTTAAGGGGGCAGCCAACGGGTACTGCACAAGGCAGGTAAAAAGCAACTGGGCGATGCATAGCACTGCGGCAATACCTTACAGAATTGAAGGGGAAGAGAGTGAGAGATGTAGAAGTAAAAGCCTATATGCCTGTAAGAACCAATTGCAAGCACGTTGCCATCATAATACTAGATTTAATAATGGAAACAACCAATTAAGCATCCACCTAAAAATCTACTTGTCTACGCATACGGACACATCTCTCATACAGAAAAAACACAATTTTTCAGCACATTTTCCAGAAAGACAATGTTCCCTTCAAGAAAGAAATATGGCTCAAGGATTTCTTTCCAAGAGTCTACGAGTAATTCCAACAAACCTTCATCCTTTGAATCAACAGTAGTCTCCATATTGACAGCAGTGGTGGAGGTTTCCTAAAAGCATGTTAAACTTAGGATCAAAGCGTATTTCCAAACTAGATTGGCCAGAGTAATGCTCTAATAAAGATACTACCTGCAGGGCTCGATCCGGATGACAAAAAGACTCTATTAGAGACTGCTTCAGTACTGATGATCTGCTATTTGTTACCTTCAAAGGTGTTTTGGCAGTTACTGCCACGGGCGTCGAATCAGAAATGCCTTTCTCAGCAGCTTTTGCACTCCCAGGTGCTCTTTTCTTTGGTGTGATTTCATCAATATCAACACTAACTCCAGCTTTCACCTCTAAAAAAATCATATGCAGAACAACACAACATACACTTACTGCAGCCTAAAGTTTAAGCAGTATATGTTTGTCTGAGCATTCACCTGTATTCACGTCTACATTCTCAGAAAATTCCTTAGGTGCTTGCAACTGCTGCTTTCCTCTGGGGCTCAGAATATGCTGTGACTCATCCGAGTTCGAATCTTTGCTGTCTGATGAAGAGACTGCATACCTGAAAGGGCACTAATATGGGATGTTAGATAAGACTCATTGCTGACACAGTGTGACCCCATAAAAATTCTTACAAAAAACACATGGATTCATCTGCTTTTTCAGGCAGAAACATCTACACTTATCAATTGCCTTAAAATTGAGCTCCACCTAAGATCGATGTAAGCCATTAGAGAGATATGCACTCAGTTAGGTGTCCAACTATGGCGCAAATTGCACAATTTGTCCCAGTTTTGGAGATTACAGAACATAAGATATTGCGTCACTGAAACTTGAGGTCAAGTTACTTGTACTTGAGGGAGTCTTCTGGCTGCCCTGGAGCCGTCTTTCTGGAGAAAATCTGGGAGTTTGCTGCTGGTGTTGTGCATCCCTCAGCCCTGGGTTTTGTGCCACCATCACCCCCTGCAAATCTGCCCATTCCCTGGCTAGAGGCCCCATCTGCTGCCCAACCCTGCCCATCAACTTCCCATCTATCTCCTATTTACATAGCCTCCTTTGGTGGCTTTTCCCCAAACATTGCAGCCTCTAATTCAAGCTAGATCCACATTCCCTTGCTATCATACCTAATATTTCCAGTCCCATAGCACCCTCATCCATTGCTGCCAGATCTGTATTTTTGCAGGCCATAATTAGTCCTTCCAATATTTGCAACGCTTGATTGTACAATAAGATGGTCGTACAAGTTTACAACCATCCATACTCCACTTCAAAGCACGTCAGTGGAAGCACCATCACATTGCAAATGGCAACTTTGATAATCAGCTCCGCAACACTTACAGGTATTGTACTCTAGCAAGTTACTGTTTTATAGTGTCCCAATCTTAGTTTTGCACAAGAGAGGATTGCCATCATTTGCACTGAATTATTTAAATTTCCCCATAAGCTAACTATCTAAGCAGGCAACGCTATACTATGCGCACTATTTCAAATTGCTTACTTCAGGGTCCTTCCGGCAGTGCGGGCAGAATGCCGAACAGACTGAATGACTCCTTGAGCATCACCACCTTTGCCAGCACTTTCAGCTTCTGAGATTTCAGGCTTTGACATTGACACAGCTGGAGGTATGACCTCAGACTTCTCAAGTGGGTGTTTGATTTTGTTGGAGCCCTTTGTCTGGCCAGCACCGGCTGTGAAGTCGATTTCAGCATTCTTCTCCTAGATGCAATCGTTAAGTGTCAGTATGGTATGCACTCTAGAAGGTGAGGTTTTTCACATAGTATAAGAGACCTGCTCAAGGCTTTTTGGCAATTGAAGATGAACTTCTTCAGGATTTTGCTCTTTGGTACCAATCCACCAAGCTTGTGAAAAGACTATCTATTGATCAATGGACAAGCCTTAGTACATGCATATAGAGCAAAATGTTAAAAATGGCCAGTTAAGCAATCAGACGCCTGATAAACTTACGAGTGATTCGAAGCAATCCTCGCAAACAATATTTCCACCTCCCCGTGGAAAATGCAATGTAAGGTACTTATTTTTAGGGTATACAATGGTTCCAAACATCTTGAGCCGTCCCTAAACATGCAAGCCAGAAAAAAAATTCCCATGATTAAATCATTTGAAAGAGTTGCAAAATGCATGAGAATGTGTTTCTGAGCAATCATTTCCCAGTTATATGTACCTGTGGAAACTCAACATAGAGTACTGGATTTCTGGAGTCCAAATTTGTGAGTTCCCCTAGTTTTCCACCGGCAACTGGAGACAGCAAACCAGGAAAGGCAAACAAATACTTGCTTTTGCGATGACCTTTCTTCACTACATCCCTTAAATCCGAATTTAAAATGGCTGAAAAAACAAAATATACGAGGTGAGCTTTTATAGCCAAGGTATTAGAACATTTGACTGGCAACCTTTGTTCATGACAGTTTGACTGCTCGAGACGTCATAACACAATCAACAAAAGGCACTAATGATTATTGAGAGATTTAGCACATGCTCATTTTCTAATACATGTTTGCAAAAATACTAAGCAGATAGGATGGCTAAACTCTATGGGGTTCAAACGTGCAAACTTAATGGGATGTCAAATTTGTTGTGAGCAAAAACTGTCCATGATCTCCAAATGTCCAGCTTAGCTTGGAAAGCAATACTTGAGACTATCAAACTATTCTAAAGTTCTCTTCATCTTTCCACACACAAACCGATGAGCATTCCAAGATTGCAAACTCCAATATTTGAGACTATCAAACTATTCTTAAGTTCTCTTCATCTTTCCACACACCAACTGATGAGCAATCCAAGATTGCAAGCTCTATCAAAAGCATCGCTGGAAAAAATAACAAGTCACGTTCACAGTGACCCTTTGTGTCATTTGGACGAATGTGGCATAAAAACCCATGTTATGAGTATAAAACCACAAAACCTCGAAATTTGCAAAACATTTTGGCAAAACCTACAAAACGTGCAACTTGAATGTTCATTTAATACCTCTCATTATATAGATCTAGTCTAGAGTTATGGGTATGTAATTCTTGTATATAAACACAAACACACTTTTTTTTGTAATGCTATATTACCAATGGGAAACCTCAAAGAGAGGGAAAACCAACCAAAAATGGAAAAGCATACAAACGATAAAGGCTATGCATCAAGAGCATGCCGGAGCGGAGCTCTAAAAACAAGTGAACAATATCTCTAAAGTGTTCAAGGATATGTCACCACTATCAAAAGAGAAATTGTAATGTTTGCCTCAAGAAGATCTTTTCTTCTTTGAATGTAGCAAAAATATCCGATTGAGATTGACAAAACATTAATTTGTTTCTGAAGTTCCAGATACCCCAAAGTAACCAAAAGCGTACCCAAGTGAAGAGGTTATGAGATCTTAGAGGGGTGCTGTGAAGGAAAACGTAATCTCAGGGATCGAGTGACTTTGCAAACAAATCCCTAGTATGCTGACAATGCCAGAGCGAATGAGCAAGAGTTTCAGCATGACTTCTCACACATCGAGCTGATGCAATGTGACGGGCTTCGAGGTAACATCCAAGAGGTAATACCCCCCGTAAGGCACCTCCAGAACAATAATCTCTCTTTCAGAGGAAGACTGTTGTTCCAAACATCTCCCAGCATTTTCCGCCACCAACATGTTGATTTATTCATGTTCCATAGTGCATTGCAATGATCAACAATCCAAGGATCGGGCTGCATCTCTTGATAGAAATGTTTGGCTGAGATTTGCACGAGGGAAATGCCTATAATACGCCAATCTTGATCTCGGCCATTAGCCACAAGAGGAGGTATTGGTGAAATGGGAGATAGCATCTCCTGAATAATGCGCCATAAAGGCCTATAATGCAATCCAAGGCAATATCTTCTCACAGCATTTAGAAATTAAAGCACCCGGCCCTAATCATTGACCTTGTCTTCAATAGTCCTTACATTCTTTTGAGAACGGAAGTAAGCTCTACGAGGTTGTTTTTCAACCAGGACTTCGGTAAAAATGGCACTACAATGTATGCTTTCAAGTCTCAGAAAGCTACCTGTGTGAGCATCTCTCCCATGCCAAGAAATAAACTTTGTGACCACTTTCCAATCTGCCAATAGAGAAGAAGCAAAGGGACATCCTTGAATATGGCACTGAAATCACCCCAAAACAACCTCCCAAACAGATGTCTACCATTTTCCAAAACTACACATTGATGCCAACATCCGTGTCCAAGGTTGTTTTTGCTAAATAAACTGGGGCAATAGAGTCGCTTTCCGTGTCAATACATGTATGTGGATCTTAAGAACAATCAATCCCCATGTTTTCCTGGAGTACATAGCTTCTTCATAGACAATAATCGCAATCCTTTCTTTTGCTAATTTGTTTTCCAAAGCTCCCGGATTTCGCACATAAAGATATCAATTTTATGCCGAGAATGAAAATCGGCTTTTCCATGATATCCTTGGATGGTCACTAGAAGAGCACCAATGAGAGGTACCACTTTCTCAGTTTGCCCCGTGGCTAGCTCGGCTTCAATTTCTCCACCCTCTACATCATAATCAAAGTGCATCTGCTTCAAGAATTCTGGATGGATGAAGTTCTCTGTAGCTCCGGGGTCAAAGAAAATAAGGGCTTTCAAGCCGTTGACTTTGCCATATGCTCGACACAATTCATTTGTACTCTCAAGGCGTATGCCATAGATATCGCATACTAGTCCAATAGCGGGTCTAGCTCTCTTAGGTCGAGGTGGCCCTAGGGTTCTATCGACCATCGGTGCGGGTGTCGGCTCCGCTGGTCTATCGGTGCAATGGGGACAACCAAAATGGTTATGCCTTGTTTGAAAGCATCCAAAGCATCGGCCTTCTTGTGATAAGGTGTCTTGGCCTATGCTCAGATCATCCAAAGAGGCCTTGGCCTATGCTCAGAGATTCTGGGAACGGTATGTAGGGCTCCATGCTCTAAGAACAAACGGAAACAGAATGAGAGCTCGTCTCTCAGGAATTTCCCCCACAAGAAGGAATTGACCATCTGGTCCGATGGTTTAGAACGGAGGGGTCACTCCGGTTCTTGTGCTTGTGACAAGATTCTCCCTAATAAAGATTCTCTTTAAAGGGGAAAACCAGCCCATCTTCAGGTCCCAAATACTGAGTCGATCTTCTCCCTCGACTCTTTTAATTGAAAGTTTATTTATTTTCAGCTTGTTGATTATTCGTGTGCGCTCCCATTTGTGACAGTGGTATCAGAGCTCGGATTTCTCTCTTTCTGTGCAAAGGACGACGATTCCGAGAAGAAACGGGAAGAACCATGACGAGCCACGGAAGAACCGTTGAAGACGAACTTCAATAAGTACGAGTCCAACTCGCGGAATTGCAATAGCTTATCTCGTTGCCGGTTGTCCAAAAGGTTTTGGACAGAATCAAGAAGCCGCAAGGAACAGATGCTGATGGGCATCAAGAAAATCCTGCCAATGGTAGAAACCTGCAGGAGGATAATGCGAAAAGAGGTGCCGAAGCGCACAAGGGATCTCGCGATCAAGAACAACGGCATTCCAAAAGCAAGGGCCAGGAAGATGAACTTTCTCTGCTTAAAGAAAGCAAGGATGTCTTTATCTCTTCTCCATCATCCTCTCCTGACTATACTACCACACCTTCTCATACAATATCTAAATCTTCTCCAAAGAAGAAAACTCCTACTACTTCCCTACATAATACTAAAGAAAGTCCCAAGTTCAAGAAGGATAACCGCAAGCATCACCGTAAGATGCGGGTATTCAAATCTTCTGACAAGGATTCGAAGTTTGACAACTACACAGGACGGAGAGATATCTCCAAGGCACTGTCTTTCATGAGGCAGGTTGATGTTGCTTTTGCCAACAAGAACTTCACCGAAAAATCCAAGTTGCGTCATATTGGGATGCATCTCAAGGAGACAGCAAGCAATTGGTGGTTAGCCAAGTGGGCTCAATTCAAAGCTGAATTCTATGAACAGTTTCTTCCGCCTAACTTCGAGAAGGATATTCGGAAGGAATGGGACTCGCTAGCCCAGAAGGAACATGAGAAAGTCACGGATTATGTTGACACATATTGGTTGGTTCTTTCGAAAGTTACGCCTTCGTGAAGATTACCAATGAGGAAAAGATGCGGAAGTTCGAAGCAGGCCTTACAACCGCCGCTTCAAAAGAGCATGAAGGGTGTCGTGTACCCACACGACACCCTTTAGCGGATGATGGAGTCGGCAATCGTTGCCGAGGATCTACATTCCACTGGTACCCCCAGACGGATGGAACATAGCACGTACCGTGCAAGGCAAAGAGTGGTTTATGATGACCATGGCAACCAAGGCAAAAAGCGTCACCCAGAGGACTCGGATCAGCCTAAGAAGCCAGAGCGTACCGGAAAACGGCTCAAGTATCTCACACCGAATCAAGTACACACCTTCAAAGAGCAAGGAAGGTGCTTCTAATGTGGTGAGAAAGGACATGAAGACCGATTGCCTGGTTCGGCAGCAACAATAAGAACAAGCATCTTCAAAGAAGGAACAACCGAAGAGGAACCTGCTCCACCGAGCTTGAATTCCATTCCTGATGTGGAAGGGAATATAGAAATCAAAAAAGAGAAGCGTCAGCTCCTTAAAGGCAGGGGATCCGTGAATAACCAACGGGTGTTGATCCTTTCCGATCCTCAATCAACGGACAACTTCATCTCACTAGAAACTGCAGAACGCTTGGGCCTCACATCGGCTCAGCTTGGAACTCCGGTCACTTCCGGATCGGCATTCGAGGGGTTGACCACCGATGCAACACCCATGCAAGGACAACTCAATCTTCGGATTAGCGAGTACAAGTGTTATGTGCAGCGGAATGAATGTTTGCGCTTTGCTCAAGATGAGTGCTCCGAACTGTGCTCAAGGTTCCTTTTGTTCTCATCTCCTCCGAAGGCCCCACTCTCATTGGCGAGAATGGTCTACTATTGATTGCACAATCTGGTACAAATGAATGCAGGTGACTGATGCAAGTCTAGGCTATGCCAACGATGACGACGGGGGTGGCGAAGTCGACCTAAGGGCTGAAATCTGCAATCTTTCTACTGCTGTTCAAAAACGCTATGGGCTGAAATCTGCGAATGTTCTATCTGCTGAATTCTGACTCTATGTCGGTGACGATGTCAATGACAACGATGCGATGACGACGTGCTGAAAACGCAGATTTCAAATCTGCGTTTTCCGGGCTGAAACTGTAAACCTGGCAGAAACTGACCGTGCGGCGAGGAACTGCTGCGGGAAGGTGAGATCTGCGAGGTTCGGGACTTGATCTGCGGGTACTAACTGCTGAAAACTGAAAACGCTAATGCTCCTTGACTTTCCATCGCGGTAAAGGTGCAAAATGCCGGGGCTGATCTGCAACCAAAAACGCTAGGGCTGAATTTTGATCCTTCTGTCGCCGAGATTCTACAAATGCAAAAACGCTAGGCTGATCTGCTGTGTCTAACTGTTGCCGGGTTGATCTGCCATGCAAAACACTGGGGCTGATCTGCAATGGAGAAAACGCCAGGCTGTCCTTGGTTGAAAACGCTAAGTCTCCTGCCCGGGGGGGTTTCTGCTGAGAAGTTGCATGTTGAGCGTGGAGCTCTTGCTGCCTCTTCTGCCATTTAATGCTAACTTTGGTTTGCGTATATACAAACTTAGCAAAATTGCCCTACCTACTTTTGTTGGGAAGTCACTTGAAAATAATAAGTGAAAAATGCCAAAATTAGGGAAAATAGGCTAAATGCACCGGAAAATTCCCCTGATTGATTCTGATGGATTCTGATGGGAATGCTTATGATCATGTTGTGTGCAACCAAAGGATATGCATCTACACTAAGTGACTGGGCATGCACGGTCTACGAATAGACTCACAAAAGTGCAAGATCACTTCTAAATCTAGACTGACTGGACTGATTGAATCCTTGTCGTGTTGTAGATTGTCCACGGACACATAGGGTTGGATGTGTCACGTGACAACAAGGACCGCGAATCATTTTTTATGGCACCATCGAGGGATGTGATATCATCTTGGGTATGGCATGGCACTACCATATACAACCGGTCCCCGATTCTGTAGAAAAGACCCTCGCCTTTGAGCATGAGGGCAAGAACATTAAAATTTTTGCTGATGCAGGGGATTGGCTATTCCCTATTGTAAGCCATATCTATCCTTACTTGATTTTCGCACGAGATAAAGATAAAACTAATGAGAATTCGCTCTCTACTTTGGAAATTAAACATTTTCAATTTCTTGAAAAGTACAAAAATTGTTTCACAGATACTCTGTCGAACAAGTTACCTCCGGAATGTCCAGAAGATCATCGTATTGATATCGTGCTAGGTAGTTCTCCCCCAAACCTACCCCCTTACAAGGTTAGTCTTGCTCAGCAAGAGGAAATTTTAAAGCAAGTCAACGATCTTCTGAGAAAAGGTCTAGTACGACCAAGTACTTCGCCTTACTGCTCTCCGATCTTACTAGTGCAAAAGAAAGATGGCACGTTTTGAATGTGCATAGATTATCGGTCTCTAAACAAGATCACTATCAAGAATCGCTTTCCGATTCCTCGGATTTATGATATTCTCGATAAGTTGCAGGATGCAAGCATCTTTAGTCACATTGACTTAAAGAGCGGGTATCATCAGATACGCCCTTGAGGATGTCCATAAGAATGCCTTTTGCACAACCTTTAAACTTTATGACTTTTTGGTAATGCCTTTTGGCTTGACCAATGCTCCTGCCACATTCAGTCGAATGATGGATCGAATTTTCAACCCCCACACAGCTTTTATAGGAGTGCTCTTTGATGACATACTCGTCTTTTCGAAGATTGAGAAGGAACATCGGAAGCACTTGGACATAGTGTTTCAAGAATTGTGAAAGCATGAGTTGCATGTGAATGCAAAGAAGAGTGAGTTCCTTCTCACTGAGATACACTATCTCGGTCATATAGTCTCACACAACCAAGTGAATATGAATCCCGCAAAGATCCAGGTCGTACAAGATTGGCCCACTCCCACTACGGTACATGATGTACGTAGCTTTTTGGGATTGTGTTCCTATTATCAGAGGTTTGTCCGAGGCTTTGCTCAAGTAGTAGGACCACTCCATGACCTAACAAGGAAGAAGATCCCTTTCAAAAGGGGATCGAGACAACAAGGTGCCTTTGATACGCTAAAGTATCTATTAAGCCATGGACCTATTTTGGTAGTGTCAGACTTAGGGAAACCATTCGAGGTTCACTACGATGCTTCAGGTCATTGCATCGGTGTAGTACTTAACCAAGAAGCCCATGCAATGGCTTATGAAAGTAGATGGCTTAAGGATGCAAAATTGCATGCCCGATCTACAAGAAGGAACATATGGCTGTGATTCACGCCTTGTCTACCTGAAAGCATTATCTTCTAGGAGCGGATTTTGTGATCAAAACCGATCATCAGAGTTTGCGGTATTTCCTTACTCAACGAAAACTATCTGAGAAGCAGATGAGATGGGCTAATTTTTTGTCCATGTTTCACTTCCAGATCCTTCATACGGTTGGGAGTAAGAATGTGGCTACAGATGCATTGTCTAGACGGCCTAGGGTGAATGTACTTACTTCTGTATATCACCAAGAATTGGAATCACTTCCAGATTTGTATCCAAATGCCCCCGACTTCTCCTCTATCGGCATAAGACGCCTAGGTTACTCCAACCTTTGTATGTGCCTGATCAAGCCTGTGAGAGTATTTCCATGGGTTTTATTATGGATCTCCCAAAGACTCAGACCAGAAATGATGCGATCTAGTCCATTGTGGATAGATTTAGCAAGCAAGCTCACTTTATTCCACTCAAGAAAACGATCAAAGAAGATCATATGGCTAGGATTTTTCTAACACAGATCTTTAAGCATCATGGGATGCCCAAGTCTGTTGTGAGTGATTGGATCCTCGCATGACACGAAACTTTTGGCGTACCTTGTTTGATAACCTTGGCACGAAGTTGAATTTTTCTTCTGTATATCATCCTCAAATGGATGTGCAAAGTGACATCACTAATTCCACGGTATTGGATATGCTGAAATCTTATGTGTCAGAATGTCAGTCTGACTAGGAGAAGTATTTGCCCCCCTTGTCGAGTACGCATATAACAATACCGTACATTCATCTACAAGGAAAGCGCCTTTTGAGATTCTTTATGGTAAGCCTTTGCTTCCACCGATCCTTGTCACTAAGGATAAATTTTTTCCAGCAAATGAGTTTGTCCGGGATTTGAACACGGCCTACGGGCAAGTTAAGAGAGCAATTTTACGCTCTCTGGAAAAACATAAGGAAGCTGCGGACAAGCACAGAAGGAATCTAGACTTAGCAGTCGGTCAATTGGTCTTACTCAAGTTTGAAAAGGCAAGACTTAAGAAACAAGCGACTCATAAAGAGAAAGTGGTAAAACTTTCTAATCGATATTATAAGCCGTTTAAGATAATTGACCAAGTGAACGATGTGACATTCCGATTAGATGTACCATCTAATTGGAAGATCCACAATGCTTTTCATGTTAGTTTACTTCGGCCATATGTGGAACCGCTTCCAAGTCAACCTATTGTTGAGGGACCTCCTGAGGTTGAGGAAACGGAAGAAATACTCCAACCGGAGCAAATCATCCATCATGAGGAGCGGCCACTCAAGTCTAAGAAGATTATAGATAACACAGAAGTATTTGGTAAAGTTTAAGAATTATTCTACTTTGGACGCTCAGTGGATGATTGCGCAAGAATTAGCATCTTATCTCAAGATTCTGGAAGGATTTGTACAAGCACTACAGTTGAGGACAACTATTTAGAAGCCAGAGGGATGTTGCTAAATGGACTATTTTCTTATTTTTCTGAGTAATTTCTTTTTATTGAAATTTCTTGCCATGGACTATTTTCTTAATTTTCTGAGTAATTTCCTGCTCAATGGATGACCGTTGCAAGAATTAACATCTTATCCCGAGATTCTGGAAGGATCTGTACAAACACTACAGTTGAGCACAATTGTTTAGAAGCCAGAGGGCTGTTGCTAAATGGACTATTTTCTTATTTTTTTGAGTAATTTCTATTAATTGAATTTAGGATATTTAAATGTGTGCACTTGAACCTAAAGGTTAGGAACTATAGATCTAATGGAATTATTAAAAGCCACCAGGAACGGACAACTCTAATGTGTCATATGATGGGTGACATTAAGCATCGCAAAGGAGTTGTATCGTTAGTTCGGTAAGAGAGACCGGGAAACGAAATTCTTGATGCGTCATGTGATGGGAGACGGGAGCATCGGAAAGGGAATATTCCATAGGTCTGGCAAGAAGAAAAAGGGATATGCATAAAGACGCAAGCATAAGAATAAAGATGGGTTTTGAGAAGCTTTTTCTAAAAAAGCGGAATATTTTAAAGTGTTTTCGCGGATGAGTGAATGCTTTCCCGTGAGGAATCTGTGTTTGCATTGCATCAGTGCCTGAGAACTACATCTGGGGACGCTTGGAATGTGTATTGTGATTACATAGCATCAATTTTCAGCTCACTCAATTTTATTGAGTTTTGTCAAGGTTCACTTTTTTTTTTTTTTTAATAACCGACCGCAAACTTAATAAGTGGGAAGCCCACTTAAAATAAACCAACTTCAATAAAAAAAAGGCAGCGCTAAACCTATGAGAATAACGTCATGCGATCTCTCTCTGCTCGCCAATAAACAGCCCGCAGTCTCCCCCTACTTCTAGCGCTACCTGGCTTCCCCTATTTCGACCGGCTCCGCACCCGCTATTTTGTCTTGTGCAGGAGCCTGTAAAAGCAACTCGCTCTCTCTCTCTCTCTCTCAGTAATGGAGAGAAGCACCAGCCCTAGCAGGAGGAAGCACTTCCGACAGGAGTCTGCAAGTGATCAAGAGATGCCGATACTTGGGATTTGCCTTCCCGCGCTCAAAGTAACAAGTACTCATTGTGAATACGCGATACGAGTTGTTGTTTCATGCTTGTGCTTTTGCAGGTATTCCCTCAAGGAGAGCAAAGAGGCCTTGGCCTATGCTCAGAGATTCCGGGAACGGAATCGGGAACAGTCGGTAGGGCTGCATGCTCTAGGAGGTCGAGAACATAATTGAGAGCTCGTCTCTCGAGAATTTCCCGCACGAGAAGGAATTGACCATCAAGTTTGATGATTTAGAACGGAGGGGTCACTCCGGTTCTTGTGCTTGTAAACAGAAAATCCCTAATAAACATTCTCTTTAAGGGGGGTGGACCAGCCCATCTTCTGGTCCCAAATACTATGTCGATCTTCTCCCTCGACCCTTTTAGTTGAAAGTATTTATTTCAGCTTGTTGATTATTCGTGTGCGCCCCCGTTTGTGACAAAGAGAGGATGCGTTCCAATTCCATACAACAATGCACTCAAAGGAAAACCTTGGTGAACCAATAGACCTAATGTCCATGCATCTTTAAGTTCACCACCATCAATGATTCCTGAGGATTGAGTATGATCATACATCCAATAAAGAGCATTCCTCATTTTAGTACCAAAGCCCAAATGTGCCTTAGTTAGAGCAATGAACATTGAAGTCCCAATGTATTGAATCAAATGCTTTTTCAATATCCACTTGCATAAGCAGCATATCTTGCTTTGTGAATTTTGCATATTCAATCCCCGAGTATGCATTGGCTGTATTATCAATTATGTACAAAACCATATTGAGCGAAATGCAAGCCAAAATAAAGATGAGTCTTCATGCGATTAAATAACATTTTGGCCAGCAGTTTATAAATAACTGGCATCAAACTTATGGGTCTCCAATGACCAAAAGACTCGCATGAAGATTGTTTTGGTATAAGTTTGATCAATCCCTCTTTCCATGATGTAGGCATACATTGCAATTCACATGAATGATTCATCATGGTAAGCAATGGAACTCTTAACAAGTTCCAAAATTGTGTGAAAATTTCCATTGTTAAACCATCCCAACCCGGGGATTTCCAACACCCCAAACGTTTTACTTTGATAAATACACACACGTATATATACCTCTATATATCTATTTGTATATGGACTATACATATATACAGATATAGATATGTATACTCACACACATATTTAATTATTCATTTATTTATATATTTGTTTATATATATATATATATATATATATATATATATAAGGTGTGTGTATAATATATTGTGTGTGTGTGTGTGTGTGTGTGTGTGTGTGTGTGTGTGTGTGTGGTGAGTTGTGCGGGAAACCTTGTGCAAGCTTTGCCCTGCAAGAAGAATACTTCGCGAGCTCTGCCCTGCGCGAGCGTACCCTCCTACGCGTGCTCACTGCTCTGCCCTATTGCGCTTCCAGTTTCACGCACGGCCCTGCTATGTCTGCATCTACACCGTCGCCCTCGTTTGCAAGAGTTCGCCCCTGGTCTTTTGTGCGTGTGTGGGTGCATTGGTGGGCACCTTTGGTGCTCGTGTGAGAGTGTTGCACTGTCAATCTACAGCTCCTAGCAGCTCTGTCGCCTTGCCCGCAGAAGTGGACAACTTGCAGCTTCTGGTTGTTGTGTGTGGTTTCACCAACAAATTACCGCATTCCGAGATTTCAACCAAGAAAAGCTTTCACTAAGCTTGAGTACCTTATGAACCAACACCCCCTACCCGGTCACGGAAGACATGGTAGTGCTTTTTGCACAAGTGAATGAACACTCTCTTTACGACGGAAGGACCAAGTGATGGCCTTGGCCTATGCTCGTAGAATTCCACATTTGAAATCCAAGTTTATTTGATGAGCGGGTTTCCCTCTAAGATTGAGCCAAGGGATCGTCAGGTTGAGCATCTTCGCTCTAAGGATCTTACGAGGGGAAGGTAATTTCCCAGGTTCACCGAAACTCTAACACAACTTAAGAATTATGTACACCTTTGGGTACATGGATAACACACGAAGATGCAAACCTATGACAAGGTGGGTCATCTACCAGTCAAATTTTTTTTCAGGTGAACGGAATAAGATGAACCAACTTCCTTTTCAGGAACTGGACAAGAGTTTGTTATACTCTCTTGAGCGCCTTTTTGCACGCAAGGATATTCCAACACAAGAATCTCTATTACAAATGTGCTCGGTAGAAGAAATTTGAGTTTCTCTATGGAGAAGAGGTTTTCTGATGGTCGTTGATCATTGAGTACGCTATGTGCTTTTACCATTACAATAGCAACTTTTGGTTGCGGTACATATTTCTCCATGAGCAGGTCAAGTAGCATTTATACGCTGCTGGAATAAATTAGAACTATTATGTTCGTAAGAGTAAAACTAGCCAACCATTTTAAAATGGTTAAGAATTACCTTGACCACATATGGGAGAACATCATTGAGATCTGCGGCGGGTTCGCCCTTAAGTGGGCCGAGTTTGAACTTACATTCACAGAATGGTATGGCTAGAAATTTTATCTGCCTAAGATTTTGCGAGCAATCCTAGATGCTTGCTAAGTAAAAAAATTTTGATGATTTCCACAAGAAATAGACGCACGCAGGCGTAAAGAAAACACTGCAGGTGGTAACAACCCGCTGGAGAAAAAACGCGGAAAGACGTACGGTAATGCACAAGGGATCTTCGGATCAGACCAATTGACCTACCCAAAGCAAAGGCCCACAATAAGAACTTACTTTGGTAAGATGGCACACTTTGTTTGCCGCAGGAAGATTCACATGAGCTTAATGCTCTCAGCATGCCCTATGTGGGAGAATACAAGAGGTTTAATATCCTCAGGACTAATAGCGCAAGGTTATGCGCAAGCACAATCACCTAGCTTGACTTCTAGGAGGATAAATCTTCTCGGGAATGAGAAGGCGGAATTGACTTAACAGATTTTCGGATAAGGAAACTTCCGATTTGTTGGAAAGACGCGAATGACGAGTTCTTACATGGCTCGTAAGTTTGATGATTGGTGAAGGACATCCTCGAGGTACTAGAGGAAGGACATAAACCCGTAAGGTAAGTATTGAATTATTGAATTTTTAGGTAATTTAATTTTTAAGTTCTCTTTTGAGAAAGGACTAGCTCAACTCACCATTGAGCAAAATTTGGAATCTTTCCAGTTTCTCCCCGGCAGTATAGTTGGATCTCTACAGTTGAGGACGACTGTTTATAAGTGAGAGGGATGTTGCGAAATTGGCTTTATCTGACAGGAAAATAATTCTAAATGAATTATTGGATTTATAAGTGAGAGGGTTTTCTCGCCTGGAACACCAAGAAAAATAGTTCTAAATGAATTATTGGAATTTTAAGTGAGAGGGTTTTTCTCACTGGAGACATCCGAGTACAGAGTATTCCTAGTGCGTCATTCAAAGTAATGATGGGAGCATCAATCGGGTAACTCTTCAGGTGTTTCGCAAATCTCGGGTTTCTGGGGTTCTTGATCAATCTTTTCACGCATGTTTTAACCTGCAGTTAACGTTTGTACTTCGCCTTGGCAAACTTCTTTGCCGAAAAATTTACTCAAATCTTCATTCTTTTCTTCAGTTCCCGTGCCCGATTTCAACTTTTCTTTGCCTTCCCGTTGAGAGATGTTATCTCCATCAGATTCTTCACGAGAACCCACGTGTAATCTGGGATTCTTAATGGCTTTATGCCCTGTAAGACAGAGCAATGAAGACGGGAGCGCGTCCGATGCACGATATACGAAGGGTGGGAGTGGCTAATAAGTCTGCGGTCGGGATACGAAGATTCTTTCACAAAAAAAAAATCCAAGAGTGCCCAAGTGCCCTGTCTGCCCCTTGATAGGACCGGTATGCTTTGAGAAAAGCACACGCCTAATGCTCTAATACCACTGTAACCGGCTTGGGCACCCCAAGTCGAGAATCTATTGCGACACAATAGAGATTCACTTAAGATAATTCACAACTTTAAATCACACTTTAATTTGAGACGACACCGCCCGGTGTAGTTCCGTGCCCAAAGATATTGGCCCCAAAGACTGCCACCCCTTTCTGTATTTCTTTATATTAATGCTTGATCAAAGTACAACTCCGGCGGGTGCTCGCTCTCAAACTCCAGATGCCCTGAGAAGTGAGGCCCTTATGGCTCTTTTATTCTTACAAGGGATGCCAAAAGCAGAGCCCCAAAAGCAATAAACTCAAAAGCAAAAAGTCCCAAAAGCAACTTGTTCCAAAAAATCTGCCAGAAAAGCAGTCAACGTAATTTGTGGAAATCCGCACACCCTACCACGTCAACAATTGTCAGTGCAAAACGCAGAAGTCCGTATTGTCTGCCACGTCAACATGTCAACGCAGATTCCGAGCGTCCGTACTGTTTGCCACGTCAGCATTCGTATCGCCTATCCACGTCAGCAGATTGTCTCGGGTGGTCATGCCACGTCATCACTTTGTGACAACACGTATAATGATAAATTCACATGACCCTTTGGTAGGGAAACGCCCCTATAAACTGAAATGGGGCAAGTTCGCCCGCTCTTGTTTTCGTTGTGATAAATTTGGTCACATGCAATCAGAATGTCCGGAGCCGCATCTGCAACTTCCTCCTTCGGTATTACCACCTACACAACCTTCTCCACCCCAAAGTCCCCTCCGGAATTTAGGCATAATGGCGCTTCGAGTTCAGCAGCACCCTCCTTTGTGGATAAGGAGAAAGGGAAACAGGTATCGTTGTCTACTGTACCTCCTGCCACAGTTTCAAAAGAAAAAGAAAAAGAAAAAGAGATAGGAAAGGGCAAAGACAAGGACACAGTGAGGAATGCTTGGATCGTTCCCAAAAAGACGGTTAAGGTTCGAACTCCAGCCTCTTCCCGTAATTATGTGCCTCCGTTGAAGACTGCATCTCAAACGAAGCTTCTTTATAATGTTAATAAGTCTCTGGCAGAGGCATGGAATAAGGTGGTCCGTTCGTATAAGGAAGCGGTTACAGGAGAATCGGCTTCCTTGCCGAGTGCTCTTCAGACTCTCTCTTCTACCCCTTGTTGTGATGCACTTATGGTTGCTTTTGCAACGGATGTGGATGTGTCGGTGGGCACTACCACTTAATTCTCTTGCTCATTTGTCCTTTGTACATACCTCATAGGATGCATAGTTCGTGGAGATGCATTTCATATAACGTGAGTGGGTTTTACAAAAATGACAAGTGGAGGCTAACCTGACACTATATAGATACATGTAAGGCAGATGTGGTAGTTCTTCAAGAGCATGATCAGCATCATTTCAGCATAATGTTTGATCCTCTTACCAAACTCACCTTGACCGCTGCTATCTTTTTCACATGCAACGGTATGATGCCTTTGTGAGTGATATGAGGATTGACCACACTTTATGCATTTCGGATCATGCTCCCATATGTTTGACTCTACACTTTGGTCCATCTACAGATGTTGCTTCTCTGCCCAAGAAACGGCTTTTACATGTCAACAATGCAAGTTTTCGTAACATGATTATGGATATTTGATCTCCCATATGTACATAGATATGGATGCTGCGTGGTTCGGCTTTGTTATGCATGTCCAAGGTGTTGTTAGTGATTATGGCAAGCATTATATGTCTCAGCTGCGGGGCACCATCTCAAAGGAGGCAGTGCTATGCTGTGGTGGATGTCTATAGCTACCAAGCCGCTCACTCCAAGGACTTGGCAAGCTTTCAAGAAAATTTTTGCCCGAAGTTACTTGACATCATTACTTTTCTTTGGAGTGCAACTTCTAGCAGAGTGGGGTATCCTGAAATGCTTGCCACGGAAACCCTAGCAGATTATAACTTGAAATTTCTCGACATCTCTCAGCAGGTGTCTCTTCTCAAATCAATAACCTTGGAAATCCAATGTGATTGGTATATTCTTGGGGCTACCATCACCGCCACAAGAACAATGTCTGTCGAGGCCTGTTTTGACTATTCAAGAGCTCGTGGACCATGCTACGGTCGGCTACAACCTTATGGAAGAAATCTAACCATAATTTTGGTGCAGGTTTCAGGACAGAAGCCTTGTCGATTTTCGCCCTCGACTGATGTCGAGAATGCTTTCGGTTTTCTGAATCTGTTTGAGAGCTTGTTTGGTGCCAATTTAAATTGTTTTGACTCTCGTTTTAATACTGGTTTCAATGCCTGGTGATTTACTCCCGGGTGGAGGAGTGAGAAACGTTGTTTTGGTACGACCAAACACCCTCCAGACCGTAGCATGCATTGTTTGGAGGTTCAAGTATAAAACGAAACGCTTCCCAGACATCCCGACTGCGTCGTTCCAAGGTTCAGACAATATGGCCCGGACCTGAATGGTTGTTTGCAGGGGAAGTGTTCATCAGCAACTTTATGTTTCTATGTCTTGTAACATGCATATGTGAGCATTTGTGTTGCATTGTGATACGCCAACCACTAAATATTCCTTATTGGATGAGATTTTTCTAGGAAACCAACGACGACCCCCAGGATATCAAGAGCTTCAATCTCGAATGAGACTCCTTATTGGATGATTTTCTAGGAAGCCAACGACCCAGGATATAAAGAGCTCTAATCTGGATTGAAAAAATTGATTGTCCCTTAGAATGTCCCTCGAAATGACCCTTAGAACTTTTTTAGCTAACTTGAGTTGTTTTGCAAATATGTTGTAATCGCGGATGATTACTTTGTTTCAAGAAGGGCGGATGTCACAAACTGCTAACATGTCAAGCCACTGAAGAACGAAGCCAACCTGCACATCCCGATCGAGGGACCTAAACCGTAAGAAGAAGAAGCAGCAGCAAAAGAAGTTCCTAGATAGAGCGAGAGATAGAGAGTGAGAAGATCGACACAGTACCAGGGACCAGAAGATGGGTTGGTCCCCCCCCTTAGAGAGAATCCTTTATTAGGGAGAATCTTTTTACAAGCACAAGAACCAGAGAAAACCCCTCTGTTCTAATTCTCAGACTCGATGGTCATTCCTTCCCGTGAGGGAGATCCGAGAGACGAGCTCTCAATCCTTTTTCTGTCTATACTCGCAGTCAAGGCTCCGTAGACAATTTCTGAATCCCGTTCCCAGAAATCGCAAGCGTAGGCCGAGGCCTTCCCCCTTTCTCCTTCGTGATGAAGTACCTACAAACACACACAAACACAGGACAACAATTTGTATGGCAAATCCACAATTGATACCTGTCGCTCTTGCGCGGGAAAAGCGACCTCCGTGCTGATACCTGGAAGCACACCACCGAACCGGCCACCTTACCGTGTGAGCCGAGCCAAGAACGAAGAAATTATGAACCAAGTGACAGAACTCTTGGAAAAGGGTCTTGTCCAGCCTAGTACTTCAGCGTACTGCTCTCCAGTGTTGTTGGTTTTGAAGAAAGATGGATCTTGAAAAATGTGCATCGATTATAGAGCTCACAACAAAATCACCATCAAGAACAGATTTCCGATTCCTAAAATTGATGAAATACTTAACCGACTTCAAGGATCCTCGTACTTTTCAAGGATCGAAAGTGGATCTCATCAGATCCAAATCGCGCCGAGAGATGTCTACAAGACAACCTTTCGAACGACTTTTGGGTTATTTGAGTTTTTGGTGATGCCTTTTGGCTTAACCAATGCTCCTGCGACATTTAACCGGATGATGGACAAGATTTTTCGAGAGTATAGACTATTTCTTGGCACTTTCTTTGACGACATCATTGTTTTCTCCAAGGATGAGGCAGAACATAGAGAACATCTGCTTCAGGTCTTTTAGGCATTACGAGATCACAAGTTAGTGATTAATGCAAAGAAAAGTGAATTTTTCATACCAGAGATACACTTTTTGGAACACACTGTCTAAGCGGCAAGAGTGCATATGGATCCGGCCAAGATAGAGACTATCCGTGATTGGCCTGTTTTGAAGAATGTCCATGAAGTTAGAAGCTTCTTGGGATTGTGTTCGTACTACATGCGGCTTCTTAGAAAGTTTGCAGAGGTTGCTTCCCCTTTGCATATCTTGGCACAGAAAGGAGTCCCTTTCTCGTGGGGACCCACAGAGGTTATTGCCTTTCAGACTTTGAAAGAGAAATTGACTACGGGACCACTTTTGACTTTGTCGGACTTGCAGAACTCATTTGAAGTATATTGTGATGCTTGTGGTCATTTCTTACTAGAGCCGATTGTTCTCAAGGCCAGAATTGACAGCACAGATTTATGAGAAAGAGCTTTTGGCAGTTATCCATGCTCTTACTCAGTGGCGGCACTACCTACTCGGAGCGGATTTTACTGTCTTTACAGACCCTCAAAGTTCACGCTACTTCTTGTCACAGAAGCAGCTCTCGTAAAAGTAGATGCGGTGGGCGAACATCTTGTCACAGTTTCACTTCCAGATTGTCCATTTGGTGGCAGATGCTTTGTCTCGGAAGCCGTTGGTTCTGGCTATTTCCGTGATACATCATAGGCGCTTGAGGATATGGTCGATCAGTATGCCACAGATACAGATTTTGTAGACATTTTCACACGGATACGGGATGGAGAGACAATAGCGGGATATTCCATTCACGATGGCTACTTGATGAGGAAAACCATGTTGTGGGTTACACAACCGTTGAGGGAAAAGGTTATGACCGAATGCCACTGTCCGCCTTTTATGGATCACCGTGGCATTGCTACCACCTTGAAAGGGGTAGAGAGATACTTCTTTGCCTTTGCCCATACCCACTTGCCCCTAGGAAAGTATTGCAATGGATTTCATTTTTGATCTCCCGAAACACAAAGTGGTCACGATGGTATCTGAACTGTTATTGACAGATTTACCAAGGAGGCTCATTTCATTTCAATGAAGAAGACAGTCAAGCCGGATCACTTAGTGAGACTGTTTGTGGCCCAGATGTTCAGATACATGGCATGCCTGAGACGATTGTCTCCGACAGGGACCCTAGATTCACGAGTTTGTTTTGGAAGGCAATTTGGGAGAACATTGGCAAGCGGTTGCAGTTCTCATCATCTTTCCACCCGCAGACTGATGGGCAATCTGAGAATGCCAATAAGTGGTTTTAGGTTTATTGAATTCTTACATCTCGGATCAGAAGACTCGATGGGAAAAGTATATACCTTTGGTGGAATTTGCCTACAATAACACAATACACTCTTCGACGGGGAAGGCGCCATTTGAGATTATTGAAGGTGCTGCGAAGGTTCCACCCTTCCTAAGCACGAAAGATAAGATTTTTAAAGCTGATGAGTACACACGCAACTTAGACACGGCTTTTGCCAAGGTCCGCGAGGCTTTGCAAAAATCACTGGAAAGACAGAAAAAGGCAACAGATCGCCATCGTCGCAATTTGAAATTGAAGGAGGATGATTGGGTGCTCTTATGTTTTGAGAAGGCACGCCTAAGAAAGAAAAAGGGAAAGGAGAGGCTTTTTCCAAAGCTTAGTATGCGATACTACGGACCTTTCCAGGTCTCCGAAAAGATCAATGATGTCTCCTTCCGATGCATTTCACACTTGGAGGATTCAAAATGCATTTCATGTGAGTCTCTTGAAGCCTTTTAAAGGTGATGTGTCCGAAGATGGGGAGCCTGATGAGCAACCCGAAGTGGAAGAAAACAAGGAGATCCTTGTTCTTGAACAGATATTGGAACATAAGGACAGAAAGAATAAGGGTAAAAAGAGAAGGCGGTTCTTGGTTAAATTCAAGAACTATCCTGCATTGGATGCAAAGTGGATGGAGGAAAAGGACCTAGCAGATACTCCTCAAATTGTGAAACTTTACCTTGAAGCTTTTGGTTTAGCATAGTCTATTCCAAATGGAACCCAGAATTCAGCTTGGCCGGAGATTTGGTACAGTGGGTTTGCACAAGAGGGGAGTTACTCCGCTCCTTTGTCAACAGATGCCTCAATTTTTTTTGAATACTAGAGTCACTGATGTCTCTTTGAGCTTCAGGGATACTGATTTGTTCTTGACTTTTTAAGTGCAGGAACTGATAGACGAAATGACTACAGCATTTTGATCTGAATGATCTCGATAGACATGGTTGCAATATGGATTAGTCAATCGGGCATCTATGAGGTCTTGAGTGGATCTAGATGCAATTGCTAATTGCATTGCCGATAAATCATGGTCTGAGATCCGAATGAATGTTGAATGTGATGTCCTGTGATGTCGTGTCATGTGACTGTTGATTGGTACATGTGCTAGATGTGTGTTCCTCGTGCGTAGGTACTAACAGTCAGTGTCTGCTAAGACTGTTTATGGCTTCTGTCTGTTTTACAGGCATAATCGAGGGCGATTACAATGCTTCAAGAGGGGGGTATGTCACAATTGGTGACGTGGCTACAGTACACACACACACACACACCTCAGGAAATTACCCCTGCTGAAGCTGCTAAAATGGCACTGTCGTACGGACAGGCCGTCGTACTGCTAATGTGGCATCCCGTAAAAAGCGACGCAATTTGCGGCAACAAGAAAAGCATGGACAGCTGCGGCAGTTTTACTTTCCAGGCCTACGCAAATTAGAGAGAGAAGCTTTTTTGCTTTATTTTAGGCTCAAGAGAGAGAGAGCTTGAGAGAGAAAAAGAACCTGCTTTTGGTTTGAAGCTTTTGGGCTCTGCTTTTAGCATCCCTTGTAAACATTTAAATAGGTGGGCAAGGCCTCACAACTCAGAGCATCTGGACGCAGAGTCTGAGAGTGAGCGCCTGCCTACTCTCTTATACTTTGAACACAGATTAATACATAAGGAAATACCGAAAGGGACGCCAGTCTCTGGGGCCAATATCTCTAGGCACGGAACTCCGCCGGGCCAGTGTCAAATCAGTTGTGAACTGTGAACTGTTTTGAAGTGATTATTTGTGGTATCGCGGTAGATTCTCGACTTGGAGTGTCCGAGTCTGTAACAGACTACCAGTTCTTCTTCTTCTTCTTCTTCTTCTTCTTCTTCTTCATCTTCTGATAGTTCTTCTAGCTCTTCTGACTTAAGCGAGGAGGACAAAAAAGGCAAAAAGCAAAGCTTCCGAAAGGGCAAGAAAAAGACAAAGATGTAAGGTGCGGCGGAATGAATGTTTGAACTTTGCTCAAGATGAGTGCTCCGAATTGTGCTCAAGGTTCCTTTTGTTCTTATGGAAGGGAGAGCCTTCCGTTCTTAATGAGAGAATGCTATGATCACAACAAAGTGAGTGGACACTATGCGTGCAAGTGTATGAGACTGAGAGGTAGAGAGAGCAGAGAAATACGACACCAGAGACGCTGTAAAACCCTCCTCCGAAGGCCCCACTCTCGTCGGCGAGAGTGGTCTACTTATGATTGCACAAACTGGTACAAACTGAATGCATGTGACTGATGCAAGTCTAGGCTATGTCGACGATGACGACGGGGATGGCGACACCGACCTAAGGGCTGAAATCTGCAATCTTTTATCTGCTGTCCAAAAACGCTATGGGCTGAAATCTGCTACAATCCAAAACGCTGGTTTTGGGGTCTGTAGGTCTTTTGTCGCTGAAAATCTACAGGTTTTAGGGCTGAAAACTGAGGTTCTTAAAGGCTGAAACTGCTGGTTTTTCCGGGCTGAATCTACTACTCTTTAGGGTTGAATCTTGTTGGGATAAAAAACGCTAGGAATGGGGGTTCTGTGGCGATGGCAAGGGCTGAAAATGTTGATGTGTTGCAGCTTTGCCGGCGATGAAGCTACTGTTGAAAACGCTATGCATGAGGATCTACTTGCGGTGACTACCTGTTGCAAAAACGCTAGGCTGTGGGAAACTCCTAGCGATGATGCTGGATGTGAAAACGCTGGGGGAGAGAAGGTCCTTGCTTGGAGGAAAAATCCACCAAGTGTCTTGCTTCAGAAGTTGCCTGCTAAGCTTGGCTCTTGTTGCCTCTTCTGCCATTTAGTGCTAGTCTAGGTTTGCTTATATACAAACTTACTCAATTTGCCCTACCTACTTTCCAACAAAAGTCACTTCAATTAATAAGTGAAAAATGTCAAAAATAGGGAAAACAGGTTAAATGCACTAGAAAATTCCCCTGAAGGATTCTGATGGGAATGCTTATGATCACGCTATGTGCAAACGGAGGATATGCATGGGTTCTTAAGTTCACGAGGAACTTGGGTTCTTGGGGGTCTTGGTTCTTGGGGTTCTTGAGTTCTTGAGGTTCTTGAGGTTTTCTTTCACTTGCAATCTGTGTTTGAGAAGGATCTTCTCTTCACCCGAGTTCTACTCTTTTCCGCGGGCGCACCCCTTGGCGGCCTTGCGCTCACACCAAGGTTGCTTTTTCCCACCTCACGTCGATTGGCCGGCCGCTAAGTGCACGGTCCGCTCTCAATGAGTGAAAAGAGGCACAAGGGGAGGCTGAACAAGCCCTTCTTTCTTGGGATTCCTGTCACTCTTCAAAAACATGATTAGGAATCGACACGCCCAAGCGAACTTGGGTTCGTGCGACCGCAACAAGCAAAAAAATTCTTGTGATTCTTGTGGTTCTTTCCTTGAGTGATACAGAACACTGCCAAAGCTCTTATACCAATGTAAGGTGCAACGGAATGAATGTTTGAACTTTGCTCAAGATGAGTGCTCCGAACTGTGCTCAAGGTTCCTTTTGTTCTTATGGAAGGGAGAGCCTTCCATTCTTAATGAGAGAATGCTATGATCACAACAAAGTGAATGGACACTGTGCGTGCAAGTGTATGAGACTGAGAGGTAGAGAGGGAAGAGAAATACGACACCAAAGACGTTGTAAAACCCTCCTCCGAAGGCCCCACTCTCGTCGACGAGAGTGGTCTACTTATGATTGCACAAACTCGTACAGACTGAATGCATGTGACTGATGCAAGTCTAGGCTATATCGACGATGACGACAGGGATGGCGACACAGACCTAAGGGCTGAAATCTGCAATCTTTTATCTGCTGTCCAAAAACGCTATGGGCTGAAATCTGCTACAGACCAAAACGTTGGTTTTGGGGTTGTAGGTCTTTTGTCGCTGAAAATCTGCAGGTTTTAGGGCTGAAAACTGAGGTTCTTAAAGGTTGAAACTATTGGTCTTTCCGGGCTGAATTTGCTACTCTTTAGGGCTGAATCTTGCTTGGATCAAAAACGCTAGGCATGGGGGTTCTGTGGCGATGGAAGGGGCTGAAAACGCTGATGTGTTGCAGCTTTGCCGGCGATGAAGCTACTGTTGGAAACGCTATGCATGAGGATCTGCTTGCGGTGACTACCTGTTGCAAAAACGCTAGGCTGTGGGAAACACCTCGCGATGATGCTGGATGTAAAACGCTAGGGGAGAGAAGGTCTTTGCTTAGAGGAAAAATCCACGAAGTGTCTTGCTTGAGAAGTTGCCTGCTGAGCTTGGCTCATGTTGCCTCTTCTGCCATTTAGTGCTAGTCTAGGTTTGCTTATATACAAACTTACTCAATTTGCCCTACCTACTTTCCAACAAAAGTCACTTAAATTAATAAGTGAAAAATGTCAAAAATAGGGAAAATAGGTTAAATGCACTGAAAAATTTCCCTAAAGGATTCTGATGGGAATGCTTATGATCACGCTGTGTGCAAACGGAGGATATGCATCTACACTAAGTGCCTGGGCATGCATGGTCTGCGAACAGACTCACAAGAGTGCCATAACACTTCTAAATCTAGACTGACTGGACGGAACTGAACCTTGGTCATGTTGTAGCTTGTCCATGGACGCATAGGGTTTGATGTGTCACGTGACAAAAAAACCCAAGATTTCGCCCAGTTTCTGACAGTTCTACAGAGGAGTCGTCCTCTGACAATTCGGACTCCGACGATCACATGTTTTATGCAAAGAAGAAGCATTTTTACAGAGCCAACCAATATGACTTTCTCGAAGATAAAAGCAAGAAATAAAAGAATTCAAAGAAGGTGGGCAGTCGATTAAAATTCAATCCTTTTCTAGGTTCCGAGATGCTCCGAGGGCTTTGGCCTTCATTCAACAGTTTGACATAGCTTTCTCTAGAGGGCATTATTCAAAGCACTCCAAGATTGGGCTACATCTTTCTTCAAGGGAATGCTCGAACATGGTGGTCCACTCTTCTTCTAAGGAAGGAAGCTTCAGTTAAATGGTTGAAATTCAAAAGGCTCTTTATTTCTTCTTGGCTGACTCGGGAGTACGAACGAGATACACGATGTCGCAAACGGGAGAGCATAACAATATAAGATATACTCGGATAAATAGAATTTATTACTTAATACCGAAGCCAAAGGATATAGAGAGAAATAAATAGAGAGAGAGAGAGAGTGAGAAGATCGACACAGTAGTGGGGACCAAAAGATGGGCTGGTCCCCCCCCCTTAAAGAGAATTTTTTATTGGGGAGAATCTTTTTACAAGCACAAGAATCGGAGAAAACCCCTCCGTTCTAAATCTCTGACTCGATGGTCGTTCCTTCCCGTAAGGGAAATCCGAGAGACGAGCTCTCAATCCTTTTTCCATCTGTACTCGGAGTCAAGACTCCGCAGACAATTTCCGAATTCCGTTCTCGGAATTCCCAAGCGTAAGCTGAAGCCTTCTCGCTTCTCCTTCGCGATGAAGTACCTGCAAACACACATGCAAACACGCGACAACAATTCGTATGGCAAATCCACAATAGATACCTGTCGCTCTTGCGCGGGAAAAGCGACTTTCGTGCTTCGTAGTCTCGCGATCTCTTGCGTTATCTGGCGGCAGAGTCTTCTCTTGCTGACATTGGTAACTCCCTTTCAGTGAGGGTATGTGGTGCTTTTATAGCTCTTTGGCCACGGCACGAATAGCTGCTCGCGTAGAGATCGCGGCCGTTATTTTTTTTTCTTTTTTTTTTTGCTTTGCTATACCCGAAATAGGGAGAGAGAATTCGCTGGCTGGTTTTGTTGCTTTATTTTCTAAGTGGCTTCCCAATTATTAAGTGGGCAGCCAGCATATTTTAAAATTGGTGTGAACCTGCCCAAAAACTCAATAAAACCTTATAAGTTTAAAACGATGCTTTTCACAACACTTCCCAGGCGTCCCTGGATGCAACCACATGCACAAATGCAATGCAGACATAGACTCCTTGCGGGAAAGCGTTTGCTCTTCCAGGAAAACTCGTTCAAATTTTCCGCTTTTTAAGAAAAGCTTCTCAGAACCCATCTTTATTCTTGTGCTTGCGTCTTTCCGCGTATTCCTCTTTCCAGTTCGGATTTCCTCTCGACTATGGATATCCCCTTTCCGATGCACCCGTCACCCACCTTGTGACGCATCAAGAATACCCATCACCTAGTCCTTTCCTACCGAACTTACGGTACAATCCCCTTCACGATGCTCTCTGTCACCCATCCTATGACGCATCAGAGATGTCCGTTCCCGGATGGTCGGATACTTCTTTCCGATGCTCCCTGTCACCCATCCGATGTGACGCATCAGAAGTACTCGTTCTTGGTGGCCTTACAGATATTCCCGTTCTCAATGCTCCCGTCATTACTTTGAATGACGCACTAGGAATACTCTGTACTCGGATGTGTTCTAAGCGAGAAAACCCTCTCACTTATAAATCCAATAATTCATTTAGAATTATTTTTATGTCAAATAAAGCAAATTTAGCAACATACGAACCGCTTGGAATTATCTTCGGATGACCAAGGGAGATTCTTTGAACGCTTATTGCGAGAAATTTTGGAACTCTTTTCTACGGACCTCTTCATTCAAGAAGGTCTCGTTTAAGGAACAGATTGAGCGGTTTTGTTGCGGACTCCCTAGAGAGATCCGAGACTACTGCCTAAAACAAAAGTCAAATTCTATTCAAGAACTGATGGGTCATGCAAAACGGGGTTTTGCGCTACATTCGGGAAATTTGACCTACCTCACTGATGAGATCTTGACTAAGAAAACCCAACAGACCTCCCACAATGAAAGTAGAAAGAGAGAGAGTTTCCAAGAAAAGAAAGACAAGGATGCACGATCCCGGCTCACTCTTCGAGAGAGGGTAAGTTACATCAAAGAAGGGAAGTGTTTTGGATGCGGGGAACATGGGCACGTCTCCGCAAAGTGCCCCAAAAAGGCACAGCAAGAACAACATGAAGACAAGCCAGAGAGTTCGAGAGCAGCAGAGGAACGTGGCAGAAAAGGCAAGATGAAAGCAAGACTGGTTTCAAATTGCATAGGTACTGACCCAAGCATGATTGATGAAAGTAAAGAACTTTGCAGAGCTTGGGACAAAGTGAAAGATCAAGAAGCCCTCATTTTCTTCAATGGAGGAGCCAAGGCCAACTTCATTTCTCCCAAATTGGCGGCGCAGCTCGAGATTACAACCGATAGAATGGGACCAACAGCAGAGGCAGTTCTAGCGGCACCCGGATGGGACATAGCCATTACACATGCCATTGGCAAAGTTCGGTTGCATTGTCAGGGGTATTTGGGGCACAAGGACTTTTAGATAATGCCCTTGGAAGGTTGTGACATCCTCCTAGGAGTCCCTTGGTACCATAAGAACAACGCCGTGGTCGATTATCGGGCAAAGAAAGCGACTTTGACAAATGAAAAGCCCCGAAAATTTGTATTTGATGTAAAATTGAAGGGCGAGTCTGTCCCTATTGTATCGGCTTCGGCCGTTTCCAAATTAATGAAATCCAATTTGTTTGTTTACTCGATCTACTTTAAACAATTAAATGATGAACATAGAACGAAGGGCCTGCCAGGCAAGTTGCCACCATCTCGTCTTGAGGATCACACTATTGATCTGATACCTAGAAGCACACCACCGAACCGGCCGAGTACTTCACCCTATTGCACTTCGGTGTTTTTAGTTTTAAAGAAAGATGGATCTTGGAGAATGTGCATTGATTACAGAGCTCTCAATAAAATCAGTATCAAGAACAGATTCCACATTCCTAGGATCGATGATATTCTTGACCGACTACAGGGATCCTCTTGTTTCAGCGGGATTGATTTGAAAAGCGAAAATCGTCTGATCAGAATTGTGTCGGGAGATGTCTACGAGACAACCTTTCGGACAAGCTTCGGTTTATATAAATTTTTGGTGATGCCTTTTGGCCTTACCAATGCTCCAGCAACTTTCAACCGAATGATGGATAGGATTTTCAGAGAGTACAGATCTTTTGTCGGCACTTTCTTTGATGACATTATAGTCTTCTCCAAGGATGAGGCAGAACATAGACACCATCTGCTTCACGTCTTTCAGGCATTGCAAGATCACAAGTTAGTTATCGATGCCAAGAAGAGTGAATTTTTCTTACTGGAGATACACTTTTTGGGACACATCGTCTCGGCAATAGGAGTACAGGTGGACCCGGCCAAGATTGACAATAGTGACTATACGTAATTGGCCCGATTTAAAGAATGTTCATGAAGTTAGAAGCTTCTTGGGCTTATGTTCTTACTACCAGCGGTTCATTCGAAAGTTTGCAGAGGTCGCTTCCCCTTTGCACATCTGACACAAAAAGGAGTCCCTTTCTCGTGGGGACCCACAGAGGTGACTACCTTTCAGACTTTGAAAGAGAAATTGACTACAGGACCAGTATTGACTTTGCCAGATTTGCAAAAGTCATTCGAAGTATACTGTGATGCTTGTGGTCATAGTCTGGGTGCGGTCTTAATGCAAGAAGGCCATGTCATTGCCTATGAGAGCCGATTGTTTTCAAGGCCCGAATTGACGACACAGATTTATGAGAAAGAGCTTTTGGCGGTTATCCATGCTCTTACTCAACGGCGACATTACCTACTCGGAGCCAATTTTACGGTCTTCACTGATCATCAGAGTTTACACTACTTCTTGTCACAGAAACAGCTTTCGGAAAAGCAGATGCGATGGGCTAACATCTTGTCACAGTTTCACTTCTAGATTGTCCATGTTCAAGGACAGAAGAGCTTGGTGGCAGATGCTTTGTCCTGGAAGCCGTAAGTCTTGGCTATTTCCGTGATTCATCATAGAAGATTCAAGGACATGGTCGATCAGTACGCCACAGACCCAAATTTTTCTAATGTATTCACTCGAATACAGAATGGAGAGGTAGTAGCGGGATATTCTATACGGGATGGCTACTTGATGAAGAAAACAATGTTGTGCATTACACAGCCGTTGAGGGAAAAGGTTCTAACTGAATGCCATTGTCCACCTTTTACGGGTCACCGCGGCATTGACACCACCTTGAAAGGTGTGGAGCTTTACTTCTTTTGGCCAAGACTCAAGAAGGATGTGGACGACTTTGTACACGGTTGCTTGGTATGCGAAAAGGTCAAGTTTGACAAGCATAAAGCACAGGAACTGTTACAGCCTTTACCCATTCCCACCCGCCCCTAGGAAAGTATTGCTATGGATTTCTTTTTTGATGTCTCCAGGACAATGGGCATGATGGCATTTGGACTATCATCAATAGATTTAACAAGCAAGCTCACTTCATTCCATTGAAGAAAACAGTCAAGCCGGATCATTTAGCAAGACTATTCATTGCACAGATTTTCAGATTACATGGCATGCCTGAGACAATCGTCTCTGACAGAGATCCCCGATTCACGAGTTTGTTTGGAAGGCTATTTGGGAGAACATTGGCACACGGTTGCAGTTCTCGTCATCTTTCCACCCGCAGATAGATGGGCAATCTAAGATTGCAAATTTAGTCGTACTGGATTTATTGAAGTCTTACATTTTTTATCAGCAGACTCGATGGGAAAAAAATTTGCCCTTGGTGGAATTTGCTACAATAACACGATCCACTCTTCGACCGGGAAGGCGCCATTTGAGATTATTGAAGGTGCTACGAAGGTTCCACCCTTCCTTAGCACGAACGATAAGATTTTTGAAGCCGACCAGTACACGAGGGACTTGGACAGTGCTTTTGCCAAGGTCCAGGAGGCTTTAGCGAAATCTCAAGAAAGACACAAGGCAGCAGATCGACACCGTCACGATTTGAAATTAAAGGAAGATGATTGGGTGCTCTTACGTTTTGAGAAGGCACGCCTAAGAAAGAAAAAGGGAAAGGAGCGGCATTTTCCAAAGCTTAGCATGAGATACTATGGCCCTTTCCAAATAAAAGAAAAGATAAATGATGTCTCCTTTAGACTGAAGCCGCCCGATACTTGGAAGATTCACAATGCATTTCATGTGAGTCTATTGAAGCCTTTTAAAGGCGATGTGCCCGATGATGGGGAGCCAGATGAGCAACCCGAAGTGAAGGAAAGCGAGGAGATACTCGTTCCAGAATAGATCTTGGCACACAAGGATAGAAAGATTAAAGGTAAAGTAATCAAGTGGTTCTTGGTTAAATTCAAGAACTATCCTGCATTGGATGTGAAGTGGATGGAGAAGGAGAACCTAGCAAATACTCCTCAGATTTTGGAACTTTACTTTGAAGCATTCGGCTTATAGCATAGTCTATTCCGATAGAACCCCGATTTTAGCATGGGTGAATCTAGTGCAGCGGGTTTGCACAAGAGAGGAGTCACTCCACTCCTTTGTCAACGGATTACCCCGATTTTGAATAGAGTCACTGATTTCCATTTGGGTTTCAAGGATACTGATGGGCTGACAATATTTTGTTGTATGACTTTATGAACTGGAATTCCAAAAAATGAAAATAAAAATGATTGATTTGTACTTGACTTGTTTGAGTGCAAGAACTGAAAGACGAAATGACTGCAGCATTTCGGTCTCATAAATCTCTATAGACATGATTGCAATAAGGATTAGTTAATCGGGCATCTGTGAGGTGCCGACTGAATCTAGATGTGATTACTAAATACATTGTCAATTAATCATGGTCTGAGATGTATGGTGCAGCGGAATGTATGTTAAACTTTGCTCAAGATGAGTGCTCCGAACTGTGCTCAAGGGTTCCTTTTACTTACGGAAGAGAGAGCCTTCCGTTCCTTTAGTGAGAGAGTGCAATGGACACAAACAAAGTGAATAGACATTGTGAATGAAGGTGCTGAGACTGAGAGATAGAGAGAGAAGAGAATATGACACCAGAATTTGTCAAACCCTCCTCCGAAGGCCCCACTCTCTATGGCGAGAGCGGTCTACTATTGATTGCACAAATCTCTACAATGCTTGGACTTGCCGACGATGTCGACGACAATGAGGAAGACGACGACGAGACGAGCTGAAATCTGAAAACGCTAAGGGCTGAAATTTGCAAATCTTATATCTGTTGAATTCTGACTCTATGTCGGTGACGACGACGACGCGCTGAAAACGCAGATGCCGAAATCTGTGTTTTCCGGCTGAAACTGTAAACTTCGCCGGATCTAACCGTGCTGCGAGGATCTGCTGCGAGAAGGTGAGATCTGCGACGTTCGGGGGTCGTTCTACTGTGTCTAAGTGCTGAAAACTGAAAACGTTGATGCTTCTAATTGTCCCGCCGCAAAGGATCTGCGAAACGCTAGGATGGTATGCTGATCCAAAAACGCTAGGGCTGAAAATGGTTCCTGCTGCAAACACGTTGTGAATCTGCAGGTGCAAACCACTAACACTAGGGCTGATCTGTCCCTTGCTGTCGCCAGGCTAATGCAGATGCAAAAACACTGGCTGATCTGGATTCTTGTCCAAAAACGCTAGCTCTTCTGCTGTGGTGCAAAAACGCTAAGACTTGGGGTCCTGCTCAGAAGTTGCCTGTGAGCAAGCGCTCTGCTGCCTCTTCTGCCAGAAGGTGCTAGCGCTAGGTTTCTATATATACAAACTTAGTAAATTTGCCCTACCCAATTCCCAACAAAGTCACTTAAAAATAATAAGTGAAAAATGTCAAAAATAGGGAAAATAAGTCTATGCACTGTAAAAATGCTCCTGATGGGTTTTGATGGAAATATGATGATCATGTTGTGTGCAACCAAAGGATATGCATCTACTCTAAGTGTCTGGATATGCACGGTCTTCGAACAGACTCACAAAAGTGCCAGATCACTTCCTATTCTAGACTGACTTGACTGAACTGAACCCTTGTCATGTTGTAGCTTGTCCACGGACACATAGGGTTGGATGTGTCACGTAACATCCTCTCCTTTTCAAAGTGAGATATTGATACCGAACTGTATGGCGTCGAGGGAGATCGCCAATAACATCCGGAATCCCGGAAAGGACTCGTCGCCAACCCACTCTGATGCGTGGGTCATGCGATACTTGAACTTCATAAAGGTCTGCAAAGCTTGCTTCTTTGGGCCGCGCCAAAAGCGACACAAACTCATATGTGGCTCCTTCAATGCTTGGACTTGCCGACGATGTCGACGACGATGCTTGGCACAAATCTCTACAATGCTTGGACTTGCCGACGATGTCGACGACGATGAGGACGATGATGGCGGCTGAAATCTGAAAACGCTAAGGGCTGAAATTTGCAAATCTTGTATCTGTTGAATTCTGACTCTATGTCAGTGACAACGGCGATGACGACGAGATGACGACGACACGCTGAAATCGCAGATGCTAAATCTGCGTTTTCCGGCTGAAACTGTAAACTTCGCCGGATTTGACCGTGCGGCGAGGATGTGCTGCGGGAAGGTGAGATCTGCGAGGTTCGGGGATCGTTCTGCTGTGCCTAAGAGCTGAAAACTGAAAACGCTGATGCTTCTAACTGTTCCATCGCGAAAGATCTGCAAAACGCTAGGATGGTATGTTGATCCAAAAACACTAGGGCTGAAAATGGTTCCTGCTGCAATCACGTTGTGAATCTACTGGTGCAAACCACTAACACTAGGGCTGATCTGTCCCTTGCTATCGCCAGGCTGATGCAGATTCAAAAACGCTGGCTGATCTGGGTTCTTACCCAAAAACGGTAACTCTTCTGCTGTGATGCAAAAACGCTAGAGAACTTGGGGTCCTGCTGAGAAGTTGCTTGTGAGCAAGCGCTCTTGCTGCCTCTTTTGCCAGAAGGTGCTAGCGCTAGGTTTCTATATATACAAACTTAGTAAATTTGCCCTACCCAGTTCCCGACAAAGTCACTTAAAAGTAATAAGTGAAAAATGTCAAAAATAGGAAAAATAGGTCTATGCACTGTAAAAATGCTCCTGATGGGTTCTAATGGAAATCTAATGATCATGCTGTGTGCAACCAAAGGATATGCATCTACTCTAAGTGTCTTTATATGCACGGTCTACGAACTGACTCACATAAGTGCCATATCACTTCCTATTCTAAATCGACTTGACTGAACTGAACCCTTGTCATGATGTAGCTTGTCCACGGACATATAGGGTTGGATGTGTCACGTGACATGAGATTTGGAATAAATTTGAACGTGATTTGTCATGTGATGTCAAGTAATGTGTTGTGATGTCAGGTGATGTGACTGTCAATTTGTACAAGTGTTAGATGTGTTGTGTCTAGTGCGTCGGTACTAACAGTCAGTGTCTACTAAGATAGTTTATGGCCTCTGTCTGTTTTGCAGGCGTAATCGAGGGCGATTACAATTCTTTCAAGAGGGGGGTATGTCACAAACTGGTGACGTGGCAACCCCATAAGTTGTCCCAATATATGGCCAAGTGACGAGGGGACTCCCAGGGACACAAGAGAATTAAAGCAAGCAGCTGCTGACGTGGCTAGCGTATGGAAATCCGCAAATAACGTTGACTGTACAGATCACCGCAATTCGCGCTGACTGCCGTACGGCCTGCCGGAAATTACGTTGGCTGTTTTTAGTGGGCAGACTTTAAGCAAAGCTTTTGGACTACAGTTGCTTTTGAGTTCAAGAGCTTTTGAGTTTGAGATTTTGGGGCTCTGCTTTTGGGCATCCCTTGTAACAATGAATAAGTTTGTTGGGGCCTCTTTACTCGGAGCATCTGGACGCAGAGTCTGAGAGTGAGTCCTCGCAGGCTCCCTTGTACTTTGCACCAAGTTTAATATAAAAAGAAATACTGAAAGGGGCGCCAGTCTTTGGGGCCAATACCTGTTGGCAGAGAACTACGCCGGGCCGTGTCGTCTTTTGTGAACTGTTTTAAAGTGAATCTCTGTTGTGTCGCGGTAGAATCTTGACTTGGGGTGTCCAAGTTTGTTACAATTTTCTGCACATAACCAAAAATTCTTACCTAAGCGCATTTCAATGCCAAAATGGAGATCTTCTCCGCGATGGAATCGCACCAAACTTTGTGTACACGTAGGATAGGTTGAGAGGGCTGAAATTCTATGGCTGCACCGCTGAAAACGACCCTAATCAAGGTGATTAGGGGCTGAAAACAGAGAATTTGCAGCCTTTAAAGTGTCGAGAGAGAGAGAGATTCTTGCAAATTCACGCGACAAAATTGTTGCAAATGGTTGCTATGGCTGTGAGAGCCCTTGTTCTAGACGCTACCACATAAGTCACAAGGGGCTGCTCTCAAGCTTCAATGGAGAGCTCCATTGCGTAGAGCACACTCACGTTGTTTGTGGGAGGGGGGGGGGGGGGGGGGGGGGGGTGTAGTACTGCCAACCTCTCAAGTGAGAGAGGAGGCGCTCTTATATAGCCAGCATGAAAAGGGGCGCTAGGATAGAGAGAGAGAGAGAGAGAGAGTCTTGCATGGGAAAGTGGGCCACTTGGCACACTTTCTCATTAATAACTCTAACCCTTCAACTTTCACATTTAAAAACTTGGTCCTCAACAAAAAGAACATGTGCGCACACATTGTAACACATAAAGATTAAATCTACTACTACTATTAAAACATCAGATGCTCCCTGGCACAATGTCGTACCGGCATTGCGCCTGTATCACCTGTTCAGACTTGTCTGGCCATTTAGCCCGGACGCAAATAATTAAACTTAATTTAACTGACTTGTCCTAAGGCCTTATTAAAAATAATCCAGGCCTTAGGATCACTTGTTCTAAGGACCCCATCTCATTCCTGTGCTCGCACTGACGCGTGTAATTTTTTGGGCCTAAAATCTGAGGCTACTCTCTACCCCTTTATAAAGGCCAGATTTCCCAATCACTAAGGCTTCAAGGTATTTTTCTGCTAGGGTCTCCTTGAGGTGCTTTATCCCGCATTTAGGCGCACCTAAGGTCCTAGAACTATTTGTTCTGTTCTGGTGTGCACACAACTAATTAAATATTTTTGATAAATAAACTAATCATTTATAAAATAATTAATTATTTACAAAAGTCTGATATAGTTACATCCCTCTTGGTTCTAAACAGTTGACCTCAATTGTAGAGCATCAACATAAACAACATAACTGTGCAAGATCGTCTGGGTAATCCTTGAGGTCTGACTCAGTCATCCACTTTGCGTCTAAAGGGGTGTAATTCTTGAACTTGACTAAATACTTCCGATGTAGTCTCTCGGACTTTAGTTGTCGGATAGTTGTCGGAGTGGTGTATTATTTGTTCTAAGTGAAGGATTTCCTCAGTCTCTTTGACTTCTGGAGGATCTTCTCGTACTGGAGCCACTGGAAGAGGACCAACATATAGTCGGAGGAGACTTACATGAAAAGCATTATTGATGCGCCAATGAGAAGGCAAATCCAATCTGAAAGTCACTTCAGTGACTTTGTCTGTAATCTTGAAAGGGCCGTAAAATCTATAGGAAAGTTTTACAACTTTCCCTTTTCTGTTAGGTGCAGCGGAATGAATGTTGAACTTTGCTCAAGATGAGTGCTCCGAACTGTGCTCAAGGTTCCTTTTTCTTAGGGAAGGGAGAGCCTTCCGTTCTTTAATGAGAGAGTGCAATGGACACAAACAAAGTGAATGGACACTGTGCGTAAAGTTGCACGAGACTGAGAGATAGAGAGAGAAGAGAATACGACACCAGAATGTTGTCAAACCCTCCTCCACGGGCCCCACTCTCTATGGCAAGAGCGGTCTACTTATGATTGCACAAATCTCTACAATGCTTTGGACTTGCCGACGATGAGCACGACAACAAGCCGAAATCTGAAAGTGCTAATGGCTGAAATCTGCAAATCTTTCTCTGCTAAATTCTGACTCTATGTCGGTGACGATGGCGATGACGATGATGCAACGACGGCGCACTGAAAACGCAGATGCTGAAATCTGCGTTTTCCGGGCTGAATCTGCAAACTACGCGGCATCTGAACGTGCGGCGAGGATCTGCTGCGGGAAGGTGAGATCAGCGAGGTTTGGGGATTCAACTGCAGAGTCTGACTGCTGAAAACTGAAAACGCTGGTGCTACTGCTGCTTTTGTCGCGATGATCTGCAAAAACGGTAGGTCTCTGGCTGATCGAAAAACGCTAGGCTGATTTGGGGTTTTGCGGTGGAAATCTGCTAACGCTAGGGCTGATCTGCTGTTGTGGGGGAATCTGCTAACACTAGGGCTGATCTGCTGTCTACTGTCGCTGTGAATCTGCAAGTGCAGAAAACGCTGGCTGATCTGATGCAAAAACGCTAGGCCTTCTGCAATGCTGAAAACGCTAGAGTTGTCGTGGGGTCTCAGCATTTGTTGAGCAAGGTGCTCATGCTGTCTCTTCTGCCAGAAAGTGCTAGCTCTAGTTTGCTTATATATTATCTTCGCAAAATTGCCCTACCTAGTTCACAACAATCACTTGAAATAATAAGTGAAAAATGTCAAAAATAGGGAAAATAGGTTCTGTGCGCTAGAAAATGCTCTTGATGGATTCTGATGGTAATGTTGATGATCATGCTGTGTGCAACCAGAGGATATGCATCTAATCTAAGTGTCTAAACATGCACGGTCTACGAACAAACTCACAAAAGTGCCAGATCACTTCCTATTCTACACTGACTGACCTGAACCCAACCCTTGTCATACTGTAGCTTGTCCACGGATACACACGGTTGGATGTGTCACGTGACATCCCCTCCTTTTCAAAGTGAGGTACTCGTACCGAACTGTATGGCGTCGAGGGAGATCGCCAACAAGGTTCTTCACTGGCCCACACTGATGTGTGGGTCGTGCGATACTTGAACTTCATAAAGGTCTGCAAAGTCTTCTTCTTTGGGCCACGCCGAAAGTGACACAAAGTCATCTTCATTGCTTCCACTTCGTCTAGAGTCATGTGTCTACCTTCTTCAAGAATCTTCGAAGATGAAAATTCCTGAAACCACTTCCAACACAAAAACATGAACATACCCATTCCATGTAAAGTGACTGGAAAAAGACTATTCCTTCGAACAAATTGTGCATGCAATGCAGATGAACAAAGTGACGGAGTGCCAAACCGTTCATCAAACACACGCAAACAATGGGGTCGAATCTTAACTTTCTGATCGAAATCAATCAACTTTGGCAAATCACAATGGACATGCCTATGCTTGATGCTCAATCTTTCTTGTGCTCTTTCTATGACTCCGTCGTGCCAAGGAAGAGACATGGAATGTGACTTCCTTGAATGCATACTTTTCAGCTTTTCATGAGAAATCCACATACATCCGTGCTCATTCATGAGTGAAACGTGCTCAACGTACAATCTGTCATGCCTAGGAAAAGGGATCAAATAGAGACGCTGACTAAAATACAGGAAACAATCACGAATGAAACACTCGAACAATGCGTGCTGACTAATCATTTGAGCACATAGTACTTCATGTGGGGATTCTTTGGACCTAAGCTCGAGAGCCAAGATCGGTTCTTCGTGTTTGATCGAATCTTCCTATGGGGGTTCTGTGGACCTCGACTCGAGAGCCAAGATCGGTTCTTAGTGATTAATCGAATCTGCAATGAGGTTAGCTTCACTAGAGAAAGCATCAACTAACACATCATCTTTGTGAACAATCACATCATCTTCATGCAAATCATCATGCTTGTGAGTAATCACATCTTGATCATGCAAATCATCATTATCATGCAATTTATCATGCTTGTCATTATCATTCAAATCATTATGCAAATCATGTAATTCCTGTGTGTCATGCTTTGAAGAAGAAGAGACTGAGAGAGTCTCCTTTTCCCGAATCTCTTGCATCTGTGCTTGCACTTGGAGTAGATGGGGAAGGGGGAGGGTCGGAAAAACCTCCTGGTGGGAAAAATTCTTTTTCACAACCCTCATGCTCATCACCACCATGCGAAGTATCCATTCCGCTTCGAGTGATGACCATCCACTGAAGTAGTCGGTTCTTGTGGTCTTGGGTTCTTAAGTTCACAAGGAACTTGGGTTCTTGGGGGTCTTGGTTCTTGGGGTTCTTGAGTTCTTGAGGTTCTTGCGGGTCTTGAGGTTCTTGAGGTTCTTCTTTAGCTTGCAATCTGTGTTAAAGAAGGATCTTCTCTTCACCCCAGTTCTGCTATTTTCCACGGGCGCACCCCTTGGCGGCCTTGCGCTCACACCAAGGTTGCTTTTTCCCATCTCACGTCGATTGGCCGGCCGCTAAGTGCACGGTCCGCTCTCAATGAGTGAAAAGAGGCACAAGGGAGGCTGGACAAGCCCTTCTTTCTTTGGATTCCTGTCACTCTTCAAAAACACGATTAGGAATCGACACGCCCAAGTGAACTTGGGTTCGGGCGACCTCAACAAGCAAAAAAAATTCTTGTGATTCTTGTGGTTCTTTCCTTGAGTGACACAGAACACTGTCAAAGCTCTGATACCCATGTTAGGTGCAACAGAATGAATGTTGAACTTTGCTCAAGATAAGTGCTCCGAACTGTGCTCAAGGTTCCTTTTTCTTAGGGAAGGGAGAGCCTTCCGTTCTTTAATGAGAAAGTGCAATGGACACAAACAAAGTGAATGAACAATGTGCGTGAAGCTGCATGAGACTGAGAGATAGAGAGAGAAGAGAATACGACACCAGAATGTTGTCAAACCCTCCTCCAAGGGCCCCACTCTCTATGGCGAGAGCGGTCTACTTATGATTGCACAAATCACCACAATGCTTTGGACTTGCCGACAATGTCGACGACGATGAGGACGACGACGAGCAGAAATCTGAAAGTGCTAATGGCTGAAATCTGCAAATCTTTATCTGTTGAATTCTGACTCTATGTCGGTGACGACGGCGATGACGACGATGCAAAACAGCGGCGCACTGAAAACGCAGTGTCACGTGACACATCCCAACCCTATGTGTCCGTGGACAAGCTACACCACAGCAGGGTTCAGTCAGTCAAGTCAGTTTAGATTAGCAGTGATCTGGCACTTTTGTGAGTCTATTCGTAGACTGTGCATGCCCAGTCACTTAGCATAGATGCATATCCTCCGGTTGCACAAAGCATGATCATCAGTATTCCCTTCAGAATCCATCAGATTCAGTTAGGAAAATTTTCAAGTGCATTTAGCCTATTTTTCCTATTTTTGGTATTTTCACTCATTATTTTTAAGAAACTTTCCACCAAAAGTAGGTAGGGCAATTTTGCTAAGTTAATATATAAGCAAACCCAAGTTAGCACTTTCTGGCAGAAGAGGCAGCAGGAGCTTCCCGCTCAACAGGCAACTTCTCAGTAGTACCCCCTCAGCACCCTAGCGTTTTTGGATAACCATCTTCGCCGGGCATTCCCATTCCCAGCAGATTTCCGTCGCCATCCTCTCCCTCCCTTGGGCGTTTCCTACCACAGCAAAAGCATCGCCATCAAGTTGCTATGCCTAGCGTTTTTCCACTGCCATAGCCAGCATTTTTTCAGCAGATTACTAACGCTAGCAGACCTGCATATTTCAGCGTTTTCCAGCCTTGGATAACCTGCAATTACCAGCGTTTTCAGCATGCGACAGTAGCCTAAAAACGCAGCCATATGGTGCAACAGTTCAGCGTTTTTGTCATCGGCATGAACCCTGACGAAACCATTCATTTTCAGCCATAAGGACAGCAGTAAACAGTCATTTTCAGCCATAAGGACAGCAGTAAACAGTCATTTTCAGCCACCGAAACAGCCATGAAAATCAGCGATTAGAAAATCCCAGATTTCAGCCATCAAGTCGTCGTCGTCGTCGATATAGTCCAAGTTGCATCAGTCCATTGCATACGCATTGTACCACTTTGTGCAATCATTAAGTAGACCACTCTCGCCGACGAGAGTGGGGCCTTCGGAGGAGGGTTTTACAACCTCTCGGGTGTCGTATCTCTTCTCTCTCCTTCTCTCAGTCTCATTCACTTGCACGCACAATATCCACTCACTTTGTTCGTGATCATAGCACTCTCCGTAAGACGGAAGGCTCTCTCCTTCCCTAAGAACTAAAAGGAACCTTGAGCAAATATAGATCACTAATCTTGAGAAAATATAACATTCATTCCGCTGCACCTTACATGGTATCAGAGCTTTGGAAGTGTTCTGCATTACTCAAGGAAAGAACCACAAGAATTTTTTTGCTTGTTGCGGTCGCACGAACCCAAGTTCGCTCGGTCGTGTCGATTCCTAATCGTGTTTTGTTGAAGAGTGACAGGAATCCCAAGAAAGAAGGGCTTGTCCAGCCTCCCCTTGTCTCTTTTCACTCATTGAGAGCGGACCGTGCACTTAGCGGCCGGCCAATCAACATGAGGTGGGAGAAAGCAACCTTGGTGTGAGCGCAAGGCCGCCAAAGGGTACGCCCGCAGAAAAGGGTAGAACTCAAGTGAAGAGAAGATCCTTCTCCAACACGATTTGCAAGCGAAAGAAAACCTCAAGAACCCAAGACCCTCAAGAATCAAGAACCTCAAGAACCCAAGTTCCTCGCGAACTTAAGAACCCAAGATCATAGTGCATGGTCGTCACCCGAAGCAGAATGGATACTTCGCATACAAGTGATGAGCATGAGAGAGGCGACGAAGACTCGTCCCCACCCGGAGATGATTTCTTCAACCCTCCCCCTTCGCCATCTACGCCACCAAGTGCACCAAACCCTATGGAGGCAATGGTCAAGCAGATGATGGCCATGATGGATAGACAAGAAGCAAATCGCCTTACTCAGGAACGTGAGCGCGATGAAAGAAACGCAAAACTTACCGCAAAACAAGAAGACAATCGACTTGCTTTAAAACGCGACCGTAACGAACGCAAAGAAAGGAAACAACTCAGGAAGGCGGAAGAGACAGCAAGAAACGCGGCCTTGGAGGCCGATCGTACAGCTCATAGATTGGCTTTAGAGACCGAGCGTGAAGCTCAACGAGAGCTACGCACTCAAGAATTGCTTCGACAAGCACTAGCCTCAAAGACCGAACCACCCAAAGATCATGGGAGCTCGTCAAGTGGCGCAAGCCACGATGCGGGTTCCAACCATCCAGTCACAGAAAAGTTGACTTTCAGTAAGTATGACGGTAAGATGGATGCTACAGTTATTCATTCTTGGTTGCATCAATTTAATGCTTATTTTGCGACAACTAAGAAGACCGGAAATAGCAAAGTTTTGACGGCAGCTATGTACCTTGCCGGTGATGCCATCAATTGGTACCACGCATGGCAAGAGGCACAGCTAGCCGCGCACCTAGAGGCAGTCGACGATTTCACGCCCCTCTCTTTTAGTTGGGCTGATTTCCAAGACAAGCTCAAAGCGCGATTTATGCCACCTCAGTATCTTGCACGATTGAAAGACGATCGGCGCTCTCTCAAGCAAAATGGTATGTCCGTTATGTCTTTTTCTAATCGTGTTTTGCAGCTAGGCACTCAATTACGAAAATCGAATGATAAGCGCAAAGAGGCTTTTCTCTTTGGATTGGATGAGTATATCAAGTACGATGTCAAGGTCCTCGATCCAATCGATCTCAACAAGGCGGTAGCGATTGCTCTCGCACAAGAGATGAAGCACAACAAGGGAAAGCCTAAGGAGAACAAGACTTCCACAAGTACCTCGCAGACTTCTCAGAACCCTCCGAACGGTAAGAACAGTAAGAATGATAACTCTTCTAACCAATCTTCCAACAGTATCTCATCAAAGAATTCTTCCAATGAATCTAAGGGTAAGGCTACCACAATTGCTAAACCTAAGCTTACTCCAGATGAAAAGGTAGCACAAGGAATTGTAGGAGAATACATCACGTCAGAAGAACAAAGCACTTATTCTAAGGAAGGTCGTTGTTTTCATTGTCACATTAAGGGTCACATAAAAAGAACATGTCCTAAGCTTGAATCGAATGAATCTAAAGAACCCACAGCACCCACTACATCTGTCAATGCAATGAATGATAACACGAGTGTGCCCCAAGTTTCTCAGGACCCTCCCATTGATGAATCTCTCATTAAATGTTATGGTAGTACGTCGGGGCACCGTTTTGTCATATTGTTTGACCCAGGTAGTATGCATGATGTGATCAGTTCCTCTCTTGTTGAGAGAGCCCGCATCGAAATTAGTTCGAGATCTCCTATCGAGGTCTCTGGCTTTCATCCCGGTATGGACGCTCTCATCCAATTCAACAGACTGCCTTCACTAGAAGATTTGTTGTTTCTCCTCTCTCAAGATGTGATATGATTTTGGGCATTCGATGGTTTCGTGAGACTAACGCTCTCATTGATTTTGAGGCTAACAGTTTAACTCTCAATGCCAAAAGTGATTCTCCTACTGTCTTTCATGGAGAGGACATTGCTCCTTCTCCATCTCTCATTGCTAATATGCAGGACAAGGTTGAAAGGATTCGGGATAAGGAGATTCTCTCGATCTCTTTTTCTCCACAGCATGATACACAGGATTTGCATGATTGTGTGAAGCATGATGATGATTTGAATGACAATGATAAGCATGATGATTTAAATGCCAATGACAAGCATAATGATTTGCATGATCAAGATGGGATTTTTCACAAGCATGATGAATTGCATGAAGATGATGTGATTGTTTACAAGGATGATGTGTTAGTGGATGCTTTTCCTAGCGAAGCTAACCTCGTTGTAGATTCGATCAATCACAAAGAATCGATCTTGGCTTTCGAGTCGAGGTCCACAAATCCCCCACAAGAAGATTCGATAGATCCCAAAGAAGCGATCTTGGCTCTCGAGCCTTGGTCCAAAGAACCCTCACAGGAAGTATTATGTGTTCGCATGATTGATACGCACGCATTGTTCGAGTGTTTCATTTGTGACGGTTTCCTATATTTTAGTCAACATCGTTATGTGATCCCTTTTCCTATGCATGACATTGTATCTTGAGCATGTTGAGCACGTTTCTCTCATGGATGAGCACGAATGTATGCGGATTGTTCATGAAAGCTGAAAAGTTTGTATGTAAGGAAGTCACATTCCATGTCTCTTCCTTGGCATGACACAGTTTCCGAACGAGCACATGATTGTATGAGCACCAAGCATGAGCATTTCCATTGTGATTTGCCACAGTTGATTGATTTCGATCAAACAGAAAAGATTCGATCGTATTGTTTGCATGTGTTTGATGAATGGGTTGTCACTCCGTCTCTATGTTCATCTACATTGCATATACAGTCTTTAGAGACGACAAGATTTTCTTCCTTCACTTTACATGGAATGGGTATGTTCATGGTTTTGTGTTGGAAATGGTTTCAGGAATTTTCAGCCATGGAGATTCTTGAAGACGAAAGAAGCAAATCTCTAGATGAAGTTGACGCAAGAAAGGAGATTCAAACGACTTTGTGTCGCTTTCGGCGCAGCCCAAAGAAGAGAGCGTTGCAGACCTTTATAAAGTTCAAGTACCGCTCGACCCACACATCAGAGTGGGCCAGCGAAGAGTCCCTTCCAGGATTTCGGGTGCTGTTGGCGATCTCCCTCGACGCCATACAATTCGGTACCAGTACCTCACTTTGAAAAGGAGGGGATGTCACGTGACACATCCCAACCCTATGTGTCTGTGGACAAGCTACACCACAACAGGGTTCAATCAGTCCAGTCAGTTTAGATTAGCAGTGATTTGGCACTTTTGTCAGTCTATTTGTAGACCGTGCATGCCCAGTCACTTAGCATAGATGCATATCCTCCGGTTGACACAACATGATCATCAGTATTCCCTTCAGAATCCATCTGATTCAGTTAGGAGAATTTTCCACTGTATTTAGCCTATTTTCCCTATTTTTGGTATTTTCACTCATTATTTTTAAGTGACTTTCCAACAAAAGTAGATAGGGCAATTTTGCTAAGTTAATATATAAGCAAACCCAAGTTAGCACTTTCTGGCAGAAGAGGCAGCAAGAGCTTCCCACTCAACAGGCAACTTCTCAGCAGTACCCCCTCAGCACCCTAGCGTTTTTGGATAACCATCTTCGCCGGGCCTTTCCAGATCTCAGGCATTCCCATTCCCAACAGATTTCCATCGCCATCCTCTCCCTCCATTGGGCATTTCCTCCCACAGCAAAAGCATCGCCATCAAGTTGCTATGCTTGGCGTTTTTCCACTGCCATAGCCAGCGTTTTTTCAGCAGATTACTAACGCTAGCAAACCTGCATATTTCAGCGTTTTCTAGCCTTGGATACCCTGCAATTACCAGCGTTTTCAGCATGCGACAGTAGCCTAAAAACGCAGCCATATGGTGCAACAATTCAGCGTTTTTGTCATCGGCATGAACCCCGACGAAACCATTCATTTTCAGCCATAAGGACAGCAGTAAACAGTCATTTTCAGCCACCGAAACAGCCATGAAAATCAGCGATTAGAAGATCCCAGATTTCAGCCATCAAGTCATCGTCGTCGTCATCATCGGCATAGTCCAAGTTGCATCAGTCCATTGCATACGCATTGTACCACTTTGTGCAATCATTAAGTAGACCACTCTCGCCGACGAGAGTGGGGCCTTCGGAGGAGGGTTTTACAACCTCTCGGGTGTCGTATCTCTTCTCTCTCCTTCTCTCAGTCTCATTCACTTGCACGCACAATATCCACTCACTTTGTTCGTGATCATAGCACTCTCCATAAGACGGAAGGCTCTCTCCTTCCCTAAGAACTAAAAGGAACCTTGAGCAAATATAGATCACTAATCTTGAGAAAATACAACATTCATTCCACTGCACCTTACACGCAGATGCTGAAATCTGCGTTTTCCGGGCTGAATCTGCAAACTACACGAGATCTGACCGTGCGGCGAGGATCTGCTGTGCAGGAAGGTGAGATCTGCGAGGTTTGGGGGTTCTACTGCGGAGTCTGACTGCTGAAAACTGAAAACGTTGGTGCTACTACTGCTTCTGTCGCGAAGATCTGCAAAAACGCTAGGTCTATGGCTGATCGAAAAATACTAGGCTGATTTGGGGTTTTGCAGTGGAAATCTGCTAACGCTAGGACTGATCTGCTGATGTGGGGGGAATCTGCTAACGCTAGGACTGATCTGCTGTCTACTGTCGCCATGAATCTGCAAGTGCAAAAAAATGTTGGATGATCTGATGCAAAAATGCTAGGCCTTCTGCAATGCTGAAAACGCTAGAGTTGTCGCGGGCTCGGTCTTGCTGAGAAGTCGCCTGTTGAGCAAGGCGCTCCTGCTGCCTCTTCTGCCAGAAAGTGCTAGCTCACGTTTGCTTATATATTATCTTAGCAAAATTGCCCTACCTAGTTCACAACAATCACTTGAAATAATAAGTGAAAAATGTCAAAAATAGGTAAAATAGGTTCCATGCGCTAGAAAATGCTCCTGATGGATTCTGATGGTAATGTTGATGATCATGCTGTGTGAAACCAGAGGATATGCATCTAATCTAAGTGTCTGGACATGCACAGTCTGCGAACGGACTCACAAAAGTGCCAGATCACTTCCTATTCTAGACTAACTGAACCCTTGTCATACTGTAGCTTGTCCACGGACACATAGGGTTGGATGTGTCACGTGACATTTTTCAACCTACTTTTACAATCTAGCTTTCTCAAACTTAAGTAGAAAATATTGTCCTTTCCCAAGATTGAGATTCCTTTTGTGCTTGTCTTCTTTTCTCTTCTGTTGCTCGAGTACGAAGAATCGCTTGTTTTACTTGTTGATAGGCGGTATCAATATCACGCACAAATTCGTCTACGACAAAGATCTTCTCTTTGGTAATCAAAATAGGGAGTAAGAATGGCTTCCCATAGATGATCTCGAATGGAGATTTACCAGTTGAGGAATGTATGGATTATTATACGCAAACATCTGATGGTAAGTCTTGTTCCCATTCGGATTGTCTTTCTAAAACATAGCACTTGAGAAGGTTTAAAACAGTGGCATTAGCGATTTCGCTTTGGCCATTTGTTTGAGGATGATAAGCTAATAAAAAATCTATAAGATTTGATTTGAATGTGAATTGATGTTCAATGACTGCCGTCTTTGTGCAAGTGTTGGATTTGTGTCGTCTAGTGCGTCAGTACTTAGAGTCAATGTCTACTAAACAGGTTTATGGCTTATGTTTGATTTTGCAGGCGTAATCGAGGGCAATTACAATTCTTTCAAGAGGGGGAAATGAATCTGATTTATGTGTGCTCACTCATGTGATTGTCTTTGAGTGCAGGTTTGAAAGTCGAAATGACTATGGACGTGATTGCAATAAGAATGAGTTAATCCAGCATCAGTGAGGTCCGGTGTGGATCTAGATGCGATTGCTAAACACATAGCCAAGAATCATGGTCCTAGATCTCGATGGATTCTATGTGATTTGATTTGAATGTGATTTGATGTTCAATGACTGTCGTCTTTGTGCAAGCGTTAGATTTGTGTCGTCTAGTGCATCAGTACTTAGAGTCAATGTCTACTGAATTGGTTTATGGCTTATATCTGATTTTGCAAGCGTAATCGAGGGCGATTACAATTTTTTCAAGAGGGGGATATGTCACAAACTAATGGCATGGCAGTCCCGGAAATGCTGACGTGGCAAAAAAATTCTGAACCCCGCGTTTTACACTGACGTGGCAAGCTATACGGACGTTGTAAAATGCGTTGAAAGCTGACGTGGCAAAAGCGTCATGCCACAATTGGCGCTGCAGCTTTTGACAGCGCTAGCTTTTGGGATAGGATGCTCAGGCAGGCATCTCTCTCTCTCTCTCTCTCTCTCTCTCTCTCTCTCTCTCTCTCTCTCTCTCTCTCTCTCTCTCTCTCTCTCTCTCTCTCTCTCTCTCTCTCTCTCTCTCTCTCTCTCTCTCTCCAGTTGTTTAGAATTTTGAAGTGTCTAAAGTTTTTTCCAATCTGTTCTTTTCAGTTGGCACGTGTTTAAAGTTTGTTCCAATCTGTTTTTTTTAGTTGGTATGTGGTGCCTTCCTGTTACATCTCCCTTTTGCTCCATTGAAACTTGTCCCTTTGCGTCCTCTCCCACTATCGCAGACTTCGACCCAGATGGGGCGAAGTAGCAGAAAGCAATGTATACGAAGCCCCCCTCATGACGTTGTAGTTTGATCCACAAAAAGGAAGCCTTTGGGTCTTGTGCAATGCATGATTCGTATCCTCGGACGCCCGAGTAGCTCTCTTTTGCACAAGACTACTACTCCTCCTGAGCCGAGTTGTGTCACGTACACTTCCAATGTAAAGACTCCCAAACATAGCCTTGAACTCTTGGTAAGCCCCTTTTGGGGCACTCATGATGTCTCTATCCTCCATCACCAGATTGAAGGAACTTTAGCCACCAAAACACCAATCTTGCATGGAGTTTAGTATTGGAATCCTTTTCTTTGTTGTCATTTCCTTTAACCTTCGCAAGTGACCTTCTCACCACCTCTCTGATAAGAAATGTCAATCACATAGGGGCTTACAGACAAGCATGAAAGATTGACAATTAAACGTTATAGCACTGTTGATTGAATGTAACAGCTTCCACCATCCATTCTTGGGCCTTGAAATGCTAATCCCTAATTCCCTTGAAAGATGCTATATTCAGAGATTGTCTCTCAAACTAATTAGTCCCCCCTATAGGTGGTCTTGTTGCACAGTTTTTGACAAACACTGCATAAGCTGAAGCCCTCTTCATCCATTGCATGCTCAACTTCTACACAAAAGCTGAGTGTTTGCTTGGTAGAGATCAAGTCTGTGTTGTTTCTCTTATCCTCCTTGTTGTTGTGGTTAAGAAAGCTGACGGAGATTGAGGAAATAGTACGACTGTCCTGGCAGAAAAATTTACACGTTTCTACACATGGACATTCTACTAGAAAAACATTCTGGCCAGCTATTTCAATTTTCAGATTCTGCACTCATCCAAGCATCTCTCGTTTGCTGCTGGCCTTTGACTTACTGTTGTCTAGCTTACCATCGTAACCACACCTTAACTAGCACAAAGGACAAAGATACACACAAAAATATCCTCAAAACACTCGGCAAAATGAAAGCAGTGTGCTACAGAGAAACGTATGAACAATGCCAAAAGCTCACAATTGAACACATGAGACCGATCGAAAACATTGCTTACTCTTCGAGGGAATAGAGGGATGACGAGTATGAGATCTTGAACGAGCCAGTAACCTGCGAGAGAAGGCAAGATCACGTAAACGTTTGCTCTCGGCTTCCTCTTCCTTGTCCTCTGCCGAAAGAGCAGCACCTTCCTTCTCCTTCCTCTTGGAAGGGGTTGGAGCCCCTCCTCGCACCATGCCGTTCCCTCGACACTTCGAATGTAATTTGGCGCGGAAACCAGTGTTTGAGAGAGAGAGTCACTGTGTGTGTGCGCGCGCGCGCGTGAGAGAGAGAGAGAGAGAGAGAGAGAGAGATGAATAAGGCACGTTTCACACTGGCGGGCACCCGCCATTGGCAGCCAATGCTTTTGCGTATGGCCCTCATTAGGGAGCAGAGTCCGGTTCAACCCCTCGTGTCGCAAGGGGGGCGCTTTTTATTTGATTCCCCAAAAAGATCTATGGTGCACATCATTTGGAGATTGCACACCATCGATCCCACTTGAAAAGAGGGCCCACCCCATTGTGACACCTGCCTAAGTTTTGAGTAAGACTCGTGTCACACATGGACACTAGGCACCTCACAAATGGAAAGGCCTCCAATCAAATGCCACGCGTTCAACTCCACTCTCAAGGTGGGCTCAATTGTCAACATCTTGAATACAAAACACTTCTCTTCATCACCACCTTGTCTTATGAATCTTCTTATGTGGAAGAAGTCATAAGTGCACTATCTCTTTAGTTTGAGTAGCGCATCCAACACAAATGTCTCCTTTGTGGGACCCTTCCTTTGTGAACTCATTGATCTTCAAAATCTATATAAGTGCAGTCTCTCTTCAATTTGAGTAGTGCATCCAGGACAAATGTCTCCTTTGTGGGACCATTCCTCAATGAACTCATCGATCTTCAAAATCTATGTAAGCTATGGTTAGATGCAAAATATTTTATAGAAATCTATGTACTTATAGACACACCATTTGTCTTGCTCCAATGGTCCCATTTCTTTGGCAGTAGCAAATAACTCTTAATCCCTAATGTTGCCCCCTCTTGCATTAAGGAGGCGTTCACAATCTCCTTTGTTACACACATGTGCACTCCCTTGGTCGGACATTTTGATCGACTTGCAATACCCTATTCACTGTGTTCTTGGTCTTCTCCATACATCCATACATATGTTTATATATACATATACATATACATGTGTGTGTGTGTGTGTGTGTGTGTGTGTTGTGTGTGTATAGATATTGAAACACTTTTATGTCCTCTTAAATCTAAGCAACTTTTTAGGATTATTCAATGATATTCAAATTTAGTTTTTAAAGTGTTTTGTATCCACAAAGTTGGCTTATGAGCTTTAAAAACTTTCATTTTTTTGGGATGTAGCTTCCACCCTTGTTCTTGCAAAAAAGTTCTCAACTTAAACTAAACGTACGTTGTTTTTGTTGATTTTTTGTAATATTGGCAAATGGCCATCCTAAATGTTATGAGTTTGGGCACACTCCTATTGTATGTGGTTAACTACAATTGAGAGAGCTAGCATGTAATGGTTAATTATTGTGATGTTTTTTTATTTTTACTAATTGTGAGTTGATGTTGTGTAGATTGGAACTATGGGAGTTAAGGAGAAGTGCCAACAATAAATAATTATCTTGGCCATTTTCATTTGCATAGTGTTATAGCTAATGTTGCCAATAAGCCACTATGGCTCCCTTGTAAATAGTTACTGAGAACTCGCCCTATAGAGGGCTATGCAATAAGTGATAGCCACCACTCATAGACTAAAGTGGAAATAAGTGTAAAGAGGGGCCACCAATTTTTGGCATCGATAAGCCAATAATAAAACTTAAATACCAAACTCCACAAGAGGTGCCATGGATTTTGGGGCCACCATTCAAGTGCAAGATTCCTCTCTCTCCACTCTTATGCCATGATGAGTATTCACCAATCATGTCTAGATGTCCTTCTCTTACAATCTTTCACTATCAAGTATATTATATGTGTGTTTGTGGGTGTGTGTCGTGTCCTAATCTAGGTGTGTGTACTTGGCATTTAGGAGAGATAGTGAGAGGTTGACGGGTGTGCGTGTGAGGAAATTTGAACTTTCCAAGCCACCGTTCTCTCGAAATTCTCCCAATAGTGGTATAAGAGCTTCTGGCTCGAGGTAATTGACAACCTGAGTTTCAAAATTTAAGGAGGAATTTCAAGCTTGCAAAATTGAGTTTACAAATCAAGGCTTAATCGGTGATTAATTGACAAATCGATCGATTAATTTTGCTTATCGACCATCGAGACTCGATGTGTCAAGCTTTCAATTCAAATTAATGGCTAGATCTTGTGGATTGTGAAGGCGAGAGAGCGAGAATCGAAGAAGCAAGAGTTTTTGAAGATATTGAAGAAGCGGTGATTAAGAATTCGGCATCAGAGTGCTCTCAAGGAGATTCTAAAGGGTAAATCCATCATAGAGATACGAAGGAGAGAAGTCAAAGGATGACTTGCAAGAGCTTTCAAAGTTATTCTAAAAGAGAAATTGAAGTTCATAAGTCTGAGGGCAGAGCCGATAGGCAATTGAACATCTTGGAAGAGTTTAGGCTGCATCCGGAATCCCCAATTTGAAGATTGCACTATGACATCTTGCACCAGAAGCACAAAAGAAAATACCATTTGGAGTGAAGTGGGGGGGGTGAACAACCACTACATTGGGAATCATCCCTTGAATGCAAAGAAACCCCATTATCGACCACTGCCAAAGTCTGCACATACAACATCAACTTGGTTGTCATGTTGTGGGGAACAAATTTTGCTTCATGCTCGTGGGCCGAGGATGCATTTGTGAATCACCATCAGTTCTCTTCCTCCTCATGCAGTCTCTGTTGGAATTAGGGTTGCAGAGAAACGCACACAGCTTGGAGAAGACGAAGGAAGCTCAAGGCACACAATAGAGAGTGTGTTACTTAGTGTGCAATGGAAAGATAGATAGCCCTAGAGCGATGGGCGTATATACAATGCATGTTACCATATACATGTGGTAGTGATGTGTGTGAACACACTAGGACCGTCGGGGCATTTTTTCCCTCTTTAGGAGGTTTTTCCCCCCCGAGCATTGTATAAACGCCCATCACTCTAGGGCTATCTATCTTTCCATTGCACATTAAGTAGCACACTCTCTATTGTGTGCCTTGAGCTTCCTTCGTCTTCTCCAAGCTGTGTGCGTTTCTCTGCAACCCTAATTCCAACAATTGGTATCAGAGCAGGTTGCGTCCTCTCGGGCTCAGTCGCCAGCTGCTCCAGCACACGCCTGCTCACTTTCTCCGATTTCAGTGAGATTTGGTGAGCGTTCGCAGGTCGACAAATATTCGGGAGATCTCATAGAGCTTAGTCTGCTCAGATTTTTAATTCGGGCTCATTTCGACCTCCGTTTCCACTACATGCAGGTCTGCACAGGCAACTTCGTCATTTTGTGCAGAAATTCTGTCAGTGCCGTTTTCTGCATAACATGTGCCTTATAGTCTTCTACGGTTTGTGCTATATAGCACGTGTTGTTCCTGGTCCATTTCTCCTATTTTCGGGCAGTTTTCACATCAGGTGCAACATTTACCATGGCTGACAACAACAACACAGATGTGTTCAAGATGTTTGTTGTTGAGGATAGGTTGGATGGGGACAATTACCCAATGTGGGCTTATATGATGCAACACGTTCTTGTGTCAAAGGGCGTTTGGAATATTGTACAGGACACTGATGTACGTCCTGGCTCTGAGGATGTAGGCGATGTTGATGATGTTTGTAGGTCTTGTTGCAAGGATTGTTGTTGTTAGAGTTGTTTTGCCTATGGCAGAACAAGCTCGTTGGGATGCTAAGGATGCGCAGGCTCATGCATTGATTGCGTTGTCTGTGAAGCGCACCATAGTTCCTCACATCCGTTCAGCAAAATCTGCAAAACAGGCTTGGGATATATTGGCTAGTCTTTATGCAAGTCGTAGTGAGGCTAAAATTGCTTCGTTGCGTAAAGAGCTGGAGTCGAAGATTATGCATGAGGAAGATGATATGGACACTTTCCTTGCTCGTGTCAAGGATATCAATGAGCAACTAATTTCTGCAGGTGAAGTCAGTTCAGACAGTTCCCTTGTGCAGACTGTCTTGATGCCTTACCAGATTCCTACCAGACTTTTGCTAGTACTTGGAGACTTATGACCCAAGGAAATCCAGAAGTTGTCAAGTTTGATGCATTATGCACATTGTTGTTACTAGAGTCACTTTCGAGAAAAAACAGGACTAGGCAGCGTGCAGTTGAGCAGGCTTTTATTGCTTCTCAAAGAAAGGGTGGTAACAGTAATGCAACCACTTCTTATGGTTCTGTTGCGAGTGGCAAAACTTCTGTTCCTAATGCTTCTACTGGCAGCAATTCGTCTGGCAATTCTGGTGATAAGGGCAAAAAGAAGATGCGTTGCCATTATTGTAAAGCTAATGATCACTTGATCAAGTCTTGCCCTAAGTTGAAGGCCAAAGAGGCTAAGAAGAAAGAGAGTGGTTCCACTGCAAATGCTGGTTCCACTACAAATGCAGCCATTGTTGAGTCTTTTGTAAAAGGAGACTGTGATGCTGATGTTGATGCACGATGCGCTTTTAGCGTAGAGTGCATTTACAATCCTGTTGTGCATGATGCATGCTTGTCAGTTGCTACAGATTCACATGTGTGGTATTTCGACAGTGGTGCTACAAAGCACATTACCTCACATCGTGAATTGTTTACCTCTCTCGAATTTGTCCCTCATGGGAATTCAGTCACTTGTGCCAACAATGCCTCTTATCCAGTTCAGGGAGTTGGAAAGATTGTGCTTACTGCTGTGAATGGCAGTTCTTTCACACTTGTTGATGCAGAAGAATCTCTTGTCTGTATCCGCACTTGCTAGACTTGGACTTGAAGTCAAATTTGTGGATGACAAATGTACAGTTCATGATCTCAGTTTTGGTGATGAAATTGTTGCATCTGGCCTTTTGTGCCGTGGGCTGTATAAGCTCCTTTTGTATGACAAGTGTGGACAAAATTTTGCAAATGTTGTTGCTGATTCAAGGGCTATTTCAGATGCACAATGTCATAAAAACTAATATCTAACCAACCCAAATGATTTTCTCATATTAAACTGATCACTTAATGTGGGAGAATAAACGGGAACAAGGGTTAAGATATAGACATGTGCTTATAGATATATCTCAACAAAGGGCCAATGGTAAAGGGGCCCAAATGAGAGATGTCTATCAAAGAGCAAGGCTAACCAATGGAGCATAAGACCTTAGGGTTAGCTTCATTGAAGACCTCCAATAATATGTGTTAAAGTCCTTTGACCTTAGGTAAGCTAGGGCTGAGCTTGAGGCGCGGGAACCCGACCCAGCTCGAGGTGATTGTCCTGCTTGTCATGCTTGATGACTAAGGTGCTTGAGGTGCTTGATGATTGAGGTGCTTGAGATGCTTGAGTTGCTTAATGATTGAGATGTTTGAGGTGCTTGATATGCTTGAGATGTTAGGGTTGCACTTGAGGTGAGAACCCAGCCTTAGCTTAAAGTGCTTAAGGGCCAAGCTTGTGGTGGGAACTGGGCCTATGCACGAGGGCGTGAGGTGTCAAAAAGTCAAATATTCAATCCCTACAAGGAGGGGGCGAACCCTACATGAGGGGGGATGAGAGAGAACACCCACACACTCACACAAGGCATGCATGGTACAAAGAAAGCAAAAGGGACACTTGTCAAGTTCCTCCTCATGTTGCCCTCATTGTGTGCCTGAAGCCTATTGGTTGGTCACCCAAGGGGTCCAATGATAATTTAGGAGATTTAATTAATTGATTTTTCATTTATCTAGCCCTCTCTATCAAAGGGGAAAGGGGGGACACTTGTCTCAAGGCTACCCTTGCTGCTTGTAATGCCTCCTGCTCATGATTGGCTAGGCCTGGAGGGGTCCAATGAGCTTCAAGCATGAGCTACAAGGGGGGGTCGACCCAAGCAAGCTAGGGGGTTGCTTAGGGGGTATACTCACCCACACACACTCACAAACACTCTCATTGTGTGCTAGGCAAGAGCTCCATCTCCTTCTCCAAGCTCCTTGAGAAGTTGAGAGCCTACACCAACACTCTTGGCTATGGAATGCAAATCCAACCAAGAGCTATGCTTCAATGCTTAAGCTTTCCATCTTCTCCATATTCATTACTAATGCTATTATGTATGCCAAGCAAGAAGAGTGATGATAAGTGAGGAATTATTTCTTTCTCCTATGGAATACTTCTTCTTCCTCTTCCCTACCCTCATTCCCTGCTAGCTCTCTCCACCTTCGAAGGTGTTTGAGGTCTTGGGACTGAGGCTTGGGATAGTTAATTCTTTCTACAAAGTGCATGTTATGCTTATTGCAAGAAGGCTAATGGTTTATTGCAAGTAAACTAGTTACTTAATGCAAGTAGATTAATTGTATTGCAAGGTAGATTAATTGCTGCTTTAGGCACAAGTTGATGCATAAAAGTATACATCTTCATGCACTCAAATGATTTAGGGAACACAAAGACTAATGATGTTCACGAGTTCTTGATTGTTTTCAAGCTAGATTGTTGATATTATGCAAAAGCTTGGTATATGAAGCTTTCATCTCCATAATGCCAAAGAGGTCTCAAGGAACACAAAGATTGTATTGTACCAAGTCTCTCTTAATGAGAGAATCTATAATACAAATGCCTTTTGGAGGGGGGACCGGCTCCACATAAATCCGGTCCTCAACTGTTGTCATATTCTCTAAACTCTCTCTCTCTCTCTCTCTCTCTCTCTCTCTCTCTCGCAAAAGTATTGCTCGTGCCTAGTTAATTAAGTGTTATGATTAAGTTTCTACTACCAATTAAGTTCACCCTCTATGCTCTCAAAGTTGCTCACTCTAATTCTCTTAATTCCGCTATTCTCTAAATTCATAGGCCATTTCCATTACATTGGTATCAGAGCATTTGGTTTCTCTTTTCTTGCTTGAGAAGAGAGGTCCTTAAGTAGCCTATAAATGGTCGATGTTGTTAATTATATTAGGGTAAGTGGAACTGGGATTTATTATTGGTTTTGTTGAGCCCATTATGTGGGATATGGTGCACACCTCGGGTGCCTACGGCTTTACCATTATTGAGCCATAAGAAGTCCGAAAGGAGCTAACCCTTAGTAACTCTGCTATGTTAGACCCACTCCTCTACTCTCTATAATTAACCACTTTGAGCCATGGGTGTAGATACTTAAGAGCCGATTTTCAAAGGCTAAGAGGAGTGGCAACTAAGGTTTTGAATTGCCAAAGCATACATTAACTACATACATAAGTTTTTTTAACATGGCTAACAATAATCAAGAGAGTAGAACGAACATTGATAACTTTGATTTTGCACATGAAGGTGCTAATGATGATGCTCCCATGTTTATCAAGTGTCTTGTTTCTAAGCTGCAACAAGCTATGGGAGACCCAGCCCTACAAGGTGAAGTTTTCCAACAACTTCATAGTTATGGGATTCTCCAAACTCCCCCAAAAGAGAGAGCGCATGAGAAGTCTGTTCAAGAGATTTCCAAGAGAGGGCTCTCTACGGTGAGAGAAGAGGAGAACCCATATGAAGCGCTTAAACGATTACTAGCGGGCTTACCTCCATCCAAGAAGAGAGGTGAAGTCTCTACTATAGAGCCTTCACCAAGAGAAGGAGAAAGAAGTGAGTCTCCCAATAATTATGAAGATGTGGCTCCAAGAAGACGGCAGCCTCAACGATCTCCAACTTCCCCCAAGAGAGAAAGATTGCCGGAAAGTCCTCCTCCTCGTTATCACAAAAAGGAAGAGAGGTACCAAAAGAAGGAAAAGGAGAGAAAGAGGTCACCCTCTTCTCCATCTTCATCACCTTCCTCATATTCCAATGAAGGTAGTGGCTCTTCTCTCAAAGAGCCCAAAAGGAAAGGCACAGAATTCAGAAAATTGGATGGCTACCATGCAATCAGAATATGATGCACTTATAGAAAATGAGACATGGACTTTATGTGATTTGCCTCCTGGCAAAAAGGCCATTGGTACGAAGTGGGTCTTCAAGTTGAAACGCAAGCTGGATGGTGAGATCGATCGCCATAAGGCTTGACTTGTTGCAAAGGGTTATGCACAGCAAAAAGGCATAGATTATGAAGAGACTTTTGCTCCCACTTTTCATATGACTACTGTGCGTTTTCTATGTGCATTGGCAGCTCATTTTGGTTGGGATGTACATCAATCAAACATTGTTACTGCTTTCTTGAATGGTGACATATTTGAGGAAGTTTATGTAATGCAGCCTCGCGGTTTTGTCATAAAAGGACAAGAGGACAAAGTGTGCAGATGTAAGAAGGCTTTGTATGGTTTGAAGCAATCTCCTCGTGCTTGGTATGAGAAAGCTGACATTGATTTGGTTAAATGAGGCTTTCGTAACAGTCCAACAGAAAGCACATTGTATGTAAAGCGTGAGGATGATGTACTTCTCATTGTGGTTCTATATGTCGATGATTTGCTGATCACTGGACCAAATGAGAGACATATTGCTGAATTTAAGGCTGATTTGAATGCTACTTTCGAGATGAAAGATTTGGGGCTGTTGCATCATTACTTGGGTATATAGTTTAAGTAGTGTGATGGTGGTATTGCCTTGTGTCAGAAACGTTACATAGAGACATTGCTATGTAAGTTTGGACTTGAGGATTGCGAACCTATTGCCACTCCCATGGAAATAGGTTTGAAGTTGAGTATAGATGATGTTGGCGATCCTGCTGATGTCACTCTTTAACAAACTGTTGTTGGCTGCCTCATTTATGTATGCAACACGAGGCCAGATATTCAGTTTGCAGTCTCACAGGTTAGCAGATTTTATGCATAGCCTAGGGTCTAAGCATTGGCAGGCTGTCAAGAGGATTTTTTGCTATTTTAGTGGCACTTTACATCTTGGCTTGTTTTATCCCAAGGGGGGATCATTGCCGCCAGACTTACATGCTTTTTCGGACTCATATTGGGCTGGTTGTTTTGACACGCGAGTGTCCACAAGTGGTTTTTGTTTCATGCTTGGCAGTTCATGTATATCCTGGTTCAGCAAGAAGCAACCTATTGTGGCCACTTCGAGTTGTGAGGGCTGAGTACAGGGCAGTCTTCACAGCTACGGTTGAATGTGTATGGCTCAAACGCCTTATGGTTGATTTGGGTGTTGGACAGGACACTGCCAACGCTATATACACTGACAGTTAGAGCGCATTGGCAGTTGCGAGAAACCTAGTTTTTCATGCTCGCACAAAGCACATTGAGGTGCATTACCACTATGTCAGGGAGAGGCTCTTTGTAGGAGAGATCAGCTTGGCTTATGTGCCAATGCAGGATAACCTTGCAGATCTTTTCACAAAGGCATTGTCTCGTGAGAAGCTTGAAGCTTTCCGCAAAGCTTTGGGCTTACTCCCCTTTGTGGACTGATCATGTCCTCAAAGCGTGGCACTTCCCTTTACTCATGTGCCAGCTCTCGTTCACCACATCACTCCAGGGGGAATTTGTTACCATATACATGTGGTAGTGATGTGTGTGAACACACTAGGACCACCGGGGCATTTTTTCCCTCTTTAGGAGATTTTTCCCCCTGAGCATTGTATATACGCCCATTACTCTAGGGCTATCTATATTTCCAATGCACACTAAGTAACACACTCTCTATTTTGTGCCTTGAGCTTCCTTCGTCTTCTCCAAGCTATGTGCGTTTCTCTGCAACCCTAATTCCAACAATGCACGGGGGAAAAAGCCTCCTAAAGAGGGGAAAAATGCCTCGGCGGTCCTAGTGTATTCACACACATCACTACCACATCTATATGGTAACAAATCCCCTCTCGAGTGATGCGGTGAACGAGAGCCGGCACATGAGTAAAGGGAAGTGCCATGCCCTAAGGACATGATCAGTCCTTAGGGCATGATCAGTCCACAAAGGGGAGTAAGCCCAAAACTTTGTGGAATGATCATGCCCTAAGGACATGATCAGTCCACAAAGGGTAGTAAGCCCAAAACTTTGTGGATAGGTTTGAGCTTCTCACAAGACAATGCCTTTGTGAAAAGATCTCCAAGGTTGTCCTGTGTTGGCATGTAAGCCAAGCTGATCTCTCCTGCTGAGAGCCTCTCCCTGACATAGTGGTAATGCACCTCAATGTGCTTTGTGCGAGCATGAAAAACTAGGTTTCTCGCAACTGCCAATGCGCTCTAACTGTCAGTGTATATAGCGTTGGCAGTGTCCTGTCCAACACCCAAATCAACCATAAGGCGTTTGAGCCATACACATTCAACCGTAGCTGTGAAGACTGCCCTGTACTCAGCCCTCACAACTCGAAGTGGCCACAATAGGTTGCTTCTTGCTGAACCAGGATATACATGAACTGCCAAGCATGAAACAAAAACCACTTGTGGACACTCGCGTGTCAAAACAACCAGCCCAATCTGAGTCCGAAAAAGCATGTAAATCTAGCGGCAATGATCCCCCCTTGGGATAAAACAAGCCAATATGTAAAGTGCCACTAAGATAGCTAAAAATCCTCTTGACAACCTGCCAATGCTTACACCCTGGGCTATGCATAAATCTGCTGACCTGTGAGACTGCAAACTGAATATCTGGCCTCATGTTGCATACATAAATGAGGCAGCCAACAGCAGTTTGGTAAAGAGTGACATCAGCAGGATCGCCAACATCATCTATACTCAACTTCAAACCTGTTTTCATCGGAGTGGCAATAGGTTTGCAATCCTCAAGTCCAAACTTACACATCAATGTTTCCATGTAACTTTTCTGACACAAAGCAATACCACCATCACACTGCTTAAACTGTATGCCCAAATAATGATGCGACAACCCCAAATCTTTCATCTTGAAAGTAGCATTCAAATCAGCCTTAAATTCAGCAATATGTCTCTCATTTGGTCTAGTGATCAGCAAATCATCGACATATAGAACCACAATGAGAAGTACATCACCCTCAGCTTTACATACAATGTGCTTTCTGTTGGACTATTACGAAAGCCTTGTTTGACCAAATGAGTGTCAGCTTTCTCATGCCAAGCACGAGGAGATTGCTTCGACCCATACAACGCCTTGTTACATTTGCACACTTTGTCCTCTTGTCCTTTCTTGACAAAACCGCGAGGCTGCGTTACATAAACTTCCTCAAATATGTCACCATTCAAGAAAGCAGTAACGATGTCTGATTGATGTACATGCCAACCAAAATGAGCTGCCAATGCACATAGAAAACGCACAGTAGTCATACAAGAGGTGGGAGTAAAGGTCTCTTCATATTCTATGCCTTTTTGTTGTGCATAACCCTTTGCAACAAGTTGATCTCACCATCCGGCTTGCGTTTCAACTTGTAAACCCACTTCGTACCAATGGCCTTTTTGCCAGGAGGCAAATCACATAAAGTCCATGTGTCATTTTCTATAAGTGCATCATATTCTGATTGCATGGCAACCATCCAATTTTTTGAATTTTGTGTTCATCAAAAGACGAGAGGTTTCTCAACATCATGTAAGCTAGACACAGCCAAAGCATAACAATATGATGCATAAGATGCATGGCGAGAGCCTGAACGACTACGACTAGACAAAGGTGCATCCAATTTACTGTCACGCAAAGTGTGCACCACCCATTTTGGCATACATATAGTCTACTCATTTTCAGCCCTTTCCGTATCAAGTACACCATGTGGATCTGCATCAGTAATATACTGATCTATAACATTTTCAGAAACCCCCATAGGCTGTACATTTGCCTCATTGGAACTTACATTCGTATTTTCCACCACTGAAAAGAGGCAACAAAGTGTCATAAATTTCACGTGAGCTTACATTACTATCTCTAGTACATGACAACAAGGGCTGAACAGAATCTTCCACAAACACTACATCCCGTGAAACTAGAATACGTTTTGTCTGCGGATGATACAACCTGTAACCTTTGCTTTCAGCACTATAACCAACAAAAATACATTTGACAGCCTTATCATTCAATTTTTTGCGCTGTGTTTGTGGCACCAAAGCATATGTCAAACAGCCAAAAACACGCATGTGCTCAATAGAAGCCTTTCTATCATGCCATGCTTCATATGGAGTAATAGACTGCAAAGCTTTCGTAGGACACATGTTTAGTACATAAGTGGCACACATGATGGCCTCAAGTAAAAAATAAGAATGCGGCAAAGCTTGACTTTTGACCCTACATCATGCCATTTCTGTAAGTGACCTGTTTTTCCTCTCAGCAACACCATTTTGCTGAGCTGTATAAGGCACTGTACATTGGTGTTTTATCCCACGACTAGCGAGAAATGCATTGAATTCATGAGACATATACTCCCCCCCTCGATCGGAATGGAGGGTGCCCATAGTACATTTCGAGACATTTTCAGCCATAGCCAGAAATTTTTTGAAGCACATAAAAACTTCGGACTTCGCTTTAAGCAGAAATACCCATGCATGCCTGGAGTAATCATCAATGAAAGTCACAAAGTAAAGGTAATTGCCCAAGGACGGAGTTTGCATGGACCCACAAACAGCACTATGCACAAGCTGCAACCTGCATGTGGCCCGAACTGAACCATCCTTTGGAAACTTAGAACGTTGAACCTTACTCAAAATACAGCCTTCAGAAACATGTTTGACAGGTGCTTCAAGAGGCGGCAAAGAAGCAACCATATAAGATTTCTGCAAACGCAGCAAACTGGCAAAATTCAGATGACCAAAACGTGCATGCGGAAGTTTTGCATCTGAAATAGCCCTTGAATCTTCAATTGCATTTGCAAAATTTTGTCCAGACTACAAAGTGAACTTATACAGCCCATGGCACAAAAGCCCAGATGCAATGATTTCATCACCAACACTGAGACATGAGCTGTACATCTGTCATCCACAAATTTGACTACAAGTCCAAGTCTAGCAAGTGCAGATATAGACAAAAGATCTTCTTGATCCCAGGTACATAAAGTGCATCAACAAGTGTGAAAGAACTGCCATTAGCAGCAGTAAGCACAATCTTTCCAACTCCCTAAACCGGATAAGAGGCATTGTTGGCACAAGTGACTGAATTCCCATGAGGAACAGACTCGAGAGAGGTGAACAATTCACGATGTGAGGTAATGTGCTTTGTAGGACCACTGTCGAAATACCACACATGTGAATCTGCAGCAACTGACAAGCATGCATCGTGGACAACAGGATTGTAAGTGAACTCTGCACTAAAAGCCCATTCTGCATCAACATCAGCAACACAGTCTCCTTTCACAGAAGACTCAACAATGGCTACATTTGTAGTGGAACCACCCTCTTTCTTTTTAGCTTCTTTGGCCTTCAACTTAGGACACTGCTTGATCAAGTGATCATTAGCTTTACAATAATGGCAACGCATCTTCTTTTTGCCCTTATCACCAGAATTTCCAGACGAATTGCTGCCAGTAGAAGCATTAGGAATAGAAGTTTTGCTACTCGCAGCAAAACCATAAGAAGTGGATGCATTGTTGTTACCAGCCTTTCTTGAAGAAGCAATAAAAGCCTGTTCAATTGCATGTTGTCTAGTCCTATTTTTTCTGAAATGTGACTCTTGCAACAACAATGTGCATAATGCATCAAACTTGACAACTTCTGGATTTCATTGGGTCATAAGTCTCCAAGTACTAGCAAAAGTTTGGTAAGAATATGGTAAGGCATCAAGAACAGTCTACACAAGGGAACTGTCTGAAATGACTTCACCTACATAAATAAGTTGCTCATTGATATCCTTGACACCAGCTCCATATCATCTTTCTCGTGCATAATCTTCGACTCCAGCTCTTTACGCAGCAAAGCAATTTTATCCTCATTGCGGCTTGCATAAAGACCTGCTAGAATATCCCAAGCTTGTTTTGCAGATTTTGCTGAACGGATGTGAGGAACAATGGTGTGCTTCACAGACAACGCAATCAATGCATGAGCCTGCGCATCCTTTACATCCCAACGAGCTTGTTCTGCCATAGGCAAAAGAACTCTAATAGCAGCAATCCTTGCAGTAAGACCTACAACATCCTCAATATAGCCTACATCCTCAGAACCAAGATGTACATCAATGCCCCGCACAATATTCCAAACGCCCTTTGACACAAGAATGTGTTGCATCATATAATCCCACATAGGGTAATATTCCCTAACCAACCTGTCCTCGGCAGTAAACATCTTGAAGACATCTGTGTTGTTTTCAGCCATGGTAAATGCTGCACCTAATTGGAAAACTGCCCGAAAATAGGAGAAACAGAGCGGGAACAACATGTGCTATATAGCACAAACCGTAGAAGACTATAAGACACCTGTTATGCAGAAAACGGCACTGACAAAATTTTTGCACAAGCTCCATATCATCTTCCTCATGCATAATCTTCGACTCCAGCTCTTTACGTAGTAAAGCAATTTTAGCCTCATTGCGACTTGCATAAAGACCAACCAATATATCCCAAGCCTGTTTTGCAAATTTTGCTGAACGGATGTGAGGAACTATGGTGTGCTTCACAGACAACGCAATCAATGCATGAGCATGTGCATCCTTAACATCCCAACGAGCTTGTTCTGCCGTAGGCAAAACAACTCTAACAACAGCAATCCTTGCAGCAAGACCTGCAACATCCTCAACATCGCCTACATCCTCAGAGCCAGGACGTACATCAGTGCCCTGCACAATATTCCAAACGCCCTTTGACACAAGAACATGTTGCATCATATAAGCCCACATAGGATAATTGTCCCCATCCAACCTGTCCTCAGCAACAAACATCTTGAACACATCTGTGTTGTTGTTGTCAGCCATGGTAAATGCTGCACCTGATGTGAAAACTGCCCGAAAATAAGAGAAATGGAGCGGGAACAACACGTGCTATATAGCACAAAGCGTAGAAGACTGTAAGGCACCTGTTATGCAAAAAAACGGCACTAATAGAAATTCTGCACAAAATGACGAAATTGCATGTGCAGACCTACCTGTAGTGGAAACGAAGGCCAGAATGAGCCCGAATAAAAAATATGAGCAGACTAAGCTCTACGAGCCCTCCCGAAATATTTGTTGACCTACGAACGCTCGCCAAACCTCACTGTAAGCAGAGAAAGTGAGTAGGCGTGTGCTAGAGCATCTGGCGACTAAGCCCGGGAGGATGTAACATGCTCTGATACCAATTGTTGGAATTAGGACTGCAGAGAAATGCACACAGCTTGGATAAGACGAAGGAAGCTCAAGGCACACAATAGAGAGTGTGTTACTTACTATGCAATGGAAAGATAGATAGTCCTAGAGTGATGGGCGTTTATACAATGCTCGGGGGGAAAAACCTCCTAAAGAGGGAAAAAATGCCCCGGTGGTCCTAGTGTGTTAACACACATCACTACCACATGTATATGGTTACAGTCTCTGCAGACACCGATTTGCTGCCATACAATCACTTTTACACTATTTTAATAGAAGTGTGGCTTTACTTAACAAATTCAACCAACTGGACTGCATGCCCAAATCTCCTTGGCCGTCCACTCACACTTAAGGACTTTTAGTTCTCAAGGGTGCAGTCACCCCCCATTTGCCTCAAATTCTCGGTCGGTCGCCGAAAGTCGTACTAACCTATGTGGAAACCAAAGTAGAAGACTGGACTCCTCAGTGTACCTGAGAGCTCAACATGCCTCACTGACTCTCTTACCTAAAGATAAATGTAATGAATTGTAACACTTGGGCACTGGGGAAAGAACCTCATTGCGACTTCCTCCACTAGTGTAAGTCCTATGTCCTCTAGCAACGACGCCAATGTTGGTGGGCCATCGCAATCAGATGGAGTAGTCTGGCGAGAATTAAACGAGCATAAAATATGTCAATCCGAGGATGTAGACAACGCGACTAGTGCATGGAAATGTTGTATGTGAAGTCCTAAGTGACAATGCACTGAGGAGATAGGTGTCGCAAGTACTTAAAATGAAAAAAACTAACGAAAGCTGCCTAAAGCCTCCTGTGCAATCAAATAATGTGCAAGTGGTCATAGGGACTCCGAATGTGCTCCAAACTTGAAATTCTCCTAGATCTTGGGCATACAGACCAAGGGGAACCTAAATATACACTCAAAAAAGCATGTCAATTAGGGCAGTAGGTGAGCAATTGTGACTGTTGGCACCACCAACCGTGAAAAGGATTGACAAATGAGGGGTCGTTTTGGACCTCCTCAGTTGTGCCTACCTCTGTCTAAGCTCATAAATTGCATTAGATACACCAAACAACCACAAATCACAATTCAACACACTGAGCGACCTAGAGAAAAAACCACTCAATGCATCACGCGCATGCACGTGCGCGTGCACACACACACACACACACACACACAAACTTGACAAAACAACAATCAACATGAAGCTTAGAGTATGTAGAAGCAACACATGAAGTTTCATTAGCAATGATTACTCGTACAAGGTGATGCAAGCGTGCATGCATTGGTAGCTTTGCGCCACAAGCTCTCAAGTGGGTTACAATGATTATCCCCCAAAAATGAGACCTTTTCTCATATACCTAGGTCTAGAGATGGGGTGAGGATAAAAACTATGAGATTTTTCAAAAAGTGAGAGCTTACAGTGAATCCAATGACATCATTATACTCATTCATGTCTTTGGATTCATCACAAAGTAGAATTCACAAAAGATGGCTCAAGTAATTTAAATCGCCCACTGGGCACCAAAAAGTGACGTAGACAAAAATATTATACAGGGTAAGGATGCGATGACTTTAGTGCTTCCTTCCAGAGTGTGCATTTGAAAAAACTCATGGTTGTTGCTTGGCCTCAACATGTTGTAAGGTTTTAGAATGAAAAGCAAGGTCGTTTTCATGTTCCAGTAGGTCGCAAACGGATGTTTGGTTCAGTTTTGGAAAAAATTGCTTTCTTAAAAAAAAGCTTTTTTCAATTTTTTTTTGCAAAAAGAAGGGTTGGATCTTTAATCTAATAGTCCCAGGGATGCTATGGTTCAATTTTGTAAAAAATTGCTTTTCAGACACTTTTCACACTATTTTTATCTTTTCATGATTTTCGGTGCTTTTTAGTAAAAAGCGAATCCGCTTACTTGCTCAAGTGGACAAGGGTAACCTGTGGTTTAATCTTAGATAAAAAGAATAAAAAATTATTTTTAGCTTTTTGTGCTTTTGGACGTTTTCAAAAAGCAATGTGCTTTTTAGGATGACCTAATTATAAAAATAATATTTTTAATCATCGTTGGATATAAAAATGACCATTCAATGAAGAAACGGGATTAAACGCGATTTCTACAAGAATTATTTCTATAAAAATTGGCATCGTAAATTTGCTAGATAGTACGAGACAGTCATAATCATGTTGGTGCATCCTGGTGCAACATAGTTTAGTCATTGTCACATTAGTTCCTGAGATATTTTCCGATTAATCAAATTTTCTTGTAAAAAATGAAGGGAAAGAGATGAGAGTCTACCACCAAAAGCAGTGCCATGTTTTTAAAGATATCCTCAAAAGCTTATAGTTATTCTAGGCCAGACCTACAACAGAACAAGCTCGTTGGGATGTAAAGGATGCATAGGCTCATGCATTGATTGTGTTGTCTATAGGGGGGCCTTGTTTTGCCTTGGGGAGCAAGCCGGACTGGTAGTTTCCTCCTATAAAATCACCCTCAGTGCTCAATTTTAAGTGCCGACTGTTGTGTTTACTACGGTAGAGCTATAATACGTATTATACGAAGTGGTGCAAGCTCTCCATCACCATGTCCATAAGGTCCTCTCTCGTTTGTGGGAAGAAGAAGAAAAAGAACACTCTTTCTCTACTTGCTTACTTTTCTCTCTTCTCTTTTCACGATGAGAAACTCCATAGCCATAATCTCTTTCTCTCTCTACTTTGTTTCTAAGTAACTACCCTCTCAGTGGTTGATTTTTCATATACGAGGGCATGTATGAGCTTGTGGGATGAGTATGAGGATGTGTCATGCTTGTTTCATCATGTTTGGTGCACTAATTTATGCACACGGTGTGTTTATGGTCAAAGAGGTGCATAAAAAGAGCTTTTTGTTTCATGTCGTGTAGATGATAAGAACACTGTATTGATTGGGATGCTGATACAGACCACTACAAGAAGTCTTCACGACGAAGCCAGGCTCCCAAGGTCAAAAGAAGCAGAGACAATGTTGACCGACATGATTATACCTCTTCATTAAAAATCTCTTTCCCAGTGTTCAAAGGAGGGAAGAAAGATGATCAAGATGTTCATATCCAAGCTTTTGAACAATATGATGAGTTGAAGAATATTGATGAAGATGACTGGGGAGAATACTTTCCTCAGACACTAAAGCATGCAGTGAGGAAATGGTACTACCATTACCCGGCTTGCCAACTCAGATCATACAACAAATTGCTCAAGGCTTTCAAACTGGAATATTCCGAGAACAAGGGAGACGAGGACATCCTCTGTGAGCTAGATAAGATTAAACAAGGGAAATTGTCAGTAAGAAGTTATGTTCAAAAAATTAAGGAGTTAACTAGGCAATTGCAGGAACCACCATCAGAAAAGAGGCTACACGCATGGTTTCTAAATGGGTTCCGTAGTAAGAAGCTCAGAGAACAGGAGGTGCCTACACCAAAAAAGAAATTTAATGATTTGGTGCAATGAGCTTTGAAGCTTGAACGGCAGGCTAAGAAGGAGAGGAGTCACAAGAAGAGGAGGTCCAGTAGTAGCAGTTCTTCCACTGAGAATTCTGATTCCAGTGAAACCTCCAGTAGCTCTGAAAGTAGTTCGGATGAAAAGAGCAAAGACAAGGCCAAGAAGGGATCTTGGTCCAGAAAGATTGATGAGATGGTCCGACAGATTGCTGAAATCAACAAGATCAGACAACCAGTTAGAAGAATGCAAACTTGGTGTTCAAGGTGCAAATCTAAAGATCATGTTTCCAATGAGTCTCCACAATGTACTTATTGCAAAGCATATGGTCATTTATGGAACAATTGTGGCATTCACATTCATCACTTCAAGAAGGGAAAATATTTGTCTATAGTGGCATTTACCAATACTGAACCAACAAGAGTGGAGACAACCAATGTACCCCAAGAGGATAAATCAGGTACCAGTGGTACTAGTACTGGACGCGGCAGGTACCAGGGAGGTACTAGCCAGAGCGAGGGTCGTGGTAACTTTCAAAATCGAAGCCTTAAATGTTATACTTGTGGCAAGTATGGGTATTTTGCGACTCAGTGTCCAGAAGCACCCATCACTATGGTACCAAAAGCCCCATAGCCAGTTCTAGTATGAGTAGTTACACGCAATAGTAAAGGGGTAGTCATTGAGGAAATTCCAAATAAGCTGGCAAGGCCACTCATTTCGGAAAGTAGCAAATGGGCTCAACAGAGAGAGGTGTGGAAGACAAAGGGTAAAGAAAAGGTAGTCAATGAATGGCAGGAGCATAGAGAACTAGCGGCTAAGATCACGGAAGATCTAGCGAAGAAGCTGCCAGAGCAACCGGAAAGTTTTGATGCCGGGTCATTCAGAAGATACCAACCCAGTCTTCTGAGAAAACACAACCAAATCAGTCAGGGTCTGGAATTTCTGAGACTATGTTGGCTGCAATTCAGGGACTGGTGGAGGAACTAGGGAATGTTAAATCACATACAACTACAGGAAACACTGAAAGAGGCACTGTAGGTACCAAAACAGAGGAATGGCACTGTGTAGATAGTCCAGATTCTTGAAGTTATGATAATAACTCTGATCAAGAGAGAGAAGAAATTCATGTCAAGATTTGTGAAAGAATTCAAAAACTGACAGTTGAACTAGATGACATTAGAAAAAATTTGCCTGAAGCAGTAAAATTCATCAGACACAGCGAAGGAAGGCTGAAGCGGAAGCAGAGCAATTGACTTGGCTACTGTCAGAGACGATGAAGTTCCGGTGATCCAGGTAGACTAGAAGGTTAGGAAACATTGGGAGCCACTATGTGGTGTCATACTGGATGGAGGAGCAGGAGTAAAAATCATGGGGGCACACCTTCAGCAAAGGATGGTATCACAAACTTGAAACCAACATCTTTCAAAGTTTGAATGGCCGATCATCGAGTTGTACAGGCAACTGGGATGATAGAAAGTATGAAGATAAGGGTGGGAGAAGAAAAGTTCAAGACCAGTTTCTTGGTACTAGATGTGCAAGGCGCATATGGGAATGCTACTAGAGTGCCCATGGTTGCGAACGGCACAGACTGTTCACGACTATGCCAATCAGACTTTGACAATACAAGGCGCTAGTAGAAGAATTTAGATTCAGAAAAACAACACTAGGAACTGGAGAAAGGCATTGAGACCAGAAGAGCTTTTCCAGAAGTATGGAGTAAAGAAAATTGAGAGGATGCTGGCAACAATGAATATCTTTCCATTAGCCGAGATAGATCTAAATGCAGTATTTTTTGACAAAGATCAGGATGAAAAGCAAAGGAAGCAATTGCTAGGTCAGTTCACCGAACTAAAGTTTGGAGAATGACCAATTCAGCTAACTGGAAGGCCAGAAAAACTAGTTGACTCTACAAATGAATTCTCAGATTCTAGTACGCCAGCAACCTCTGAACAAGTACACTCTGATGAAATTACTGTAGGTCAAAAGATGGTTCTGAATTAAGGGGTCCATCGTGGGATTACGTTGAATAGTCAACCAAGAGGAAGGGAGGTGGGCCTAAATGGTTGCTTCCAGATGATCAGGAAATTGAAGATTGGAACCTGGGGTCTGAGTAAAACCCTAGATTAATCAAAGTCAACAAGCATCTAGACCCAGGAATGAAAGAGAAAGCCCAAGACATGTTTCAGAAGTACAAAGAACACACTGATCTAAAAGGGGTAGATCCTGAAGTCCGTCAACATAGAATACCTCTAAACCGGATGCCAGAATAGTGAGACTACAACGGTATCGAATGAATCCAAATTATGCCAAGAAGGTCAAGGAAGAAATAGATAACCTTCTGAAGGCTAGGTTTATCACTGAGGTCGCCAATAGTGACTGGTTATTTCCTATTGTAGTAGTGCCCAAGAAAAATGGAAAGCTCAGAGTTTGTGTGATTTATCAAAAGCTGAATGCTCAGACCATTAAGGATCCTTTTCCATTACCATTTACGGAGATGCTTAGCTTTATGGATGGCTATAGTGGCTATAATCAACCACAGATTGCTTCGGAAGACCGGAGTAAAACTACTTTTATTATTGATGGGGAGCATTCATGTATCTGGTTATGCCATTTGGTCTTTGCAATGCTCCAACGACCTTCCAAAGATGTATGATGGAAATATTCAGTGAATTTTTCCACTGATTTCTTGCCATATTTATGGACGACTTCACTGTCTATTCAACTGAGGAGAAGCATTTTCTCTTTCTGGAAATGGTTTCCCAGCACTGCAAGGAAAAGCGGATTTGTGTGAACCCATTCAAATTTGTTTTCTTGGTCTAGAAAGGACAACTATTGGAACACACAGTGTCCAAGAATGGCATAGAGATGGCCAACGACAAAATCCAGTGTGTCCAACAAGCTAAGGCACCACGAACAACATCAAAATTGAGCTCATTCTTAGGATATATCAATTTCTATAGAAGATTTGTACATATGTTTGCTTCCAAGGCATTGCCTTTGTATGAGGTCACAAAGAAGAACAACAAGTTGGACTATTGAATGTGAGGAGAGTTTTCAAGATTTGAAGAATGCCATTATCAGTTAGCCAGTTCTTCGACAACCGAATTGGGATGTTATTTTTCATGTGCATGTCGATGCTTCACGACTGGCAATGGGAGCAATATTAGCTCAGCCAAAAGGGAGGACTGATTATCCAGTGTAATTTGCTAGTCAAAGATTCAGTCAGGCTGAACAAGGATATACCACTACAGAGAGAGAAGCCTTAGGAATGGTTTTCAGTGCTACTAAGTTTTGACACTATTTGCTGGGCAAGCTATTTTATTTTTATGTGGATCATCAGGCATTATTACTTTTGATTAACAAAGTCATTATTCAAGGCAGACTGATAAGATGGATGATGTTCCTGATGGAGTTTGAATTCCAAATATTTCATAAGCCCGGTAAAACCCATCGTGGTGTTGATTTCCTATCTAGGAGTACTGATGGCTACTCCGAAGTATCCTTGAGGGATGAGCTAGTGGATGCAGAGTTATTTCAGGCAACAATTGAAGAAAATACCGATCCAGAATGGTATGATGTATATCAGTTCCTTTCTAAAGGAGGATTCCCAAAAAACTGGACTCAAAATCAGAAGAAGGCTCTGATTATTAAGAGTCTGAAGTTCACCATCATAGGAGGAATGCTCTATAGACTGGGAGTAGATGGGGTTCTTTGAAAAAGGTGTGTGCCAATGGAAGGGAGAATGCAAGTTATTTTTGAGGCACATGATGGGGATTCTTGAGGACATTTCTCCACTAATATTACTTACAAGAAGATTTTGCAGGCTGGATTGTGGTGGCAAACTCTAATATCTGATGTTCAAAGTTTTTGTAAAACTTGTGACATATGTCAGAGAATGGGTAGACCAACAACACAACTGATATGACTCCACTTACTCCAGTCCAACCACTGGGTGTCTTTATGAATATGGGGTCTGGACTTTATGGGACCATTCAAGAAGGTCACTCCAAGGAAGAACCGATATATTCTGATGGCTACCTGCTATGTCAGTAAATGGGTCAAAGCCAAGGCTCTTCTAGATAATACTGCAAAGCCCACTACTGTCTTCCTCTTTGAAAATATTATTTGTTGCTATGGTTGCCCTATTGAAATTGTGTCTGATCAGGGGACCATTTTATCAATGATATTATGGAGATTCTGATGGAGATGCTCTTAGTGAAGCACAGGAAATCAACTCCTTATTATCCACAGTGTACTGGTCAAGCAAAGAGCAACAATAAAGCTATCAAGAATATTCTCACTAAGATTGTTTAGAAGGAACCACTTTAGTGGGATCTGAAGCTCCAAACTGCTTTATGGGCCTATAGAACAACTTACAAAGTCACTACAAGAACGACACCTTTCAGAATTGTGTATGGGACTGAAGTTGTTGTGCCTATGGAGTTTGTGATTCCCAGTCTCAGGATGGTGGTGGAATATGGATTGGATTTCAATCATAACATGAAAAATAGTCTGGAGGAGTTAACGCAGCTGGATGAGTTAAGACAACGTGCTATGCTGGAACATGAAATTGTTCAGCAAAGAAGAAAGCACTGGCATGACAGAAGAATTAAAGTCAGGGAGTTCCAGAAGGGAGATCTAGTGCTACTATATCAATCCAAACTGGGGCCTAAGAAACCAAATTTGAAGATAGCTTGGGCCAGTCCGTATGAAGTCAATTGGGTGTTTTCATATGGCACAGTAAGGTTGAAAGATTTATCTAGATTACTACTGCCAGGTGCTTATAATGGGGCCAAGGTCAAGCTATATTATTTGAATGAAAAAGAGACTTCTAGGGAAGAAGAAACTGGCATTCTGGGAATTGATGGCCAGGAAAATTTAGAGTCAGCTATTCTAAACCTTTTTCATGTACAACCAGGACCAGAGCCAATACAACCAGTACCAGAGCCAGTCAAGGGATCAGAAAAGTCTCAGCACGACAAAACCATGTCGGTAGCAAAATCAGTAAAGTGTCAGATGCAGTATCAATTTTTATGGGGAAAAGGGCCAGTGGGACTGCTTGTAATAATCATTATAAGGAATATGGGGAGTATTATCCAATGCATGTATGCCATGTCACCGACGGTGCACAAAACTCTAGGAACGGTAAGTAGTGGAGCTTTTATGGCACGAACGCATATGATAGTAAGGCGAGTGGGCATTCTTCCTCATAAATCTCCTGCATGATGCCTACCTACTGTTACACATTCGTCTTCGTCGAGCTCTGAGGCTTCTTCACTACAACCACAAACTTTCTCGTTCGAAGCATCTGTCAATCACGAAACCAATAAAGAGAAACCCCAAGTGGTGGTAGAACCCCACCTTGAAACTAAAGAGCCAGAACTCATAGTGCCTGACAAAGGAGATGCTTTAGATGGAATTTTATTCGTGGAGGAAGACTGGCTAGGACATTTATGGAAAAAAGTAAGAGAGATTAATGATGGGAGTATAACTTTGAAGTCAGCTCCTACAGAGGAAGTTTGGCTAGACCATTTACCTCCTGATGTGGACAATGATGTACAATCCTTGTATGGGGACTGTGGATCTGAAGCATCAGTAATGTCTAAACCAATGACTCTAAAAACACTTTATTTAGGAGATAACGAAGATGAATCCATATTGTGTAAACCACTCAGGTAAAAAGAGGAGAACAGACCCTAGAGGTAGACAACATCAATTCAATCATGTATACACCGATTCAATGCACTCTTACTTTAGGAGAACTGTTAAAAATCATACCATATTTATGGAACAATTTACAAAAAAATCTAGAGAAGGTGGGGATAATAGGGCTAATCGAAAAAAATTTGGGGAAATTGAAACATGAACTGGATAACAAGGAGATTAGATCCATCCCAATGAACAAAGGCGGAGAATACTACGAAGGGGAAGAAGGAAACACAACCCTTCCGGTGAGACATAATGATGTAGAAACCATGGCAATAGTGGACAGCGGGGCATGCATAGCCATAGCCACAAAAGCAGTATTGGAATCATAGAGAAAACCAGCCACTAGACAAACTCGAATGAAATTACAATTGGTAAGATGGACACATAAAAAAACCCTTAGGACAGCTTGAAAAAGTGATAGTTAGTTCCTGTGGAATTGATTATCAACATACTTTTGCAATAGTGGACTTTGGGAAGAAACTTAACTATGAAATCATCTTGGGAAGACCATTCATGCGGCAAGTACAGCTCATCCAGGACTGGGAAACAATTACCTATATTTGAAGCAAGTGGGATCAATCATAAGGGTAATCTAAAAGATCACACTTATAGAGATGTCATGAAAACATCCATACAAAGAATTTGACTCAGTCTCTTCAGCTGAATCAAAGCTTCCGTCTTGGTTAAACAAAGACACACCTATTTGGATGTGTGGAGCCTCAAAAAACCGGAGTTTAAAATGAGAAGAATGTATCTTAGACAGGGATTGCATAGATGAAGCATATATACCTGAACCCCTTTCAAAGCATTTGTTTAAGCCATTTGAGTGGACTCAAATTTTGGCTACAATGGATGTGTGTGTGAATACATCTATGCCTGCTCAATTTTGCAATGAGGATGGCTATGCTATAATTCCCATACAAATGGTTTCAACCATTCACATTGAAGGTATATCCCAAAGTGGACCAATTAAATTGTCCACTCTAGATGGTGAACCAATGGCTAACTAGATTAGAGGATGCCGATTAAAGAAGTACAATTGCCACTAACCAATGATTTTCTAGAAAAGATGCATGCATCAAAGCAAAGAAAGATGAAACAACAGCAAGCTATTGATGAAGCCCAAGAGGAAGATCAACTTTGAGTACTCAAAAGGAAAGTTGCTTTCAAAAATCAACAAACACCTATTCTCATCAACACCTTGGAACTAGATGAAAGACTATGGGAATTGCAGAAGGATACATTGTCAACGGAAGATAAGTGGTTGGATGGAATGGACCTTCGAATCAAAGTACAAATGAACAATCATAGCACAAATGCATTGGTCCATACCGGAGCTTGAATGAATGCAGTCAGTTATTCCACGTACAAGAAAGCAACAAATCAGCCTTTAGCATCGGGAATATCTGCTATTGATGAAGCCCAAGAGGAAGATCAACTTTGAGTACTCAAAAGGAAAGCTGCTTTCAAAAATCAGCAAACACCTATTCCCATCAACACCTTGGAACTAGATGAAAGACTATGGGAATTGCAGAAGGATACATTGTCAACGGAAGATAAGTGGTTGGATGGAATGGACCTTCGAATCAAAGTACAAATGAACAATCATAGCACAAATGCATTGGTCGATACCGGAGCTTGAATGAATGTAGTCAGTTATTCCACGTACAAGAAAGCAACAAATCAGCCTTTAGCATCGGGAATATCTGCTATCAAAGGATGCAACAAAAACTCAACACCGGCATTGGGAGTAGTCAACTTGAATGTGATAGTACATGGATGTTCATGCCCTCATCAATTTGTATGCATACCAGACAAGCACATGTATGAAGCAATGATTCTTGGAATCTCGTGGATGCGGACGTACAAGGCAGTATGAGATTGGGACACCAATCAACTCAAGCTATCACCTAAAGGAGGACAACTCATCGTTCCAATAGACCAAGCAAAGAGGAATGGAATAGAGGTTACCCACAAAAGACACAAGGGAGTAGACAATCTTGTTCATCCTCTAGACAAGCAAATGCTACAAGTAGCATGCAAGGAGTCAGGTAAATTTGGGTACCAAAAGCACAACTCAAGGACAAGACGTCTTAAATTTGGGTGCCCAAGACATCATCTACCGTACTGAAGAAAGTTCCAAATTTAACAAATCAGACAAAAACATCAGGCAGAAGAGAAACTAGCACTAGATGAGTTTGGACAAAAAAGGAGCATTTATCTTCTCCACAAACTATAAAGCCAATGAAACAATGGAAAGTTAAGTCTCAAAACACTCAACCACAACAGTTCATCAACAAAAAACCAAGATACAAGTGGAGAGTTAAAGCTCAACAACTGTCATCATTGATACCTACAGCTCAGGAAATCAATATGCCAAAGCATCCAGATGGTAGGATAAGACAAAGAGCACACAAACTACATAATTTTCTCTTTGGGAAACATGAACAGAAAACCTCAACCACGGAAACCCTTGAGTTGACTACTCAAGACCCAACTCTTGCACAGCATACTCGTTTGAATTGCATTGATTCTTCAAAGCATGGTAGAGCCAACCATGGCTATGCATAGACATGATTGTTCAACCCATGCACACATTTGTTCCGGAGTACTCCATCTAGGAGGGGTGGATGTGAACTTCACTAATTAAGGGCAATGTTTGAAGAGGGAGGAAAAAGTTGGATGTTAACGTGTGATTTTTTGCAAAATTACCTAATAATGCCCTTAAAAAAATCATCAACAGGGGAATTTTAACTGAAAACATCTCCCCGATGAGTGTAAATAGTGTATATACTAGCAAAAAATACATTTAAAAATAGCCTTTTTACTTATTTTTATCAAATTTTCTTGATATTGGAGCCTAAAAATGGAGAAATCCACCAAAAAGTAATAAAGCTGTGTTTCTCAATGGATTTTCTAAATTGTTGATTTTTCAATTTTCTTTTTTAGTGCATTTTATTCTTTTCTTTAATTTTTGCAATAAACAGGTCAAAAATTAATAATAAATAGCAAATGAGCTTAGATGGAGAAATTGAAGAGACACTGATGATCAAAAGAATAAGGCGGACATACACAAAAATTTTCAATTAAAATGACAAAAGGAAGCAGGAAGCCTAAGTTAGGCCTCTAAGGCCTACTTTTGCAAATTCTTGCATGAGCTATCGGAGTCCGATTGAAGAAATTTTTGAGTTTAACATAGATTTCACGGCCTAGGAAGACTAATAGGGGAATCTGAGAAAAAATACTTTGGGAAGTTCGAGTATAGATATCCAAGGTAGCCCAAAATCACCTCATTTCTGCTAATCACTCTTGGAGGAGAGAGTTTTGTACCTCTTCACGCACGATTTTTGGAGTCCATAGTCTCCCATTTTCAGCACCGTCTCACACGAGACATGAGGGGTAAGTTTTGAACTTATCAAAGAAGGTTTCTATTCGGTTAGCAAGTCTAGGCCCGGGAAAAAACCCTAGAATCTCAGCTGTGTACGAATGCCTACGACACAAAAACAACCATAGCGGCTGTCAGCTCAACTGAATTGGACGATACTTGAGATGTAGCATGCCCCTATACAGTAGAACACTTCCATATCATTAGATGACCATTTGGTAGGGGTCAAGGGGGTCCCAAGTAAATAATCTAGGTTTTTGCCACATACCAAAATTAGATTTTGACTCCACACACAGCTTATAGACGAGGTCTTTACACAATGTACCTAGATGGTTTCTAGGAAACAATCAAGGCAAGCTCTCAAATAGCAGGAAACATCTTGAAGGATAAAAAGTGTTAAATTTGACATATGAAGTCAAACCGAATGAGCCCAAACTGGATGAGCAGCATCAGGACTATGTATGGACAAGTCCATGGCTTCAAAAGTGACCAACCAACTCTACATGCCAATTAGTCACAAAAATCGGTGATTTCAGAGTCAACAAGAGCACGAAGTGATGCCGACACGACCAAACTTTACCAAATTCATTTTAGGACTTGTTTTAGATGTATTAAAGATCGTTAGGTCATCCAATTATCTTTTCATGCAAAAAAAGTGTCTGTTATAAATAATCATGATTTTTTACTTTTGTGCACATTTGGCTTGAAACTTATCCTGTCACTTCACCTATCACTTGTACACATCTATTACATGCCACATGTCACGTATGAGCCAAAAAGATCAAGAAAATCTTTGATTTTGTGAAAAAAACGCACTAAAGGCTCTTTAGTCCAATTTTTGAGTTAACTGTCACATTTTTTGATCCAAATCAACCCATATCTCACACAGAGGCTCTATATCAGGTCTAGAACCAACTTGCAACAAAAAATGTATGAAAAAGTTAATAATCGTGATTATTTACTTTTTTACTAGAATGGGTTCAAATTTCAACTTTAACCTTATGGGACCAAAGTACATGATGTTCCAAGCCCATTAATCAAGTTTGATCAAATTTGGGTCTTAAAAACTCAAAATTCCTTTATATCTACTATTTTAGAGTCTGAAGCCTAAATCTGGCACCATTTTCACCCAGTGCACTCAAATGAGTGCACACTTCACTCAAAGTATCTAAATACCACATGTCTCAAGCCTATGATGTCAAAAATGCAAAAAGTTGGAAAAATTCCCCATGTGTAAATAATCGTGATTATTTATTTTTGTTGCAAATTTTGCCTGGATTGCATGATTTTGATCTCTACATGTTTTTATGCATCTATGCATGCTCCAAAATTGATAAGAAGCAAAATGGACATCATTTGCCAAGCAATTCAGACTCAAGGAATTTCAGAGCGAAATCTGTTAATTTTTCAAACTTTGACACTATATTCTTCTAATAGGTGCAGTGCAAGCGATTGAGATGGCAAAGAAGAGGATGTCTCAAAAAGATAAAGCTGCAAGAATTGCCACCATAGCAGTTGGATCTGAGCTCTGTGAAGATGGCAAAGGCAACCTACCTGTTCAAAGAGCAGCTTGAAGAAAACAACACTACGGTCTTCACCAACAGATTCAAGAGTGAAGATGGACACCAAGTGGAGTTACAAGTGCTACTCAAGGAGGTTTATGATGTAGCTACAAGGCCACATACTAAAGAAGCTAACAAAAAGACTGGGACTCTATGAATTCTATGACCAAGAGTCATGTGGGGTAGATTTCCAAAGAGCCTATGAACTGTTGTCCACAATTAAAGAAGATGGATATGTTCAGAGCTCGGAATCAGCAGGGGCAAAAAGTTGCAGTGGTTATCAACAAAGATATAGTGATCAAGGCATTGAAGCTGCCAACACAAGGTATGACAATGTGGGCTAGGGATAGGAAAACATCAGGTACTTTTACCAAGGATACCATTGCCTTCACCTTCTTTGATCTCATCCTAAAGCAAGTGGAGGATCCGGTCCGTCTTTACCACCAACATTTCCACTTCCTTTCAAAGACACCGCCATGATACACAACTCCAAATCATGAGCAACTACTTTCACGCAAGTGTTGAAGTTGCCAACAAGGAAAGCTATAGATCACACGTAGTATGTGCTTACAACACTCAAGAGCACAAAGAAGGAAGGAAAGATAACATATCTGGGTGCACCAAAAGTTCTAACAGAATCACATACCATGCTATTGGAATGGCCGACAACTTGTTGCGAGCCCTAGATCAGAATATGTGGATCATCTCAACTCAACCTTCTCCACAAACCACTAGATCCATGAAGAAAAGGGTATATAAATCAGATGAGGAATCAACAAAAAGATTGCATGAAGCCCATAGTAGTGAAAGCTCTGACAATGAAGAAAAAGGGGCACAAAGAGAAGAAATGAAGAAAAAAGCAGTGGCAGCTCATCAAGAGGAACCGCAGCAGAAAAGGGCAAGGTTTGAAAGAGAGAACCGATCTTATGAAAGAAGCCACCAAGCTGCAAGAGAAAACCCGGAATCATGGAGTCTGAGGGAGATCAAGGGTCCAAGGACCAAGAACCCTGCAAAGAAAGTCCCAGCAGATCCGAAGGATTTACTTGAGTGGATGTATGCAAAAGCAGAAGCACTGAAGATTCACGAAGCTATAGAAGCGCAAAAGAATTAGAACAAGTAATAGATGATCTACAAGGTGAGCTCAAAGACAAGATGAACATTATTGAAGATCTTCAAAGACAAATTAAAGAGCTAAAAAATGAAGCAAAACAACACCAAACGGTCAAGGAAAGATAGGAGAAAGATATGGAAGATTTGGGGAGCTCCTCACGAAGCTGTCTGATGCATGCAAAAATAAGGACGATCAAGTGTGTTTAAAATCACTACTCAGTCAGTCCAAAAGATCCAAGTGCAGCTAGATATAGACAATGTCTCCTTGCATTACTCTGAGCAAAGAATCAATGACCAAGCAGCATTTCTAAGGCAGATAAGGGAAAACCGAGCTATAGCTTCACTCAAGGGAACAGGTGAAGTCTACAAGACTTTGGAAAAGAGGAACAAAGATGTCGAGCTTGAGTTGAAGCTTGAACAAGCACAAAGACGAGACCTTGTATTAATGCAGGTACAAAGAGAAGAGAAATTACTCAAGGAGATAGAGGATTTGAAGAAAGCCAACCAACTATTGAGAGAAGGACATACAAAAGCTCAAGAGGAGGCAGAAACCTCTGAACATCCAATCATAGACATACCATCAGTCTCCTTTGTAGATATGGAAACACAACCATCACAAGGGCTAGCAGGAGAGTCAAAATTTCAAGTGCCAATCACGGAAGAAGAACAAGTGCCAATGGTCCAGCTCTTTAAAGCTAAAGAAGATGCAATGGAGGAGCAAATGGTCCATAAATTAGATGCTTAATGGAAAGTGGCAATGGATTGGGAGTTGAGAGTTCTCCATTTAGTTAATGTAACTTAGCTCACTCCCAACCAAATCAATGCTCAATGGCATCAACAGTCGCTGCCCTACCCTTTGATAAAGGTGGAGCTACTGCAAGTCAAAGAAAGACTTTACAAGGATATGCACGCAGAAGGCTCAGATGCTCTCCATCCCAAATGGAGAAATAACTGGCTCAACAAGAACTCTAGATACCTCATTCTGTTCACAAGAGTACCTATAGCAATATAGAAAGACCCTACATTCTGTCCATTACCAAGGGTAAGGACATGGCAGACACATGATGCATTGAGGAAGAAGACACCAACTTGGCTAAACTACCCAAGACTGCCAGCTCCAGAGCAGGGAACAACAATGGAGGAATACATGGTGAAAACCCTATCGGGTGCCATGAACTTCTTCAAAAGCCTCCTTGACCTCTTGTATGCAATGCTCTGTAAAATCTATAGAATGCTGCTTACATGCATTCAAACTTTTCATGAGCCTGACTGAGCAAGCAAGAGCCCCATGGATGTCTTTCCTAGAAGGAAACAAAGGTTTATGCTATGATTTGAGTGGACAACCTTTAGAAGAATTCCTTTATGGCTTCTATGCCAGATGCATGTTCCTACCATCAAGAAATATGCTGGCATTTGAAGAGGCATTTTATAAAGGATTCTTCACATGGCGGACAAAGATTTTTGGGATAGTGATCAGCAACCTGACATCAAGGTTTGTTGCTATTCAGCCCCATCGAACTTAAAAACAAAGTCACTATTCAGTTTTTGCAAGTCCCTAACAAAGAAAGACGCATCAGATATGAGAAAGCTTTACACGCACTTAAAGACCGTCCATCAACCCGAAGACTACTTCAGTCCATGAAACTGTGTCAAGGGACGACACAATCGTGGAGGGGGGGAATGTAAAGCAGCAAGCCGACCCATGTTAAAGAGCTTTTATTGTAAAAACACTTAATCTTTTGATAAATTGAGAATATTGTAACTTCTATTTTCCAGATGGATATTGTTATCGATGAGACGGGGCTATAAGATTCCAGATTGTATCAACTTTATCCTTAGTTAGAGCTCCCAGATTATTAGTTTTTACCAAAGAGACCTTGGCTAAGGTATAAAAGCCAATTTTTGTAAGTTATTTTCAGGTTTTGGATAATAGAAGCACAACGTGAGCTAATAGTGCTCACTCCTTCTCGCGCTTCCTACTCCCTTCTCGGTTGTCACAGTGCAGTGCCGTTTGTTGCGTTGCAACCGCATGTAAGAGCTCTACGCATTGACATAAAAATTTCATGGTAATCCGTAGCTTTTGGCATCGCTGATTCGCGGCCTAATTTCATCATAAGTAGAAATTTAAGCTAGGAAATCACAAAGTAAGCATAGGCGAGGTATTGGGGCATCATTGCTAAGCATTTAGATGCATTCGGGGTCAAAAACGACTAAGTCAAAAACTATTCAGTGCTATCAATAATCGTGATTTTTGTACTTCTTCAAAAGTGAGGTTTGTGACCATAAGCATGTGTGCTTAGGTCTTATATACATGTCCTAGAAGTTTTGTAACATTCATATGTTGTTTGATGCTGTAGTAGTTATGATTTGTTTTTCAATTAGCGACTAGCTTTTGGTGACTTTGGTCATTTGAGTGTAGCTTGTGTTAGATGCGAGTTGTCTCTTGTTTTCCAAGTGATTGACAAACTCTTGTAGCCTCTATGCACTAGTTGAGTCAGCTTCTTCCCATGGATTGACAATTATGTTCGTGGTTCTCTCTATGTCTGCAATAAGATAGGAGTGAGGTTAAGAAACCCATCCCATAGTTTCCTTCCACCTCTCCTAGATGGAGTACTTTGGGATGACTGTGTGCATGGATTAGACAATCGTGTCTATGCATAGATGTGGTTGGCTCTACCATGCTTTGACGGTCAATGCAATTCAAATCAGTAAGCAGTGCAAGAATTGGGTCTTGAGTAGTTAACTAAAGGGTTTCCGTGGTTGAGGTATCTTGTTGATGCAAATTTTGTAATTTATGTGCTCTTTGCATGATTGTACTGTTTGGATGCTTTGGCACACTGATTTGTTGAGTTGTCGGTAACAATGATGAGGGTTAATGAGATTAATTCTCTATTGGTATTTTGGTGTTCGGTTGATGAACTGTTGTGGTGGAGTTTTTTGAGATTTAACTTTCCACTGATTCATCGGCTTTATAGTTTGTGGAGAAGATAAATGCTCCTTTGGTTTCCAAACCCATCTAGTGCTAGATTTTGTTTTGAAAGATGTTTTTTTTAGTTGTTAGATGTGAAACTTCCTTAAATGTTGTAGATGAGTTTTTGAGCAAAATTTGAGACGGAATCATCTTGAGCTGTGCTTTTGGTACCCAAATCTGCCTGACTCCTTGCATGCTGGTTGTAGCATTTGCTTGACTAGAGGTTGACGTAGATGGATTATTTCTTGGTTTCTTTTGTTGGCAACCTCTTTTTCATTCCTCTTTGCTCGGTGCAATTGGAACTAAGAGTTGTCCACCTTTAAGTGATAGCTTGAATTGATGCGTGTCCCAATCTAGTACTTCCTTGTATGTCCGCATCCATGAGATTCCAAGAATCATAGTTTCATTCATATGCTCATCTGGTATGCATATAAATTGATGAGGATATGAAAATCCATTTACTATCACGTTCAAGTTAACCACTCCCAATGTCGGTGTTGGGTTTTTGTTGCATCCTCTGATAACAGATATTCGCGATGGTAAAGACTGATTCGTAGCTTTCTTGTAAGTGAAATAACTGATTGCATTCATTCGAGTGCTGGTATGTACTAATGCATTTGTGCTATGATTTTTCAATTGTACTATGATGCAAAGGTCAATTTCATCCAATCATTCATCATCCGTTGATACTGCATCATTTTGTGATTTCCATAGTCTTTTATCTCGTTCCAAAGTGTTGATGGGAATATGTGTTTGTTGATTTCTGAAAGAAGCTTTCCTTTTGAGTACTTGAAGTCGAGCTTCCTCTTGAGCTTCTTCCACAACCTGCTTTTGTTTAATCTTTCTCTGCTTTGCTACATTTCTAGCAAATCATTAGTTAGTGGCAAATGGTAGTTAGCCATTGGTTCACTATCTAAAATGGACAATTTAACTGCTCCACTTGGAGGTACATCTTCAATGACAAACATCTCATTTCCCTTTTTCTTGAATCTGGGATCGTGTTGCTTAAGGGAATAAACTAAATCTAGGTCCCCTTTTTTGAAGATTTTTGTGACTAGATGTGAATTAAAAAACTATTTTCGCTTCCGTTTTTGGGCATAGATGTGTGCTATAGCTGTTAGCCTTTGTTCATCAAGCTTTTTGAGATCTTCAAGCCTCTCTGACAATTCATGTCTTGTCCAATCAAGATCTTTAGCTACCCTTAGTGTTCGCAATAGAAATTCCATCGGTAGTATGGCATCAAGACCATAAACAAGGTTAAAGGGTGTAGCATTTAAAGCTGTCTTGAATGAAACTCTATAAGCCCATAGAGCAGCATGTAGATTCATTTCCCAATCAGTTTGTCTTGAACTAACCACTTTAGTCAATACCGAGCTAAGAATTTTATTTGTGTGCTCAGCTTGTCCATTTGCTTGTGGATGATATGGAGCGGTTTTTTTATGGATGACCATAAATTCATTCAGTAGATACTCAATTACCTCATTGAGGAAATGAGTTCCCCTATCATTGAGAATTTTATTGGAAGTCTATATCTTATTGGAAGTCAATACCGAGCTAATAATTTTATTTGTGTGCTCAACTTGTCCATTTGCTTGTGGATGATATAGAGAGTATTTTTTATGGATACTCAATTACCTCATTGAAGAAATGAGTTCCCCTATCACTGACAATTTCTATTGGAAGTCCATATCTTGTGAATACATTCTCATACAAGAATGTGGTTGTGGTTCTAGCATCATTCTTCTTGGTTTCCTTAGCCTCTGTCCACTTGGTCAAATAGTCCATAGCTACAATGATATATTGAGCTTGAGTTCTATAAGCAGGTGGTTGTATTGGTCCAACAAAATCTATGCCCCATTTTGCAAAAGCTCTAGTCCCCATCATTGGTCTTAAAGGCATGCTATTTACCCTTGTTGGCATTTTTGCTCATTGACATGCATCACATCTTTGAACGTATTCTTTGGCATCTACAAAAAGTGTTGGGCACCATATGCCTGCGATTAAAATTTCTTTAGCGGTGGTTTCACTAGAAAAGTGACCTCCAGCTAATCTAGCATGTGCTTGTTCTAGAATGGTTATATATTCCTCTTCATTTGCATAGAGACACAAATGTTGATCCTTTTCTCTTCGATACAACTGGTTTCCAATAAGAACATAGTCTCTTGCTTCAGTTTCCATAGCTCTTTGGTGGCATTTATTCATATCCTCCAAAAATGTTCTGCTTGATAAGTAACTATATAGTTACTCCACTTAGGGACAAGTGAGATTTGAAATAATGTCACATGAGGTACGGGTGTTTTTTTCTGGCATTGAAGACATTCTTTCACAAATGAGTGAACATCACTCCTCATGGTTGGCCAAAATACTCCAAGTCTAAGGATCCATTGCATAGTTTGGTCTTTTGCAAAGAGAAGTCCTACTATGGTAATGTGTGCTTGATTTAAGTAGTGGATTTTCTCCTCAGAACTAATACACAAAAGCAATATTCCATCTTGATTTCTTTTGTATAGCCTCCCAACTGATAATTGATACATAGCCAATTATCCAATTAATCCTGGTGTAATAGGAAATGATATTTGAGAATTCACTTGAGCTATAGTCATTAATGAAATCATGTTTTTTGCCCAACGGGGTATCATTTCCATGTAGAAGAGATATGCATCTGGTAGATAATCTTCTATCCCTTTGGGTGGTTTTCCTGAAATAATCCTTGATAAAAGATCTGCTCTTTAGTGTGTGGTGGCTTTTTTTACAACTACAGTGAAATCAAATTCCAAAAGATTGATGAACTTCTCACTATTCTCCTTGTGTTGTGCATGGCTTGTTGACCAAATACAATAAAGCTTGGTGGTCCACAAAGAACACAAATTTGTTGGTTAATAGGTAATGTCTATACTTTTCTATGGCATAGATCATCCCTAATCCTTCTCTTTTGGTGGTTGTATAGTTTTTCTCTACCACATTTAGCTATCTACTAGCATATAGGAAGCAAGAAAATCAATATTTCTGTTCCCTGGTTGAGCTAATATACACCCAATGGCAAAATTGGAAGCATCAACATGTACATGGAATATCTTATTCAATTTGGTGCTTTCAATATTGGGACTGTAGTGAGAGCTCGTTTAAGCTTCATTAAGGATTCTTCACACTCGTCAGTCCATACAAACAGTGTAATCATGCCATCTAGTTGTGTCTTTCCATACCCATTAGTGGTCTTTGTGTTGGGGCCATATTAGGCTGATATCTGTACATGGGTTGTCCTTGTGGTCTCATAAGCACATATTGAACATTTCCATCGTACTTTGGTCGGTAATAGCACTCATTGGTCTCATGCTTTGTCCATTCACCCTCAATAGCACACCATTTTTGTGGCCTAATTGGTATATTATTCATCATGTCATTCATCCTTTTGAGCATGTCTTCTATGGCTGTAAGGGGTGGTGCAACATTTCTTCCCACTTTTGTTGGTTTTGTGGATGATTTTTTCTCACTTTGAGTATCCTTAGGGACATCTCCTTCATTGAAAATATTACAATTGTCTCCAAAGTCAATAGCATCTGATACACACTCTTCTAGGGTCATATGCTTCTTGCTATGCAGTATAGCATGAAGTTCTTTATCGAGCAATCCTTCTAGAAACAATGACACTAATCTTTCTTCTGATGGTATTTCTAATTCTAGGCATCTTGTAATGTATTGCTTCATCCTAGTTGCACAATCGCTAACAGACTCACCTTGTTTTTGTTTGAAGCTATAGATTTGAGCTATCGTGTATGTTTAATCCACGTTTTGAAACATGTAGCTTCAAATCCCCAAGCTAATGTATTTAAGTCCAGGATTGCCCTTGGTGGAATGTTTTGGAACCATGTCAAAGCTTTTTCTTCTAAAGTCATTCCAAACCCCTCAAATTGAGTGTGGAAATCAAATATGATTTTTTCTCTTAGCACTTGCTTGAAGCTAGCTAAGTGGTCATATGGATCTGTAGATCCACTATATTTTTTGATCCATTTTTGAAAATCACTTGGTCTGACACGTCTATTCGTCGGCTTAGCTCCAACTCTTATGACAGTTGGTCCTATCTCGAGTCCTTCAAACCAATCTGTTAAAAATATTGACTCATATCGCCCTGCACTGGCTCTAATGTCACTTGGTTTTCTTCGTGATGAGGTAGGTTTGATTTTTTTTAACATTGCTCCCAAAATATTTTGCGTGGTGTTCCTCTCTTAGAATAGGATCAGGTCCTTGTCCCAATATCAAATCTCTTATAGAGTTCCTTGGTATCTAGTCTGTTCTACATCGTCAGGACTCATCATAACAAAGTTATTCTTATAACAATCCCTAAATAGGTAAGATGATAGATCTACTGGATCCTTGTCCTTGATCTTGAAGATATAGATGATCTTCATGGGTGTTGATTGCCCTGACTTGGCATGAGAGGTCCATAAAATATCCTTTAAGTTCATATCCTCCCAACAATAGACTCCAATCCTAGGATTATCAGTGCTAAGCCGTTTCAAAGGTTTCAGCTCAATTTGATCGTATCCCTCAAATTCTAAATTTAGTGGACCTTCTTTTGTTGCCATATCCAGAATTATTGTATTCACTTCTAACCCCCATTTGTCTATCACATAAGGATTTTTAACTTTTACATACTGAGTCCCATTTTTAACCATATACATTTTTTCTTGTTTGTTTGTCCTTCTTTCCTCTTCAAACTCTATGTCATGGTCATCAATGCGAATGGCATACTCTTCATTAGCATCTAGGTAAACCTAAGATCCATGGATGTTAGTCTTATAAAAGGTGAGTATATGCTTATATCGCACTGTTGTTCTAGTTCCTGAGTGAGTCAAATAGGAAGACATTACATATGTTGAGTCGAAATAAGTGTCTGGGACTTCTTCAAAGATAATGCCCAATTGATCACCTTGATTCACACTCTCTTTGGTGGATACCCTACTAGCGGTCTCTCCAAGTATGCTTTGATTTGCTAGTGTATGACCAAATCTAAGGTTTATATAGACTTGTTAAGCCCTGGATAGAGTACTTACCTGTGGATTGGATTGTTATCCATTTTTTCACTTGACTTGAATTAAGCGCCTGTCAAGCTCCCAATTCTTTGCATGCAACTTGGTTCTTGTGACAGTTTTAACCCAGTTAGCTGTTTTCTCTCAAAGACCGTACAATTTTTCTAACTAATGTGTTTGGTCTGTGTATATCACTTCAATCTGAGCTAAGTGAGGCAGCAAATGAGATTTTAAAATTCTACCCTTGCAAAGAGCTAAAGGACTACTCTGCAACATGGAAACAAAGTTATCATTGTATTAATTTTGATGAGATGGAACCCAAACCTGACTAGTGACTTTCTAGACTTGTTTTGCCATATAGACACCTTGTTGTAGTCTCTAGACAAGTTTCATTGAGTTTGAACAAGATTTGTCTAAGTTACCAATTGTTTAGTGTTCGCAGACTTAGTTTTCAAGGATCTAACTTAGGTCTCACCTTTGTGATCCAAATTTCACCAAACTTGATATGAGTGTGCTGGTTGATGTGCTTAACCCTGTGGTATACTCAATTGTGCAAAAAATCTCAAATCTGGGGTAGATGTATATAATCGCGATTATTTACTTCTAGGACTTTTAAGCATTTCTTTTGCCAAGATGATGATATAAACATTTAAAGAAACTCAACTTAAGCTCCCTAGCAAAGTTTCACAAATTTTGGATACATCCTGCTCAATTTGTCAATTTGTTAACAATTTTGTGTATACAGGCTGTCTTTACAAAAATGATCACAATTTTCACTTTAAAGATCCAGATTTACCAAATTTGGTGTGAGTGTCCTATACCACATGATAAAACCTGTGGTATGCTTGGTTGTTTAGAAATACTTGAAAATTGGACAAAAGTAAATAATCAAAATTATTTACCATCATCAAATTTTAGCATATTTTTTATCATTTGAGTATACACACATGTTAAACACTTTAAACTAAGCCTCTGAGTCAAGTTTCACACAAATTGAAGCAAATTATCTAAGTCAGATACACTTTTCTTGACAAATAGTACAAGCTTCAATTTTTTCTAAGTTTTTGGTCTGTTTTGTGATCCAAACTCTATGAGCCTTCACAAAAGATGTTTGTAATCATGCATAGAGTCTTTGGTATCAATCTTGATTAATTTGAGCCAAATGTAAATAATCATGATTATTTACATTTTGGCCTAAAATGAATAATTTTTGTAATTTTTTCAATACTCAGTCTTTTTGTGACATGTTTTAAGCCTCTGAGTCAAGTCAAAACTTAATTTGGCCTTAATTATAAAGAAAATATAAATAATTTGAGTTGTCTTCAACTCTTGAAAACTTACCTCAAATGCATCCTTATGCTTACCCACTGGTTTATACAACTTTTATGAGCATAATTTCCAGTAGATTTCAGTGGTTGACAGTCTTTTGACGCTATTTCAAGTCGTAGACCTGAAATTCTATAACTTCACATAAACAACTCACATATGATTCTTTTGGAGTGAGCAATGATTTGAGATCCCACCTTGGATTCTACTTACCCTACTCCTAGGTTCTGATGCAATTAGTTGTGGAAGGTGTCCACAACACTTGTTTTCCTCATTCTCAAAATCCCAACCTAATCCTACAATCCTACAATCCTACAAGCTACTTAGCAAGTACAATTTACTCCCAAGCTACCTCTACATAGCAAAAGACGACACTCTTAAGCTATGCGATTTTAAAGAGAAAGTTTAACTCTAGGTGATCCTAGAGGAAGTTAAAGGACAACTATACTAGACGCTCTTGTTTTTGCTAGTTTAGGTCTATTCGTTCCCCGGTAAAGGCTCCAAATGTGGGTGGACTTGCTAACCTCACTCTTATCTTATTGCAGACATAACGAGAACCGCGAACATAATTGTCAATCCATGGGACAAAGCTGACTCGACTAGTGCATGTAGGCTACAAGAGGATGTCAATCTCTTGGAAAACAACAGACAACTCACACTCTAAGTCAAGCTACACTCAAATGACCCAAGTCATCAAAGGCTAGTCACAAATCGGCAAGTAAACCGTGATCGCTACAACATCAATCAACATCCAAATGCTATACAACTTCTAGGACAAGTATATAAGACCTTAGCACACATGCTTATGATCTCAAATCTCACTTTCAATGAGTGGAAAGAAAATGCGATTATTAACAACATGAGATTTTGACCTAGTCATTTCTGACCCCGAATACATGTAAATGCTTAGCAATGATGTGCCAATATCCCGCCTATACTTACTTTGTGATTTCTTAACTTAAATTCATACTTATGGTGAAATTAGGCTACAGGTCGACGACGTCAAAAGCTATGATTTATCATGATATGCTTACGTCAATGTGTAGAGCTCTTACATGTGGTTGCAACACAACAGATGACACTGCAATGTGACAACTGACGAGAGAGATAGAAGCAGGAGAACGAGAGAGGAGAGAGCTGTAAGATCACTTGTGTATTTCTTATCCAAAAACTTAATAATAACTTTACAATGTTGGCTTTTATACCTTAGCCAAGGCTTCTTAGGTAAAAAACTATCATTTGGGAGCTCTAACTAAGGATTAACTGATACAATTTGGAAGCTTATAGCTCCGGCTCATAGATTACAATATCCACTCATCAAATAGGAGTTACAATATTTCCAATTTATCAAAAGAATAAGTGTTTTACAATGCAGCTCCCAAAAAATGTTACATGGGTTAGCTTGCTGCTAACAGAAGATAAAACTCTACTATTGCAAGAGACTTTTTTCTGATATAATTTTCTTGGATTTGCACATAAAGTTTTTCCCTACCCTCATTCCCTGCTAGCTCTCTCCACCTTCAAAGGTGTTTGAGGTCTTGGGACTGAGGCTTGGGATAGTTAAAGTTTTCCACAAAGTTTATGTTATGCTTGTGATGCATGAAACTTTCCATCTTCATTGCATCACCTAGGTCACAAGGAACACAAAGATTATATTTTAACAAGTCTCTCTCGATGGGAGAAATCATAATACAAATTACTATTGGAGGGGGGACCGGATCCACATAAATCCGGTCCTCAACTGTTGTCATGTTCTCTAAATTCTCTCCCTTGCAAAAATATTGTTCATGCCAAGTTAACTAAATGCTATGTTTATGTTGCTACCATCAATTCTGTTCACCCGGTATGCTCACAAAGTAATTTCACAAAAGTACTCTCTCTAATTTTTGCTATTCTCAAATTAATAGGCCAATTCCATTACATTGGTATTAGAGCATTTGGTTTCTCTTTTCTTGCTTAAGAAGAGAGGTCCTTAAGTATCCTGTAAATGGTTGATTTTGTTAATTATATTAGGGTAAGTGGAACTAGGATCTATTATTGATTTTGTTGAGAACACTATGTGGAATATGGTGCACACCTTGGGAGCTTTGGACTCAATAATGGAGTTTTTTTAGACTTGCCTACGGCTTTACCATTATTGAGCCATAAGAAGTCTGAAAGGAGCTGGCCCTCGGCAACTCTGCTATGTTAGACTTACTCCACTACTCTCTATAGTTAACCACTTTGAGTCATGGGTGTAGATACTTAAGAGACAATTTTCAAAGGCTAAGAGGAGTGGAAACTAAGGTTTTGAATTTCCAAAGCATACACTAAGTACGTACACAAATTTTGTTAACATGGCTGACAATAACCAAGAGAGTAGAATGAATATTGATAGATTTGTTTTTTCACATGAAATTTCTAATGATGATGCCCCCCTGTTTGTTAATTATCTCGTTGCTAGGTTAAGCAAAGTATGGGCAACCCTGCAAGCCAAAGTTACTCAACAACTGGAATTTCACTTCCTCTCCAAGAGGAGAGAGAGCTTAGGAGGCCCCTTGAAGAGACTCCCCAAAAGAAGACTCTCTCCCATACGAGAGGAGGAATCCAAAGAGCAAGAAAGCAATGAAATTTTAAGTTCCTCTGAAGATATGGCGCCACGAAGACGGTGGTCTAGAAGATCACCAACTCCTAAGAGGAAAAGATCAACACATAGTCCTTCTCCTCCTTGTTCCAAAAGGGAAGAGAGGAAACAAAGGAAGAAAAGGGCAAGAAAGAGGTCACCCTCTTCTCCTTCTTCTTCACCTTCCTTCTCTTCCGATGAAAGCTATGGCTATTCTCCTAGAGAATACAAGAGGGGAGGACATCACAAATCATACCCTGCATAGTGAAGGTCAGAAAAGCTAAAGAAGTTTAAAGAGGGAGGAAAGAGTATCTCTTTTCTCACCTATTATGGCACCTTTGGTGCTACCAACAAATTGTTGGCCTTCATCCAACAATTTGATGGGGCCTTTGGAGACGAGGGCTTCACGGAGTCCTCCAAGCTATGTATGCACTTCCAAAAATCACCTCGTCAATGGTGGGCTAGCCTTTGTGGCAACGGTGAAGTCCCAAAGCCATGGAAAACTCTACAAGTTTCCATCATGAAGAAATTCCTTGCAACTGATGCAAAGGACAAAGTGCTTACCAAATGGCGTAGCTTGAAGCTTCTCTCTCATGAGTCTATCCACAAGTATGTAGACAAGTTTTGAGATTTACATCTCAAGGCTACTGTCTTTCTAAAGATAGACTTTGCCGAGCAAAAGAAATAATTTTGTGCGGGATTACCTGAAGATATGGCCAAATAGGTCAACTCTCAATGGCCTGGTTCTATCACCAAAGTCATCCATTACACCATGGTTGCTTCATGCATCAATTTCAAACAAGGGGCTAGACGGAAAGTCAAGTCCATGGAAAACAAAAGATAAAAATGATACAAAAGGGAAAATCAACGCTCAAAACTCTTCCCAAGGCACTTCCAACAACAAAAATCAGTCCAAGGAGAAGGGAGTTAACAAAGACAAAAACAAACTCTCTCTTGAAGAGCTTGAAGCTTTTCGCAAGGACCATAAGTGTTTCAAGTGTGGGGAGCAAGGACATGGCTATCGTTCTTGCCCCAAGAAGAATGCTTGCAAACAATGAGACTGCTAGCGCTTTCACCATCGAAGCTCCAAAAGAGGATGCTCATTGCAAAGGATCATCACTTTCCTATGCTTGGGGAAAGGTAAGAGAGCATGATGCCTTCATCTTGTTTGACCCTGGCTCTACTCACAACTTCATATCAATGGAGTTGGCCACCAAGTTGGGCATTCAAGCTTTCAAGATGGGAGATATTGTAACGGCTGACATAGCTTTCAAGGGATATCAAGCCTCCGTTACTCCCTTGATTGGAAAGTTGAGGCTTCATGTACAAAGCTATGTCAATAAAGAAGACTTTTTCATTCTCCTCTCCAAAATAAGGATGTTATCCTAGGGGCACCATGGTTTGATTGCATGGCTGATAATATGAAGTTCCCTAAAAGGAGAATCTACTTCACCTATAGGGGAAAGAACATGTATATAGATGCTAGTGAGCGTGGTTGGAGTATTCCACTTGTAATCCTCCTGCTTTTGATAAATCAATGAAGAGCTCAGTTTTTGTGTACATGATTTTTGTCAAATAGTCTCTGAAAGCTCACCGCCTAACAAGCCTCCTTATCGAGTCTCACAAGCTCAATAAAAGGAGATCATGAGGCAAGTACAAGAATTGGTAGACAAAGGGATGGTGAGGCCTAGTTCCTCTCCCTTTTGTTCTCTAGTCCTTTTAGTGCAAAAGAAAGATGGTACATACCGTATGTGTGTGAACTATCGAGCACTAAACCATATCACTATCAAAAATAGATTTCTTGTGCCTTGGGTAGAAGATCTATTTGATAAGCTACAAGGCACTACCTACTTCAGTAGGATTGACCTTAAAAGTGGCTATCATCAAATAAGGATAGTGGATGAAGATATCCTAAAGACCGTGTTTTGCACAACGTTTGGGCTTTATGAATATCTAGTCATGCCTTTTGGCTTGACTAATGCGCCAGCTACGTTCAATTGTCTAATGGAGAAAATTTTTAGACCTTACCGCAAATTCACTGGAGTGTTCTTTTATGATATCATCATCTAATCCAACTCTTTGGAGGAACATAAGCAACATCTCCAAGTGATTTTTCAAGCATTGAGGGAGAATAGACTTTTTCTCAACCAAAAGAAAAGCGATTTTTTCCTTCAAGAGATTCAAAACCTCGGTCATATTATCTCTCAAGATGGTATCCATATGGATCCATCTAAGTTAGAGGTGATAAAAGCATGGCCTAATCCAAGGAATCTACATTAGCTACAAAACTTTATTGGTATGTGCGCATACTATAGAGGCTTCATAGCAAAATTTTCTCAAATAGCATGACCACTACATGACTTAACTAAGAAGAAAAATAAGTATGTATGGACTGCTAAGGAGAAAAATGCTTTTGATAAGCTCAAAGAAAATCTTACCTCCCAACCAGTCCTCATGCTTCTAGATCTCTCAAAGCCATTTGAGGTTCAATGTGATGCTTGTGGTGATTGCCTTGGAGCAGATTTGCTTCAAGAAGGGCATGCCATAGCATATGAGAGCCGAAGGCTCAATACCAATGAACGAATCTTGGCCATTTATGAGAAAGAGCTTTTAGTTGTTCTACATGCCCTAGATACATGGAAGCACTACTTATTGGGGACTCCATTTATTTTACAAACCGACCACCAAAGTCTCAAGTATTTCATGACGCAAATCAAGCTCTCCGACAAACAAATGAGGTGGGCAAATTTTCTTTCGCAATTTAATTTCCATATTGCTCACATTGCTGGTAAGCACAATCAAGTGGCCGATGCACTTTCATGACGACCAAAAGTTAATGCGGTGTCTATAGCTACTTACAATGATCTATCCTCTATGATAGATGAGTCTGCTACTACTGACCCTGACTTTAGAGACATAATGTCAGCCCTTTCTTTGGGGAAGAAAGAGGAACCATTCACCTTGTAGGATGGTTATCTTCTCCACGGCAATAGGCTATGTGTTACCCATTCCCTTCGTGAGAAAGTTATGTATGAATCCCATGCTCCTCCCTATGCGGGGCATAGAGGTATTCAACCTACTCTTCGAGGACTAGAGACGTATTTCTATTGGCCTACCATGAAAGTGGACATACAAGAGTATGTTTCAAAATGTGTAGTATGCCAAAAGACCAAGTATGATAGAGGGAAGCAACCTGGATTACTCCAGCCATTGCCTATCCCAAATTCACCACAGGAGAGTATATCCATTAATTTCATCTTTGGATTACCCAGCTCTATCCATGGGTATATGGGAATATGAACAATAGTCGACAGATTTAGCGAGCAAGCACGCTTTATTCCTGTCAAAAACACTATTAAGGCACACCAAATGGAAACTCTCTTCATATCTCAGATTTTCAAACACCATGGATTACCAACATCCATCATGCCAGATAGAGATCCTAGAATGACCAACAACTTTTATAAAGGTCTCTTTGAAAATCTAGGAACGAGAATGAATTTCTCTTTGGCCTATCACCCAGAAACAGATGGCCAAAGTGAGATAGCCAATTTTACAATGCTAGATCTACTGAAGACTTATGTTACAGAAGTAGATCAACACTCACAATGGGAAAAGTACTTACCTCTTGTAGAGTATGCCTACAATAATACTGTACATACTTCTACGGGAAAAGCACCTTTTGAGATATTGAGGGAAGACCTAAAAGTCCCTTGCTACTCAAAGTACATGGGAAGATCTTCGCTGCCGATGAGTATTGCCGTGACCTACAAGAATCTTTTCAAAAGATTGAGGCTAAATCCATCTCTCAACAAAGGAAAAAAGCTGCTACTGACAAGCACAGAAGGGCCTTAACATTTAGAGAAATGATTGGGTCTTACAAGTTTCCTAAGGCTCGATTGAGGCAAACAATAGGCAAAAATCGTACAGGCCATCAAAAGTATTATGCTAAGCTATCAAAAAGATACTATGGTCCTTTCCAAATATTGAAACCTATTAATGAGATGGCTTACCAACTCAAGTTGCCCAACCATTGGCTCATACAATGCTCTTCATGTGAGCCTAATCAAGCCCTATAAGGGAGAGCCACCAAGTGAATCAATTATTGAAGACCCTCTTGAAGTTGAAGACCACGAAGAGATGCTACAACCCAAAGCTACTCTTCGGCATGAAGACAAGGTACTACGATATGGTAAGATTATCCAATGGTATCTTATTAAGTTCAAAAAATTATCCTTTTGAAGATGCTATATGGATGCAAGGAATACAACTTAAGGATATTATGAACCTTGTTAATGCTTACAATGCTGCATTAGAGTAAGCAAATGTACAAATTTCTTTTAAATGACCCATGTTTTTGTCTTATAAGACTAGTTCTCTTTTTAATTGTGCACAAATTTAAATATTATGCATGTTTAGAATCATCTTTTTGATGACGACGTCTCTCAAACACCAAGTAGAATTTGTCACTCTACTTTGGGAGAATGAAATGGACTAAAGAGCAGACATGCTTGCGGTAGCTATGTCTCCCAAGCACCAAATGGATTGGTCATCCATCTTGGACAGATGTTGTAGGTTTAAAAAGGATCCTCTACTCGCTAAGTAAGATTGACTAATGACTAAGGCTTTATCTCTTCTACCTCATAGTCGAGGGACGACTATGATTTCAAGAGAGAGGTAATGTCATAAAATCTAATATCTAACCAACCCAAATGATTTTCTCATATTAAACTAATCATTTAATGTGGGAGAATAAATGGGAACAAGGTTAGAATATAGAAATGTGCTTATAGATCTATCTCAACACAGGGCCAATGGTAATGGGGCCCAAATGAGAGATGGTCTATCAAAGAGAAAGGCTAACCTATGGAGCATAAATACCTTAGGGTTAGATTCATTGAAGACCTCCAATAGTTAGTGTTAAAATTCCTTTGACCTTAGGTAAGCTAGGGTTGTGCTTGAGGTGGGAACCCGATCCAAGATTAAGGTGCTTGACATGCCTGATGACTGAGATGCTTGAGGTGCTTGTCATGCTTGAGATGCTAGGGTTGTACTTGAGGTAAGAACCCAACCCAAGCTTGAGGGGCTTAAGGGCCAAGATTGTGGTGAGAACTAGGCCCAAGGTTGAGGGGCTTGAGGTGGCACAAAAGTCAAAATGAATCCCTACAAGGAGGGGGGAGCCATGCAAGAAGGGGGGGGGGGGGGGGGGGGGGGGGGGCGCTGCTTGACCACTCTCTCGCCCAAAGGGCACCCCTTGCCCACGGGGCAAGTAGGACACATGTCCAACCCCTAACTAGGTTACCCTCATGGTGTGCCTAAATCCTATTGTTTGGCCTTCCAAGGGGTCCAATGATAATTTAGTGTATTTAAATAATTGTTTTAGCATTTATCAAGCCCTCTCTCTCAAAGGGGAAAGGGGGAAACTTGTCCCAAGGATACCCTTGTTGCTTGGTATGACTCTTGCTTGTGATTGTCTAGGCGTGGAGGGGTCCAATGAGCTTCAAGCATGAGCTACAAGAGGGGGGGGGGGTCGACCAAAGCAAGTAGGGGGCCTGCTTAGGGGGTATACTCTCCCACACACACTCACGCACATTATCATTGTGTGAAGTGCAAAGTGAAAGGGATAACTCTCCTTCTCCAAGAAATTAGATAGGTTGAGAGCCTACACCAACACTCTTGGCTATGGAATGCAAATCCAACCAAGAGCCATGCTTCAATGCTTAAGCTTGCCATCTTCTCCATCTTCATTACTATGCTATTATGTATGCTAACAAGAACAGTGATGATAAGCGAGGAACTAGTTCTTTCTCCTATGGAATCTATCTTCTTCCTCTTCCCTACCCTCATTCCCTGCTAGCTCTCTCCACCTTCGAAGGTGTTTGAGGTCTTGGGACTGAGGCTTAGGATAGTTAAAGATTTCCACAAAGTTTATGTTATGCTTGTGATGCATGAAACTTTCCATCTTCATTGCATCACCTTGGTCACAAGGAACACAAAGATTATATTGTAACAAGTCTCTCTGGATGGGAGAAATCATAATACAAATGCCTATTGGAGGGGAGACCTCTGGCTCCACATAAATCCGGTCCTCAACTGTTGTCATGTTCTCTAAATTCTCTATCTTGCAAAAGTATTGCTGATGCCAAGTTAACTAAATGCTCACAAATTATATTCACACTGTATGCTCACAAAGTAATTTCACAAAAGTACTCCCTCTAATTTTTGCTACTCTCAAATTAATAGGCCAATTCGATTACATTGGCCCTCATCATATCCGACAAACTTTGGGCCTGCTCTTCTTTTTTAAGCTTCTTTGTATCTCTTCTTTTTTGAGCAGCTTCCCTCTATTTTTTCCTCCTTTCTTCTTCAAACTTCTGATTTCTTCCTGTTCATCCTTAGCTCTATGCTCTCTTTTCTCCACTCTCCTGGTGTTTGGTGGATACAGACGTGTGCACACCAAACCCTGTTAACACTCACTTGATTTTTTGAAGAAAGCCGTGTAATTCAACCTATGATGATTTGTAATTATGATGTAATATGATAATACCCTCTCAACCTTTCCGAGTCTACACCCTTGTAAGTGGCCGGATGGCCGTGCGAAAGCTCCCTTAACCTTTAAGTAAAAACCCTTAGTTTGAACTAGAGAGATATGATTAGCTTGGAAGATTTGAAAATGTGCACTGTGGGAGCCTCTTGCTGCTACAAATTATAATCCTCTTTTCTCCTGAACTAGTAATCAGAATTCATTTCCGAATAGCACATTGCGTTCCTTGTCCCTTGCTCTACAATCTAAGTGTAATCATTTTCAATTCTGTTGTGGTTCGCAACGCTTTGATTGTGAGATAAATTCATTGATTTGGAGGTTAAAATGGTTCTTTTTTTTATGTTTTGACCATGGATACGTGTTTCTATGCTTAAGGAGGACCTTTCCGAGTACTTCTATTTCAATTTTCTGCACATTTTTTGTGATGGATCGTGAGTTATGTACCTTCCCAGATGGTGAAAGAAGTTGGTAGGATTGTGCCTTAGGTGTTGTGATACCTCTCCTTAAGTTTTGTTGCATTCCGAATTTGTTTGGATGCCGAAAAGACGTGATGACCTAAAGCGGTGAGATTGGATGCGTACTGATTTCCTGACTAGAAAGTGGTGGATTTTCTTTTGTCGTAGAGTGAGTAGCCCTTTGAGTTCACTTTGGTGAGATCGACACTCTCATTAAGTCTCCGTGCCCCATCCCGAGTCGTTTCCTTGGATATTGACATTATGTTAGTACAAAAGAGCTATGCTGCAAACATCCGTTGCGGCGCTAACATTGGCACCATTGCCAGAGAAACCGATCCTTAGGTGGTGAGTGACTCAGTGTACAAAAAAATCTCCCTTCAAAGCACCCGTTCCACTTACACATAGCAGTGAAGCAGCTAGACGTAGGTTTAGTGCTTAGTAGAGACTAGAGTCTGAAACTACCTACTGCTACTCCTTAAGAGGAAAGAAAGTTGTGAGTGAAGTACAAGATAGTAATTTGTTCTTTGATTTTCCCATGCTTGGAAAGGACCGTTCCACCACACAATACTTTGTTTTTTTTGTACTATTAAGTTCATTTATGTTTGCAAATTTATTTCCGTTTACAGGAGTACGTTAGGAAACAAATTACATTATCATTTGGGGCCAAAAGGATCGAGGAAAAAATTGTCAAAAATCTTATTTTGATGTTGAAGAACATAACTTTGAAAAGTTGAAGAAGTGATGGTCAGAGCTTCAGAACTGAACCAAACTCAGCAAAACCTTAAAAAAGAGGATTAAAACACTGGCTAAAAACAAACTGTACAAAAACTTTCATTTTGCCTATCCAACATGGATCACGATCCATGTACCTTTTTGGCAAAATGTGCTAAAACTATTTTCTTTGCTTAGAACAGGCTCTCAGGCATTAGAACCTTGAGTTTGGTCAGAAATAGAGTGCTAGAAGATCACTAAAATCAAAAGATTGGGGTGAGCAGAGCAAAACCTTGGAAATTGAGGAAAATAAGAAAAAATTGGGATCAACTAGAAGCAGGGAACCAATAGAACCAAAAATCCAGTCCAAATGCTTCCCAACATGGATCGCGATCCATGTTCCAGATAGACATCTGAGAGTAAGATTTGACCAGTGTACTCCTGATTACTAGTTGGACAACTTTTTTAAAAGGAGCCATAGACAAAAAGTGAAAAAACATTATCAAAATACCAAAAAAGGAGTTGTTTGCAAAAAACCGCAAAACAGACACAAAATCTTACTTTTGACTTGGAAAAAACTGATCAAATCCAAAAAGATTTGGGGAATAGCATCACCAGACCTTGTGTCACTAGCTCACAAAGTATCAGTCCAAATTTTTTCCCAACATGGATCGCGATCCATGTACCTTTTTGGTATTTTGAGTTGATAATGGGCAAGTAGAAAAGTGATAACAATTGAAGCACTTTCTCCCAAGGACCCTTATCAGAAAAGTTCAAAAGGAGGGCAAAAGGGGATAAAAATCAGATCAAGGGGGAAACCACTGAAACAAACCCTAAAATTGACTTTTGGTTGACCTAAAAAACTCCAAAACATTCAAAAACCATATAGCTAGCATCACTAGGCCAAGGACTAGCTATGGGCCAAGTTTCAGTGCATACTGACACTAAGGAACATGGATCACGATCCATGTTTTCCTGACACATTTTGACATTAAATTGGCACCATAGCTAGAGAGCATCACAGAGTGTGTAGTGGTCCTTCAAAAATTGAATTTGGATGCAAAAAACCATCCCAAGAGCCCAAAACTAGTAGGAGCTTTGACAAAGTGACAGAATCAACCTAGCTTCCAATCCAAAGAGTCATTTCTAAAATTTTTGATACCATAAGACCTCATAATCATGCTAAACTTGATGGTATCAACAAAAGTTCATTTGGCTTCCCAACATGGATTGCGATTCTCCATGTACCTCTGAGTCAGAACAAAAATAGAATTTTACCACACAAAGAGCTAGTCCACAATATCCTGGTGGTTCTTTCAAAATTGAAATTGAACCTAAATTGTTGAGGTTGTGCAAGGAGATGTGTGCTACTAAAAAACCTAGCTAAATTTTGTCGATTAAAAACAAGAACGGCTGTAAGCTCATAGCTATCAAGCAAATTTTTGACAGGTTGTAGGTACTAGAGGATACTACCCAACAAGCAAGATCAAACAAGAGAGTCAAACTATTTAATGAGGTAACTTGGTTTGGATTTTGTATTACCAATTCTTCATGAATTTGCGATCAGGAAGAGTGTACTAGAATAGGAATCCCAGCATCTTTGACCAAGGGAGCAATCACTCGAAAGAGGAAAGTGTGAATCAGAGACCATTGCCGCCTTTAGAAACCATTTTAGTGGAGAGATTCTCTGACACTTTGTCAGAGAGATCATATAGCCTCATGTCTAAATATTCTAACAAGTCAAACCCTAAGGGAACAACTTTGATGGGTGTAGGTCCTTCTCAGTCCGCATCTGATGTAAAATTGTTGTATTTGAAGTTTCAATTTGAAAATGTGCTTAAGGCCAATATCTATAAGGATAGAATGGACCACTACTGTGTTAAGCTGGAAAATAAGGCGAGCGAGTTTAGAGACCTTGTAAATGTTGATTATGACGGGGATAGATATTTTGACCGAGAGGGAATAATGTACCTAGTGGTCCATAACCCTTTATTGTGGATAAATGGGGAATGACTGGCACCAAGGTAGATAATGAGCTGGCCGATGAACCTCCCAAAATGGAGAAACAAAACGCAGTACTCAGATGCACCAATGAGACAGAGCGCCTTAATACAGACAACACATATGTGGGGCTATAAAAGTTCAATAATGGAGAATAAACACTCTATTACAGATGTGACGAGACCCGCATCAAGGAATTGACTGACCGTAAAAACCTGTATGTTTACACGTACACGAAGGGGAGAAGTATCCAGGTGGTCATAATAGACAAGTATGGCCAAAAGTACTCTCCAATGGATTGTAAGGAATTAGAGAGATATACATATTTTGGAGGACTACCACCCAACTGTGTCGGACGTTGATCAAATGATTGAGGAAGGGATTAGAAGGATAAACCAAGGAAACAAGAAGAACCCGAACACACGACAACCGCCTACCCAAAAATGCGACACATTGGAGAGGGGGAATAAGGAACACACCCAGCACACACACTACTTGCCTCACTATAGCCCAAGGATTCCACAGCACCCCTTACCTCTCAGAAAACACCTTCAAATTGGCTAATTTGCACTAACAACTCCACTTTGATCAAATGATTGAGGAAGTGATTAGAAGGATAAACCAAGGAAACAGGAAGAACCCGAACACACGACAACCGCCTACCCAAAAATGCGACACGTTGGAGAGGGGGAATAGGGAACACACCCAGCACACACACTACTTGCCTTAGTATAGCCCAAGGATTCCACAACACCCCTTACCTCTCAAAAACACCTTCAAATTGGCTAATTTGCACTAACAACTCCACTTTAGCATACAAAGCAACTACCTCACTCCTTGCACAAGAACACCCACAACACAAATGCACCCACACTGCTTAACTCACCCGTTCCGACTTACAAAACACTCCTAATCTTCCCTCTTGATAGCACCCTTCAAGCTGCAGGCAAACCCTCTGCAAGCAATGGCCAATACACGAAGAGCGAGAGAAAAGGAGGGGGATGGGGAGAAGCAACACACAAGATTGGGCAAAACGGTTGGTATTATCGCATAGAGGGTAGTACAATAAATGTATGCAGCTTCAATGGAAGGCTTGGCATCACACAAGCTTCAAGCTCTCCCATACTCACACAGGAAAAAAAGCCCTTAAATTTTCACACATACAACCTTTTATAGGGGTACCTCTAAGAGGCCTAAAAAAAGAAAAAAGGGTGAGTTTCTCTTGCTGTGGCCTTCACTTAGAGCTTCTTTTAGTATTTTTATTGCATTGCTAACACTTGGCCTAGTTTGCTTTTGGAAACATTTACATGGTGTGCACATTGGGCTTTGGTCCTTCCATCTTGGCCGCTCGGATCTCCCTCCTTTTGATCTTGCATTTGGCTTTGTCCACTTGGCCCTCAACTTTGCCGGCTTTAGCTTGGCTTTATACCATTTGGATGCCTCCGGATTCTCTCTCTCACTCTCTGCTTGGGGCTCATCCCTTACATGAGGGGTGAAGGCAATAGCGATATCGCTATTGCCCTCTCCCTTTTCCTCTCAAAAATTTGGGGCCCCAAGGGCCGCGGGACCCACCTTTAGCAAGGGACCTGCCACGTCATCACCAAAAACTGCCATGCGGGCGCCACCTGCCGCCCCGCCTCGCCCAAAACCACCACCGGACATGCCACAGCAGCGGCATGCGCGCGGACGCCATAGCTGCGCCCAAGGGGAGCTCCCCTTCCCCTCTCTTGGATACTATTGGGAGGGCCACGCCCCAGCCTAAATACCACGGCATCTTTGCCCGCCATTTCGCATGTGGGTTTTCCACCTCGGCCACGTGGCTGCTCCACAGTGAAGGAGTACGAGCGAAAGTGTGATGCGAGAGAGAGTGTGAGAAGAAGAGCACGACGATATGGTGAACTCGCTCTTCTGTAATGTGTAGAGCATAGTGAGTTCTAATTAGGTTTTTACAAAACAATATGTGTACATACCTGGCGGCCCGCCCACTTACCTGGGCGACCACATTGGGCTTTATACCCCAACAACCTCCCACTTAAAGTCCAATGTGGTACTTTAAGTGTGAGAGAAGCTACTATACAAGCTAATATACAAGAGATGTAGAGAAGTGATGTACTACCCTACACCTAACTGCTTGCGAAAATGCGCAAAGCTCTCTAAGGGAAGTCCTTTTGTAAGTAGATCAGCAGGATTTTCTGTCGTGTGAACTTTGACAAGCTGAAGTTGCTTATCCTCGAGCATTTCCCTGATGAAATGATACTTCACATCCACATGCTTTGTCTTTGAGTGATAAACTGGATTGCGAGCCAATTGTATAGCACTTTGACTATCACAATATAACACAGGCATCTCTTCTTTGATTCCCAAATCTGTTACTAGTCGATTAAGCCAAATTGATTCTTTGCATGCCTCTGATGCTGCAACATATTCAGCCTCTGTAGTAGACTGAGTAACACAATCTTGTAATCTAGAACGCCATGATACTGCTCCACCAGCCAATGTAAAGACATACCCTGACGTAGACCTTCGGTTGTCTAAGTCACCTGCATAATCTGAGTCTGTAAAACCCTTTACACTTAGCTCTTGACTCCCATAGCATATACGCATACTCTTTGTAGCTTTTAGGTATCTTAATATTCCTTTCACTGCCTCCCAATGTTTCTTGCCTGGGTTTGACATGTATCGACTTACTACTCCCACTGCAAATGCAATGTCTCGACGAGTAGCAATCATTGCATACATCAAACTACCCATTGCATACGCATATGGAATCTTATCCATTTCAGCCTGTTCTTCCTCAGACACAGGACAATCCTGTTTGCTAAGTTTCACATATGGTGGCAATGGAACACTCAATGCCTTTCCCTTCTCCATATTGAAACGTTGCAAAACCTTGTCAATATACTCTGTTTGAGATAACCAAATCAACTTCTTTGATCTGTCTCTCTCAATGCGCATACCAAGTATATGACTTGCCTCACCCATGTCTTTCATGTCAAACGATTTTGCCATCTTTGACTTCAAAGCTGAAATTTCTTCCAAGTGCTTGCCAGCAATCAACATGTCATCCACATACAAAATAAGGATCAGCCAACTACCATCCTTAGCCTTCTTTGTATATAGACAGTGATCGAACTCACTACGTTTGTAGCCTTGAGAAAGCATAGACTTGTGGAATTTATGGTACCATGCCCTCGGTGATTGTTTTAAGCCATAAAGACTCTTTAACAACTGGCATACCCAATCTTCCTTGCCTTTCTCAACAAACCCTTCTGGCTGCTGCATGTAAATTTCCACATCTAAATCACCATGCAAGAACGCTGTCTTGACATCCATTTGGTGCAACACCAAATCTAATATGGCAACCAATGCAAGAAAGCATCTCAATGTAGTCATCTTGACCACCGGAGATAAGACTTCATCAAAGTCAATGCCTTGTTCTTGCTTAAAGCCCTTGGCAAAAAGCCTTGCTTTGTACTTTGGCTGACTATCATGAGCTGTGAGCTTATACCTGTAAACCCATTTACAAGGTAGAGCCTTTTTGCCCTTTGGTAATTTAACTAGCTTCCATGTCCTGTTTTTATGCAGAGCTATCATCTCTGACTGCATGGCCAATTGCCAATTCTCGGAGTCCTTCATTTGCACTGCTTCCTTGTAACATGAAGGCTCATTGCAATCAGTCAACATGACATAGTTCATAGATGGAACAAACCTATCAGGAGGTCGCGTGACACGTCCAGATCTACGCACAATAGGTGGCTCAGGCTCAGCCACAACCTGTGGTTCCACTCTATCATGTCCTTGCTCCTCTTGAGCCCTGACATTTTGTCTTGCACGTGCAGGTCCATCTTCTTGGAAGACAACTCTTCTAATCTCCTCAACCCTCTCTGGTTTAGAATGATATTTGGATTCATTAAAGTGAACATCATTGCTGCAGACAACCTTTCTGGATTCGGGATCCCAAAGTCTGTACCCCATCTCACCAGAATTACCATAGCCTAGAAAGATGCACTTTCTACTCTTTGGCTCAAGTTTGTTCCTAAATTCCTTTGGAACGTGAGTATATGCCTCACAGCCAAAGACTGAGAGATGCTTGTATGAGGGCATTTTGCCTGACCATACCATCTCTGGCACTGAATCCTTCTACAAAACCTTGCTAGTAGATCTATTTACAAGATGAACAGTTGTTGATACAGCTTCAGCCCAAAACCCATTTGGCAGTTGTGCATTAGACAACATACTTCTGACCTTCTCTTGTATGGTCCTATTCATCCTATTAGCAACACCATTTTGAGGAGGATTGTAAGGAGCAGTAAGTTCACGTTTTATACCTTTTGACTCACAAAAGTCTTCAAAGGCCTTTGAAACATACTCTCCACCATTGTCAGTGCGTAAGCATTTAAGCTTCTTGCCACTCTGATTCTCCACAAGTGTCACAAACGTTTTGAAAACACTAAACGCTTCATCCTTGTGCTTGAGAAAGTAAACCCATACTTTCCTCGAGTAATCATCTATAAATGTCATAAAGTAAGAAGCTCCCCCTAGAGATAGGTTAGGCATAGGTCCACACAAATCACTATGAACAAGTGCCAACTGTGTATCTCTTCTACTGCTTCTATGCTTATGTGGCTGCTGTGTTTGCTTACCATACAGACAATGTTCATAGAATTCAAAATCATTAAATGAAAAGCCAGGCAAATAACCAGAAAGAGACAAGATTTCCATTCCCTTCTTGGACATATGTCCTAACCGGCTATGCCACAAAGAAACGTTCGGCTGCTCGGTTACATTGATTACATTTTTAGAGACATTTGATACATAAATCATGTAAAGTCCTCCAGACTTTGCTCCATGTGCTACTGTCATAGAACCCTTGGATATCTTCCACATGTTCTGTCCAAAAGTGGTGACGTAGCCAACATCATCAAGTAAACCTGTGCTGATCAAGCTCTTTGTAATTGCGGGAACATGTCTCACATTCTTCAGCGTGAAAGAAGAGCCATTCTGAAACTTCAACACCTAAGATCTCACATGTCTGCCCATTGCCTAGCCGAACATGATCTTTAGTGGTCACATAAGAAGTAAACCACTCCTTGTTTGGAGACACATGAAGTGATGCCCTGAGTCTATAATCCAGTCACTCAGTGCATTTCCATCAGATGCTGTAAGAAGAGCTGAGTCCATTGTATTCCTCAAGAAGTAGATGTCTCCTGACACTAGACTGTCATCCTCTGCAACAGTGTTTGTCACATTTATTTCTTGAATCTTCACTGAGGACTTGTTCTTCTCACCATGGTCTTCAGCTTTCTCTTTGCCTTTTCCTGCTTTCCATTCTCTGCAGTCTCTTTTCATGTGACCCTTCTTGCCACAATGGTATCATTCTATGTCACTCTTGCCTTTAGCATAGTGGGACTTTCTACGAGACTGATTCCTCTTTCCACCTTTGTACTTTTCTTTGGTCCTTCCCCTGACAACTAGGGCTGTTCCTTTGCCTTTGTCCATTGTCTTTCTATTGGTTTCTTCAGTAAGCAGACTTCCTTCTACTCCTGCTATGTTCAAACCATCTGGAGGTGCAGAATTACTCAAAGCTGTGCGAAAAGTGTCCCAACTTTCCGGCAATGTGATCAACATGAACATAGCTCTAACAGGTTCATCAAACTTGACACCTTGAGCTGACAACTGACTATAGATTGTGTTGAATTCATTCAGATGATTGGACATAGGTGTCCCTTCTTTCATCTTCAAGTCAACAAGCTTCTTAAGCCAGTATACCTGTGAAGCTGCCTTCTGCTTCTCATAAAGATCACTCAGCTTTAACCATGCTTGATAAGCCGACATCTCGTGTGCTACATTGAAGTAAACGCTTTCGGCCAAAGTCAGCATAATGGTAGAAAGTGCCAATTCATCCATTTCGCTCCATTCATCTTCGTCCATATCTTTTGGTTTTATCCCCTTGAGCTTTATAGGTTTTATCTGCTTCTTTTGTACCAACACGTACCAAATCTACTGCTTCCACAATGGGAAATTGGTTCCATCCAGCTTCTTGATATTGTAAAGAGCAGTGTCCTGTGATCCAGCCATAGCTACGCTTCACAATAGTTTACTTTCCTGGGAAAAGTTCGGCGGAGTTTCCCCTGTAAACTGACCTCTGAACCAATATCAACCTGTCAAATGAACCATGAAAGATTCAGATTCTGCATAAATTTTGGCAGAGTTTCCTTTGTAAAATGGCTCTGGTGTACTCAAAAAACAGACCAAAAATAGATCAAAAAACACTGTCTCTCTGACACTGTAAGCTGCGGGTAAACCTGTCCTGCATCTATACTGTCTCTCACTGTCCTATCACTGTCCTGTAAGCATAGACTGTGACAATGCCTCAACGGCAGTAAAGCAAAGATGCAATCCCAACTGTCTAACTCACAGTCAATACATCCTAGCTGCCTATCTAAGGGTGCTTGAGGGATCGCTCCAAGACCTGTATCACCGAAAGGATCTCAACATTCGAGAATCCCCTAGCTCAATAAAACCTCACTCGACCCTCAACAAAGGCTGTAGTAAATCTGACAGTACATAGACTTCCCACAAAGTCATACATCCACAAATTTCCCACTGTATGTTGTAACCGTTGCGGCGGTTGTTTGCTGCGTGACTCACAGCCAGCAAACCCTCAACAGACATACATCATCTCTAACAATACATCCCATGTGGAAGTACCTGCAATGTCAGGATGAAATCTGGAATATCAAGCAGCAAACACAAGCTACCTGATGAACTAGTGGATGTCGCCTACAGTCTGTGTGTAGATGCGCCCGTGTCGTATGTGACACGCCTCCAAGAACTGTGAGCCGTCCTTCGATGTGTAGACAGCCACAAATCAACACTCTGGGAGTGTCGATATCCTCAGCACCTGCAGTCGTAGGCCGAAAACCCCAAATTTACAGAGTCGGATCTGCACCCGTCGAGACCACGTAGTCGAAGATGGCCTGCGCAGACCTTTGTCGAAGCCGAACGGTGGCCGAGATGACCTCAGAATGAAATTTTGACAACACCAAGCCCTTCGAGCTTTCCCACGAGATTTGGGGCCGTGTCTTCGCCTGTGGAATTTCACTCGAATCCGAGTTGGTGACTCTAGCCTCCTGCAGTGCTGCCCCGAGCTTCTATCTGAGCTCTGATACCAGTTGAAGGAGTACGAGCGGAAGTGCGACGCGAGAGAGAGTGTGAGAAGAAGAGCACGGCGATATGGTGAACTCGCTCTTCTGTAATGTGTAGAGCATAGTGAGTTCTTATTAGGTTTTTACAAAACAATATGTGTACATACGTGGCGGACCGCCCACTTACCTGGGCGACCACATTGGGATTTATACCCCAACACACAGAGCCCCAACCCTCAAGTGTTTGAAAATTAAGAAACACCCCAATTTGAAGAAAACCTCTTTGTTTCCCCCCAATTTTCTGCTTGCCAACTGGCCCCTGATGGTCCAACTGCAAAGCTGTCAAACCCGGCAAAAAATTCATAGCACCAACTCTGCTTTCCCCAAGCTTTGCTCCACCTCATGATTCTCTTAACCCTCAGACCGAGGCTGCCAAAATATGATCAACTCATCTGCAATCAACTTTGAGCAAAGACTCCTCGTTTTCGACCGCCATATCTTCTCGCTCCAGACTCCGTTCGGCATGCAGTCACTTCCTGCTAGCTACGTATGATGTACACCCTGCTCTAGAACTTCATCGAGGCTCAAAAGATTCCAGATGGCACGTACTCCAATGCAGTCAAGTGGGCTCAGACCCGGCCCCCGAAAAAATTTCAAATGACCATATCTTGCAAACCGTGGCTCCGATCCATCATCCGAAAAGACGGGTAGGCTCCATGAATTGAGCTCTACATATCTGTACCTTAAGTTCCACTTGGACCATGTGTCTCCAGCTGCCCTGTCCGGCAAGAATCTGCAAACCACTGAAACTTCAACCTTCAATATCTTGGCCTTTGTAGCTGGGTCTGATATTAGTGTCATAGATCATAGCTATAGAGATGTAGAAAGAACCCCAGGAGAAGACTTGAACTTTACAACTGACCAAGAGGGGGGAATACCGGCTTGGCTACAAAACAAAGCTCACCAGTGGACGGGAGAAGCTTCCGAAGGTGGAAGTTTAAAAAAGAAAAATTGCATTCTTGATAGGACTGCACAAGAAGGCATACATACCAGAGTCTTTTCCAGAAGAGTTGTTTGAACCTTTTGGATGGCAATATATACTAGCCACTCTTGATGTTTGTGTAAACGAGGTGACCCTCACCAAATTTTGCAATGAGGAAGGATATGATATCATTCCATTCCAGATGTTGGGTGTTAGCCTAAATCCAAGGCTAGAGTGGGAAGTCCCTAACAAGGAGGGAATTGTCGAGTGCCGATGCATAGTGGATGAAGTTTCACTAAGAGACCTTGACCAAATGGATGAAGAAGATTTCCAAGACTTGATTGATAAGTTGCTAGAGGATAACATAGACGACGAGCTGTCTTGTAGCTCAAGTCAAAACATCAAACGGAAGGATCGACGGGTGATCTACTATGACTTCCCAAACCAAAATCCTTGAAGACAACGCAGATATCGAGATAAAATGCAAAAATAACCAAAACAAGCATGACGAGGACTCAGTACCTCTGTTAACAGACAAAACATAGTACTTAAGGTTAGTAGAAGCAATGTACTGCCTTAAAGACGGGATATCAAAGAGATACATGAAACCTGACTCAACCAAAACAAAATTAAAAAAGGCGAACATACAAAAAAAAAAAAAAAATCAATTCCGAGAAATCAATGAAGTTGTCCAAAATGGAGCGCAAAATCAAATACAATGAACTGAAATGAACCTTGAAGGAAGTTTGGACAATAGAAATGGAAACTAACAAGGAATCAAGTGATGGTAAATTCGATGCACCTTCCTACTATAAGAAGTATACCATACAGGATAGGAAAATCGTGGTGCAGAAACCCAAACGAGATCCCAAAGAACCAGGAACTTCATATGATGGGCCCGAAAAAGCCAAATGCATCAACTTAGCAGAATCAAGTGAGGAGCCTAAACCAATATACATTGCCACTGACCTTACTGATGAAGAAGAGCAACTTCTAGTCGATACACTCAGATGATACAAAGACGTCTTTGAATGGTCATACAAAGATCTAAAGGGGATAGATCCTGAGATTTGGCAGCACATGATACCCCTTAAAAGTGATGCCAGACCACACAAACAATGTCCTTATACGTACAATCAGACTTCTGCCAAGAAAATTAAGAAAGAGATAGACAAATTGAAGGACACTGAGTTTATCTAGAAGATTGAACACATTGATTGGGTGTCCCCTATTGTGGTGGTACCCAAAAAGAATGGCAAACTACCTGTCTATGTAAACCTCAAACAGGTAAATGCAACCACCATCATGGATAACTATCGGATTAATTTTATTTGCGAGTTAATCAATTGGTGTTTTTTTGCTACAGGTGATGCTTTTTCGAGTTTATAGAAGCATGGATTCCACTCATATGTATGCTCTCTAAAGTGGCGTTGTGGTATGTTAAATAAGTACCGAGGGAAGGAGAGAGAAGAAGGATTAGACGGAGAGAGAAAAACATACTTGTGAAATAGAGATAGGATCGGGGTGTGAGAGTACCGACAACGAGAGAGAGAGAGAGAGAGAGAGAGAGAGAGAGAGAGTGAGAGAGAGTGGGAGATGAGGGGGAGAGAGGAAAGATAGGTTCAAAATGAAAAAAGTCCGGCTAAAGTTTGGGCAAGAAGGTTCTCAAGCCGGTTCAAATTATTTCATTTAGTAACTTGGTATAGAATTGTTTATGTGTTGGTTTAATGTATATATTTTATAAATATCCTACATTTTAATTGAGATGAAAGTGGAGTTAAGTAAAAGTGGAGTTTTGTTGTGAAGAAGGAGGTTGTGTGCACGTTTTCTACTCACATGTGTGTGTGTGTGTGTGTGTGTGTGTGTGTGTGTGTGTGTGTGTGAGAGAGAGAGAGAGAGAGAGAGAGAGAGTAGGAGATGAGGGGGAGAGAGGAAAGATAGGTTCAAAATGAAAAAAGTCCGGCTCAAGTTTGGGCAAGAAGGTTCTCAAGCCGGTTCAAATTATTTCATTTAGTATCTTGGTATAGAATTGTTTATGTGTTGGTTTAATTTATATATTTTATAAATATCCCACATTTTAATTGAGATGAAAGTGGAGTTTTGTTGTGAAGAAGTAGGTTGTGTGCACGTTTTCTACTCACGTGTGTGTGTGTGTGTGTGTGTGTGTGTGTGTGAGAGAGAGAGAGAGAGAGAGAGAGAGAGAGAGAGAGAGAGAGAGAGAGAGAGAGAGAGAGAGAGAGAGAGAGAGAGAGAGAGAGAGAGAGAGAGAGTTTTCCTGTTCATATGCGTGTGAAAAGGTTCCAAAGCCGGGTCCACAAATAATGTTTTCCGAGCCCTTAGAGAGGCAGTTAGTGGTGGTTACTCATTGTACTATTATATGCCTATAGTATTCATAGAAGAATAATAATCATAGTGTTTCACGAGCCCTTAGAGAGGCAGTTAGTGTTTTCTACTCATTGCACTTTTAGATGCTTATAAATCTTATAGGGGAATAATAATCGTAGTGACAAATCATGCATATTTTATTGCACACCCCACTTTAAAAGTTAGTGGTGGAGTAGTAGACGATTATAATATTCATATTGACAAATCATGCATATATTATTGCACGCTCCAATTTAGCAGTTAGCATATGCTATGTGGGACCCCTCATGTCACTAACACATGCGACTCTTCCATCACTATCAATGCTTTTTGAGAGCATGGTGCTTTAGCCTATATAAATGTTACAAGGCAAGCACCATATGCTGCACAAGTGAATCGGAGGTGCTAATCAAGAGAGATTTTTTCATTTTCCCTGTACTTATACAATGCCTATAGGATATGCAACTACTGGTAATGAGGTAGTTGCAAAAATCCATGAAGAGCTTCACAAACTCCCTCCCAACGCACCCCTTGAAGAAAAGAAGACGTTTACACAAAGAGAGCGTGACACAAACAAGGCGATCCGGATGTTCAACCACCTTAATCGCGCTCGCAACACCGGAGACCAGGAACTCAATGATGGCTTTGAGACAATGCGAGAAGCTCTGGGCAAGTGGGAGACATGGGGGTACATAGATAGCTCTCGAAGGGCCGCTTTACAGGCGGAGATTGACCATTTGCTTGTCTACAAACGCACAATCAACCTGGTCGACATCTCTGGATCTAATGTGGTTGAAGATTGAGGCAAGATTTAAATAATTATGCACTAAATAATATAGTTAAATAAATATGCACTAGCACATGATAAATTGTACTAGTGTGATGCAAGTTGTACTGTGTGTGTGTGTGTGTGTGTGTGTGTGTAGGTTTGATTCCCTACCTAATCATGTAAACAACTTATTTTAATTATATGATGCTTATTTTAACTATATGATGGTGTTCCACTCTTCAGTGCCTTGGCGAGAATAATTCATATGTCTCTGTCTGACTTATTATTATTGAAGTAGCTGTGATACTTTTAATCGGCTTGGTCTACTAACACATCTTCAAGATCTTTCATAATTTAGGGTATTGTTGATATCTTGTAGCTAAACTGAACCGTCAAATGTAACTACAAGCTGTTTGAAAGCCAAATGTAAAGAAAATCTATGTGAGTTTTTTATATAATGCAAGAAAAAGATGAGCATGTCTCTCTCTTTCTCTGCGTAGTGATATACAACTCTATGATTTTACTTTCTCTCTCTAGAAGAGAAGTCACTCTCTCTCTCTCTCTCAAGGATTTATGATCTCTTCTTCCAATGGTAACTCGCATAAATACTATCTCTCTAGAATTTATACTTTCTCTCTCCGTCAACCACACATATATGGAGTCTTATGACGATTGAAAATTACATTAAATAGATACTTTATGCTATGACACATATTTGGTTAAAAAAACTCTAAAGATTGCTAAAATTGTCAAAAAAACTTGAAATGAAAAACTCGCAAATGTTAAATCCCCATAACTATCCACTGCCAATACCCGATCATGTTATTGAGAGGGTAACAGGGAAAGAGGCCTATAGTTTCTTGGATAGATTCTCAGGCTACAACCAGTTTGACGATTAAAGCGAAAGATCAACATAAGACAATTTTTGCGACAGAGTGGGGGGTATTTGCCTACAGGGTAATGCCTTTCGGCCTGACCAATGCCCCTTTTACATTTCAAAGACTAATGAGCCACGCATTCAAAGAATATCTCAGACAATTTTTGGAGATTTACATGGATGATCTTTGTATTCATTCGAATCGAAGAAGTGACCACATCACTCATCTAGGAAAAGTCTTTGAAAAGTGCAAAACGTATTGTATTTGCGTTAACCGAAAAAATGCGTCTTCATGGTAAGACAAGGTTAAATTTTGGGCCACATTGTGTCCAAAAATGGAATTTCTACTGATCAAGAGAAGATACAACTAATTGTTGCACTACTGAGACCAACGAAGATGAAAGAAGTGCAAGCATTCATGGGGCATTGCGGGTACTACAGGCGGTTCATATATATGTATGCTATAATAGCTAAGCCGTTGTACGCCCTCATTGCTAAGTTAGATGGATGGAGGAATCTGAGCAGGATTTCCAAAGATTGAAGTAGCAATTAATTCTTGCTCCAATCTGCAAGCCCCTCACTGGAGAAAAATCTTTCATGTTCATGTGGATGCATCAGCCTATGCCATCGGGTGCATATTAGCCCAGCCAAGAGAGAAGAAAATGGATTTTTCCATTTGATACTCTAGTAGGCAGCTAAACAATGCAGAGAAAAATTATACCACTACGGAAAGAGAAGGTCTGGGGATGATATACGCTATCAAAAAATTTGGACACTACCTTCTAGCAAACAAGTTTATTTTCTTTGTGGATCACCAAGCACTGCTATATCTAGTAAACAAACCTTGCAACAATGGAAGAATTGTTCGCTGGTTTATACTATTGCTTGAGTTTGACTTCATGGTAGTCATGAAAAAGGGGACTACACACACACACATGAGCAGATCGTCTTTTATGATTGTTTCATGGGGAAGCACCTGAGGGTGTTGATGATAATCTTCCAGATTTGTACCTGTTTAACATCAAAATGGTACCGAGATAGAGTGAAGAGGTCATTCATCTACTCACAATCGGCTCATTATAGATAGAAAGACAACCATCAGTCATACATCAAACATCAAACACAAAATCTCCAGCTTTTAGCAGGACGACGGTCCAAACACGGAACGGATGGGATATTTGAGACTATGTGTACAGCCCAAAGAATCCACCTGCTACCTCAAACAGACTCATATACATAATATAGGATTTCACAATGGAGAAACATAGACAGGCCAACCGGTAAAGAGACTGTGAGTCTACTGGCCAAACATAAAACACAACGTCCATACATATGTAAAATCTTGCGATAGCTGTACTAAATACCCTCCAGTGGAACCTGCCACTGTGAGATCCCCAACCCCAAGAACATTAGGGCGATTTGATACATGGCCTTCCTTTATTCTCATTTTCCGTTGACGATACCCTACTCCGTTTCCACAAAGTAGAGATACCCAAGTGGAGCATTACTATCCTCCAAAAAATTGGGTCTATTGTTGTATATCAATAGTGTGACCTTTGAAAAGATCACAAGCATGGCTAGGTTTTGAACATAGTCTCATGTGTAGGGTTGAGTAGAACCTATAATAGGTCTAAGGGGGATAAATGGTAGGATACAATGCAATTAGGTCATGTAACTATATGTTATCTCCATTAAAAAACTAATAGTATACATGTAAAAGTCGAAAAGGTCTTATCTTACTCCAGAAGGTGATCCATGGTACTGGGCAAGGATTGAGCTTAAAAGTTTATCATGTCCTCATTAACTCACCTTCTAAAGTCTCTACGTGCAACTTTTGAATCATGAAGTGATAATAGGATGTATTTTCTAAATTTATACTTGTAATGGGTGTTTAAGAAAAGCCAATATCACTCCAGGAACAGTTGAAACTGCACCAATCTCTATTATGGCAAGTATATTGATTGCGTCGAGCTCTATCACTGCAAACCATACATAGCTAAAGAAATGTAGCAGTGTCAAGAAGTTTCTAACTAACGTTTGTAACAAGATTTAATAGAAATCTACTATTTCTTTTCACCAAAAAGAATAACCTAATGTTTAAAAGTTTCTTAAAGACTGCCATGCTCATTGTTGATTGTAACTTCATTCCAACTTTTTGGCTCAAGGTCAAGCACATATATTGTGATATACTCACTAGCACAAACATTGAGAATATATCAAGGACTAAACGTGACCCCCACCACCACTTAAAATTGTGCTCATAGACTTCTTTGACTAAGGCCATCGATATATACACGTGAAGTATTATGCCTATTAGCCAAATATTACAGGTAGAATGTATTCAAATCCAAAATAAAGCCACATCAACCTCAAGAGAGATAAGGTTGCATTTTGTTGTTAGATGTGTACCTTATCTTTTCTATTGCATCATTCTAGAAATGTTCACAATATTGTGTTCTCTCTTTTAGATTCATATCATAAAGATCTTTAGCCTCAATAGTCTTGGCATTGTCGAGCGAGACAAATGATTGAAGCCAATGCCAACTCCAGTGCTCAAAATCGAGGCCTTGCATGGCTTGTCCCTATTGTCTTTGGTGGTGCATTAAAATTATCATCATCCTCCACGACAACTTGGGGCTTGCTGAACAAACCAAATATCTCGACCTCTGATTTGCACATTGGAACTACAAGGACACACCATACCAAGCATCGGGGTCCTTCAAATGGGCCTATAAAGCTACAACACCTCCCATAGACCCTCCAAAAAGAAAGCAAGGAAGCCTCTTAAACTCTCTCTGGTTCTTTATAACATCGTCCACAAGCTTGTTGAAACTTGGAACATGGCAATGCAGGCCAGATGGAAGGCCAAATCCAAGTTATTCCATCCCAAAAACAACATAACCAGACTTTGCAAGCTTTCTTGTATCTCCTTCAAAGAAGAACTTGCAGGTGTCATATCCATGACAAATGAACACCAATGCTTTGAATAATCCTGACTCGGGCATCTAGCTTCTTGTAAACACCTCTACTCCTTGGGAGTTAAACTTAAAGAGATCTTCTGCCTTGACCCCCTCCAAAATTAAGGACGATTTAACTTCTCCAACTCTTTCTAGAATGTGGCACGGACACGTCTTTGGGCGGGTGCATGAACAAAATTTCCCAAGCTACTGACAGCATTGTCATTGCAAATAGTCCCCGTTCTTTCGCTTCACTTTGATTGAGTTAGCCTTTCTTGCGGCCTCAAAATTGCAAGGGGGTCCCAAGAAGGGCAAAAACAAAGACAGGAGGGCTACTCAATTGCAACAAGGCTTCATGGGCGGAAGAACCCAACATGCCTACGAGAGGGAGGGCAAAAGAGGACGGTAGTGAAAGGGCAGAAGAGGGAAGTAAGGGAAAACCAGGAGAGGTGGCAAGGAGTAGCAAGGGACGTTGCATAGATGAAAGACATCCCAAAAAGATGAGAGAGAGAGAGAGAGAGAGAGAGAGAGAGAGAGAGAGAGAGAGAGAGAGAGAGAGAGAGAGAGAGAGAGAGAGAGAGAGAGAGAGAGAGAGAGAGAGAGAGAGAGAGTTCACAATGGCTATTGAGAAAGAGGAAGAGTTGTTAGGAAGGATGAGAGAGAGAGAGAGAGAGAGAGAGAGAGAGAGAGAGAGAGAGAGAGAGAGAGAGAGAGAGAGAGAGAGAGAGAGAGAGAGAGAGAGAGAGAGAGAGTTCACAATGGCTATTGAGAAAGAGGAAGAGTTGTTAGGAAGGATGAGAGAGAGAGAGAGAGAGAGAGAGAGAGAGAGAGAGAGAGAGAGAGATGAGATGCATGGAATTTGTGTATGATTGAAACGAGGTGCATGGTGGATGGCTATAGTGAGCGGCAAGTAGCCCGCATGGTTGCATCAAGTAATCAACACCACCAGAAGAGAGAGAGAGAGAGAGAGAGAGAGAGAGAGAGAGAGAGAGAGAGAGAGAGAGAGAGAGAGAGAGAGAGAGAGTTTGTCGGTGGATAATATACCTCCAAAGAGAGATGTAAAGCGCACATGAGGCCGTTTGTTTGGCCATCTGTTCTCAAAAAAGTGCAGCAAACGGATGTGAACTTTTTGTCATTTCATGCACATGCACACATTCATGACTCCGTTCGGTCAAAAAAACAACCTGCTCTATCCGGCCACGTCCTGTGCGCACATGTGGTCGTCCGTTCAAAAAACACATAATAACATTGTACAAAATGCATAAGAAAAAACGCATGACAAACAATGATCTTGATGTTCGACAACCTTATAAACTAGTGATTGACAGCCATCAATAAAGTTGTTCTAAGTACATCAAAAAAGGATCATTGACAATAATACAAAAGCTTCGGCATTGTTGCTCATTGGTAGCTATAAACGAAAATGCTAAAGAATCATAATGAAAACACTGTAGCCATAAAGCAAGATACATGAAAAAGACTGCAACCCTGAGGACATGACTCAATCCTCGGACTCTAAATCATCATCAATCCCTGCAAAACACAACTTCATGAAATTAGACATTACATAATTCGGACATTAGTTGAAACAAAAGAAAGAATCAGTTTCAAAAATAAGAGTAATCATTGAATCCACAACCTGCTACACCTGGACCTATTGCGTTTTGAACCCTCAAGCTCCTATGAAGGAATAAGGTTGCGTTTATCCGCAAGGCCATCTCGCGGTGAGCTGGATTACTGCCATCATTGGGAAGCGTCTCTTGGGAGGTGGGATACGAATCTCGCTGATCTTGAAGCTCCGTCTCGCCTTGGATCTACACAAAGTTGTGTAGGAAACAACATGCTCCTATCACACAGGGCGTGAAAAGAAGATCGGCGTTGGGATCCCATAAAATTCACCACCTATTCTTCAAGAGACCAAAGGCATTTTCCACCTTCACTCTCCCCTTTGAGAGTTTCCTATCAAACTATCTCTTTTCACGTAAAAATTGCCCTGTTGCACTCGATATAGCTTTACCAAGAACGTACTCGCTTTGTAGGCTGAGTCTACAATCAAATAAGGTTGTATTGTCTACCCCTAAATGTGCAATAGTGGCCAATGGAGTGCTTCTCTCCGTTTAAGCTGACCATACAAGTCGCATTTTTTGAAGTGAGAAGAGTCATGCACCCCTCCTGCACCCCTCCTGCACCCCTACAAACTGCACTCCAAAAAAGTTTGTTGGAGTCCATAATACCTTGTAGGAGGATGCTCAAAAACCATGCTTGTTGATGTATTGTGCTGGATAGAACTCTCTTGCTGGCTTTCTTTGTAGCCGGATGTGAGTCCCATCAAGTGCCCTAGCAATATGCGGCAAACTAGAGATAGCCTCTTGAATCCTGCCATTATCTCCTCAAGAAGGTCTCCATGTGGCACTCTAATGCTGATCCTATGAAAGAAGTCAGTACTGCTCAAAATGCGACAAATGATCACCACATATTTGCGAATGGTGCTCTCACCCAAGCCAAAAAGATTCAACATGCTTCGTGAGGAGTGTCCATGCGAGAGCCCTAAAGGACGCAAGAAAGCACGGCCTCTGGAGAAATGGGATCTCTGACAAATCTATCTCCGCTTGTAGGTAGATGTGGACAAATCATGTTTAGAAGCACATGAAAGGATCTGTGAGACATGTGATGCGCAAAACAGTAGGGATCTAGATTTGCCAAGCGATCCAAAGACCAAAGCACATTGTGCACATTGCGAAAGAATGTGTGTTGGCGAGGAAAACACCACCACACTCTTGGTGCAAAACGCCATGCCACTGACTCAAGTGCCCCCGCCATCCCACAACATAACCAGGCATAAGCAAACATAAGTATGAAGAAGTTTGTTATCCTCCAAATCCTCAAAGCCTTGGCTATGTGATGTAGTAGCTTGTCCTTCTGTACTCTCACGCAATAATGTCATCATCCCAAAGAGATGTACCCACTCTTCCATCCTATGATTGGAAACAAACATACTGATTTGGAAAGGCAAAATCACGAAAGCAAACAAATATCCAAAATGCGAAGTAAGTTATAACATACCTGAGAACAAGTAGGGATGCTCACGTGCGGACACAACGGAGTGCAGCTGCAAAACCTCACCTGCATAAAAGTAAACACGGTAATATATCATTTCTTTTGCAATGTAATGTGGTTGTGCTCAAAGAAAACAGAGATTTTACTATGATTAGGTATACATGAAAATTACTACTTTGGCTTCTTGGAGATAATCTTTGCAATCTCCAAGAAAATCTGGTGACGCTTGGTCTCTTCCTCCGCTCTGATCCTTGCGAGTCTCTCCTCATGTAGCATCCTAGCCATCTCCAGCTCTCGCAAGGTGCTTGTCTTCTTATCTTCTGCACACTCGCAGGCCTCACACATTTGTTTCATCCCATCACCCATCGTCTTAGCCACTGTGCCCAAGCTAGATTTTTAGGTTGCTTGACCTTCTTACCAAATATGTCATCCAAATCCATAGAATCTGGTTGTGGATTTTGACCTGAGCCACCATCGATTTCAACACCATCTAGGTCTATAGGTGCATCTGATGTTGAGAATACGGGCATGTAGCTCTTGCTATCAAGTGCACCAGGTATCCCTGAGCACTTTGGAGTCTTCCCCCACAAAGCATCACATGCAAGAAAAAAGGATCAAGTGCTCGGGATACTGCCAGTAGAATTTTGTTTGGAAAGCTCTTTTTTGTGGAGCTTTTTTAGTGTGTCAATTCGATTTCTTGCGTGCTCTGGGTTGAAGCTACCTGCGATCTCCCGATTCAGAGCGAATACCATGTCCTCCCAATCTTTAGGGCGAAAATTACCCTTCTTAATGTGTGACCACTGCTCCTCATAGTCTCGCAGGAGAGTATGCGTGAATTTGTCATCCCATATAACTGCAGTTTCCCTCTGGCGCTTTGACCCTTTATTGCTTTTGTCTACTTCATGTGGTGTCTCCACTGGTGGTTGAGTGTTTACACTTGTGACCTATGGTTGCTAGGTTGGAGTATGTGCCTGCGAAGATATATCTTCCTTTGATCATTTCTTCCCAGCAAAAGGAAGCGTAAGCATAGCCTCCTCCATCAAATTTGTGTAGGAAACCAGGAATAACAATACAGAATTATAAATTTTTCTTATCGGATTAGGTATGTGTTCGATTACCTCCCGTATTTGAGGTTGAAGGGCTTTCACTTCTTTCGCAACCGGTAGCTACGCTTGAGCTATAGTTGAAGTAGTTGATGCCTTCCTTTGCACCTTTTTGGAGTGACATAAGCGTCCTTCGAGCTTCGAGTCACTCGCTTCAGGGCCATCGTAACGAGGTAGAGAAAAGGGAAAGAGAGAAAGAGAACTCAAGAATCCGAAGGGCAACACGATGATGGTAGAGAAGACTTGGAGATGGAGATGGCTTGAAGGTAAGAGCTTGAGGGAGAGAAGGTAACTCCGATGACAAGGCAAGAGAGCTTCCGCTTCTGAGAGTGTGTGTCTGTGTCTTCAAAGTAAAGGGAGAGCGATCTTTATATAGGCTCTCAAGACTAGCTAAGAATAGAGGGAAGCAAGGAGAGATAAGTTCGTGCACGTTCATGGCTTCTATAATTTTTTTTCTTAGGACACGGATTTCGATGTGCAAATTCGATTCTCTAATATTAGAAGAATCTTGGCTTCCAAGACAAGAACTCTAAACTTAACTCCCTCCTCTTTCTTTCCTAAAAATACTCCTCCTTTCCTTAAACTGCTCTCTTTTTCCTAAACGGTCAACTCTTATCATTAGATACAATATTGAGGCTTAAGTTTCCCATCAGCCTATAGTTTTCAAGTGAATAAAGACTATAAGTAATAGTTTCAGAGTTTGATTTTCGATCCGATCGTTTTGTTTGAATGTATTATGACTTAACAAAATGTGAACCTTAAATATTTACAAAGTGAATAAAATACTTTTATTGAAAAATATTGGATACATTATAGCCACCCTATTTAGAGTAGTACAAGCACCCAAATGGAGTACTCACATAGTTGAGTACGTAAAAAACAAAACCTTCCAATAGGAATGGGGCAAAGCAAGAATGAAAAATGTAGAAGAAGAGGCCAAACACTATCTGCTACCAACCAACTGTATAGGCGGAGAAAGGACAAACAACTACGGCTGTGTGCTATACAGAAAGTGAATATTACGTTATCTTAGATCAAGCACACTCAGGACAGCTAGGGGGACATTTCTCTGCTAATAAAACGACAAAGCTCATGCTATACTCAGGCATATGGTGGCCAACCTTGTTTATGGATGCAAAGATATATGTCAAACTTTGTGATGAATGTCAACGCACAAAACCATCCCAATGGAGAGATGAAATGCCGCTAAGGCCAATGATGCCGCTAAGGCCAACGTGCTTTTGCCAAATGGGGCATTGACTTCATTGGTCCCATCATACCTCTGGGATATAGGACGCAAATAAAATACATCATGGTAGCAACAGACTATATGACAAAATGGGCGGAAGCAAAAGCGACCCAAAAAAAATATGCAAGAACTATAGCTCAGTTCCTTTTTGAACACGTCTTTACGAGATATGGACTACCTATCAAAATAGTGAGTGATAGGGGAACACACTTTTTAAACCACGTCATTGAAAGTCTCCTTGATGAATTCATGGTAGTCCATCGCAAATCGGCACCCTATCATCCGCAATGTAATGGGCAAGCAGAGAGTACCAACAAAATCTTATGCACAGTACTCACCAAAACAGTCAGTGACTCAAGAAATGATTGGGATCAAAAGCTACACACAACCTTATGGGCTTATAGAGTATCTTTTAAAACTTCCATCGGTACGACTCCCTTTAACCTGGTATTCGGAATTAATGTGATCCTACCATTGGAATTCCTAATCAAAACCCTCAGAGTGGCACCACAATTAGGGTGGATGGGCCATGAGCTATCGGAGAGACTAGACACCCTAGAACAATTAGATATGAAACCCGACTTAGAGCAATAGTTGGGATATATGCTCAAAAAAAACAAATGAAGGCTTTCCATGATCAACACACGATTGGCAAGGAGTTTCAAAAAGGGATTACGTTTTAATGTATACCCTCAAACAACACTCTAAGAGACTCAAAAAGCGAGGGATGGGGCCTTTTGTAATACATGATATATCACAAAGTTGCACCATCAAGCTTGCAACATTAGCAGGAGAGGAGATGCCTAATTGTACGAGTCATTAGGAGAGTTCGGAGGTCTTTTGGAGGGCCTTTTAGAAGACAGAGGAAAAAGCGCTCCTCCAATGAAAGAAGAGCTTACGTTACGTGGAAAAATAGATTTTTATTAAGAAAAATATAAAAAAGGTGTCAGTGGTCCTTGAAAACGGACGCCTTTTCATTCAAGGCGACGCTCATTTAATATGGCTTTTGTCATCATTGAAATTTTAAAAAATCACAAAACTATCAATTGGTGTTGTAATTTGAAGCTTTTGACACTGCCAATGCATTTGGAATGACCAAAAACCTAAAAGATGCTTATCTATTTGCCTCAATCTGACACCCGGAGAGGGAGAAATTGCCAAAAAATCCCTAAAAAGAGGATTTTGGATCATGGCGCGCGAGGGACCGTCTGGAGAATTCTAGATGACCCTCTATGTGCTGTGATCCACTTTTTTTATTTTTTGTCTCACGGCGCGTGGAGGGCCATTTGCAATTTTCTAGATGGCCCCCCCTGCACCATGAGGCAAAATCTCTTTTTTAGGGGTGTTTTGACAATTTCTCCCTCTTTGGCTGTCAGATTGAGGCAAGTAGATAGACTTTTTTGAAGTTTTTGTTCATTTTGGACGCATTGGCGGTATCAAAAACTTTAAATTCTAATACCAATTGATAATTTTGTGATTTTTTTTATTTCAATGATGACGAAAGTTATATTGAATGAGCGTCGTGTACTTCATGAAAACGACACATGCATTGAATGAAAAAGTGATCGTTTTCAAGGATTTTTGAAAAGTTGGGTTCACTTTTCAGAGTGTTCAGCTGTCCTTTTGGACGTACGCAACAAGTGCAAGTACATTTTAAGAACATTTTCTAGAGAGAGAAGTATAATTTCTTAAAAGGCCCTCCAAAATCTCCTAATGGGCTGCAGATTAAAGAAATATCTTCTTCCGCTGACACCAGAAGAACTTGCCACACTACATGAAGTAGCTCAACGTAGAAGTCAAGCAAAAGACATTCGGGAACAGGCACAACAGGAAGCCAAAATCAGAATATTAAAGCGTAAGGAGCAAGAATACTTGCAGAGGAAAACACAACGGAATGATGCTATTGATACTGATCCGATAGCATCCATACAAACGACAGCTACATGGTTAGAAGGAATGGATCTATGCATTAATTTACAACTTGCTGATGGCACTATTAAGCGAGCATTAGTAGACACTGGGGCCAGAGCTAATGTGGTTAACTACTCCACTTTTAGAAAAATCACACAGGAGCCTCTAATGGCAAACACTATGGGGTTCAAAGTAGCAAACAAAGGCACTATGGACAATCTGGGCCACATAAATTTACCAATCACAATTAATGGAACAGTTTATCCACATCAATTTCATGTGGTCGATGATTAGCATCTTAACTAAGCAATTATTTTGGGAGTGATGTGGATGCGCACTTATCAAGCCACACCAAACTGGCAGGACAATACCTTACTACTCAAACAAGAGGACCAATCTTTTGCCACACCCTTCGTACAAACAGACCATGTATGGGAACCTCTACCATCGCCACAGGCACCAGCTCATAGATATTACACAACCATGGTCAAGAAAATATGGGTTAAAAATCCATCATGCAAACCAATCCTAAGCAATTGTGGATACCAAAACGACAAAATAATACAAGTCTGCCGACATAGAAATCAGACCTCGCCAAATTGCCTACGGCTTTTGTCACACAACCTAGGCCAATGCAATACCACCCTCGAAACCAAACAATGTCAAGTGGGTATGGAAACCAAAACAAACTCGCTCACATGATGCCTCTTCTAGTGAATCCACAAGCAAGCAATTTCAATGGAAACCAAAGCAAAGCCAACAAGCAAAACAGCCAGCAGCATCGCAACTTCTGCAGGTCAAACCACGCAGCTTCAATGCGACCTCGCCACCAACAATCACTGGACATATTGTTCAGCACCTCTCTCTTGCACCACATTTTGTTTCCCCATGCATATCCTCCATTAGCTTCATAGAGCCACACTATACAGCTATGCATAGACACGTGCTTTGTTCCCATGCACTCTACGACATGTTCGTCTAGGACGACCACTCTAGGAAGGGGGGAAAATGCGGCAGGATTATCATTTGTATATATTATTATCATCAACTTATTTCTTTTCTTTTTTCTTCTTTCCTTTCTTCTTCTTTATAACAACTTTTTTAGAGCCTTATAAACTCTTAGCCGGCATAATCATAAGCCATACGGTCACCATCTAATACGAGGATAAAAATAATGTACATAAGGGAGGTTACACTAATTTTGACTAATTTTTGGCCGACTAATAATGATTGTGAATGATTTTCTTTATTAAAAAAAGCAAAAAACGATTGATAATCAACAAAAATTAATAAGTCGAGCTAGGACAGTTAGAGTTGACTTTTGAAAGCAAACACCGAAACTTCAAATATGGAAAGATTCGAGACAAGATGGATTTTGAGCCAACTTCTAAAGGATCAAAACTGCAGATTGAACGCCATCTGTCAACCGAGCATCAGAATGATGGAAGGTTCGAATCACAGGTGATATGAACAACAAGATATGATGATTGGAGGTAAGTATAAATGGGACATTCTGGGTAGACTAGGAACATATAGTCAAATGGGGGGCAACATAAGTTTATTTTCATTCAGAGAGAGAGAGAGAGAGAGAGAGAGAGAGAGAGAGAGAGAGAGAGAGAGAGAGAGAGAGAGAGAGAGAGAGAGAGAGAGAGAGAGAGAGAGAGAGAGAGAGAGAGACAAAAAAGCATAGTTTTTGGATTTGTTATGCCCGCTGCGACCACCTCGGTGGATCTTACTAGACCAGATTTGACAGGTATGATCATTAACCTTGCAAGAGCATGTGTGTATACCCCATACTGCATCAACATTGTCAAAATGATAGATCAAAGCAGTACAAAGTCACAAAATCGACCAACTAACAGGGGGAAGTCCAAAACCCATCAAAAACTAAAAATATTTCACCAGTAGACCCCAAATAGATGACAGAATCAGGCAGGATAAAAATAGCAGCAAAAGGTGGTGGAACATGGATCGCGATCCATGTTCCTCAAACCCTAAAATCATAGAAATTTCTACATGAGCAACCATAGAGGGCCAGGAACAAACTCCTATAACTGGATTTTCAAAATTCATCCCAACATGGATCATGATCCATGTTCCTTTTTGCCAAAATCAGGGCAAAAGAGGCTCACTAGCTGGGCAATGCAAAAATAGTACAGGTGTTGCAAAAATGATCACAAAAAGCGCTCTTAAGATCATCAAATCCTCCTTGTTTGCTAACTTTTAGTCTGCAAATGGTCCTTTGCTCATTTTCAAAAGGAAAAAAAAGGTGAGATCCCTGAAAAAAACTCATGAGAGGTCAAATGCTGGGATGCCAGCAAGACTTATGAAGAAGGGCTAAAGACAGAGTTCTTGACAAGTTTTCAAATTGCTGCTAAAGCAATTGGGAGACTTCACACTCTCCTCGCACCCTATCAACAAGCAAATGTAGCTTAAGGATGGTGGTAGGATCAAAACTAAGCAAAGGATTACTTGCAAAATGGTAAAAATTGCAGGAATCAATTTGTCTCCTCAAATGGATTCAATTTCTAATGGAATTTGACAGGGAGCCACGCAAAGCTATGAACTACATACCTAAATCATCATGAAACAAGACAATGATAGATCTTAGGCAAAACATGTGTCCAAAAATGGTTGCAAGAAACAGATATGGTCAAAACGGAAAAAACATGGCCATAAACTAGGAAAAGGGATAAACTAAGGAAAAACATGTCCAAAGTTGAAAATATATTTCACCAGTGTACTAGGAAAACCTATAGAAACATATGTGCAAAAGAATTGTATCAAAATTTTGTCCAACATGGTGTTACCATATACATGTGGTAGTGATGTGTGTGAACACACTAGGACTGCCGAGGCATATTTTCCCTCTTTAGGAGGTTTTTTCCGCCGTGCATTGTATATACGCCCATCACTCTAGGGCTATCTATCTTTCCATTGCACACTAAGTAACACACTCTCTATTGTGTTCCTTGAGCTTCCTTTGTCTTCTCCAAGTTGTGTGTGTTTCTCTGCAACCCTAATTTCAACAATTGGTATCAGAGCAAGTCACGTCCTCCCGGGCTTAGTCACCAGCTGCTCCAGCACACGCCTGCTCACTTTCTCCGATTTCAGTGAGCTTTGGCAAGCGTTCGCAGGTCAACAAATATTTTGGGTAGACTCGTAGAGCTCGGCCTGCTCAGAATTTTGATTTGGGCTCATTTCGGCCTTCGTTTCCACTATAGGCAGTACTGCACAGGCTATTTCCTCATTTTGTGCAGAATTTTTGTCAGTGCCGTTTTCTGCATAACAGGTGCCTTATAGTCTTCTACGGTTTGTGCTATATAGCACAGGTTGTTCCCGCTCCGTTTCTCCTATTTTCGGGCAGTTTTCACATCAGGTGCAGCATTTACCATGGCTGACAACAACAACACAGATGTGTTCAAGATGTTTGCTGCTAAGGAGAGGTTGGATGGGGACAACTACCCTATGTGGGCTTATATGATGCAACATGTTCTTGTGTCAAAGGGTGTCTGGAACATTGTGCAGGGCATTGATGTACGTCCTGGTTCTAAGGATGTAGGCGATGTTGAGGATGTTGCAGGTCTTGATGCAAGGATTGTAGCTGTTAGAGTTGTTTTTCCAACGACAGAACAAGCCGTTGGGATGTTAAGGATGCGCAGGCTCATGCATTGATTGCGTTGTCTGTGAAGCGCACCATTGTTCCTCACATCCGTTCAGCAAAATCTGCAAAACAGGCTTGGCATATTCTAGCAGGTCTTTATGCAAGCCGCAATGAGGCTAAAATTGCTTTGCTGCGTAAAGAGCTGGAGTCGAAGATTATGCATGAGGAAGATGATATCGACACTTTCCTTGCTAGTGTCAAGGATATCAATGAGCAACTTATTTCTGCAGGTGAAGTTATTTCAGACAGTTCCCTTGTGCAGGCTGTTCTTGATGCCTTACCAGATTCTTGCCAGACTTTTGCTAGTACTTGGAGACTTATGACCCAAGGAAATCCAGAAGTTGTCCTGTTTGATGCATTATGCACATTGCTGTTGCAAGAGTCACTTTCCAAAAAAAACAGGACTAGACAGCGGGTAGTTGAATAGGCTTTTATTGCTTCTCAAAGAAAGGGTGGTAACAGCAATGCAGCCACTTCTTATGGTTCTGCTGGGAGTGGCAAAAATTCTGTTCCTAATGCTTCTGATGGCAGCAATTCGTATGGAAATTCTAGTGATAAGGGCAAAAAGAAGATGCGTTGCCATTATTGTAAATCCAATGATCACTTGATCAAGTCGTCTCCTAAGTTGAAGGCCAAAGAGGCTAAGAAGAAAGAGGGTGGTTCCACTGCAAATGCTGGTTCCACTACAAATGCAGCCATTGTTGAGTCTTCTGTGGAAGGAGACTGTGTTACTGATGTTGATGTAGAATGGGATTTTAGCGCAGAGTGCACTTACAATCCTGTTGTCCATGATGCATGCTTGTCAATTGCTGTAGATTCACATGTGTGGTATTTCGACAGTGGTGCTACAAAGCACATTACCTCACATCGTGAATTGTTTACCTCTCTCGAGTCTGTCCCTCATGGGAATTCAGTCACTTGTGCCAACAACACCTCTTATCCAGTTCAGGGAGTTGGAAAGATTGTGCTCGTTGCTGCAAATGGCAGTTCCTTCACACTTGTTGATGCACTTTATGTACCTGGGATCAAGAAGAATCTCTTGTCTGTAACCGCACTTGCTAGACTTGGACTTGTAGTCAAATTTGTGGATGACATATGTACAATTCATGATCTCAGTTTTGGTGATGAAATTGTTGCATCTGGGCTTTTGTGCCGTGGGTTATATAAGCTCACTTTGTATGACAAGTGTGGACAAAATTTTGCAAATGTTGTTGCAGATTCAAGGGCTATTTCAGATGCAAAACTTTGGCATGCACGTTTTGGTCATCTGAATTTTGCCAGTTTGCTGCGTTTGCAAAAATCTGATATGGTTGCTTCTTTGCCGCCTCTTGAAGCACCTGCCAAACATGTTTGTGAAGGTTGTATTTTGGGTAAGATGCAGCGCTCAAAGTTTCCAAAGGATGGTTCAATTCGGGCCACATGCAGGTTGCAGATTGTGCATAGTGATGTTTGTGGGTCCATGCAAACTCCGTCCTAGGGCAATTACCTTTACTTCATGACTTTCATTGATGATTACTCCACGCATGCGTGGGTATTTTCGCTTAAACGAAGTCCGAAGTTTTTATGTGCTTCAAACAATTTCTGGCTATGGCTGAAAATGTCTCGAAATGTACTATGGGCACCCTCCATTCCGATCGAGGGGGGGAGTATATGTGTCATGAATTTAACGCATTTCTGGCTAGTCGTGGGATAAAACACCAATGTATAGTGCCTTATACACCTCAGCAAAATGGTGTTACTGAGAGGAAAAATAGGTCACTAACGGAAATGGCACGATGTATGGTCAAAAGTCAAGCTTTGCCACATTCGTTTTGGCTTGAGGCCATCATGTGTGCCACTTATGTACTTAACAGGTGTCCTACGAAAGCTTTGCAGTCTATTACTCCATATGAAGCATGGCATGATAAAAAGTCTTCTATTGAGCACATGCGTGTTTTTGGCTCTTTGGCATATGCTTTGGTACCACAAGTGCAGCGCAGAATATTGGATGATAAGGCTGTCAAATGTGTTTTTGTTGGTTATAGTGCTGAAAGCAAAGGTTACAGGTTGTATCATCCGCAAACAAAACATATTCTGGTTTCTCGGGATGTAGTGTTTGTGGAAGATTCTGTTCAGCCCTTGCTGTCATGTACTAGAGACAGTAATGTAAGCTCATTGGACATTTATGACACTTTGTTGCCTCTTTTTAGTGGTGGAAATACGAATGTAAGTTCCAATGAGGCAAATGTACAACATATGGCGGTTTTTGAAAATGTTTTAGATCAGCCTATTACTGATGCAGATGTACATGATGTACTTGATGAGGAAAGGGCTGAAAATGAGCAAGCTAGAGGTATGCCAAAATGGTTGGTGCCCACTTTGGGTGATAGTAAATTGGATGCACCTTTGTCTAGTCGTACTCGTTCAGGCTCTGGCCATGCATCTTATGCATCAGATTGTTATGCTTTGGCTGTGTCTACCTTACATGATGTTGAGGAGCCTCTGTCTTTTGATGAAGCACAGAATTCAGAAAATTGGATGGCTGCCATGCAATCAGAATATGATGCACTTATAGAAAATGACACATGGACTTTATGTGATTTACCTCTTGGCAAAAAGGCCATTGGTACGAAGTGGGTTTACAAGTTGAAACGCAAGCCGGATAGTGAGATCGATTGCCATAAGGCTCGACTTGTTGCAAAAGGTTATGCACAGCAAAAAGGCATAGATTATGAAGAGACTTTTTCTCCCACTTGTCGTATGACTACTGTACGTTTTCTATGTGCATTGGCAGCTCATTTTGGTTGGGATGTACATCAATCAGACATTGTTACTGCTTTCTTGAATGGTGACATATTTGAGGAAGTTTATGTAACGTAGCCTCGCGGTTTTGTCATAAAAGGACAAGAGGACAAAGTGTGCAGATGTAGGAAGGCTTTGTATGGGTTGAAGCAATCCCCTCGTGCTTGGTATGAGAAAGCTGACACTCATTTGGTTAAACGAGGCTTCTGTAACAGTCCAACAGAAAGCACATTGTATGTAAAGAGTGAGGGTGATGTACTTCTCATTGTGGTTCTTTATGTTGATGATTTGCTTATCACTGGACCAAATGAGAGACATATTGGTGAATTTAAGGCTGATTTGAATGCTACTTTCAAGATGAAAGATTTGGGGCTGTTGCATCATTGATTGGGTATACAGTTTAAGCAGTGTGATGGTGGAATTGCCTTGTGTCAGAAAAGTTACATAGAGACATTGCTATGTAAGTTTGGACTTGAGGATTGCAAACCTATTGCCACTCCCATGGAAACAGATTTGAAGTTGAGTCTACATGATGCTGGCGATTCTGCTGATGTCACTCTTTACCAAACTGTTGTTGGCTGCCTCATTTATGTATGCAACACGAGGCCGGATATTCAGTTTGTAGTCTCATAGGTCACCAGATTTATGCATAGCCCAGGGTCTAAGCATTGGCAGGCTGTCAAGAGGATTTTCCGCTACCTTAGTGGCACTTTACATCTTGGCTTGTTTTATCCCAAGGGAAGATCATAGCTGCCAGACTTACATGCTTTTTCGGACTCAAATTGGGTTGGTTGTTTTGACACGCGAGTGTCCACAAGTGGTTTTTGTTTCATGCTTCGCAGTTCATGTATATCATGGTTGAGCAAGAAGCAACCTACTGTGGCCACTTCGAGTTGTGAGGTTGAGTACAGGGCAGTCTTCACAGCTACGGTTGAGTGTGTATGGCTCAGATGCCTTATGGCTGATTTGGGTGTTGGACAGGACATTGCCAACACTATCTACACTGACAGTCAGAGCACATTGGCAGTTGTGAGGAACCCAGTTTTTCATGCTTGCACAAAGCACATTGAGGTGCATTACCACTATGTCAGGGAGAGGCTCTCAGTGGGAGAGATCAGCTTGGCTTATGTGCCAACACAGAACAACCTTGCAGATATTTTCACAAAGGCATTGTCTCGTGAGAATCTTGAAGCTTTCCGCAAAGCTTTGGGTTTACTCCCCTTTGTGGGCTGACCCTATCCTCAGGGCATGGCACTTCCCTTTACTCATGTTCCAGCTCTCGTTCACCGCATCTCTCCAGGGGGGATTTGTTACCATATACATGTGGTAGTGATGTGTGTGAACACACTAGGACCGCCGGGGCATTTTTTCGCTCTTTAGGAGGTTTTTTCCCCCGTGCATTGTATATACGCCCATCACTCTAGGGCTATCTATCTTTGCATTGCACACTAAGTAACACACTCTCTATTGTGTGCCTTGAGCTTCCTTCATCTTCTCCAAGCTGTGTGTGTTTCTCTGCAACCCTAATTCCAACACATGGATCGCAATCCATGACCTTTTTGCCCAATCAAAGCAAAAACTAGGCCATCTGACCCAGTATGTTCAAGAAAGCCAAGCCATGAAGTTTCAAGCCATTTGAATCCCCAATCCTCTTCAAAATGCCAAAAATCTCTAAGTCTGCAAAAGATTTCCAAAATTTAGCCCAAGTGTCAAACCATTGATCCAAATCCCAAAAATTTTGGACCAAGGCATCATCTAAATGAACCCTACAAGATGGTATCTAGAATGTTTCCCAACATGGATCGCGATCCATGTACCTCCAAATCTAAATCCAAGAAAAATTGCACAATAGCATCCCCATATGCCCAGGAACAATTTCCCCTAGTTGGAATTTCAAAGTTCTTTCCAACATGGGTCGTGATCCATGTTCCTTTTTGCAAAAATTCATCTGTTACATTATATCCTTGTACCTATAGTAATCCTAGATGCACTAGTGAAATTTGGTCAAATTTGGGGTAGTTTTGACAAAGGTATGCTCAATTTTCATTTTATGGTCAAGTTTACACTTTTCGACAGTCCTGATCAATGGCTAAAAACTATTTTCAATGCTAAAATTGATCCTAGGATGCCTCAAAGGAAAGGGAGTGGAATGCTGCACCCTATGAGATAACCGATATCTCCTCAAATGAGAAAGCTCACATCACCAAATAGGTATGTTAGCAATTCCTGCTAACATCTTCATCAGAAGGTTTCAAGAAGCAGATGGAGAAATAGTAAAGGCCACAATCTTTCCACGGGAAATATGGACACTGCACCAAAAGCTAGAAGTGCAAGCAAGGGACAATTGCCTACAATTACAACTTCTTACAATTGCCTCCTTGGGGAACGGACTTCAGAAAAGCTCATGAGCTCATAAGTTCAATTCAGTACAATGGTAAAGCAACTCTAACCGACACGGATGGGGTAGTAGTCAAGGTAAAGATCACAGTAGAAATTATCAATGAAGCCCTCCACCTGCCGCAAGGGATGCACAATCTCTTGCAAAAGACAAATGCAATAGATAATGATAAAACCTTCCTGAAGCAACGAGGCCACAAGCTGACATATCAAGATTTGATATACTCAAAAAGTGAACTGCCCTTGCGCCTTATATTGCAACACTTCAAAGTGCAGAAGTTGCCCAGATATACAGAAACATTGTTGCACATGGCCGTGGTAATGGCAATAGGCTTGGCAGAGGGAAGAGTGGTCAGTTGCGACTTTGGCAATTATCTTCTTGACAATATTGTCAAAGCAAACCTAAAGGGAAGCCAAAGAAGCAAAGCCTACGTGAACGGGGGACCAATGGTGACGCGTAGTTCCTATCAGGCACTGGAAATAATCGATGATCTACCACCAACCGAAGCACAGATAGATTTGATCCACAAATCCAAAAGAGCAGTAAGACCAGTAGCAGGACCTTCCACAAGGCCAAAACCAGAAGTTAAGTAGACGAGACAAAGTGCACCTTTAAAAGATTTTAATAGCAAAAAGACAGAGTCAGATGCTTGGAGTAGCCAGGAAGTGGGGTCCCAACAGAGAGACACTCCTTCGGAGTACCAGTCTTTGAAGGAGGAGCATGACAACCAATACATGCTTGGATATACACAATTGAGAAAGAAAGTTGTGCATGTGGTAGAGGCTATTCCCATTACTCATGCCAGGAGGACAATGGAAGAAGCTCAAGCATTGAGGGAAAGGATCCTCCAACAAAAGCATTATGAGAAACAAACCCAAGGAACTGAAGGCGATGATGAGAAAGAGGAGAAAGATGCAAAAAACATTCCACTACTATGTAGGAAAACAACTGCTTTAGAAAGGATCAAGCAGCAGAAGAGGTAGGAAGCTGAAGAAAAATGTGAGATTGCCAGCGCCATGCAACAACAAATCCATAATGAACTCAGGCAAAAGATGGAGCAAAGGGAAAAAGAAGAATCAAAGAAGCCACGCGTCGATGATCTTGAATCATCTAACGAATCTAATCGAAGCAAAAAAGAGAAAAGTAACTCGCAAGGGGAGGAACAGCAAGACACACAGGATCAACAAGGTCAAGGGTTTGGTTCTCCCAAGGACAGGCCAAAGCATCAGCAGGCCCCCATAGAATTTGAGCAGGAAGGAGGATTTGAACCTTCCATGTCTGAGGCTCATCAAGAAGAGGTGCCCACTACCAGCACGGAAAAAGGAACACAGGAATCTACAGATCCAGCCACAACATCCACTTTGGAGTCGGCAAAGGACAAAATTCAGCGTTGGATGTCAAAAGTATAGGATCCCTTTCACAAAGCTTATATGCAGTATGAAATGAAGGTGCTGGAATCGGCTACCCTCCTCATGATTACTCGAGATGAGGTAGTAAAGAATCTTGGGCATGAAATGATCACCCTCCACTGATGCGGCAAGAGGCTAGGTTATGGCAACAAAAAATGCTAGCAGAACTTGAACCAAACAGGAGAGGGGATTACAGGGAAGTTCCTAACATGACACTTCAGATCTAGACAATCATTGATAATCAACCCCTCTGGCGAAAGAAATGGTTTGATCAAAGGACAACAGATGAAACCTATTACAAGAACGCTCCCCAACATCTCAAGATCAACCCAACTTAATGTCCCATCAACAGACGGCGATCTTGGGGCAGCTTTTACACTTGGCAAAGCAAAAGGCCGGCGGTGCTAAACTACCCGGTAATCACAAAGCCACTTGACAATAACAACCCACTGTTAGAGCAATATATGGTTCAAACTCTCAAGGGGGTGATCAACATGATGAAGGAGATCCCGGATCTCACCTGTCAAATGCTTGTAAATATTTCCAAGGTACTCATTACCTGCATTATAGATTTCAGTGATATGGAAGCAGTAGAGCATCCCTGGCATATCTTTGTCGAAGGCACGTGAGGCATTTGCTAGAATATGGAGACCAAAATATTTCAGCACTACACAAAGTAGGAAGAGCATCATATTTGAGAGTTTGAGACTTTGGAGCCAATTTGGGAATCACCAATTTCTTGAGATTTGACCATATGGAAAAAATTGTAATTGTCTTTTAAGACCAAATCTTGCCACAAAGTAGTACTTGAAAAGATCTTTCAAGCCATGCTCTTAAAACTTTGGCTAAGATTTAACCATATGGTCAAATCTTAAGCTCTTGTTCAAAAAGGGAATTGAGAAATTCACTTATATGGTGATGAAGTCCAAATTACAGGTGCAACGCATCAAAAGAACCCCCAAAGAATGGGGAATGCAAAAATGTGACCCACGTGTGCAGCAATGTTCAATGACACCTAATGTGATAGCTAGCACCAAACACAAAATCAGATAAGAAAGATACCAGCATAGGGTCTTAATGGGGCTATGATCACCTCAAATGGACACCTAAAACTCGGCAGGAACAACCAAAGTTCCCATGAACTCAAAGTTTGCCCTAGCATAGAATATAGGTTGCCGAACTACAAGTCTAGGGTCCCAAAAGGATCCCCTTGGAATAAGAAACCCTTATATGTGATTTTTGTACAAAATGGCCCAGTTGACACACATCACAGTTGCTGCCACAGGGCTCATGCCAGGAAAAAATTACTAGCAATTTCTACAGGTGAAGAGAAGTCCATAGGCACTTTATATGCTCAAACTAGAACAACAAGGAGTTTCCACACTCAGATTTATAGATTTAAGAGTCCAATAGACATGAATATTGCAAAACTAGTCAAAACTTGTGCAAAAGCCTTGAATTTTTGGACCATAAATTCCACCTAGCCATAAGGAACGAATTACCATAGGGAATAGAGAAAAAGCTTGGTCAGAGTTCAACTTATCATAGAATGTGCATTTTCAGTGCATTTTTCAAAAAAGGCAAAATGGATAGCCCATAGGACAAAGTTTACAACATAACCCTCCAAGAGATCATTAGTGATTAGAGGAAGCTACAGGGAAGGTTTGAACCCAGTTGCAAAATCATAATTAGGTCTTACTTAACAAATAGGACCTGCGATAAGAGGAAAAAATCAGTGGTGACCAAACCAATGATCCAAATTGACCATGCAAAATGGCTGTAGACTCTACACATCAAGGGGGATCAGATGGTACCTTTCTTGCCAAGAATGGATCGAATTGACTTATAACGCTGTTGTTGCCACTTGACCTAAAAATGGATTTTGAGCCAGGAAAAATGACAACTATAGCATGTTGCCATTCCAGAGAGCCCACTTGAAGAGTAGAACACAAAAATGGAGTCAAAAGACAGGACAAAAGTCAAAATTCCAACTTGGCTCCAGAATGACCAAGTCAAAAAGTATTTAGATACTTTTTGGGCCTAATTTAAGGATTTAGGTGTCCAAATTGATCATACATAGCATGAATGGGATCAGGAAGGGATGAATATACAAGATATGTGAAAAATTCTCAGATTTGGCACTGTGGACATCAACCGCGGTTGCCGCCATCTATCAGATTTTAGAGACTGTAGTAGACCATGATGAAGTCCATCTCAATGGATCCCAATGACACCTCATATGCCAACAGTGGACACCTTTAGCTCAAGATATTGACCAAACCTACTTTGAGGGAACTAATTGCACAAATTTCTAACATTTTTAGGTAATGACTATCCATCTAAAAATAGGATTTTTGTCATTTTATTGCCAGAAGGTCAGACACTCCAAGAAAAATGAGACAAGGGAGTATTTACAAGCTAGAAGAGAAGGAGAGTTTTCAAGTTGACATGGACAACATTACAGGTTCAAGAGCATGTTTTGTTGATGAGGCCATCCAAGTGCAACACAGTCTCACAGTCTTCAATTGTGTGTGGAAGGACGATCAAGATAAAAGATGGGAGGCACCGTAGATGCCAAAAGATTTCAACACCATTGTTTATACAGTGCAAAATGCCGACAGAGCCATCTCAAGATTAGGAGTCAAGGACTTCCTTTCAAAGTCCTTAGTTTGAGCCTATTACATACGTGTCATGAGATGATCACAACTCTCCAAAAGATAGACAAAGAAAAGATGACATCAACACTCACAAAAGCAGACGGGGAGAAGGTAACAATGGAAATCACTCCCAACACAATGGAGAAAATCATCAAGCTACCAAGAGGAGAGCCTGTAAATGGCCACCTAAAGCCCCTCAAGATTGGGATGGGTTCTCACCTCAAGTACAACCCTAGCATCTCAAGCATGACAAGCACCTCAAGAATCTCAATCATCAGGCATGTCAAGCACCTTAAGCTTGGATCGGGTTCCCACCTCAAGCACAACCCTAGCTTACCTAAGGTCATAGGACTTTTAACACTAACTATTGGAGGTCTTCAATGAATATAACCCTAAGGTATTTATGCTCCATTGGTTAGCCTTGCTCTTTGATAGACCATCTCTCATTTGGGCCCCATTACCATTGGCCATATGTTGAGATAATTCTATATGCACATGTCTATATCCTAACCCTTGTTCCTGTTTATTCTCCCACATTAAATGATCAGTTTAATATGAGAAATTCAATTGGGTTGGTTAGATATTAGATTTATGACATTACCTCTCTCTTGAAATCATAGTCATCCTCGACTATGAGGTAGAAGAGATAAAGACTTAGTCATTTGTCAATCTTACTTAGCGGGTAGATGATCCTTTTTTACCCTACGACATCTTTCCAAGATGGACGACCAATCCATTTGGTGCTTGGGAGACATAGCTGCTGCAAGCATGTCTGCTCTTTAGTTCATTTCATTCTCCCAAATAGAGTGACAAATTCTACTTGATGTTTGAGAGACGTCGTCATCACAAACATGATTCTAAGAATGCATACTGATTAAATTTGTGCAAAATTAAAAAGAGAACTAGTCTTATAAGACAAAAAAAATGGGTCATTAAAAGAAATTTGTACATTTGCTTACTCTAATGTAGCATTGTAAGCATTGACAAGGTTCATACTATCTTTAAGCTGTATTCCTTGAATCCATCTAGCATCTTCAAAAGGATAATTTTTGAACTTAATAAGATACCGTTGGATAATCTTACCATTCATAGTACTTGCCTTCATGCGGAAGAGTAGATTTGGGTTGTAGCACCTCTTCTTGGTTTTCAACTTTGAGAGGGTCTTCAATAATTGGTTCACTTGGTGCCTCTCCCTTATAGGGCTTGAGTAGGCTCACATGAAAAGCACTGTGTATGAACCAATGGTTGGGCAACTTGAGTTGGTAAGGCATCTCATTAATAGGTTTCAAGATTTGGAAAGGACCATAGTATCTTTTTGCTAGCTTAGCATAATACTTTTGATGGCGTGTAGGATTTTTGCATGTTGTTTGCCTCAATCAAGCCTTAGGAAAGCCTCCTTAATCTTTTGAAAAGATTCTTGTAGGTCACAGATATACTCATCGGTAGCGAAGATCTTCCCATGTACTTAGAGTAGCAAGGGACTTTTAGCTCTTCCCTCAATGATCTCGAAAGGTGTGTTTCATGTAGAAGTATGTACAGTATTATTGTAGGCATACTCTATAAGAGGTAAGTACTTTTTCAATTGTGAGCATTGATCTACTATTGTAACATAAGTCTTTAGTAGATCTAGTATCGTAAGATTGGCTATCTCACTTTGGACATCCATTTGTGGGTGATAGGCCGAAGACAAATTCAATCTCGTTCCTAGATTTTCAAAGAGACCTTTCCAAAAGTTACTGGTCATTCTAGGATCTCTATCTGACACGATAGATGTTGGCTAATCCATGGTGTTTGAAAATCTGAGATATGAAGAGAGTTTCCATTTGTTGTACCTTAATAGTGTTTTTGACAGGAATAAAGTGTGCTTGCTTGCTAAACCTGTCGACTATTGTCCATATTCCCGTATTCCCATGGATAGACTTGGGTAATCCAAAGATGAAATCCATGGATGCGCTTATCAAAAACATTTTTCTCCTTAGCAATCACCTCACCATCCCTTTGTCTACCAATTCCTGTACTTGCCTCATGATCTCCTCTTGTTGAGCTTGTGACACTCGATAAGGAGGCTTGTTAGGCAGTGAGCTTCCTGGAAGGAGCTCAATGCAATGGTCATCATCCTCTTGTTTTGGAGATAAGTCCATAGGGATATCATCGATGAGCACATTTTGGAATCCTTTTAGAAAATATAGACAAGTCTAACTCTTTTTTATTCCTACCATTTACATTTGATGAAACATTAAGATCTTTTAGAGACTCTTTCACAAAATCATGTACACAAAAACTGAGGTCTTCATTAATTTATCAAAATCAGGAGGATTTACAAGTGGAATAGTGCAACCACGCTCACTAGCATCTATATACATGTTCTTTCCCCTGTAGGTGAAGTAGATTCTCCTTTCAGGGAACTTCTTATTAGCAGCCATGCGATCAAACCATGGCACTCCTAGGATAACATCTTCATGTTGGAGAGGAGAGATGAAAAAGTCTTCTTTGTTGACATAGCTTTGGAAATGAAGCCTCGACTTCCCAACCAAGGGAGTAATGGAGGCTTGCTGTCCCTTGAAAGTTGTGTCAGCCGTTACAATATATCCCATCTCAAAAGCTTGAATGACCAACTCCATTGATATGAAGTTGTGAGTAGAGCCAGGGTCAAACAAGATGAAGGAATCATGCTCTCTTACCTTTCCCCAAGCATAGGAAAGTGATGATCCTTTGCAATGATCATCCTATTTTGGAGCTTCGATGGTGGAAGCCCTAGGAGTCTCATTGTGAGCATTCTTCTTGAGGCAAGAACGATAGCAATGTCCTGGCTCCCCACACTTGAAACACTTATGGTCCTTGCCAAAAGCTTCAAGCTCTTTAGGAGAGAGTTTGTTTTTGTCTTTGTAAACTCCCTTCTCCTTGGACCAATTGTTGTTGTTGGAAGTGCCTTGGGAAGAATTTTAAGCATTTCTTTTCCCCTTTGCATCATTTTTATCTTTGTTTTCCATGGGCTTGACATTCTGTCTAGCCCTTGTTGGAAATTGATACGTGAAGCAACCATGGTGTGATGGATTACTTTGGTGATAGAACCAGGCCGTTGAGAGTTGACATATTCGGCCATCTCTGCACGTAATCCCGCACAAAATTGTTGCTTTTTCTCGGCAAAGTCTATCTTTAGAAAGACAATAGCCTTGAGATGTAAATCCCAAAACTTGCCTACATACTTGTAGATAGACTCATGAGAGAGAAGCTTCAAGTTGCGCCATTCAGTAAGCACTTTGTCCTTTGCATTGCTTGCAACGAATTGCTTCATGATGGAAACTCGTAGAGTTTTCCATGTCTTTGGGACTTTGTCGTTTCCACAAAGGCTAGCCCACAATTGACAAGCTAATTTTTGGAAGTGCATAGCTACATGGTGTAGCTTGGAGGACTCCATGAAGCCCTCATCTCCAAAGGCCGCATCAAATTTGTGGATGAAGGCCAACACTTTGTCGGTAGCACCAAAGGTGCCATCATAGGTGAGAAAAGAGATACTCTTTTCTCCCTCTTTAAACTTCTTTAGCTTTTGTGACCTTCGCCATGCATGGTATGATTTGCAATGTCCTCCCCTCCTGTATTCTCTAGGAGAATAGCCATAGCTTTCATTGGAAGAGGAGGAAGGTGAAGAAGAAGGAGTAGAGGGTGACCACTTTCTTGCCCTTTTCTTCCTTTGTTTCCTCTCTTCCCTTTTGGAACAACGAGGAGAAGGACTGTGTGTTGATTTTTTCCTCTTAGGAGGAGTTGGTGATCGTCTAGACCGCCATTTTCGTGGAGCCACATCTTTATAGGAACTTAAAGTTTCATTGCTTTCTTGCTCTTTGGATTCATCCTCTTGTATGGGAGAGAGTCTTCTTTTGGGGGTCTCTTCAAGAGGCCTCCTAAGCTCTCTCTCCTCTTGGAGAGGAAGTGAAATTCCATAAGCATGAAGTTGTAGACTAACTTTGGCTTGCAAAGCAGGGTTGCCCATAGCTTGCTGCAACCTAGTAACGAGATAATTAACAAACATGGGGGCATCATCATTAGAACCTTCATGTGCAAAATCAAATTTATCAATGTTCATTCTACTCTCTTGGTTATTGTCAACCATGCTAACAAAATTTGTGTACGTACTTAGTGTATGCTTTGGCAATTCAAAACCTTAGTTGCCACTCCTCTTAGCCTTTGAAAATTGGCTCTTAAGTATCTACACCCACAGCTCAAAGTGGTTAATTATAGAGAGTAGTGGAATAGGTCTACAATAGCAGAGTTGTCGAGGGCTAGCTCCTTTCGTACTTCTTATGGCTCAATAATGGTAAAGCCGTAGGCAAGTCTAAAAAGATTACATTATTAAGTACAAAGATCCCAAGGTGTGCACCATATCCCACATAGTGGGGTCAACAAAACCGATAATAGATCCTAGTCCCACTTACCCTAATATAATTAACAAAATCCACCATTTATAGGCTACTTAAGGACCTCTCTTCTTAAGCAAGAAAATAGAAACCAAATGCTCTGATACCAATGTAATGGAATTGGCCTATTATTTTGAGAGTAGCAAAAATTCAAGAGAGTACTTTTGTGAAATTACTTTGTAAGCATAGCGGGTGAACATAATTGATGGAAGCAACATAAACATAGCATTTAGTTAACTTCGCATGAACAATACTTTTGCAAGAGAGATAATTTAGAGAACATGACAAAAGTTGAGGACCGGATTTATGTGGAGCCGGCCCCCCCTCCAATAGGCATTTGTATTATGATTTCTCCCATCGGGAGAGACTTGTTACAATACAATCTTTGTGTTCCTTGTGACCTAGATGATGCAATGAAGATGGAAAGCTTCATGCATCACAAGCATAACATAAACTTTGTGGAAAGCTTTAACTATCCCAAGACCTCAAACACCTTCGAAGGTGGAGAGAGCTAGCAGGGAATGAGGGTAGGGAAGAGGAAGAAGGGAATGAGGGTAGGGAAGAGGAAGAAGAAACATTTCATAGGAGAAAGAACTAGTTCCTCACTTATCATCACTCTTCTTGCTAGCATACATAATAGCATACTAATGAAGATTGAGAAGATGGCAAGCTTAAGCATTGAATCATGGCTCTTGGTTGGATTTGCATTCCATAGCCAAGAGTGTTGGTGTTGGCTCTCAACCTCTCTACTTGCTTGGAGAAGGAGAGGGAGTCCTTGCACTTTGCACTTCACACAATGATAAAGTGTGTGAGTGTGTTTGGGAGCGTATACCCCTAAGGAGTCCCCCTACTTGCTTGTGTCAAACCCCCCTTGTAGCTCATGCTTGAAGCTCATTGGACCCCTCCACGCCTAGCCAATCACAAGCAAGATTCATACCAAGCAACAAGGGTAGCCTTGGGACAAGTGTCCCCCTTTCCCCTTTGAGAGAGAGGGCTTGATAAATTCTAGAAAAACTAATCAAATCCACTAAATTATCATTGGACCCCTTGGAAGGCCAACCAATAGGCTTTAGGCACATCATGAGGGTAACCTAGCTAGGGGCTTGACATGTGTCCTACTTGCCCTTGGGCAAGGGGTTCCCTTTGGGAGAGAGAGAGTGGTCAAGCAACCACCCCCCCACCCCCACCCCCCCTTCTTGCATGTCTCTCTCCCTCCTTGTAGGGATTCATTTTTTACTTTTGTGCCACCTTAAGCCCCTCAACCTTGGGCCTAGTTCTCACCACAAGCTTGGCCCTTAAGCCCCTCAAGCTTGGGTTGGGTTCTCACCTCAAGTACAGCCCTAGCATCTCAAGCATGACAAGCACCTCAAGCATCTCAATCATCAAAACCTCAAGCATCTAAGTCATCATGCATGTCAAGCACCTTAAGCTTGGGCCGCGTTCCCACCTCAAGCACAGCCCTAGCTTACGTAAGGTCAGAGGACTTTTAACACTAACTATTGGAGGTCTTCAATGAATCTAACCCTAAGGTATTTATGATCCATTGGTTAGCCTTGCTCTTTGATATACCATCTCTCATTTGGGCCCCATTACCATTGGCCATGTGTTGAGATAGATCTATAATCATATGTCTATATCCTAACCCTTGTTCCCATTTATTCTCCCACATTAAATGATCAGTTTAATATGAGAAAATAATTTGGGTTGGTTAGATATGACATTAATCAAAGATTAGATGGGCCAAACGTCAAAGACACCAAAAAAACAAGGAGTAGAAGAGGAGTAGCCTAAACGGATGAGGGCTCAGGATTAGCCTGAAGAAAGTTCCTCCACCAGAGAATTAAGAACATGAAGAATATTGGATTGCCAAAAACCCACTACAACCACTACGGAAGAAGAAGACTTTGATAAAACACAAGAAGAAAATGTTATCAAAATGGTGGACCATATCTTTCAGCAAGAGGAGCAGGCAAGGCAAGGACAGCAATAAGAAACTCAACAACAAGAAGAACCCAAGATACCAAGCCATGTATGTGACTATCAATCTGATCCACATGGAGCCCCTCCCCATTGATATAATCCTTCATTCAAAGCAATCCACCCAAGTCCATACAAAAAATAGAAAGATAGAGGTCCCATACGGACCACTCACAGCTAAGGAGCAAGCAAAAAAGACACTCCAAGATTTGTTGGATGTAGGCTATAGTCTAAAAGAGGCCCAAGTTGTGGCAAACCTATCCATGTATTTCATAAAAGATCACAGCCCAGAGTCGAGGACACCTAAACAGGAAAAAGGAGAAGATGATCAATCAAAGAGCTTGCAAAAACCGCAATAAAAACCCATGATGACTAATCAAGAACAGGAAATAAAAAATGAACAATTACAAGAAGGAGTAAATCGGCACGGAGGCTTGTTAAAAATACAAGAAAACCTCGGGATGACTAGTTTACCTATTTTATTATAAGTTCAACATCACCAAATCATCCATGTAGTCATGAATATGCAGGACATGTGGAGAAAGCACCAGAGGGGAGGGCTGAAATCCTCGCCTAGACACTCTCTAACAGAAGCTCCACATGGACATACAATGGAGCACAGGATAGAGAGAACCACTCCACTAAAAATCACACTTATTAAGAAAGATGAGAGCAAGGAGTCCATCCCTAAGACCACCACAAAAACAACACAAACTGTTGCCCAAGGATCGATCATTCACAAACCAATGTCCACTATAGCCAAGTCAGCATTAATATCCAAGCTAGTTGAGGATTTAAACAAGGAAATCATGCAGATAACTCTCAAAGTATGAGAGAGAAGAAGAGAAAATTGCCGACCTCAACCTAGCAATGGTCATCATTCAGCAAGAGATGGAAAAAACAAGGAATAAAAACAAAGAGTTGGTCGAGGCCAACACACTTTTAGTAGAAGATCTTCAAAGAAGAGATGCACAATTACACTGTGTCAGTGGAGAGCTGGCAAAGTACAAAGAGCTGTATGAGAAGGAGATGATGGCTAGGCAAATACAGGAAGGTATAGCTCAGATCAATAAACTTTCCTTAAACCAGAAGGAAAAACAATACCAACAAGCCCATCAAAGTGCCAAAGAGTCAGCAACACTAGCTCAAAAGCAAAGGATATCAATAAATGTGCTTAAAGACCGGATAGTTGATCAAAACAGACAGCTAGAGGCATTTACAGAATATCCTTTGCTCCTCTCGACAGGTAGCTCTGAGCAGACTGACATCCATAAGAAGAAAATCACAGAATTGCAACAGGCACTAGAAATTTCTCAGACAACAAGAATTACATTGGAAGAAGCTCTACATAATAAGGGAAAGGCCATGACAGAAGAGGGAAAATCAAAAGATGAAAGCATTGAGATGCTCATAAAAGAAGTGGAGGATTTAGAAAAGCAACTATCAACGATAGAGTAGTTCTAGAACCTCCCTCCCAGAGAGAAAGGACCCTTGGAAATAGGGCCAGACTTTGAGAACATCAAGGAAGAGACAGAGCAAGAGGACAAGCAGTTTGAAGTCTTGGTAGATGTGGGTACTTCAACTGAACTCCACAATTTACCTCAAGAGTACTGACATCTATAGGAGGAACACTGGGATGTAACTAGGGAAGTTGTGGCCAAGAACCTCCACTACGAGCATCATTTATTGAAATTGGATTTAGTAGGATACATCACTCTAGAGCAGTTACAAGAGGAGGTTCTTGAGCCAAAAACTCCCTTTTACTACTCAAATGGCTGACAATTGAAAAAAAGAAAGAGTTGTTATTAGCACTTCTATCAATGGTAAGGGAAGTTACAAAGAGGCCAATCTTTCAGAATGGACCACGGAATAGATTAAGGAAGCCATACCGGAATGGAAAGTTAAATTCATGGGGGAGAACAAGCAGGAAATCATGGTAAACTCTTTTCCTCCAACCAACCTTCAAATTGACCCAACATCATGAGGAAGGTCATCAAGCAGATCATCAACCTATTTCAAGGAAAGCGAGACATAGCATGCAAGATGATGTTGAAGATTTGTTACATGCTCTCCACATGTATCAACACTTCCCAACATACAAAGGTCACTAAAGTAAAGTGGACTTCATTCTTGGAGGGCTACAAAGGACTTATCTTCAATTTGAATGATACCCCCAAGGTGAAGGTAATTTATGGCCTATTCTCTAGGATTATGTTCTTGCCTAGCCAATACATGCAGACCTTTGAGGAGGCCTTCTATACGGGCTACTTTGAGATGGATTCCACAATGTTCATGCCAATTTTCAAGTCCAAAAATGAGAAAACCCCTTAACAAGAATCTACAAGCAACTATAAGAAGATCAAGTACAGGAAATGATGCTGACATTCCAGCAATATGTTGACAACCAAAAGCAAAGAAAGCCCTTGCTCAAGGAATGATTTTTTGTCAGGGATGACGAGAATCCGGGAGTGTTGAAGCAAGGAACCGAATTACGCCAATTTGTACATGCTTGCAAAACCTTTTCCCCATAGTTATTTATTTTCCACCGAAGCCGACAATGTAAATCCTGAACCCAAAAGAGTCTCATTATTTTCAAACAATTGTGTACTTAATGAAGAGGCTAGATGACGTAGTCCATCCCATTTTTGAAGTAATTATCTCTTTCTAGCCAAATACCCAATTTTCTACCCTGTGTATATAAGCCAAAATTTGTAATTATTGAAGGATCTGTTTTAATTATCTCTTTCTAGCCAAATACCCAATTTTCTACCCTGTGTATATAAGCCAAAATTTGTAATTATTGAAGGATCTGTTTTTACTTTGGAGCTCACGTATTGAAGAGTATGCCTACACTTGCACGCTCACTACTCTTTGTACGGGTAAGAATTGCGACACAATGAGCAGTTTTAGTTCTAGGTCACCTAGTGTGTTTAATTGCTTGTTTTGAGTTTGTAATGGTGTTTTAAGTGAAAATAAGCATGAATAGAGAACGCCTTAGGAGGAGCCAAACGACCCGTCATTCATCATTTCTGGTGAAGGTGAGAGGTGGCAACACTTGCGGTTGCTCACCTACCCGTCGTCTATGACTTTTGTAGATTTTGATGTTGGGAACCTATTGCCTATAGCCTAGAGAACCCCAACCTCAATTTTCATGTCACTTGGAGTTCATTTGACGCCTCTACAACCATTTGAGTGTTAGTTAGATCGTATGGGAGACTTACGCATTTTCCACTTAGTTGCTTCCTTGCTTGAGAGTGACACCTCTCTCCTCAGTGCATTGTTGTTGGGGCATTGCATTTGACATTTGCATGCACTAGTCGGGCCGTTTACGTCCTCGAATTGACATATTTATGTTGATTTGAGTTCTCGCTAGGCTACATTATCCAATTGCGGTGATCCACCAACGATCTTCGGCACGATTCTACCCAAGTGTCAGAAATGGCTCTGAGTACATGAGGTTCGTGAGGATACTTTTCACATTCTCGATGGCAGGGTTGCATCTGATTTGCATCTCATTTGAATTACTCTAAAAAACACCAAAAAATTATCAAATCTATCTTTAGTACTCCTAAGTTAAAAAGGGACTTTTTTGGGTTGAACTTGGGAAATCAAACTTGCAAGGAATTAGACCAACTTTTTTTTTACCTTCCCTATTAATTTGGTGCATTTTGAACCATCGAAAAACTTAGTTGGGGTCAAACTTGGTAAAAACTACCATTTGTGAGAAATTGGGGAAAGTAAAGTCACTTTTTGGTCAAATAATGAAACCAGAGCGTAGGTAAGCTTTAAGCATTGGGGAAAATCAAACTATGAAATAAAATTTACAAAAACTTCAAATTTTGGAGAATTTTATATTTGGCGCTCCAAAGATAGATTTTCTACCAGAGAAGTGATTTTGGCAAAAAAAAATCATTGACATATTCTCATTTGAACATATAGAGCTCCTGAGCAAGTGTGAACAACTTTGAAGCTGTGCAAAGGCTAGAAACATCAAAACAGTTGGAAACCTTTAGAACTGGACAAGAAGGGGTGATAAAACACTTGCATACAGTCTAAACTTTGTGAAACTCGGTCGAGAGACGTGAAATTATATGTGCAAATCCAAGAAAAGTATATTGGAAAAAGTCTCTTAAAATAGTGGAGTTTTATCTTCTATTAGAAGCAAGCTAACCCATGTAACATGTTTTGGGAGCTTCATTGTAAAAACACTTTTTGATAAATTGGAAATATTATAACTCCTATTTGACGAGTGGATATTGTAATCTATGAGTCGAAGCTGTAAGCTTTCAAATTGTATCAGTTAATCCTTGGTTAGAGCTCCCAAATGATTAGTTTTTTACCTAAGAAACCTTGGCTAAGGTATAAAAGCCAACATTGTAAGGTTATTATTAAGTTTTTGGATAAGAAATACACAACGTGAGCTTACAACGCTCTCCTCTCTCCTTCTCCTGCTTCTATGTCCCTTGTTGGTTGTCACATTGCAGTGTCGTCTATTGCATTGCAACCACATGTAAGAACTCTACGCATTGACATAAGCATATCATGATAAATCATAGCTTTTGACGTCGCCGATCTGCAACCTAATCTCATCATAAGTACGAATTTAAGTTAAGAAATCACAAAGTAGGTATAGGCGGGGTATTGGAACATCATTGCTAAGCATTTAGATGCATTCGGGGTCAGAAATGACTAGGTCAAAATCTCATGTTGTTAATGATCGCATTTTTTGCCACTCATTGTAAGTGAGATTTGAGACCATAAGCATGTGTTCTTAGGTCTTATATACTTGTCCTAGAAGTTTTATAGCATTTGGATGTCGATTGATGTTGTAGCGATCATGGTTTACTTGCCGATTAGCGACTAGCTATTGATGCCTTACGTCATTTGAGTGTAGCTTGACTTAGATGTGAGTTGTCTATTGTTTTCTAAGGTATTAACACCCTCTTGTAGCCTCCATGCACTAGTTGAGTCAGCTTCCTCCCATGGATTGACAATTATGTTCGTGGTTCTCATTATGTCTGCAATAAGATAAGATTGAGGTTAGGAAGCCCACCCAGATTTGGCATCTTTACCGGGGAACGAATAGACCTAAACTAGGAAAAACAAGAGCGTTTAGTGTAGTGTTCTTTAACTTCCTCTAGGATCACCTAGAGTTAAACTTTCTCTTTAAATCGGCATAGCTTAAGAGTGTCGTCTTTTGCTGTGTAGAGGTATCTTGGGAGTAAATTGTACTTGCTAAGTAGCTTGTAGGATTGTAGGATTAGGTTGGGATTTTGAGAATGATTGATGGACAAGACAAGACTTAAGATCAATGCTCAGGAAACCATAAAAACAAAAAAACAAGTGTTTGTGGACACCTTCCACAACCCAACTGCATCAGAAAAGTAGAATCCAAGGTGGGATCTCAAATCATTGCTCACTCCAAAAGAATCATTTGTGAGTTGTTTATGTGAAGCTACAAAATTTCAGGCCTACGACTCGAAACAACATCAAAAGACTGTTCACCACTGAAACCGGCTGGAGATTATGCTCATAAAAGTTGTATGAACCAGTGGGTAAGCATAAGAATGCATTTGAGGTAAGTTTTCAAGAGTTGAAGACAACTCAAATTATTTATATTTTCTTTAGAATTAAGGCCAAATTAAGTTTTTACTTGACTAAGAGTCTTAAAACATGTCACAAAAAGACCGAGTATTGAAAAAATTACAAAAATTGTTCATTTTAGGCCAAAAGTAAATAATCGTGATTATTTACATTAGGCTCAAATTGATCAAGATTGATACCAAAGACTCTATGCATGATTACAAACATCTTTTGTGAAGGCTCACAGAGTTTGGATCACAAAACATACCAAAAACTTGGAAAAAAATGAAGTTTGTATTGTTTGTCGAGAAATTGTGTCTGACTTGGATAATTTGCTTCAATTTGTGTGAAACTTGACTCGGAGGCTTAGCTTAAAGTGTTTAACATGTGTGTATACTCAAATGATCAAAAGATGCTAAAATTTGACAATAGTAAATAATCGTGATTATTTACTTTTGTCCAATTTTCAACTATTTCTGGACAACCAAGCATACCACAGGTTTTATCATGTGGTATAGAACGCTCACATCAAATTTGGATCTTTAAAGTGAAAATTGTGACCATTTTTGTAAAGATAGTTTGCATACACAAATTTGTTGATAAATTGATAAATTGAGCAGAGTTGATCCAAACTTTGTGAAACTTTGCTAGTGAGCTTAAGTTGAGTTTCTTTACATGTTTGTATCATCATCTTGGCAAAAAAATGTTTAAAAGTCCTAGAAGTAATAAGTGTGATTATTAACATCTATCCCAGAATTGAGATTTTTTGCACAATTGAGTATACCACAGGGTTAAGCACATTAACCAGGACAATCATATCAAGTTTGGTGAAATTTGGATCACAAAGGTGAGACCTAAGTTAGATTCTTGAAAACTAAGTTTGTGAACACTAAACAATTGGTAACTTGGACAGATCTTGTTTAAACTCAATGAAACTTGTCTAGAGACTACAACAAAGGTGTCTATATGGCAAAACAAGTCTAAAAAGTCATTGGTCATGGTTTGGGTTCCATCTGATCAAAATTAATACATGATAGCTCAGTTTCCAAGTTGTAGATTAGTCCTTTAGCTCTTTGCAAGGGTAGAATTTAAAAATCTCATTTGTTGACTCACTTAGCTCAAATTGAAGTGATATACATAGACCAATCACAATAGTTAGAAAATTTCTTAAGAGAAAACAGCTAAGTTGAATTGGGACCAAGTTGAATTCAAGTCAAGTGGAAAAATGGATAATATTCCAATCCGTAGGTAAGTACTCTATCCAGGGCTTAACAAGTCTATATGAACCTTAGATCTAGTCGTACACTAGCAAATCATGGCATACTTGGAGAGACCGCTAGTAGGGTATCCACCGAAGAGAGTGTGAATCAAGGTGATCAATTGGGCATTATCTTTAAAGAAGTCCGAGACACTTATTTTGACTCAACACCTGTAATGTGTTCCTATTTGACTTAGTCAGGAATCGGAACAATAGTGCGATATAAGCACATACTCACCTTTTATAAGACTAACATCCATGGAGCTCACATTTACCTAGATGCAAATGAAGAGTATGTCATTCACGTTGATGACCATGACATAGAGTTTGAAGAGGAAATAAGGACAAACAAACAAGAAAAAATTATATATGGATAAAAATGGGACTCAATATGTAAAAGTTGAAAATCTTGATGTGATAGACAAATGGGGGTTGGAAGTGAATACAATAATTCCGGATATGGCAACAAAAGAAGGTCCACCAACTTTAGAATTTGAGGGATATGATCAAGTTGATCTGAAACCTTTGAAACGGCTTAGCACTGATAATCCTAGGATTGGAGTCTATTGTTGGGAGGATAGGAACTTCAGGGATCTTTTATGGACCTCTCATGCCAAGTCAGGGAAATTAACACCAATGAACATGACCTATATCTTCAAGGTCAAGGACAAGGATCCATCAGATCTATCATCTTACCTATTTAGGGATTGTTATAACAATAACTTTGTTATGATGAGTCTTGACGAGGCAGAACAGACTAGATACCAAGGATACTCTATAAGAGATTGGATATTGAAACAAGGACCTGATCCTACTCCAAGACAGGAACACCACGAGAAATCTTTTGGGAGCAATGTTAAAAAACCCGAACCTACCTCATCTCACGAAAAACCCGAGTGACATTAGAGCCAGTGCAGGGCTACATGAGTCAATATTTCCAACTGATTTGAAGGACTTGAGATAGGACCAACTACCAGAAGAGTTGAAGCTGAGCCAAATAGACGTGTCAAACCAGTTGATTTTCAAAAATGGGTCAAAAAATACAGGGGATCTAAGGATCCATATGACCACTTAGCTAGCTAAGAGAAAAACGCATATTTGATTTGCACACTCAATTTGAGGGGTTTGGAATGACTTTAGAAGAAAAAGATTTTCCACCAAGGGAAATCCTGGATTTAAATACATTAGCTCAGGGATTTGTAGCTGCATATTTTAAAACTGGGATCAAACATAACACGATGGCTCAAATCTATAGCTTCAAACAGAAATAAGGTGAGTCTGTTAGGGATTGTGCAACTAGGATGAAGCAATACATTACAAGATGCCCAGAATTGAAATACCATCAAAGGAAAGATTAGTGTCATTGTTTCTAAAAGGATTGCTCAATAAAGAACTTCATGCTATACTGTATAGCAAGAAGCATACAACCCTAGAAGAGTGTGTATCAGATGCTATTGACTTGGGAGACAATTGTAATATTTTCAATGAAGGAGATGTCCCTAAGGATACTCAAAGTGAGAGAAAATCATCCACAAAACCAACAAAAGTGGGAATAGTTGCTGCAGCACCACTTACAGCCATAGAAGACATGCTCAAAAGGATAATGAAATGATGAATAATATGCAAAAATCTCCTATGAGAGGACCTGGGCAAGGGATACCTCAACAGGGACAACCAATTAGGCCACAGAAATGGTGTGCTATTAAGGGTAAATGGACAAACCATGAGATCAATAAGTACTATTATCGACCAAAGTATGATGGAAATGTTCAATATGTGCCTATGAGACCACAAAGACAACCCATGTACAAATATCAACTTAATATGCATTAGGAGATTTCGGAGGTCTTTTGGAGGGCCTTTTAGAAAAGAGAGGAAAAAGCACTCCTCCAATGAAAGAAGAGCCTACGTTATGTAGAAAAATAGACTCATATTACGAAAAATATACAAAAGATGTCAGTGGTCTTTGGAAACAACCGGTCGCCTTTAATTCAATGCGAATGTCTTTTTCATGAGGTAGGCGACGCTCATTTAATATGGCTTTTGTCATCATTGAAATTTAAAAAAATCACAAAACTGTCAATTGGTGTTGGGATTTGAAGCTTTTGACACTGCCAATGCGTTCGAAATGTCTAAAAATCTAAAAAACGCCTATCTACTTGTCTCAATCTGACACACGAAGAGGGAGAAATTGCAAAAAACCCCCTAAAAAGGGGATTTTGGATCATGGCGCACGAGAGACCATTTGGAGATTCTAAATGACCCTCTGCCCGTCGTGATCCAACTTTTGTATTTTTTGCCTCACAACGCACAGAGGGCCATTTGGAATTTTCCAAATGCCACCCCGCACGCCGTGAGGTAAACTCTCCTTTTTAGGGGTATTTTGACAATTTCTCCCTCTCTGGATGTCAGATTGAGACAAGTAGATAGACGTTTTTTAAGTTTTTGTTTATTTTGGACGCATTGGTGGTGTCAAAAACTTTAAATTATAACACGAACTGATAATTTTGTGATTTTTTAAATTTCAATAATGACGAAAGCTATATTGAATGAGCGTCGTGTACTTCATGAAAAGGACACACCATTGAATGAAAAAGTGACCGTTTTCAAGGATTTTTGAAAAGCTAGGTTCACTTTTGAGAGTGTCTAGTTGTCCTTTTGGATGTACGCAACAAGTGCAAGTATATTTTAAGAACATTTTCTAGAGAGAGAGATAGAATTTCTTAGAAGGCCCTCCAAATGACTCCAAGTGAATCAAAAAAAGAATCTTTTAAAATATAAGGAATCTCATGGCGTGCTATATATCAGTAGATAGAGCTTGAAGAGGAAATTCTAACTGTCAAACCTCCGCCATGCACCCGTTTTGGTAGAGAGAGATAAAGTGAAACTACTTAAAGGGCCCCTGTGTGAATCCAAATTTCACTTGTTGATCCAAGATCTGAGCAAAACCATCTACTTTAATTGTGGACAACAGTTCATAAGCTCTTTGGAAATCTACCCCACATGACTCTTGGTTATAGAATTCCCAAAGTCCTAGTCTTCTGTTAGCTTCTTTAGTATCTGGCCTTGTAGCTACATCATAAGCCTCCTTGGGTAGCACTTGTAACTCCACCTAGTGTCCATCTTCACTCTTAAATCTTCCGGTGAAGATCGTAGTGTTGTTTTCTTCAAGCTGCTCTTTGGACAAGTAGGTTGCCTTTGCCGTCTTCACATAGTTGGGATCCAACTGGTATGGTGGCAATTCTTGCAGCTTATCTTTCTGAGACATCCTCTTCTTTGCCTTCTCAATCGCTTGCACTGCACTTATTAGAAGAATATAGTGTCAGAAAAATTCACGGATGTCACTCTCAGATGAGTGTGGATTGCTTGGCAAATGATGTCCATTTTGCTTCAAATCAATTTTGGAGCATGCACAGATGCATAAAAACATGTAGAGATCAAAATCATGCAATCCAGAAAAAATTTACAACAAAAGTAAATAATCGCAATTATTTACAATTGGAAAATTTTTCTAGCTTTTTGTAATTTTGACATCAAAGGCTTGCGACGTGTAGTATTTAGATACTTTGAGTGAAGTGTGCGCTCGTTTGAGTGCACTAGATGAAAATGGTGCCATATTTAGGCTTCAGACTCTGAAACAATAGATGTAAAGGGGATTTTGAGTTTTTGAGATTCAAATTTGATTAAACTTGATTAATGGGCTTGGAACATCATGTACGTTGGTCCCATAGGGTTAAAGTTGAAATTTGAACCCATTCTGGTAAAAAAGTAAATAATCGCGATAATTAACTTTTTCATCAACTTGTACATTTTTTGTTGCAAGTTGGTTCTAGACATGATATAGAGCCTCTGTGTGAGATATGGGGTGATTTGGATCAAAAAATGTGACAGTTAACTCAAAAATTGGATTCAAGATTCTTTAGTGCGTTTCTTAAATCAAAAATTTTCTTGATCTTTTTGGCTCATACTTGACATGAGGGATGGTAACGCCTAGTTCCTCTCCCTCATGTCAAGGTAGAGAGAGAGAGAGAGAGAGAGAGAGAGAGAGAGAGAGTAGTGAAGGATGAAATAGACAACAAAGAGTCTTTAAATGCCCCATCTAAATGAAACAAGCAACCATATATTAATGCAATGACAAAATCTGGGTATATCGTAACATCAAAACAAGTTTATGACAAAATAACTAGCAGAGCACCGGACCCTATGTAGGGATCGACGGGTCCACACATTCACTTCCGCTCTACTATGGACAGAGAGAATTTCACTTCATCGGGAGATAGCCAAAACACCTTCAACCTATCTGAGCCAGACATAGGCTGAGGCCGCTTTGCCTCCCTCCATGAACCCGAGATTTGAAAGGATCCCAAGTACCAGTAGGTTGTAGGGTATCAACACCAACCATACCAGTTTAGGCACCACCCCTCTTCGATGCCCAGCACCGGGCGTTTAGGCAAAGCCAAGACAAAATCCCCGACGCGTTAGCCGTGTAATTCATTCAACCCCCGATGCACTTGTAAAGTGTGAGCTTTGTCCTAAAGTGTGAGTCAAGGAGAGAAGAATGGAATTATCCCTCATGCTGTGGAGCAAGGTTGTAGAGCTACTTAAAACTCATTTCATGAATGAATAAACATAACTCTGTTTTGCACTACATGCTTGTATATGGTAAGCTTGTGCTAAGCTAAGTCAGTACTCAAGATTGTATTTATGAGTCTAAGCTAATTCTATCTTGGAACCTAATTCACTTGAGTGACAATTTTGCATACACACACACTCACACATTGACACTATGTTTCTCTTTCATCCACCCTACCTAGCACGATCCCATTCCTAACATTTGGTATCAGAGCCATGGTAGAACTCCCTCATTCTCTCCACAAGGGATCTCATACTGTTGCTTGCTGCATTTGCAATTTGTTTTTCTTCTATTTTGTTTTGAATATGGTGTGATGTACCCAACATTTTTTTTCAATAAAAGTATTTCATTTACTTTGTAAATATTAAAGGTTCATATTTTGTTAATTCTTGAAGCTTTCAAACGGAACGATCGGATCAAAAATCGGACTCTGGAACTATTACTTATGGTCTTTATTCACTTGAAGACTATAGATTGATGGGAAACTTAAGCCTCAAGATTGTATCTAAAAATAAGAGTGACTCTTTTGGAAAGAGAGAGTAATTTTAGGAAAGGGAGAGAAATTTTAGAAAAGCAGGAGTGATTTTAGAGGAGAAGGAGTAGGAGGAGTACTTTTAAGAAAGAAAGAGAGGAGAAGCTTAGTTTAGAGCTCTTGTCTTGGAAGCCAAGTTTCATCTAAGAGGCGTTCGAAATCGCGCATCAAAATCCGTGTCTGCCACAAAAATTAAAAAAATTAATAGCCGTGAATGTGTGCGAACTTATCTCTCCTTCCTCTCTCTATTCTTAGTTGGCCTTGAGAGCCTATATAAAGACCCCTCTCCCTTCACTTTGGGACACACACTCTCAGAAGCGGAAGCTCTCTTGCCTTTACGTCGAAGTTACCTTCTCTCGCTCAACCTCTCTCTCTCTCTCTCAAGGTCTTACCCTCAAGCCATCTCCATCTCCAACTTCTTTCTCTACCATCATCGTGTTGTCTCTCAAATTCTTGAGTTCTCTTTCTCACTTTCTCCTTTCTCTTTTGCGATACAATGGCCCCAAAGCGAGTGACTCAAAGCGAGAAGGACACTCATGTTGCTCCAACTCCAAGGAAGGTGCAGAGGAAGGCATCAACTACTCCAAATGTTGATCAAGCGAAGGTATTGGTTGCGGAAGAAGTTGAAGTCATCCAACCTCAAATACGGGAGGTAATCGAACATGTCGCTAATCCGGTAAGACAAATTTATAATTCTACATTGCTATTCATGTTGACTTGGGAAGCTAAGCATAGGGCTTCCCTTAAAGCGTCCAAGAAACGTGATTTATCACAAGAAACAAGCATATGTTTTCATAGATTAGTGAAAGAACTATTTGATAAATTGTCACTGTTTGTTGAATTGTTCTTGCTTAATAAATTATAATTGTTTGATAAGTTGATACTGGTTGATATAAAGAGTTGGTTGATCATGTTTGAAGATTCATTTAAAGAGAAGAATTGTTGAAAGAATATATTTTGTTATCGCGGTTAGCGAGATGATTCCACGGTTAGCAGAGATTAAGTTGAGGTTATCGGCTATCTTTTGTGCCTCGCGGTTGGCGGGATGCCTCACGGGTAGCGGGATGCCTGGCGGTTAGCCAGATGCCTCACGATTAGCGGGATACCTCGCGGTTAGCGAGATGGGAAGTTTGCGCAATTCGCGGTTAGCGAACAAATCCTTTGCAAAGGCTCTGTTGGTTAGATGGAGGAAGTCCACGGGTAGCGACAAACTCATGAGCAATTGGAAAAGTTGTTTTTGTTGAAATATAGGGTTGTCTTCATTAGAGCTTGTTTGAGTTGTTTTGGTTTTGAAGGGCTGTATAAAAGAACCTGTGTTTGAAAATAATTAAGGAACACTGTTTGTATATGTAAAATAGTGTGGTAGTAATTAGAAAACAAGCTAAAAAGTGTGAGTGCGGGGTGGAAAGTGGGGGCTGGCTCACGTTTTCAGTCAAGGATGGGTGGTCTCAATTAGTCAAGAAACTCTCCACTCCCTCTTATTAAGAGAAGTGAAATTAGAGACTCGTCGTGCCAAGAGTTGAGATATTTCAAATCTATGTGCCCACAAGATTATTAGTTAGTTTAGACTAAGTCTCATATCATATTTATGGTTTATGGATGGCGGATGTGCCTCTTAAACGTGGGGAAAAGATGTTGTTTATGGATTGTAAATATGTCAATGGGATTTCATCTTTATGTTAGGAAACAGCTTTCATTCAAATCTTAGATTTATCGACCTGACTTGTGGCATATGACCCTTATAGCCACGTAAATGATGGATAGAGGACTTCCTCTCTTCTGTTGCTCGTATCTCTACTTTGTGGAAATGGAGTAGGGTGTTGTCAACGGAAAAGGAGAATAAAAGAAGGCCATCTATCAAGTTGCCCCAATCTTCTCGGGGTTGGGGACCTCACAATATGGTGTGCGTTTAGAGAGAGGTGAGTAGAGAGTAGAGAGTGTGTTGTTTTGTGCGTGCTACTGTGATTTTTTGTAGTGTAAGAGAGAGAAAGAGAGAGAGAGAGAGGAGCAATGGCTATCGGCCAATCTTTCATCCACTAACTCTGCCCAAACCCACCTTGAACAGCGGCCTATAATGCAACGACCTTCAATCGGATCTACTTGCTTATGTGCCTGCCATTTGTCTTTAAGGTCCATCTACAAAAGAGCTTACCCAATCTCTAAAGGTAACCGCATCATCAAAGCGAACTAGAATTCAGTAAATTGGCCACCTAAGTGTCAATTTGCTTGCTCCACAACCAGGCAACCTGCAGATTCCTCTAATCATTTGCCTCTGTAAACTATGGGTGCCCAACAATAATTAGCCTACTGCTTTGCCATCATAGTCCCCAACTCCTTTGAGCACCCACCATAGCTTGCAACATTAACTTGTTGGCTGCACGTCCTTGCCATCAAACAGCGCTACCAACGTTATGCTTACTCAACGATGGTTGGAGCAATGAAGGTGTGGTAGCGTCTTTGTGATGTAGCCGAGAGGTGCAAGGGGAATGCTACAAGTTGTTGGCCGAGGTTCAAAGGTTCTGCTTTAACGTCTTACTCCTCACTATCTCAGACGATAACCCTTAGCCATAGCCTTTGAATATGCTAGTGGCCATTCACACTCTTGTTGGACGGACACTTCCCTGTCAGTCGTATGCACAAATTTATTTATTTTTTGTTTTGACAAGGTTGTATGTACATAAAATTTTTGTGGTGTTGACGGGGTCTAGACACTATCCAGAAAAGTTCTCTGTGATAAGACCGCCCATCACTATGAGCACACATACAGGAAAACAAAATGTAATATATGCATGATCTACCCCATTAGCTAAGAAGAAAGTAGCCTTGAAATTTTGAACCAATGAAGATAATAGAAAAGGAGATGACAACGATACAAAAAATGAAGATGATGATGTGGGGAATGTTTCCTCATCAAAGAAAAGATTTGTGAAGAATGACTTCATTTTAAAAATGAAGAGGTGCTTTGCAAATCAAGTGGCAAAGAAAGTCATAGCAAAGGACTATTTTTCATCAAAACCTTGCAACAAATGCGGTAGGAAGGGAAACCCTCCTTCTTGATGCTACTCAAATGGAGGCAGTAGTAGTGGAGAAAGCAGCAACAGTAATAACAGCACCAGAAGCCACGAAGGGAAGAGACCTAACAAAGGATCAGTTCACATGGAAAAACAAAGAAGATGAAGGCAAGAACAAGCTAGTCTTTTATGAAGACCCATTTTGAAGATGCAGCCTCTCTACTTGTAGGGGAGGGCTTTTTCTTGTGTGGATTCTATTAGCGTGTGTGGATATTACCATCCTATGTGGATACTAACTTATCATCTTGTGTGGATATTGCATCTTCAATACTTTGTCATAGTCCAAACCTCAAGGGGAGGATTGTAAAGTGTGAGCTTTGTCCTAAAGTGTGAGTCAAGGAGAGGAGAGTGGAGTTACCCCACATGCTATGGAGCAGGGCTGTAGAGCTACTTAAAACTCATTTCATGAATGAATAAACATAATTCTATTTTGCACTACATGCTTGTATATGGTGAGCTTGTGCAAAGCTAAGTCAGTACTCAAGATTGTGTTTATGAGTCCAAGCTAATTCTATCTTGGAACCTAATTCACTTGAGTGACAATCTTGCTTACACACACACACACATTGACACTATGTTTCTCTTTCATCCACCCTAGCGAGCACGATCCCAATCCTAACAACACTAACCGTATAGATGAGCTTAACAAAAAGAAGAAGACCTAGGAAACACCTTCAATCTAAACAAGCCCCAGGTAAATGACCCTTTTGTCTAAGGCTAAGCGATGTAGGTGATCCTAGTCTTGTAGTAGCGATGCTACCATGAGAAACACGACACATGAGTTCAATCACAATAGCACCTTACTTATGCACAAACAATCTTTTCCAAGCAGCTGGACTGTACAAGGTCTCTACCCATACACGTCTACCATACACTATCCAAACCACTTTATGATCTAATTCCAAAACCATAAACCATAATCCAATAACTTCACACGGGTGAGCACTCCACCCAACTCAGGTGAGGCCCAACCAATCCTGCATAACCACTTTAGAACATAACATGGCTGCAAAAATTTCGGCAACATAACCATATCCAAAAAAACCAGGAGCCACACCAGCTTCGACCACAAAACCACAACCATAATCCATGAGGGAATCTTAGGCCTTAACCACCAATTATATTTATATTGAATCAACTCCTACACTTGGAGTTTGACATGACCACTTTAGTCAATCAAAAGTCCACACACATAGCTCTTGAGACATGAACTTTTCATGCATAAAATATGTCCAACCAACCACTAAATATGATATAAAAATCCAATTTCGACAACATCCAACCATGCAAAGTCAATGCATCATATTTGCACTTCACTCCTCTAGCACATAGAGCTAGTTTTGACCCAGAAAAGTGGAAAGCACTCATAACCATGCACATGAGGCATCCACATCAAATCATAAGGTTCCATACATCATATGATAACATTCAATCACCATAAACATGATGCAAAACAACTCCAACCTTTAGATCAAACATAAACCATAACTTCACACATATGCAAAAAAACAACTTTTTGGCATTTTTGGGAGCATGCATAACATGCAAATGAAAGTATTTGACCTAAACCAATGCATCAAGCTCAGCTTCATAATATAGACTAGCACTCTATCACATCACTTTACCCATAAGAAAGCTACTTTAGTCATATTTGCATATGTGGTTCGGATTGACTAACCATATACCCTCACATAAGTTTATGGGCATCTAATGACTGAAATCAACTCACCAAAACAAACCACAAATCATACATAAGCGGCTCGCTTAAATCACGATGTCATATGGTACTCCCCCTTGCTAGGACCCCTACACGCGTGGGTAAAACTGGTTATGGAATGATCAATAACTCCAATCCCCAAGGTGATAACAGTGAGCTAAATACATTTATCATCAAGATTTTCAATTGATTAAGTGGGTTTTCCCATCCGGTGAATCTATATAGTGGTTTTTTCAGAGATACCCCCGGGGGGTCTATGCACCAGATATACAATTTACACCTTTGTACAATTTTCAATATACATCAGAGTTGCTGAAGCATTTGCATAGGGGAGGATCTCTCAGCACCCGGCCAAGCATGGAGTTTAGGCCATGATCCGGATTGCATCCAAAGGTACCTAGCGACTAGTGCTATCCCTAAATGGGTGTTATGAATGAGAGCGTACTCAAGAAAAATATAACATTGTGGAGGGTGAATATATGTGAACACCGCATTCGAGAAGAGAGAGAGAGAGAGAGAGAGAGAGAGAGAGAGAGAGAGAGTATAGTGGAGGATGAAATAGAGTGCACAAAGACGTGAGAGAATGACAATAGAAAATCTTTAAATGCCCTATCTAAATAAAACAAGCAACCATGTATTAATGCAATGACAAAAATCTGGGTATACCATAACATCGAAACAAGTTTATGACAAAATAACTAGCAGAGCATCAGACCCTGTGTAGGGATCGACCGGTCCACCCATCCACATCCGCTCTACTACGGTCATAGATAATTTCACTTGGTCGGGAACAAGTTAGAACACCTCCACCCTACATGAGCCAGACATAAGCTGAGGCCCCTTCGCCTCCCTCCATGAAGCCGAGCTTTGAAAGGATCCCAAGTACCAGTAGGTGGTAGGGTATCAACACCAACCATACTAGTTTAGGCGTCACACGTCTTTGATGCCTAGCACCGAGTGTTTAGGCAAAGCCAAGGTAAAATCCCCAATGCGTTAGCCATGTAGGTCATTCAACCCCCAACGCACTAACCGTGGTAGATGAGCCTAACATAAAGAAGAAGACTTAGGCAACACTCCCAATCCAGCAAAGCCCCAGTTCAATGAGCCTTTTTCCTAAGAAGTGTAAGTGATGTAGGTGATCCTAGTCTTGTAGCGACGCTGCCATGAGCAACATAATACATGATTCCAATCACAATAGCACTTTCCATATGCACAAACAATCTTTCCCAAGCAGTTAGACTATACAAAGTCTCTATCCTTACACGTCTACCATAAACCATCCAAACCACTTTATGATCTAATCCCAACACCATAAACCATAATCCGATCACTTCACATGGGTGGGCACTCCACCCAACTCGGGTGAGGTACAACCAATCCTTCATAACCACTTTAGAACATAACATGGCTACAAAAATTTTGGCAACATTTCGGCACCATAACCATATCCACACAAAAAAAAAAACCAAAAGCCACACCGGCTTCCACCATAAAATCACAACCATAATCCATGAGGGAATCTTAGCCCTTAGCCACAAATCATATTCACAATGAACCAACTCCCACACTTGGAGTTTGACATATCCCCTGTAGTCAATCGGAGTCCACACACATATGACTCTTAAGACATGAATTTTTCTTGCTAAAAATAAGTCCGACCAGCAACTAAACATGATATAAAAATCCAATTTTGACAACATCTAACCATGAAAAGTTTATGCATCATATATGCACTTCACCTCTCTAGCACACATGGCTAGTTTTGACCTAGAAAGGTGGAAAGCAATCATACTCATGCACATGAGGCATACACATCAACCCATGAGGATCCATATATCATATGATAATATTCCATCACCATAAAAATGATGCAAAACAGCTCCGACCTTTAGGTCAACCATAAACCATAACTTCACACCTATGCAAAAAACAACTTTTTGACATTTTCGAGAGCATGCATAACATGAAAATGAAAGTATTTGACCTCAAACTGATACATCAAGCTCATATCAATAATATAGACTAGTACTCTATCACATCACTTTCTCCTTATGATACTCACACAACCAACGGTAACCCAAAAAGAAAGCCACTTTAATCATATATATCTATGCAGTTTCGGTTGACTAACCATATACCCTCACATAAGTTTATGGGCATCTAATAGTTGAAATGAATTCACCAAAACAAACCATGAATCATACATAAGCGGCTCGGTTAACTCACGACGTCATATGATACTCCCCCTTGGTAGCACCCCTACACGCGTAGGTAAAACTGGTTATGGAATGATTAATAACTCGCATACCCCAGGTGATAAAAGAAACCTTAATACATTTATCATCAAGTTTCATAAAGATTTTCAATTGTTTGAGTGGGTTTGCCCATTCGGTGAATCTATATAGTTGTTCTCCAAGGAGCCTGGAGTCAAAAAAATTGGAAGTGCATTGGGCAACAAGCTGTTTTTTGACCATATCTCTTAGCTCCTGCGTGATTTTCACATGACACCAAAGAGAGAAAATGTTATAAATAATGTGTTCCATCTCTCGTATAAAGGGTTCAGGCTGATTTATAACGGTTTGTGGGTTATGAACAAAACATTGTTCCTACCTCTTTTATGACGTGAAACGAAAAGCGCTTTTTATGCATGCATGTGATCATAAACACCTCGTGTGCATAAATCAGCATGTTAAACATGATGAAATAATCATGGGGCAACTTCATACGTACTCGGTAAATCCATACATGCACTCATATACGAAAAAACAATCACCGAGAGGGTGACTATTTAGGAAAACAACATAGAGAGAGCTTCCGGAGAGCGCGTACACTGTGAAACGAGAGAGGATATTAAGCAAGTACAGAGAGAATATCCTTCTTCTTCCCGTATACGGCAGAGAAGAGCTTATGGAGATGGTGATGAAGAGCTTGCACCACTCCGTATAATAGATACGTATAGCCTTGTGGTAGTAGACACAACAGACGGCACTAAAAATTGAGCACTAGTTGTCAAGCACTGCAACAAGCCAAAGTGATGCCCAAGCCAGAAAACTAGTGCTAGATTTTGGGCTAGGAATAGCTGCAGCTTTTTGTGAACTTTGCTAAAAACATACCTTCACTTTTGGTGGTCAACTCTCCCACTTACCATCCAATTTTTATAGTAAAAATTGACCGATTGAACAGTATCCGGCCAACTAATGCAACCTTAGCTAGACTATGCCGCATTGTGATGTCCCGACATAATTATGACTTTCCTGTACAGCATCGGTGTATTTACGATACCGCTTTTTATAAAACTAATTCTCGTAAAAATCACGTTTGGTCACGTTTTTGCCCGGGGTGATCATTTTTTAATCCGACGGAGACTAAAATTAATATTTTGATGTTTAGGCCATCCTAAAAAACATATTACTTGTCAAAAATGTCGAAAAGCACGAAAAGCTAAAAATAGTGTTAAAAACAAAAAAAACAAAATTTTCTAAATTTGAACCACGGGTTCCCTTTGTCTACTGGACTAAGAAAGCGGATTCGCTTTTCACTAAAAAACACTAAATATCATGAAAAGCTAAAAATAGCGTAAAAAGCACTCGAAAAGCAGATTTTTACAAAATTGAACCATAGCTTTCCCGAAACACATAGATTAAGGATCCGACCTTGCTTTTTGCAAAAAAGCATCTAAAAGCATGAAAAATCTAAAAATAACGGATTTTTCCAAAACTGAACCAACGTCTGTCTAACCTACTTCAACATGGAAACAACCTTGTTTGTTACTTTAGAACCTTACAATACTATCAATCATGTACCTTAAATTAAAATTTGACAAAATATATATTAAAAGCTAATATTCTTATTATTAAAAGAGACCCAAAAATTGGGGATCTTACATTCTCCAAGAAGCTTGGGGTCCAAAATTTTGACGAAGTGCATGGCACCAAAGAGAGAAAATGTTCTAAATGATGTGTTTCATCTCCGATTTAAAGGGTTCGGGCTAATTCATAATAGTTTGTGATTTATGACCAAAACAGTGTTCCTATCGCTTCTATGACGTGAAACAGAAAGCGCTTTTTATGCACTCACGTAATCATAAACACATTGTGTGCATAAATCAATGTGTTAAAAATGATGAAATAATCATGGGGCAACTTCATACGTACTCGGTAAATCCATACATGCACTCGTATGTAAAAAACAATCACCGAGAGGGTGACTACTGATAAAAACGACATAGCGAGAGACATGATGATGGCTATGGAGTTTAGAGCTTCTCACCATGCTTTAGAATCGATTGGGGGCTTTCAAAAGGCTTCTTGCTTTGCCACAAGAGAGCGGTGATGAGAGCTACATAGAGGTTTACACCATGAGAACTTCCGGAGAGCGCGTACGCCGTGAAACGAGAGAGGAGATAGTAAGCAAGTAGAGAGAGAGTCTCCTTCTACTTCTTCTTTCCGTAAGCAAGAGAGGAGCTTATGGAGATGGAGATGAAGAGCTTGCACTACTCCGTATAATAGGTAAGTATTGCCTTGCGGTATTTTATAGGCACTATACAAGATCGGAGTGAGCCCCAAGGCAAAATCTAGCGCTAGTTTTTGGCCCAAGAATAGTTACACAGCTTTTGGAACTTTGCTAAAAACATGCCTTTGCTTTTGGTGGTCAACTCTCCCACTTACCATCCAATTTTTACAGTAAAATTGACCAATTGAACAGTACCCGGCCAACTAATGGAACCTTGGCTAGACTATGCCGCCCCATGATGTCCCGACATAATTATGACTTTTTTGTACTCCCCCAACGTATTTGCGGTACTTCTTTTATAAAAATAATTCCCGTAAAAATATCATTTGGTCTCGTTTTTGCTCCGGGTGGTCATTTTTAAATCAACGGAGACTAAAATTAATATTTTTATGTTTACATCCTAAAAAGCGCATTGCTTTTCAAAAACGCTGAAAAGCACGAAAAGCTAAAAATAGCGTAAAAAGCAAAAAACAAAAAATGAACCACGGGTTCACCTTATCCACTGGAATAAGAAAGCGGACTCGCTTTTCACTAAAAAAACATTAAAAATCATGAAAAGCTAAAAAGAGTGTGAAAAGCACTCGAAAAGCAGAATTTTACAATATTGAACCATAGCTTCTCTGGAATACGTAGATTAAGGATCTGATCCTGTTTTTTGCAAAAAAACACCTAAAAGTATAAAAACATAAAAAAAGCTAAAAATAGCAAATTTTTCCAAAATTGAATCAAACGTCAACGTGACCTACTGGAACATGGAAACGGTCTTGCTTTTTACTTTAGAACCTTACGATAGTGTCATTCAAGCATCTTAAATCCAAAATTTGACGAAATAGATATTGAAATCTATTTTCTTATTTTTAAAAGAGACCCAAAAATTGGGGATCTTACAAATTCCATCATTCCCTGTGTGTACCTTAGATTTTTGACAGATCTTTCATTTTTTCGTTTGGACTTTGTACGACCTAGATACGACAGGTTTATCTTCCGGGCCACTGTCGTATTTAGGCCAAAATTTGATGTCATCTGTTTGCTTTCAAACTTTTTCTATGAGTTCCTTCTATTATGGCATTTTGTCATTTGTCTTCAGATTCTCCATTTCTTTGTTAGATTTTTTATAAGATTTTAAGGAAGAAAATCTTGAAGATACTAAAAAACGAGAAAAATTCTCAAAATTGAGCTAAATTAAGCCAAAATCAATCCAAAAATTTACCCAAAATTAGGTAAATTATTCTTGGCTTAGAAAAATAAGAATTTTTCTATGTACAAAGTATTTTAAGCCATCTTGGTCTATTTTTGTGTTTTTTCTCAATTTTTTGACCAAGAGTGACCGCATTATTAGCTACAAGGCATGAAAAACTTTTTTTATGGAGTATATAAAGAGTATGGGGTTATTTTGGCCTTTTTCATGTTCCCCTTTACTTACTTTTAAGGCATTACTTAGCATTTTTCAAAAAAATCCAGCCGCAATAAAGCAAATAAGGTTTAAGCAGATTCTAAAACAATGCCTAATAATCTATATAAACTTTTTTGCCTAAGTTTTTTCATGTCTTTTGACATGTCTCCCCCCTCTTTTGTCTGAGTCCTCCTAGACGAGTTGAAAATCATGGGTTCTCTCCTTAGTGCATTGGTGTCGGGGCATTGCATTCAACCTTTCCACGCACTAGTCGGGTAGGCTACATCCTCAAATTGACACATTTATGTTAGTTTTAATTCTCGCTAGGATACATCATCTGATCGCGGCGATCCGCCAATGTTGGTGTCGTTGCCCAAGACGTAGGACTTACATTAGCAGAGGAAGTGGTGGTGGTGTTCTTCTTTACCCAGTGCCCAAGTGTTACAATTCATTACATTTATTTTTAGGTAGAAGATTAAGTGAGGCTTGCTGATTTCTCAAGTAGATGGAAAAGTCGTGTGTTCTCTTTTGATTGCATTATAGGGTAGGACAACCTTCATTGTTGGTTTTAGTGCATTGTGCATTGAGTCCACCGTTTGAATCTTATTGTAAATTGTGTTTGGTAGGCGCTTGTGATAAGTAGGGACCATATTCAAAAATTCCGCTATCATCTACCTCACTATCACTTCTTTTTACTTCATTCAATTTTATATTTTGTTATTTTTTATTTAGATTAGATGTAGGAGAAGTAGTTAGGGTAACATTACATTTTGGTGTTTCTTGGCCTAGCCAAAGTTGTTTTTGGATCCTATATTGTGGCTTTTGATGGTAAAGTGACTGGACTACTAGGCGGAAACTCCCTTCACGGCACTGGTGGCGACTCCCAGCCACTACTGCACACCTTATCAACCAAGCACTCCATGTACCTCCTCCGGGAAATCATAATTTGCTTCTCAAAACCAAAGCTATTGATAATGACAAAGCCTTCGTCAAGCAGCAAGGCCATAAATTCACTTATAAGGAATTGGTATATTTAGAGACAAAGTTGCCACTTTAGTTGATGTCTCAGTTTATCAAGGTGCAGAAGCCGCCAAGGTACACATAGCAAAATTTGCACATTGTGGTAGTCATGGCCATGGGGATTTCTGAGCAAAGGGTAGTGCGCTGCAACTTAGAAAATTACATCCTTGAAAATCTGGTCAAGGCCAACCTCAAGAGCAGCGAGAGGAACAAAACATGCATGAATGCATGGCCAATGCTTATCAAGATAGCATACGAACCCCTAGGAATGATCGATGAACTGTCATAGGTCGACTCACAAATTGACCTTTTGCACAAATCAAAGCATGCGGTCCAGATGGTAGAAACTCCTTCATTCGAACCTAGCACAAAGAAGACACGAGGAGAAAGATCTAGAAAGCAGGCATCAGACACTAAAAAGACAAAGATGGACATCAAGCTCAGTGGCGAAATGAAACCCAAGAACAGAGACACCCCGTCAAAATTCCAAACCACGGTGGCTGAAGAAGATGAGGATGAAGGGGATGATTTTACCATACCACTAATGCAGATCAAGCATAGATCAACTGAGGTGAAAGACCAAATTCTAATCTCCCAGACTCAAAGATCTATGGAACAAGCATAGAAAATGAGAGGAGAACAAAAGCAAAACTTGGCCGAAGAAAAGAGAAAGGTAGAGGCATCAAGTGAGGATGCGAATGACGAAATGAGGAAGATCATGACAAAACTCTAGAGAAAAGGAAATCTAAAAGACTAGAAAATATTAAGCAATACAAAATCAAGACAGATGCAGATAAGGTGGAACTTGCCAGCACCATGCAGCAACATATCCACAAGGTCCTAAAGTGCAAAGCGAAGTAAAGAGCTCAAGAGAAATTTAAAAAGAAAAAGACCGACGACCTCGAATCCTTGGATGACTCCTCAAGCAACAAGGACAAAGATGATGAAGAACTGCCAGGGGAGGAGATGGGTGTGGACCCTCTCAAAATCCACACAGAGATTGGGCCATTCCTCTCTCCCAAGGCCACCATCCCTCCTCTTGCTCAAGAGTCAACGGATGAAGCTGAAAAGAAAGACACAACTCAAGAGCAACAATCTCTAGAGTAGCAGGGTCTTGAAGAAAAAGAGAAGGAAAATTCTCAAGAAAAGAAAGACACTCAGCAACAGCAGATCCCTCCAAAACAACAAGAGTCTGAGCATCAACAGGAAGACCATAAAGACAAAGAGCTTGAAAGCACAGAGCAGTTTCCACCCAAGGAGCCAGAGCAAGAGAAGTGAGAGTAAGCATCCAAGGAGAAAGAGCGGGAGGTTGGCACCTCTCAGCAACGAAATACATCAAAAAGAGGGCTAGTATCTCCACGCTCAAGGGCTATCATTGAAGATGGAACTAGGCTTTTTCAGGATTTTGAGCACTTAGAGCACATCAAGCTATAGTTCAAGTGCCAAAGAGCTATCACAAGCATAAGGGAGCTAGATCTGAAGGATGCCAAAGCAGAATCACTAACATTGAAAGAAGAAATCTAAGGCTCCTGCAATAAGTGGAAGAGCTTGAAGACAGACAAATACAGCTTAAGGAAGAGCTGACAAAAGAAAAGCAAGACATCGCTTACTATTACAAAAAAGTTCAAGATTATACTGCAATGAACAGCTAGATGTAAGAAAAACAGTGGCGACTGGAAGAGAAGCTAGAAAAGGAGTAGTAGAAGAATGTGAAGCTCGGGGAATCTTATGGTGTAGTCAAAAATAAACTGACATAGCTCTTAGCAATGCAAGACACACCTACGCCATCTTCAACATCATCAGCTCCAATGGAAATTTTAGAAGAGTTGAAGGCTGCCAAAGAAGAACTCGCACAAGAGAAATACGACAGACAGATCCTAATTGCAAGACATAGGTCTATCCAGGTCCAAAAAGATGAATACATTACACATCTAAAGGAGCAATTGGCAAGGGCATAGGCCAAGTTAGCAGATTAAAAGGCTGAATATGCATTCCATCAAAGCCAAAGCAATTGTGACGGATCAACTACTACCAACAATTGAGATAGAGTTTACACGGGCAAACCTACCCCCAGTAGAGATGTCAAGCACATCTACTAAGGGAGGTTTCCAATACTTTGAAGCCGCTGAAGAAACACAAGATGCCAATGATGACATCAAAAGATGGATTTTAAAGGTGCAAGATCCCTCTCATCAAGAATTCATGCAATATGAACTCAAGGTACTAGAATCAACCACCCCTTAATGATCAAGCCAGATGAAGTGGTAAAGTATTTTGGCCATGACATGATTCCACTACCACTCATGAAGCAAGAGTCCATGATGTGGAAGAAGACGCTACTTTCCACTCTTGAGCCATACCAAAAGGGAGATTACAAAGACGTTCCGATGACATTAGATTAGGCACTTGCAATTCTAGAGAATCAACCCCTATGGCAAAAGAGATGGCTCAATAAGCGACCACAGGATGAGATCATATATAGGAATGCACTGCAACATCTCAGGATTGACCCAGTGTTGTGTCCTATCAATAGAAGGCGATCTTGGGACAACTACTATGCCTCGCAAAGAAAAAGGCCGTTGGTACTAAATTGCCCAGTCATATCAAAGTTGACCGAAAACTTTCCACCTTCAAAACACTATATGGTTCATACACTATGAGGGGTAATAACACAGATGCACAATGTCCCAGATATCACTCGTCAGATGTTGGTAAAAAATGCCAAAATGCTTATTACTTGCATCAATGCATTTAAGGACATCAAGGAAGCAGAACACCCATGGCAGGTGTTCTTGGAGGGCACAAGAGGTTTATGTTGGAATACGAAGACAGAAATTCTCAGCCGCAATGTGATCATGGGGGTGTATGCTCATGTCATGTTCCTGCCCTCACAGTACCTACATTCAAAGAGGCATTCATGACAGGGTTCTTTGAGATGGATCCTACCATCTTCAACCACGTGACAAAGGATCTTCTTGCCCATCACATCGCCTATCAAAGCGCCATAATGAACAACCCTTTCAAGGAGTTGGCAACCCAAATGAAGATAACGGCGCAAGCAGACAAATTCAATCTTCTCACAAAGATGCTGAAAAGAAGGACATTTGACTACTAAAGACTCCAGCAAATCAAAGTGAAGACCAATTTCTCAGAGCCAAAGACAAAGACCAAGACCAAGTTTGCACGAGGGCGTGCAAAGACTAGGAAGGAGGGAATGTTGACAGTTGGACCAGACGGGTGCCCTCCTAGTTGACCCCTTCTTCATGAGCCCTAAATTTTGATGTCCCATCAATATTTTTTCGAGAAATCTTTGTCATTAATTGAGAGTCTCTGATTGTAGTTAGACAATCTTTGAGTCAGTTTATGCCGAATCTAAGTTTCAAAGTATGTAAATGAGTCTAAGCCTTGTAAAGTCGGCCACTGGCCAAGAAAGCTTAGGTATAAAGCTCATTTTTTGTAAGTGGAAAAGGACACTTATTATTATCATAAGCTTTATGAGTTTTGGAGTGTACGACTGAGAATGGCTACTCTCACGTGCTTTGTAATTAATCTATCTTGAGCTCTGGTAATCTAATTTGGATTCCAAAACTTGCATTGTGTTCCTTGTCTACTGCTCTTTCATCTAAGTGTAATCATTGTCAATTCTAATGTGGTTAACGTTTGTGTGTTAGTTAGCAAGATAAATCGACTGTTTTGAGTGCATTAATGGTTATTTTTTTATGTTTCAAACGTAGGAGAGTGTTCCTAGACCAGAGGGCGATCTTCCTTGTATGTTCTGTTTCAATTTTCAGGACCTTGATCATGATGGATCGTGATTTTGGTACCTCATCGGATTGTGACCAAACTTGGTAGGATAGTGCCCCTAGGTTTCTTAGCCTCCTCATAAAGTTTCATAGCATTTGGACTTTGTTTGAGTGCTAAAGTGGTGTGATAATTGAGTGCAGTGACATAAGACATATACAATTTTTTAGGTTTAAGAGTGATAGATTTATTAGTGCGAGAGATGGCTTTGTTTTGTAGGTTCACTTCTTGAGGTTGACACGCTCAAGAGTCTCCGTGCCCCATCCGAGTTGCTTCCCTGAGTATTGACATTATGTAAGTGCCAGATAGCTATGCTAAAGACGCCATTATGACGATCCGCTAACACCCATTGATGGATCATAATCTATTTTTGAGCATCCCTCAATGTTCTAAGGAAGTTATAGCAAAATCTTGAGGCTTAAGACATGATTTTCTCTCTAAATGCTAAAGATAGAAAATACTTTCTTATGCCTAAAGTGGAGTTGCAAAGATAATGGGAATGGTCATGCCAGCTAGATAAGCAATATGTTTTTATGAAAGCCACTAAGGATGGATCTATGTGATTAAATTTTGTTTTAAATATGATTGAATTTAGGGTAGGGGACTTAGAAATGTTCACGAGAGATTTAGATACTTGAAGGAGATCAAAGGTCCTTTGCATAGTCAATAACAAATAAGATTTCAAGGGATAGGTAATGGCATCAATCATGCTTTTACAATTTTTCAATGCTTTTTGTGAGAATTGTGATTGGCATGTATTTTTCAACTCATATTCTTTGAGAAAATAGAAGTGCTTTCCAAAAAGCGGATTTTTTTTTCAAAAAATTACGTATGCTTTTTGATGTTTTCTTGAAGTGGACAATTCATAATCAAGAATCTATCCTCAAATGTGTAATTCGAATATATTAAATGCTTGTTTTTCAATGTCAACTAGTTTGCAAGCTAAGTATAGCATGCAACCTAAGTTTAGGATAAGAAGGTGAGAGGAGGCTATTGAAAGAAGCCAAAAAGCTCAAAAAAAACAAGAGAAAGGAGGGGTATTTTGCATGCAAGTTATTCCATGAAGTATGCAATCACACCTACAACAATACCACTTCACAAAAATATCCATAACCCACACAATGGTTGTTAGAATCTTGCAAACCGAGAATCAAATGAAAGCTCTCTTTGAGATCAATGTGATTACGCTATTATTTTAATTTTTGATAAGATCTTTTATTTTTATTAACAACATCTTTGTGCAAAAAATATTATCACAAGTCTTGGAGAAGATGATCAAGTTTACATGCAGGCCATGCATGAAAGGTTTGTAAGTATAGCTCTTGCCATAGAAAAAAGCAATAGTTTTCTATGTTTTTATGATGCTTCTATAGGGTGAAGAAGAGATTGTAAGGAAGAAAGAAAATGACACTTTTTTAATGTGATAACTCTTTGTGAGTCTACAATTTTGATCAAACAAGGCCAAACTATTGGCTTAATGAGAGAAAGCCAACTTGTTGGCACAATGACGTATGATAATCATGTCTAGATTTGCTGTAATCTTGAAGTAATACAAAACCCCTATGGAGGATAAAAGGCCAGGGTCCCTGGCCACGAGCTCTACCTCTAAGAGGGATAGAGAATGCACATCTATTGCTCCACCAAAACCACCCTTATAGAGCCAACCCTCACTACTACTATACATAGGAACCCTTTTGTTGTACTTCTAGTGTAATGGAAATGGCCTATGAACATTGAGAATAGCAGAATTAAGAGACTATAGTGAGCATTTTTAAAAAACTACTTTGAGAACATAGAGGGTGAACTTAGTTAGCTGTAGCAGCATAACCATTACACTTAATTAACTTGGCATGAACAATACCTTTGTAAGAGAGAATTAGAGAACCTGACAATACTTGAGGACCGGATTTATGTGGAGCCGGTCCCCCCTCCAAAAGGCTTTTGTATTATAGTTTCTCCCATAATGAGAGACTTGATACAATACAAGCTTTGTGTTCCTTAAAACCTTGATGGTGCAATGAAGATAGAGAGCTTCATGCACCACAATTATGCCTATAATTTAGCTAAATGAAAGCATTAACTTATCCCCAAACTCAGTCCCAAGACCCAAACACCTTCGAAGGTGGAGAGAGATAGCAGGGAATGAGGGTATGGAAGAGGAAGAAGAAACGTTCATATGAGAAAGAAATGGTTCCTCACTTATCATCACTCTTCTTGCTTAGCATAGCATAATAGCATAGTAATGAAGATGGAGAAGATGGCAAGATTAAGCATTGAAGCATGGCTCCTGGTTGGATTTGCATTCCATAGCCAAGAGTGTTGGTGTAGGCTCCCAACTTCTCAACAAGCTTGGAGAAGGAGATGGACTTCTTTCACTTTCACCAAGTGAGAATGAGCTTGTGAGTGTGTGTAAGAGAGAGTATACCCCCCAAGCACACCCCAAGCACACCCCAAGCTTGCTTTGGTTGACCCCTCCTTGTATTGTAGCTCATGCTTGCATTTGATTGGACCCCTACAAGCCTAGCCAATCACATGCATAGTGCATATCAAGCAGCCATGCTAGCATTAGGACAAGTGTCCTCCTTTCCCCTTTGAGAGAGATAACTTGATGTTACCATATACAAGTGTCCTCCTTTACCCTTTGAGAGAGATAACTTGATGTTACCATATACATGTGGTAGTAATGTGTGTGAACACACTAGGACCGCCGGGGCACTTTTTCCCTCTTTAGGAGGTATTTTCCCCCGTGCATTGTATATACGCCCATCACTAGGGCTATCTATCTTTCCATTGCACACTAAGAAACACACTCTCTATTGTGTGCCTTGAGCTTCCTTCGTCTTCTCCAAGCTGTCTGCGTTTCTTTGCAACCCTAATTCCAACAATTGGTATCAGAGCAGGTTGCATCCTCCCGGGCTTAGTCGCCACCTGCTCCAATACACACCTCCTCACTTTCTCCGATTTCAGTGAGCTTTGTTTGGTGAGCGTTTGCAGGCAGTACTGCACATGCTATTTCGTCATTTTGTGCAAAATTTCTGTCAGTGTCATTTTCTGCATAACAGGTGCCTTATAGTCTTCTACGGTTTGTGCTATATAGCACGTGTTGTTCCCGCTCCGTTTCTCCTATTTTCGGGCAGTTTTCACATCAGGTGCAGCATTTACCATGGCTACCAACAACAACACAGATGTGTTCAAAATGTTTGCTGCAGCTGAGGACGGGTTGGATGGGGACAATTACCCTATGTGGGCTTATATGATGCAACACGTTCTTGTGTCAAAGGGTGTCTGGAACATTGTGCAGGGCATTGATGTACGTCCTGGTTCTGAGGATGTAGGCAATGTTGAGGATGTTGCAGGTCTTGCTACAAGGATTGCTGTTGTTAGAGTTGTTTTGCCTACGACATAACAAGCTCATTGGGATGTTAAGGATGCGCAGGCTCATGCATTGATTGCGTTGTCTGTGAAGCGCACCATTGTTCCTCACATCCATTCAACAAAATTTGCAAAACAGGCTTGGGATATTTTGGTTGGTCTTTATGCAAGTCGCAATGAGGCTAAAATTGCTTTGCTGCGTAAAGAGCTGGAGTCGAAGATTGTGCATGAGGAAGATGATATGGACACTTTCCTTGCTAGTGTCAAGGATATCAATGAGCAACTCATTTCTGTAGGTGAAGTCATTTCAGACAGTTCCCTAGTGCAGACTGTTCTTGATGCCTTACCAAATTCTTACCAGACTTTTGCTAGTACTTGGAGACTTATGACCCAAGGAAATCCTGAAGTTGTCAAGTTTGATGCATTATGCACATTGCTGTTGCAAGAGTCACTTTCTAGAAAAAACAGGACTAGGCAGCGTGCAGTTGAACAGGCTTTTATTGCTTCTCAAAGAAAGGGTGGTAACAGCAATGCAGCCACTTCTTATGGTTCTGCTATGAGTGGCAAAAATTCTGTTCCTAATGCTTCTGCTGGCATCAATTCGTCTGGAAATTCTATTGATAAGGGCAAAAAGAAGATGCGTTGCCATTATTGTAAAGCTAATGATCACTTGATAAAGTCGTGTCCTAAGTTGAAGGCCAAAGAGGCTAAGAAGAAAGAGGGTGGTTCCACTGCAAATGCTGGTTCCACTACAAATGCAGCCATTGTTGAGTCTTCTGTGAAAGGAGATTGTAATGCTCATGTTGATGCAGAATGGGCTTTTAGCGCAGAGTGCACTTACAATCTTGTTGTCCATGATGCATGCTTGTCAGTTGTTGCTGCAGATTCACATGTGTGGTATTTCGACAGTGGTGCTACAAAGCACATTACCTCACATCGTGAATTGTTTACCTCTCTTGAGTATGTCCCTCATGGAAATTCAGTCACTTGTGCCAATAATGACTCTTATCCAGTTCAGGGAATTGGAAAGATTGTGCTTACTACTGCTAATGGCAATTCCTTCACACTTGTTGATGCACTTTATGTACCTGGGATCAAGAAGAATCTCTTGTCTGTATCCGCACTTGCTAGACTTGGACTTGTAGTCAAATTTGTGGATGACAGATGTACAGTTCATGATCTCAGTTTTGGTGATGAAATTGTTGCATCTGGCCTCTTGTGATGTGGGCTGTATAAGCTCACTTTGTATGACAAGTGCGGACAAAATTTTGTAAATGCTGCTACAGATTCAAAGGCTATTTTAGATGCAAAACTTTGGCATGCACGTTTTGGTCATCTGAATTTTGCCAGTTTGCTGCGTTTGCAGAAATCTGATATGGTTGCTTCTTTGCCGCCTTTTGAACAACCTGTCAAACATGTTTGTGAAGGTTGTATTTTGGGTAAGATGCAGCGTTCTAAGTTTCCAAAGGATGGTTCAGCTCGGGCCACATGCAGGTTGCAGCTTGTGCATAGTGATGTTTGTGGGCCCATGCCAACTCCGTCCTTGGGAAATTACCTGTACTTCATGAATTTCATTGATGATTACTCCAGGCATGCATGGGTATTTTTGCTTAAAGCGAAGTCCAAAGTTTTTATGTGCTTCAAACAGTTTCTGGCTATGTCTCAAAATGTACTATGGACACCCTCCATTCCGATCGAGGGGGGGAGTATATGTCTCATGAATTCAATGCATTTCTGGCTAGTCGTGGGATGAAACACCAATGTACAGTGCCTTATACACCTCAGCAAAATGGTGTTGCTGAGAGGAAAAACAGGTCACTAACGAAAATGGCACGATGTATGGTCAAAAGTCAAGCTTTGCCACATTATTTTTCGCTTGAGGCCATCATGTGTGCCACTTATGTACTTAACAGGTGTCCTATGAATGCTTTGCAGTCTATTACTCCATATGAATCATGGCATGATAGAAAGCCTTCTATTGAGCACATCTGTGTTTTTGGTTGTTTGGCATATGCTTTGGTGCCACAAGTGCAGCGCAGAAAATTGCATGATAAGGCTGTCAAATGTATTTTTGTTGGTTATAATGCTGAAAGCAAAGGTTACAGGTTGTATCATCCGCAAACAAAACGTATTCTGGTTTCTTGGGATGTAGTGTTTGTGGAAGAGTCTGTTCAACCCTTGTTGTCATGTACTAAAGACAGTAATGTAAGCTCAAAGGACATTCATGACACTTTCTTGCCTCTTTTCAGTGATGGAAATACGAATGTAATTTCCAATGAGGCAAATGTACAGCCTATGGGGGTTTCTGAAAATGTTACAGATCAGCCTATTACTCATGCAGATGTACATGATGTACTTGATGAGGAAAGGGCTGAAAATGAGCAGGCTAGAGGTATGCCAAAATGGCTGGTGCACACTTTGTGTGACAGTAAATTAGATGCACCTTTGTCTAGTCGTACTCGTTCAGGCTCTCGCCATGCATCTTATGCATCAGATTGTTATGCTTTGGCTGTGTCTAGCTTACATGATGTTGAAGAGCCTCTGTCTTTTGATGAAGTACAGAATTCAAAAAATTGGATGGCTGCCATGCAATCAGAATATGATGCACTTATAGAAAATGACACATGGACTTTATGTGATTTGCCTCCTGGTAAAAAGGCCATTGGTACGAAGTGGGTTTACAAGTTAAAATGCAAGCCGGATGGTGAGATCGATCGCTATCAGGCTCGACTTGCTGCAAAGGGTTATGCACAGCAAAAAGGCATTGATTATGAAGAGACTTTTGCTCCCACTTGTCGTATGACTATCGTGCGTTTTCTATGTTCATTGGCATCTCATTTTGGTTGGGATGTACATCAATCAGACATTGTTACTGCTTTCTTGAAAGGTGAAATATTTGAGGAAGTTTACGTAACGTAGCCTCGCGGTTTTGTCATAAAAGGACAAGAGGACAAAGTGTGCAGATATAAGAAGGCTTTGTATGGGTTGAAGCAATCTCCTCGTACTTGGTATGAGAAAGCTGACACTCATTTGGTCAAACTAGGTTTTTGTAACAGTCCAACAGAAAGCACATTGTATGTAAAGCGTGAGGGTGCTGTACTTCTCATTGTGGTTCTTTATGTTGATGATTTGCTGATCATTGGACCAAATGAGAGACATATTGCTGAATTTAAGGCTGATTTGAATGCTACTTTCAAAATGAAAGATTTGGGGTTGTTGCATCATTACTTGGGTATACAGTTTAAGCAGTGTGATGGTGGTATTGCCTTGTGTCAGAAAAGTTACATAGAGACATTGCTATGTAAGTTTGGACTTGAGGATTGCAAACCTATTGCCACTCCCATGGAAACAGGTTTGAATTTGAGTCTACATGATGCTGGCGATCCTGCTGATGTCACTCTTTATCAAAATGTTGTTGGCTGCCTCATTTATGTATGCAACACGAGGCCGGATATTCAGTTTGCAGTCTCACAGGTAAGCAAATTTATGCATAGCCCAGGGTCTAAGCATTGGCAGGCTGTCAAGAGGATTTTCCGCTACCTTAGTGGCACTTTACATCTTGGCTTGTTTTATCCCAAGAGGGGATCATTCCTACCAGACTTACATGCTTTTTCGAACTCAGATTGGGCTGGTTGTTTTGACACGCGAGTGTCCACAAGTGGTTTTTGTTTCATGCTTGGCAGTTCATGTATATCATGGTTGAGCAAGAAGCAACCTACTGTATCCGCACTTGCTAGACTTGGACTTGTAGTCAAATTTTTGATGATAGATGTACGATTCATGATCTCAGTTTTGGTGATGAAATTGTTGCATCTGACCTTTTGTGTTGTGGGCTGTATAGGCTCACTTTGTATGACAAGTGTGCACAAAATTTTGTGAATGCAGTTGCAGATTCAAGGGCTATTTCAGATGCAAAACTTTGGCATGCCTGTTTTGGTCATCAGTCTGCTGCGTTTGCAAAAATCTGATATGGTTGCTTCTTTGTTGCCTCTTGAAGCACCTGTCATGTTTATGAAGGCTGTATTTTGGGTAAAATGCAGCGTTCTAAGTTTCCAAAGGATGGTTCAGTTAGGGCCACATGTAGGTTGCAGCTTGTACATAGTAATGTTTGTGTGCCCATGCAAACTCTGTCATTGGGCAATTACCTGTACTTCATGACTTTCATTGATGATAACTCCAGGCATGCATGGATATTTCCGCTTAAAGCGAAGTCCAAAGTTTTTATGTGCTTCAAAAAATTTCTGGCTATGGCTGAAAATGTATCAAAATGTACTATGGGCACCCTCTGTTCCTATCGGGGGGGGAGTATATGTCTCATGAATTTAATGCATTTCTGGCCAGTCATGGGATAAAACACCAATGTACAGTGCCTTATACACCTCAGCAAAATGGTGTTGTTGAGAGGAAAAACAGGTCACTGACGGAAATGCCACGATGTATGGTCAAAAGTCAAGCTTTGCCACATTATTTTTCGCTTGAGGCCATCATGTGTGCCACTTATGTACTTAACAGGTGTCCTATGAATGCTTTGCAGTCTATTACTCCATATGAATCATGGCATGATAGAAAGCCTTCTATTGAGCACATCTGTGTTTTTGGTTGTTTGGCATATGCTTTGGTGCCACAAGTGCAGCGCAGAAAATTGCATGATAAGGCTGTCAAATGTATTTTTGTTGGTTATAATGCTGAAAGCAAAGGTTACAGGTTGTATCATCCGCAAACAAAACGTATTCTGGTTTCTTGGGATGTAGTGTTTGTGGAAGAGTCTGTTCAACCCTTGTTGTCATGTACTAAAGACAGTAATGTAAGCTCAAAGGACATTCATGACACTTTCTTGCCTCTTTTCAGTGATGGAAATACGAATGTAATTTCCAATGAGGCAAATGTACAGCCTATGGGGGTTTCTGAAAATGTTACAGATCAGCCTATTACTCATGCAGATGTACATGATGTACTTGATGAGGAAAGGGCTGAAAATGAGCAGGCTAGAGGTATGCCAAAATGGCTGGTGCACACTTTGTGTGTCAGTAAATTGGATGCACCTTTGTCTAGTCGTACTCATTCAGGCTCTCGCCATGCATCTTATGCATTAGATTGTTATGCTTTGGCTATGTCTAGCTTACATGATGTTGAGGAACCTCTCTCTTTTGATGAAGCACAAAATTTTAAAAATTGGATGGCTTCCATGCAATCAAAATATGATGCACTCATAGAAAATGACACATGGACTTTATGTCATTTTCCTCCTGGCAAAAAGACCATTGGTACAAAGTGGGTTTACAAGTTGAAATGCAAGCCGGATGGTGAGATCGATCACCATAAGGCTCGACTTGTTGCAAAGGGTTATGCACAGTCAAAAGGCATAGATTATGAAGAGACTTTTGCTCCCACTTGTCGTATGACTACTGTGCGTTTTCTGTGTGCATTGGTAGCTCATTTTGATTGGGATGTACATCAATCAAACATTGTTACTGCTTTCTTGAATGGTGACATATTTGAGGAAGTTTATGTAACGCAGCCTCGCGGTTTTTTTAAGAAAGGACAAGAGGATAAGGTGTGCAAATGTAACAAAGCTTTGAATGGGTTGAAGCAATCTCCTCGTGCTTGGTATGAGAAGGCTGACACTCATTTGGTCAAATGAGGCTTTTGTAACAGTCCAACAGAAATCACATTCTATGTAAAGCGTGAGGGTGATGTACTTCTCATTGTGGTTCTTTATGTAGATGGCTTGTTGATCACTAGACCAAATGAGAGACATGTTGCTGAATTTAAGGCTGATTTGAATGCTACTTTCAAGATGAAATATTTGTGGTTGTTGCATCATTACTTGGGTATACAGTTTAAGCAGTGTGATGGTGGTATTGCCTTGTGTTAGAAAAGTTACGTAGAGACATTGCTATGTAAGTTTGGACTTGAGGATTGCAAACCTATTGCCACTCCCATGGAAACATGTTTGAAATTGAGTCTACATGATGCTAGTGATTTTGTTGATTTCGCTCTTTACCAAACTGTTGTCGGTTGCCCCATTTATGTATGCAACACGAGGCCAGATATTCAATTTGCAGTCTCATAGGTCAGCAGATTTATGCATAGCCCAGGGTCTAAGCATTGGTAGGCTGTCAAGAGGATTTTCGGCTATCTTAGTGGCACTTTACATCTTGGCTTGTTTTATCCCAAGGGGGGATCATTGCCGCCAAACTTACATGCTTTTTCAGACTCAAATTGGGCTGGTTGTTTTGACACGCGAGTGTCCACAAGTGGTTTTTGTTTCATGCTTGGCAGTTCATGTATATCATGGTTGAGCAAGAAGCAACCTACTGTGGCCACTTCAAGTTTTCAGGTTGAGTACAAGGCAGTCTTCACAGCTATGGTTGAGTGTGTATGGCTCAGACGCCTTATGGATGATTTGGGTGTTGGACAGGACACTGCCAACACTATCTACATTGAAAATCAGAGCGCATTGGGAATTGCAAAGAACCCAGTTTTTCATGCTCGCACAAAGCACATTGAGGTGCATTACCACTATGTCGGGGAGAGGCTCTCAGCAGCAAGAGAGATCAGCTTGGCTTATGTGCCAACATAGGACAACCCTGCAGAACTTTTCATAAAGGCATTGTCTCATGAGAAGCTTGAAGCTTTTTGCAAAGCTTTGGGCTTACTCCCCTTTGTGGACTGATCATGTCCTTAGGGCATGGCACTTCCCTTTACTCATGTGCCAGCTCTCGTTCACCACATCACTCCAGGGGGGATTTGTTACCATATACATGTGGTAGTGATGTGTGTGAACACACTAGGACCACTGGGGCATTTTTTCCCTCTTTAGGAGGTTTTTTCCCTCGTGCATTGTATATACACCCATCACTCTAGGGCTCTCTATCTTTCCATTGCACACTAAGTAACACACTCGCAGTTGTGTGCCTTGAGCTTCCTTCGTCTTCTCCAAGCTGTGTGTGTTTCTCTGCAACCCTAATTCCAACAAGCTCTAGGAGTTTCATTGCAGGCATTTCTTTTGGGGCAAGAACGATAGCCATGTCCTTGCTCCCCACACTTAAAGCATTTGTGGTCCTTACAAAAATCTTCTAGCTCTTCAATAGAGATTTTATTTTTATCTTTTAAACTCCCTTCTCCTTGGACCGATTGTTGTTTTTGTTGTTGTGGGAATTGCCTTGGGAAGAGTTTTGGGCATTGTTCTTCCCCTTTGATTCATTTCAATCTTTGTTTTCCATGGGCTTGGCATTCCTTATAGCCCCTTGTAGGAAATTGATGTGCAAACCAACCATAGTGTGGTAGATTTCTTCGGTGATTGAACCAGACCGTTGGGAGTTGACATACTCGGCCGTTTCTTCAGGTAATCCAGCACAAAATTGTTGCTTTTTCTTGGTGAAGTCTATCTTTTGAAAGACATCTGCCTTCATATGTAAATCCCAAAACTTGTCCAAATATTTGTGAATAGACTCATTGCAGAGCAGCTTCAAACTCTGCCATTCGGTAAGTACTTTGTCCTTTGCATCGCTTGCAAGGAATTGCTTCATGATGAGGACTCGTACAATTTTCCATGTCTTTGGGGTTTCGCCATTGCCACGAAGGCTAGCCCACCATTGAGGAGTAGATTTCTAGAAGTGCATAGCTACATGACATAGCTTGAAGGACTTTGTGAATCCCTTGTCTCCAAAGGCCGTGTTGAATTGTTGGATGAAGGCCAATACTTTGTCAGTAGCACCAAAGGTGCCATCATAGGTGAGAAAAGAGATACTCTTTCCTCCCTCTTTGAACTTCTTAAGCTTTTGGGATGTTCTCCAAGCAGGGTAGGATTTGCGATGTCCTCTCCTCTTGTATTCTCTAGGAGAATAGTTGTTGCTTTCATTGGAAGAGGAGGAAGGTGAAGAAGAAGGAGAAGAGGGTGACCTCTTTCTTGCCTTTTTCTTCTTTTGTTTCCTCTCTTCTGTTTTGGAGTGACGATATCGTGCAGCTATGTTTCCATGAAAGGAAAGTGAGTAGAAGGAGGCGAAATAAGCTTCTTTGAAAGCTATGTATTTAGTGATCAGTTGTCAAGGCTTGATAATAAGCCAACTTTAAGCTAAAAGAATGCTAAATGCAAATAAAAAGGGCCAAAAGCTATCTTGTTAATGCTAAAAGAGAGTATTCTTGAAATGGTCATAGCTGGGATTTTATTCATTAGAATTGGAGTACTTGAAGTGCTCTACAGGCTTGATCTCCACTCAGCTTTGGGGAGGAGATTGATCTTCTGCGTTTCTTCTCAGGCTCATCTCTTCTTTGGGTTCTTTAACTTCGCCAGTCAGCAGCTATGTCTTGGGATGCTTATGTCGACGACCATCTCATGTGCGCCTTTCCCATGGGCAATACCATCACTTCTGCGGCTATCATCGGCTAGATGGCTCTGTATGGATGGCTCTGTATGGGCTGCCAGCAACAATTTTCATGAGATCAAGACTGACGAAGTGAATGCTATAGTGAATGCTTTCAATAGTGACGGGGGTGAACTTGCTCAGTGAGGTTTATTCATTGGTGGCGCAAAGTATCTTGTTGTTCAGGGTGACCAGGGCATGGTGATCCGTGGAAAGAAGGGTGTTGGCAGAGTGACTATAAAGAAGACAAATTTGTGCATGGTGTTTGGCATCTATGATGAGCCTGTGATGACAGGGGGTGACTGCAACATTGTTGTGGAGAATCTTGGAGACTATCTTGTTGATCAAGGTTATTAGAACTTTGTATTGTGCAGCATGAGAACATTTTTTGGTGTGGGCAAATAATATAGGATTGGAGAGGTGAGCTTCTGAAAGTTTTTGCTGCTCTTTCCCTCCCCCCAAAAGTGGCATTATGACACGCGGGGGAGATTTAGCGAAAGAAAGAATTATATCGGCATGCCATTGAGCACACCTTGCATACCCATGGGGCACCCATTAGGTGCTCTCCTCTTATTTGAGTGCTTGGCGGGAAATTGACGCCTTTTGATGGGGCTCTAGCAGCACATCAGTCAGTTGGTGGTCAGTGTTTGTAAGGTCTCTGACCCCGACCAAAAAGACCATTGTGTACCATGTAATGATCATAATAGAAAAAGTTACTATTTTTAGCAGTTTTTTGAATTCTGTCAGTGCCATGATGTTTAGAATGTTTTAAAGCTCCCAAATGTGAATTAAAATAAATTTTTCAAATAAATTCCAAAAACAGTAAGTTTTTGGTCACCCGACCCGTCTAGTTTTGATCGTCTCGAAAAACTGCACCCGTACCCCGAATTTGAAAAAATTGCATTTTCGGATCCCGGGGGCTGCTAAATATGGCAGGTACTCGGGCCAGTACATCTTAGTTAGAGCACCGTATAGCAATTTACGGCATCAAAATCCGACTCGTATGACCCATTTTAGCCTAAAATCAATTTTTCCAAAAATTGAGCGGGGAGGTACCGGAGCTCGGGACTGTGTGGGAATAGGTCCCAGGCCACTCTAGATCAGCTTTAGCAGCTAGGGGGTGCCTTCTCTCTTTGTGGGAGTCCTGGGAGATTTTCCAAGCCAGTAACTAAGTGTCAGAGCCAGTTAACCAAGCCAACTCACTTGGTGGGTAGGGGAACTGGACTTGCCAATGCAGAGACTCAATGCTCCCCCAGATGCAAATAGCAAGGCTGGTCGATTTTCAGCCTGTAGGAGCCTATTTAAAGGCCAGTGCACACACACACACACACACACACACACACACACACACACACACACAAGCTCACACACACACACACACCTACACACACCTTGGGGAAGTGTTGTCGGTACACACATCCTTTGAAGGAGAAGCAACGAAGGAGGTGCTGTCGAATTCTCGCCTCAAGAAGCTCGATTAAATCAGAGAATTGAGAGGATTATCAGCCCTTAATCACGGTAACCACGGTTTAATTAATGCTTTCTGCAAATCCTTTTCATTACCATCTAAATTCCTCGTCTATTATGCTTATTCCTAGTCGTAATTCTCTATAATTACTCTCTAATTTCTCTTTAACCATATTCTATTATATAATCATCATCCCATAGCTGAATTATCAGCCCTTCATCACTCTTAATTAATGATTAATGCATGATTAATAGAATTTTCTCTCTCTAGGTAGCATAGTAATTAATCGGTAAGCCGGTAATTGTGTACATTGATGAGAATCACTCTTTCTATCACTCATTAATATTGTAGCTAAATTAAATTTATTTCTCTTATGCATTAAGATGTAATTAAGGAAAAATTAATCCGTCCTTAAGTCTCTAAGAGTTTATTTTTCTCACACCTATGCATAAGGTGAATCTGCACCATCTAATTGCTAGGAAAGAGATTAATCATGATCTCTCTGGTAATTCCATTAGTGAAATCCTATTATTCTTAATCATCTAAGCCGAGTAATTATCTTTAGAGCCGGTTCCCATAGGATTATGTGTCATCCATAATGATTGCTATATGGAAAAATCTAGACCTCTCATATAGGAGGGATTATTTAATGTTGCTAATCTATCAATTGGTTTGTTATGACGCTTGCGGACTTAGCTCTTTTCTCCAAGCTAATTATTTAAAGTAGTGAGTAAAATGGCCCCGGTTAAGAGAACTCGCTTCGGTGGTGCCCACGACCGCGAGGCGGGAACAAGCAATGTCAATGGAAAGGGAAAAGCTCCCATGGACGAACAAATACCGGCCATCTCACGGGCCATTGACGAAGAAATAGAAGAGGTAGGTCATAATTTTATTCAAGTCGTTTGAATTAACATTGCACACGTTTAGTTAGGAATGAACATATCCCCAAAACATGTTGGAGAAATCCGACGGAAACCTCGGCACTGAACTCATTTGTACATTAAATTCTAAAGTAGGAAAGAAATGATTGATGGGTATGTTGTTTGCAATAGGAAAGACTGTCTGCTAGGGAAAATTTAGCTCTGACATGTTCATTTTATTTCCAATGTTGAATCAGTCTTGACCCCCCTACTGATCACAAGGGACAGAGTTCCTCATTAAAGGGCTCTTGAATCCACGACTTGCTTTCTATGCGGTGGATACCCACGACTTGCTTTCTATGCGGTGGGAACCCACGTCTTCCTTACTATGCGGTGGGAGTGTCCATGTCGTGCTTTTTATGCGGTGGACAAACCTAGTTGTATGGGCAGCTAGGCGACAATGGGAGGAGTAAACTCTCGCTGGAGGAGGGATGTTGTACCTCCAGCACATTGGAATTTTCATGAATAAGTTGGAGTAGAATTTTTACTAGAATATTGTCTTGGTGTTGTTTTCAAATACTGGTTGAAGGGCTGTCTTAACGAACATTGTGATTTGGAATCTAATCAAGGAATGTTTATGTTGAACAATCATTGTGGTAGTAATTAGGACACACAAGGAAGTGTGAGTGTGGGGGTGGAAAGTAGGGGCTTGGCTCACATTGCCAAGGCCTATGAGATGGGTGGTCCCGATTGGTCGGGAAATCTCTGTCCCCATAGTGCTTACTTTGATATTACTAATACTCATTGCCCCTAGAGTGGTGAAATCTCGAGAGTACGTGCCTCTGAAACATGGAAAAAAAGGCACTCGGGGTTTCTCTCCTCTTGGAAGGTGGGTCTTAGGATCGCTAGATGGTTTAAGTACGCTTCCCCTGCGAGGTGGAGCTAGATCTCATTGCTAGTAGGCTCGAGCTCGACTTACTTTGTGATGAGAGATCATCCGCTAGCTGAACCCTAAACCACTTTGTTTGATTCCGCTATAGATCTAGTGGCCACTAGGTTCACCATCAGATCCGTTGTTTGATATGGCGGGGTGGGGACCTCACACCTGGTATCAGAGCTAGGCCTAGGTTAGGCTGGGAAATAAAGTCGTACTGTTTGAATATTTAAAAAGGAATTGAAAGTATATAGGTAGCTGATCCGAATTCCTTGCATTGGTGTTGCAGGTAGACCCCGTGCTAGAATATCGAAAGATCCACGTGTTTGAGCTTATTTATGAGCAAGCTCGAAGATCCCCAGTTTACCAGTTCAGGCGAGATGTCATGGAGATACTGATGAAGGCTCATACGCCACACTCCACTTGCATTGATAGAGGATGGAAACTTGATTGGACATTTCCAAGAGAGGTTTACTACATCAACGCTCGGAAGCTAGGATGCCTGGCTACCGATTTGAAGAAGATACGTTGGGGAGAAGAGTTGAGGGTAGTGGAGTTATTCTACTTCCTGCCTACCCGATTAGACCTGACTGTTTCTGGCGACTCTAATCAAACCATCAACAAGTGGCTCTTGGAAAAGGTCACTGAGGTGATCCCAACAAACAGAGTCAAAACTTTTGGATTACCAAAAGAGGAATTCCGGCTTGATATCTTAGTTTATTATCCACTCAAGGATGAGTACAGGAAATATTTCACGAACGAAGTAGTGCATCATGTGAACACCATCTCCTAGGTGTATCTTATACGCAATCCAAAAAGCCATGTAATAAGTTGATCATCAATTATCCTAAACCTTAAGGGTTTTCAATTGTAATAAATTTTCATCAATAAAGTGCTTTTTGTCTCTGAATCTCTGTCTCTTGATAAAGTGGTATCTTGAATTTTATTTAAAGTCTCGTGTCTATTTTGAAATCCAAGTAATGGTATCAAGAATCTCATATAACCCATGTAGGCACCGCCTGTTGCTCTATACTCGGCAGCGCAAGAGAAGAAGCTCCTCCTTAAGGAAGCCCAACCTCCGATCTTTAAGGGCGAGGGGGCAAATGTGGAGAGAGATGCGGAAGTGTGGATGGAAGCCATGGACGATTACTTTGAAGTTGCGGGAACCCAACCCGTAAACCAGACCATGCTTGCGATGTTCCGCTTGACTGGCGATGGTAAGATATGGTGGAAGCAACATTGCAGGGACCTGGATATTAAGGGATCTTCCCAATCCTGGGAAGACATCAAGGCTGCAATAATGGAACATTATTTACCACCTGCCTACAAAACCCTGAAGATGAATGAGTTCTTTTCACTTTGGCAACTGACTTCATCTGTCGAAGAATATTATGCAAATTTTGTCACTCTTCGTAGATATGCTCCTAAGATGACCTTGGAACAATAGGTAGCGAGGTTTTGCCAAGGGCTAATCGACCCTTTGAATTCTCGGTTGGAAGCTCTCAGGCCAACGACATTACAGGATGCCTTGTTGAGGGCCAAACCTCTAGCTCTTGAAGTACAAAAGGTTAATCAGAACAAGAGGAATCATTGAGCAAAGAGGGCAAGGACAACTGCTTGGAATAACCGACCAGCAAACCAAGCATATGACCAGCGCCCTATTGTGGCTACCACCACAACCATGGAGTTTCCAGATGTTCGATGCTATGGTTGCGGCGAGTATGGACATTACAGATCCAAGTGCCCCAAGAACATTCAGGCAACCAACGCCAATGCCATACCCTTGAATACCCATGGGCGTGGCCAAGCTAACGGAAGAGGAGGACGAGGAAGGATGAACAGAGGGCGAGGGCGTGGAGCTACCGCCAGAGTGAATGCCGCAGTGGTACAACCAACTGTGGGTGACGAAGCAGTGGAGAGAGCAACCCTGCATGCTGCAATTGACAACCCCAATGGTTGCGAGCAATACGCAGTCATTCATACGTCAAGATCTCTCATAGGTGAACAAGTTAACTTCCTTATAGATTGTGGTAGTACTCTTTCATTTCTTTCACCCAGATGCATGAGGAAGTTAAGGCTAGATAAGTATCCAACAAGCAAGCTAGTTGTAGAGTTAGCAAATGGCAAGGAAGTAGTATCTCAACATTCTGCAGGAAAAATTGACTTTGATTTAGGGGGACACCCAACTTCTGCCCAATTTTGAACCCTACCCTTAGGATTCTTTGATGGGATACTAGGGATGGACTGGCTAAAGCAAAATAGGGCCCACATACATTGCGCACAAGGAAAATTTACCTTTACAGATAACTTGGGTAATGAAGCCTTAATCCAGGGGGGAAATGGGAGACCTAGGGCTACTCTAGTTAAGGCCAACAGACTTTTGAAGGGATTAAGAAAGGGACAGCAAATTTATGCGGTAAAGCTCAACAAAGTAGACCAAGTAGATACCTCACTTCGACCAAACTGGTTGAGAGAGTATGATGATGTATTCCCAGAAGACCTTACGAATCTTCCGCCACACAGAGAGGTAGATCATGAGATTGAAACTATCCCTGGATGTGAACCTATCTCAAAAAGACCTTATAAAATGTCACTTCCAGATTCCAAGGATTGACGAACTCTTAGACAGGCTCCACGATGCCAAAATGTTTACAAAGATTGATCTAAGGTCAGGATATTACCAAATCAGGATCAAGGAATCAGATATTCCAAAGACAGCTTTCAATACTAGGTATGGACACTACGAATTCATAGTAATGTCTTTTGGTCTAACAAATGCTCCTGCAAGCTTCAATCAACTTATGGATGATTTTCAGACCTTATCTGGATGATTTTGTCTTGGTTTTCTTTGATGATATTCTGATCTATTCTAAGAACAAGGCAGACCACGAAGAACATGTTCGCAAAGTACTTGATCTTCTTCGGGAACACCAACTTTACGCTAAAGAAAGCAAGTGCACCTTTTGCTCACCAAAGGTCAATTATCTTGGATTTGTCATATCGGCTGAAGGGATTTCAGTAGACCCAGACAAAGCCAAGGATATTGTTGATTGGCCTCAACCATCCACCGTCAGCAAAGTAAGAGGATTTCTTGGAATAACGGGTTGGTACAGGATTTTTGTCAAGGACTATGCACGTATTGCTGCACCTTTGACGGAACTCCTGAAGAAAGGAATGAGGATCGAATGGAAGACCGAGCACGAGTCTAGCTTTGCTAAGCTAAAAGAATTCCTGGTCTCAGCTCTTATTCTAAAGCTTCCAGACTTCAGTAAGGAATTTGAAGTAGCGACCAATGCTAGCAAATTTTCTCTAGGCGGAGTTCTTACTCAAGAGGGAAGACCAGTGGCGTATACTTCGCGAAAGCTGAGAGATCACGAGAAGAATTATCCTACTCATGATTTGGAACTTTTAGCGGTTATACATGCACTGAAGTTATGGAGACATTATCTTCTTAGGCGTAAGTTTCAGCTGGTTACAGACCACAAGAGCTTAAAATGAATTTTTACTCAACCAATTCTCAATATGCGACAACAGCGATGGATAGAGCTATTACAGGAATATGACCTTGACATAAAGTATAGACCAGGGAAGGAAAATGCAGTTGCAGATGGTCTTAGCCGAAAATCCTTTCTCGGAGCTATCTCTATTCCAAATAACCCTATCTGGGATAGAATCAAAGAAGCATCTTTGGTAGATCCAGAATACCAACGTATAGTAGCATCAGTCCAGCAAAATAAGATGCCTGAAGCTAAAGATTACTCTCTTATGGGAGGATGTCTTTACTACAGACATAGACTATGTGTACCCAGAGATCCAGCTTTAAAGAAGGCTATTATGTATGAAGCACACGATAGCCCTACATCCAGACATCCAAGCTATGCTAAAACTCTTCATGCTGTCAGGAGGAGTTATTTTTGGTCTGGAATGAAAGGAGACATACTTCGCTATGTGAGGCAATGTCTTTCTTGTCAGAGGATAAAGGCCGAAAGAATCAAGTTATCAGGGCAACTTCAACCTCTTGACATACCCCAGATGAAATGGGAATGCATCAGTATGGATTTTGTTACAGGATTACCTTCTACAGGAGGTTATGATTCTGTTTTCGTGGTTGTTGATATGCTCACAAAAGTGGCTCATCTAATACCCGTAAAGATAACCTTTACTGCTTCAGATATTAGCTGGGTATTCATCAAGGAGATTTTTAGGCTACATGGTCTACCCACGCGTATCGTCAGTGATAGAGATGCCAAGTTTACATCAAAATTTTGGACTTCTCTTTTCCAATCTATTGGGTCACAATTAGCTTTCAGTATAGCGTATCATCCACAGACAGATGGGCAAACTGAAAGAGTTAATCAAGTCATCGAGGACATTCTCAGAGCCTATTGTTCCCAAGAACCAAAGAAGTGGTTACAATATCTACCTTTGGTGAAGTATGCTTACAACTCTTCCGAACACAGAAGCATTGGAATGTCACCTTTCAAAGCTCTTTATGGACAGGACTGTTTAGCACCATTGAACTTCTCAGATCCAACCATCAGGGTAGAAGCATCTAGGAAGATGTTAGAAGATATGGAAGCTTAGACTAGAGCTATTCGCCAAGACATTCATGCCGCTCAGGATAGGCAAAAGCACTATGCATATAAGAACCGTTTAGAGAGAACTTTCAAAGAAGGGGATAAGGTTTTTCTGCGAGTCCGACCAAAGAAAAGCAACTTATCTCTAGGCAGATATAAGAAGCTAAGCCCAAGGTATTGTGGACCATTCGAGATCATTAAGGTTGTGAGTGACCAAGCCTACAAGCTAAAGTTACTTGCAAACTTGAAGGTTCATGATGTGTTCCACGTCAGCTTACTCAAACCCTATATTCCTAACCCTGATCAATTATTGGACTCAGATCAGATAGTCATGCCAGCACACGGAGTTCTCGAGCTCCAACCTGACTATGTACTTGAAACAAGGGAAAGGAAGTTACGCAACAGAACTATCACGGAGCATCTAGTAAAGTGGAAGGATTACCCTGAAGAAGATGCGACTTGGGAGGACGAACCAACGCTCTTAAAAGATTACCCAAACAAATTCTTGAGATGAGGACATCTCAAATTTTTCACATTGGGGAGGTTGTAAGGTCTCTGACCCCGACTAAAAAGAGCACCGTGTACCATGTAATGATCATAATAGAAAAAGTTACTATTTTTAGCAATTTTCTGAATTCTGTTAGTGCCATGATGTTTAGAATGTTTTAAAGCTCCCAAATGTGAATTAAAATAATTTTTGCAAACAAATTCCAAAAATAGTAAGTTTTTGGTCACCCGACCCGTTTAGTTTTGATCGTCTCGAAAAACTGCACCCGTACTCCGAGTTTGAAAAAATTGCATTTTCGGACCCCGACGGCTGCTAAATATGGCAGGTACTCGGGCCACTACGTCTTAGTTAGAGCACCGTATAGCAATTTACGGCATCAAAATCCGACTCGTATGACCCGTTTTAGCCTAAAATCAATTTTTCCAAAAATTGAGCGGGGAGGCACCGGAGCCCGGGACTCTGTGGGAACAGGTCTCAGGCCACTCTAGATCAGCTTTAGCAGCTAGGGGGCGCCTTCTCTCTTTGTGGGAGTCCTGGGAGAGTTTCCAAGCCAGTAACTAAGTGTCAGAGCCAGTTAACCAAGCCAACTGGACAATTAGTGGGTATGGGAACTGGACTTGCCAATGCAGAGACTCAGTGCTCCCCCAGATGCAAATAGCAAGGCTGGTCGATTTTCAGTCTGTAGGAGCCTATTTAAAGGCCACTGCACACACACACACACACACACACACACACACACACACACACACACACACACACACACACAGGCTCACACACACACCCAGTGCACACACACATACACACACACCTACACACACCTTGGGGAAGTGCTATCGGTACACACATCCTTTGAAGAAGAAGCAAGGAGGGAGGTGCTGTCGAATTCTCGCCTCAAGAAGCTCGATTAAATCAGAGAATCAAGAGGATTATCAGCCCTTAATCACGGTAACCACGGTTTAATTAATGCTTTCTGCAAATCAATTTCATTACCATCTAAATTCCTCGTCTATTATGCTTATTCCTAGTCGTAATTCTCTATAATTACTCTCTAATTTCTCTTTAACCATATTCTATTATATTCATCATTATCCCATAGCTGAATTATCAGCCCTTCATCACTCTTAATTAATGATTAATGCATGATTAATAGAATTTTCTCTCTCTAGGTAGCATAGTAATTAATCGGTAAGCCGGTAATTGTGTACATTGATGAGAATCACTCTTTCTATCACTCATTAATATTGTAGCTAAATTAAATTTATTTCTCTTATGCATTAAGATGTAATTAAGGAAAAATTAATCCGTCGTTAAGTCTCTAAGAGTTTATTTTTCTCACACCTATGCATAAGGTGAATCTGCACCATCTAATTGCTAGGAAAGAGATTAATCATGATCTCTCTGGTAATTCCATTAGTGAAATCCTATTATTCTTAATCATCTAAGCCGAGTAATTATCTTTAGAGCCGGTTCCCATAGGATTATGTGTCATCCATAATGATTGCTATATGGAAAAATCTAGACCTCTCATATAGGAGGGATTATTTAATGTTGCTAATCTATCAATTGGTTTGTTATGACGCTTGCGGACTTAGCTCTTTTCTCCAAGCTAATTATTTAAAGTAGTGAGTAAAATGGCCCCGGTTAAGAGAACTCGCTTCGGTGGTGCCCACGACCGCGAGGCGGGAACAAGCAATGTCAATGGAAAGGGAAAAGCTCCCATGGACGAACAAATACCGGCCATCTCACGGGCCATTGACGAAGAAATAGAAGAGGTAGGTCATAATTTTATTCAAGTCGTTTGAATTAACATTGCACACGTTTAGTTAGGAATGAACATATCCCCAAAACATGTTGGAGAAATCCGACGGAAACCTCGGCACTGAACTCATTTGTACATTAAATTCTAAAGTAGGAAAGAAATGATTGATGGGTATGCTGTTTGCAATAGGAAAGAATGTCTGCTAGGGAAAATTTAGCTCTGACATGTTCTGATCACAGGGGGCAGAGTTCCTCGTTAAAAGGCTCTTGAATCCAAGACTTGCTTTCTATGCGGTGGATACGCACGAATTTCTTTCTATGCGGTGGGAACCCACGTCTTCCTTACTATGCGGTGGGAGTGTCCATGTCGTGCTTTTTATGCGGTGGACAAACCTAGTTGTATGGGCAGCTAGGCGACAACGGGAGGACTAAACTCTCGCTGGAGGAGGGATGTTGTACCTCCAGAACATTGGAATTTTAATGAATAAGTTGGAGTATAATTTTTACTAGAATACTGTCTTGGTGTTGTTTTCAAATACTGGTTGAAGGGCTGTCTTAACGAACATTGTGATTTGGAATCTAATCAAGGAATGTTTATGTTAAACAATCATTGTGGTAGTAATTAGGACACACAAGGAAGTGTGAGTGTGGGGGTGGAAAGTGGGGGCTTGGCTCACGTTGCCAAGGCCTATGAGATGGGTGGTCCTGATTGGTTGGGAACTCTCTGTCCCCATAGTGCTTACTTCGATATTACTAATACTCATTGCCCCTAGAGCGGTGAAATCTCGAGAGTACGTGCCTCTGAAACATGGGGAAAAAGACACTCGGGGTTTCTCTCCTCTTGGAAGGTGGGTCTTAGGATCGCTAGATGGTTTAAGTACGCTTCCCCTGCGAGGTGGAGCTAGATCTCATTGCTAGTAGGCTCGAGCTCGACTTACTTGTGATGAGAGAGCGTCCGCTAGCTGAACCCTAAACCACTTTGTTTGATTCCGCTATAGATCTAGTGGCCACCAGGTTCACCATCAGATCCGCTGTTTGATATGGTGGGGTGGGGACATCACAGTGTTGCCTCGTGGGCGACGGGGCATAGCCGCTGATGATGTGATAGTCTAAGGAGATTCGGTCTCGCGTCCTAAGGTCCCAAATGTTGTTTGAAGGGAAGGGGGAGCCCCACTAGTGATATCGCTAGTGCAAGGGGCCCTCCCCACTGTGTATAAAGCACACAGACACAGACATACACACACACACACACACACACACAGGTCACCCCCCCTAAGGGGCACATGCAATGCAAGGACAAGTGTCCGAAGCTCTACAAAAGGAGTAGTTCAACATGCAATAAGGGTACTTACCAAAAAACAAACAAAGGAGAATATAACCAGAAAAAAAAAGGCATTTTGGTTGTTGTTGAGAGATTATTGAGGGGAGAGAGCACGATTAGGGAGAGAGCTTACACTTCCTCTACGTATCTCCCTTGGCTAATTTCTCTATTTACCTGTAATCAGCCAGGTTAACCCGTTGTAAGTGAGTTTAAACTCCATATTCTACAGCTTATTTACATTATGGTGCTGATAACGGTGCCGCTTGGTCATTGTGCGTCTTTTCTTGTTCATGTTAGCATATCCTTCTGTTTTCATAAATAATCTTATTTCAAGGGAACTATTGGTCTACTGTAGAGTGTGGTGCTTGTTCCTCTCCTCATGTTTCTCACAGTTAGCAGCCCGATGCTGTCGTGGATCATCTTTAAACCCTTAAACCGCCGACATCTTTGGTGAACCCGATGTGAAACGAACCGGGGTGGGGGTGAAGATAGAGATGCTAGAACAATTGATGCACTTTATTGAGGATTTCAAATGAATTTGATGGGAATCGAGCAGTTTGAGATGTGCCCAAAATGTTGCAATTGGTTCAAGGATGTTTGCAAGAAGTGAAAGCCATGAAGATAAAAAGCAGATTGATGATGTAGTGGAGATGGCACTTGATGTCGTACATGACCAGTGTGGTATTTTTCTCAAGGACATGATCCAGATGGACTCCTTGCATGCTATAAAGCGGAGATGAAGAGCCGAGGAATTCTAGAAGATCGGATGATTTTGACTTTTGAAGAAGTTGTAACCTACGAATTTAAAGATAAGGTTTGAGAACTAGCAGAAACATATCCCACACAATGGGATTATTTTGCAGATGGGTTGTTCTCCTTGTAGGGATTTGGTTTGACTTTTATGACACCTCAAGCCCCTCAACCTTGGGCCAAGTTCTCACCACAAGCTTAACCATTAAGCCCATCAACCTTGGGCTGGGTTCCCACCTCAAGTATAGCCCTAGCATCTCAAGCATGACAAGCACCTCAAGCATCTCAATCATCAAGCACTTCAAGCATCTCAAGCATCTCAGCCATCGGGCATGACAGGCACCTCAAGCACATCCCTAGCTTACCTATGAAAGCTCAAGGATTATTGAATTGGCAATGAAGGAGATTACCGAACGAAGCCAGATTGTTTTATGTAAAGGAGAAGGGGATCAGATGTAGTTCCTTAACTATGATGAATTTTGGGAACATATTTCTACAAGGAGTAAAGCCAAGGCAAGTACGGCTTTGAAAGTAGCAGATTCAGTTTCAGAGGACCATATTTTGAGTAAACAATGAATTTAATGTTGAAACAAAAATATATGAATTTTTTTCAAAGATTGCTAACATGGAAGTTACCTCCGATAATGGTTCTAGTGAAGAGCTAGATTGCACAACAAATGTTTTTCAAGCTATTGAACTTGGCATGGGATGTTCTCAAAAATCCTATCAAGAAGATGAGCCACTACAGGCTACCAATGGATCTATCAGCACTATAGCTGAGCAGAACGGCAGGTTTACTGTTGCAGATGATTGCATCAATAAAAATATTATATATACAATACCTACAAAAGTACAAGAGGTTGATGAGCCGACATAGGATATGTCTGAGGGTATCCCTTCAGAAGCGGTGCCAAATGAACCTTTGCAGCGTTATGATGGGTTGTTAAGTAGCATGGATGCATATGAGGAAGCAGAGGACGGCATTGATGAGTTTGAAGATTGTCTAGATCATATTGTTTGTGAGCGGGTTATCCATGGAGATTCTACTTATATGCTTATATAGGGGCTGCAAGAGGAGGCTAAAGCTATTTTACATGATCAAGCTCAAAACCCAAGTAAAGATACCTCTGATGATACAGGTTTAGATTGTTTCAAGGTTCTTCATGATGGCAATGAAGCTAGAGGGGGTGATGATACTAAATCACCATGGGTATTGAAAAAGGTGTACAGGTTTCTTCATTTTCTTGGATATTATGCCAATTATGGTAGGATTTGGATGTTATTTTTCCTAATGATGTTTATGACAGTGATGGTTTGGCTGCTTGTAAAAGAGAATCAATGCTCTTTAGGGCTTGCTGGTAACGAGCTTAAGTTGCCAACAGTTTATGGGATGTGGGTGCTACATCGTACTTCAGGCGATGCTCTAGTATATTGTGGAGCCCATCAATGCTATGTGATCTTGAGGGTATTTGATCCAAGAAACTCTAAGGATCTTCAAAAGCAAGTTCAATATGGATGGTTACTTTTGGGTACGCATTGTGATTGCTTTCTGATGGATCCAGGAATAGCATGTTTGTAACAAAAATGCTTGAAGTTGAATGATACAAGAAGTGTATGCTCGTGTGGATATTATGATGCTCCACTATTGGGGCAATTTCTTATTATCCCATTTGATCCTGGGGGCTATTGACGTGCAACTTGAAAATTCAAGGATATCATTTATTTTCTTGTAGCAGGTTATTTGGCACTAGGTTTTGTTTTTGGATTTATGTTATAAAGGAGTAAATTTGGGTATTGTGGTTAGTTAGCTTACATGGCTAGCTTTCAATTGACTTCTTTGGACAATTGATGAAGTATCTTTACATCTTTTGAGTTGGTTCTATTGCCAGAACTTGAGAAGAAGTACTTGATGCCATTCCATGTGCAGACAGACTAAGGCATACTTGAGCTTGACAGAGTTCCCTGAATTGAGCTTGACGGTCAAGCTGTGTGCATAATTAACTGGAGCACTTGAGTCTAGCGAGGTTGACTAAACAGGCTTTTCATAATTGAGTGCTTTGGAGATATGATAAATACGGTTCAAAGATTTGCAAGGGACAGCTACCTAATGATTAAGCCAGACCATTGGTGATAGGGATTAAGCCTTATTTTGTTTTACATGTACTTACCAGCTATCTGAGCTGGATGGCAAGCAGTTTGAGTGCTTATAGCAGATGCAAGATTGAAGACCTGCTGGCACAGACCAGAGGCTGTGCAGGTTCAGAGGGGGTGGATGTCGTGCAGCTCCGTTTTCATGAAGGGAAAGTGAGTAGAAGGAGGCAAAATAAGCTTCTTTGAAATCTATGTATGTAGTGTCAGTGGCCAGGGCTTGATAACAAGCCAACTTTAAGCTAAAAAAATGTTAAATGCGACTAAAAAGGGTCAAAAATATACCTTGTTAATGCTAAAAGAGAGTATTCTTGAAATGGTCATAGCTGGGATTTTGTTGATTAGAATTGCAGTACTTGAAGTGATCTACAGGCTTGATCCCCACTCGGGTTTGGGGAGGAGATCGATCTTTTGCATTTCTTCTCAGGCTCCTCTCTTCTTTGGGTTCTCTACCTTCGCAGTCAGCAGCTTTGTCTTGGGATGCTTATGTCGACGACCATCTCATGTGCGCCTTTCCCACAGGCAATACCCTCGCTTCTGTAGCTATCATCGGCCTAGATGGCTCTGTATGGGCTGCCATCAGCAAGTTCCCTGAGATCAAGACTGTGGCGAAGTGAATGCTTTCAATAGTGACGGGGGTGAACTTGCTCAGTGAGGTTTATTCATTGGTGGCGCAAAGTATCTTGTTGTTCAGGGTGAGCAGGGCATGGTGATTCGTGGAAAGAAGGGTGTTGGCAGCGTGACTATAAAGAAGACAAAATTTGTGCATGGTGTTTGAAGTGGCATTACGACACGCAGGGACGATTTAGTGAAAGAAAGAATTATACCCGCGCGCCATTGAGCACACCCTACATACCCATTAGGTGCTCTCCTCTTATTTGAGTGCTTGGTGGGAAATTAACGCCTTTTGGTGGGGCTCTTGCACGGTGCGGCAGTCAACTGGTGGCGCCTGGTGGGTAGTGGGGCGTAGTCGCTGATGACATGGCAGTCTAAGGAGATTCGGTCCCGCGCCCTAAGGGCCCAAACATTTTTTGAAGGAAAGGGGGAGCCCCACAAGCGATATCGCTAGTGCAAGGGGCCCTCCCCGTTGTGTATAAAGTGCACGCGCACACACACACACACACACACACACACACACACAGGTCACCCCCCCTAAGGGGAAGTTCCACATGCAATGCAAGGACAAGTGTCCGGAGCTCTACAAAAGGAGCAGTTCAACACGCAATAAGGATACTTACCAAAAAACAAGCAGAGGGGAATATAGCCAAAAAAAAAATTAGCCATTTTGGTTGTTGTTGAGAGATATTGATGAGCGGAGAGAGCAAGATCAAGGAGAAAGCTTACACTTCCTCTACGTATCTCCCTTGGCTAATTTCTCTATTTATCTATAATCATCTGGGTTAACCCGTTGTAAGGGAGTTTAAACTTCATATTCTACAACTTAATTACATTGTGGTGCCGATAACGGTGCCGCTTGGTCATTGTGTATCTTTTCTTGTTCATGTTAGCATATCCTTATGTTTTCATAAATAATATTATTTCAAGGCAACTAATGGTCTATTGTACGGTATGGTGCTTCTTCCTCTCCTCACTTTTCTCACAGCTAGGAGCCCGCTGTCTCAGCTCATCTTTGAACACTTAAACCCCCGACAACGAGGATAAGGACTATGGCTTGACTGTTTCCTCTTGGGAGGAGTTGGTGATTGTCTAGACCACCGTCTTTGTGGAGCCACGTCTTTAGAGGAACTTAGTGATTCACTTTTTTCTCGTTCTTTGGATTCCTCCTCTCGTATGGGAGAGAGTCTTCTTCTAGGAGTCTCATCAAGAGGCCTCCTCAGCTCTCTCTTCTCTTGGAGAGGAAGGAAAATCCCATAAGCACAAAGTTATTGAGTAACTTCAGCTTGCAAAGGAGGGTTTCCCATAGCTTGTTACAACCTAGTAACACGTTAATTAACAAACATGGGGGAATCATCATTAGCACCTTCATGTGCAAAATCAAAGTTGTCAATATTCATTCTACTCTCTTGGTTATTGTTAGCCATGCTAATTAAACTTATGTATAAATTACTTTGTGCTTTGGTACCCTCAAAAACCTTAGTCTCTATTCTTCTTTACCTTTGAAAATTAGTTCTCAAGCAACCACACCCGTGGTTTAGAGACTGTTGATTGCAAAGACTAGTGGAGAGGGTCTAACATTGCTCGGTTGATTGTGATTTTTATTGAGCTTGCTAGTAGCTCAATAATGGTTAAGCCAAAGGCAAGCACCGAGAGACTCCATATTAAGATTATAGTTCCCGACGGTGTACCTCGAACTAAGTCCTTTTCAACCAAGATAATAGATCCCTATCCCACTTACCCTATTGCAATGAACAGGTCCAACCTTTCATGGACAACTTAAGGACCTCTCTTCTTAAGCAAGAAAAGAGAAACCAATAGCTCTCATACCAATGTAATGGAAATGGCCTATGAACATTGAGAATAGTGGAATTAAGAGACTATAGTTAGCATTTTTAAGAGACTAATTTGAGAACATAGATGGTGAACTTAGTTAGATGTAGCAACATAACCATTATACTTAATTAACTTGGCATGAACAATACTTTTGCAAGAGAGAGAATTAGAGAACTTGACAATAGTTGAGGACCGGATTTATGTGGAGCCAGTCCCAAAAGGCTTTTGTATTATAATTTCTCCCATAATGAGAGACTTGATACAATACAAGCTTTGTGTTCCTTAAGACCTTGATGGTGCAATGAAGATAGAGAGCTTCATGCACCACAATTATGCCTGTAACTTAGCTAAATGAAAGCATTAACTTATCCCCGACTTCAGTCCCAAGACCTCAAACACCTTAAAAGGTGGAGAGAGCTAGTAGGGAATGAGGGTAGGGAAGAGGAAGAAGAAACGTTCATATGAGAAAGAAATAGTTCCTCACTTACCATCACTCTTCTTGCTTAGCATAGCATAATAACATAGTAATGAAGATGGAGAAGATGGCAAGATTAAGCATTGAAGCATGGCTCTTGGTTGGATTTGCATTCCATAGCCAAGAGTGTTGGTGTAGGCTCTTAACTTCTCAACAAGCTTGGAGTTCTCGCACTTTCACCAAGTGAGAATGAGCTTGAGTGTGTGTGTGAGAGAGTATACCCCCCAAGCACACCCCCATCTTGCTTTGGTCGACCCCTCCTTGTAGCTCATGCTTGCATTTGATTGTCCCCTACAAGCCTAACCAATCACATGCATAGTGCATATCAAGCAACCATGCTAGCATAAAGACAAGTATCCTCCTTCCCCCTTTGAGAGAAATAACTTGATAAATGCATAAATAATTAATTTAATTGGCTAAAACCTTATTGTACCCCTTTAAGGGTCAACCAATAGGCTTTAGGCACACCATGAGGGCAACCTAGCTGGGGGCTTGACATGTGTCCCTTTTGCCTCTTTGATCAAGGGGTGCCCTTTGGATGAGGGAGTGGACACTCAAGCCCATCCCCTACTCTCATGGCTTGCCCCCTCCTTTGTAGGCCTTGCTTTGACTTTTTAGAACACCTTAATCCCCTCTAGCACCTTAGTCATGAAGCTCCTTAGTCATTAAGCACCTCAAGCACCTTAGTCAGCAAGCACGACAAGCACTTCAAGCTTGGGCCGGGTTCCCACCTCAAGCACAACCCTAGCTTGCCTAAGGTCCTAGGTCTAAGTACTTTTAACACTAACCTTTGGAGGTCTTTAATAAAGCTAACCATAAGGTCTTTCAAGCTCTATTAGCTAGGATTACTTTTGACATACCATCTCTCATTTGGACCCATTGACTTTGGCCCCGTGTTGAGATAGGTCCATAGGCACATGTCTATATTCTAACTCTAGGTCTTTCAAGCTCTATTAGCTAGCATTACTCTTTGACACACCATCTCTCATTTGGACCCATTGACTTTGGCCCCGTGTCGAGATAGGAACATAAGCACATGTCTATATTCTAGCTCTTGTTCCCGTTTATTCTTCCACATTAAATGATAAGTTTAATATGAGAAAATCATTTGGGTTAGTTAGATATTAGATTTTATGACACCTAGAATAGAAACCCCCATAGGTATTATTCACATAGGCTCTTAGCACATAGCCAACCACCCTTATATAGACAACCCTCACTGTTATACGTATGAACCCTTTATTGCACTCCTAGAATAGAAACCCCCATAGGTCCTATTCACATAGGATATTAGCACATGAGGATTTTTTTTTTTGTTATGGTTAAATGTGATGAAGGTCTCTGGTTTTTTTTTTTTTTTTGGTTACGCAAGTCACGCTATAGTGTGTGTGTGTGTGTGTGTGCGCGCGTGCACGCCAAGGTGGTGAGAGGGGAAAAATAACGCAGATGCCACGCTGCAGGGTGTGTGTGTGTGTGTGTGTGTGTGTGCACGCCAAGGTGGCGAGAGGGCAAAAATGGCGCAGGTGCCGCGCTGCAAGGTGTCTATGTGTGTGTGTTTGTGTGTGTGTGTGGGGGGGGGGGGGGGGGAGGGGGGTTTCAAGGTGGCAAGAGTGGGGTGCTATGGTAGGCAAGGACAGGAAGGAACCACCTGTAAAGAGGGAGAGAGACTCAACGTGCATGGCAGCAGAAGAGAGAGAGAGAGAGAGAGAGAGAGAGAGAGAGAGAGAGAGAGAGAGAGTCTGAGTGTAGTGGTAGTTGTTGGTGGCTTGAGGCGGCTAGACAGAGAAGTACCGCAGTGTGTTGTAGTGAAGGAGAGGTGCATGAGAAAGTGAAGGGCAAAAGTGGTTGAGAAAAGGAGGACGGGAGTGCTTCAAGTAGCACATGCAACAAACGAAAGGTGGGAAATGATAGGGTGGCGATTAACTGAAAGAAGAGAGGGAGAGGGAATGCCAAAAAGAGAGACAAGGACTCATGTACTGGGTGCTGCCATGCAAAAGGGAGTTAGAGAGAGTGGGAGGAGCAGTGAATGGCTCTCATTTAGAGAGAGTAGTCTAGAGAAGAGTGGGGGACGTAGCATGACGGGGGTGAGAGCAAACAGGGTTGGTGCTGCGACGAGACGCGTGCTTGCTGGGAGTCTGAGTAGTGCACAATGAAATTGTGCGTGACAAAGGTGGGAGAGAGAGACCCCTCTCGCTTCTTGAAATGGGACTCTGAACATGAAGCAGCTGGCTCTATGGTACACACCAATGGCACATGGATCCCTCTAGCGCCATTGCTGATTTCTCGAGTTTAAACTATCCGTGGGTCTTGCCGTCTCTATGGGCTTCAAGCTCAATTTATACATATTGAAATAAATAAGATTTGGGTGCAATGTATGTATTGAAATAGATAAACTTGGATTACAAGGGTCGTTTAAAGGACCCTATTCCATAACATCTCATCGAGGTTAACAAATCCCATAAACTTGCTATGTAATTAAACTTCAAAGCTTTACTTAGCTTCACATGTGTAATATCTTGTCTACTCGTCATGTCGCATGTCTCCTTGTTGCCATGCCCAATAAGGCTTCTCGTCTTCATGCTAGTCACGAGATTCATGATTACCGTTGTCATAATCATAATTGAGAGTCTTTTAAAATAATCTCTTGCAAATTAATCACAATCAGTCAAGCTAATTGTAAATGATAATGATGCATATAATACACTTATCTTTGCATATGTAGACCTCTCTGTGTGAGGTTGATCAAAGCGTAGCTAGGGCTTTGATACCACTTTTGTGTGCGGGACCATCATAATGACAACAACACACCTATTACCTATGTACACGCTCCTCTAGACCGAGGATATCATGACAGAGAGAGAGAGAGATATATATATATATATATATATATATATATATATATATATATATATATATATATAGAGAGAGAGAGAGAGAGAGAGAGAGAGAGCATTGGGTACAATCATCCCCCCCATAGAGTGAGCTGGCTTCCTCTAGGCATGTATTTATATTAATTCCAAAAAGTGACAACTCATAAATGAGGCTATTTACATTCCACTTTGGGGATAAAGACTTTATTGACATAACTAAAAACCCTAATTCTTATTGGCTTATTCCATGTCCTGCTATCTGCTTTCAGCCACCTGCCCATGACTCAGCTACCTTGACCTGCTACATCACGCACACATGACCATAAGTGTTAGTGTCCAACTTCTCAGAATCCATTCCATAACAGTTTAAACTTTGGTATGAGCATAAGATTTGGATTTAGCCTCATGGAAAAATAGACCCAATACAGGTTTATGTTTAGACAACATTGGTGTTCTTAGGAAGGGATTTTTTCATTGATGTTTTTTTGGGACAAAAACTATTTTCTAAGGGGGGAGTAATGCCAGGACAAAGGTTGGTCTAGGGGACTATGACTAAGAGCATGGGTCCCTCAAGATAGAGGGCAGGGATAAGGCCATGGATCCCTAGCTACAACCTGCCTTTGAGAAGTAAATTGAGAACGCACATTTTGGTCTTTTCACAGTGAATCAATTTTGATGTGTCTGCTTATTTTGTATGCCGTGGGTTTTTTGCTTTTCAAGGAAAAGCGCCCACAGTGGGAACCTCTAGGGCTCTAGTACCATAGGCAATACATGTGAGTGAAGTACCAAATCAAGCTGAGATTTCTCTTCCAGCTTAAGATTTTACATTGTGGCACTTTGATTTTTTGTTTGTTCATTTTCAGCATTTTAATTTTGTAACTTTGGGGGGTCATATAACACTGATACACCTCCCCAGGCTCATCACACTAGTAAACTCCCTTTATAATACTTACGCTAAAGGTCAATAGGGTCAAGCCCACTAGAAAGCCCTAGTACATTTCGCACAATGCTTCCTAAATCGGATTAAGAACCTAAGTAACCATTGATTATTAGGAAAGCATTCCCCATGGTATTAAGAGAAGATCTCTAACACCTAACTTGGTCAAACTAGCTTAGTCAGACTGCTTGATTTTTAAACCTAGACAAGTGATTATGACAAAAAATTACATTGAATTAAATGTTTGATACTAAGCAAATGCGGTGAATATTAGGCTACCAATCACAATTAAAGCAGACAATCATAGAGGCAAAAAAGATAAGGGGCAATGCTAATGGACAAGAAACACCTGTTTGTGTCGATGGTCGCGCTTGAGTTGAAGAGTGAGTTGAGATAAAGATTCCATGAAGGTCCAAATCCTATCAATAGCAACACGCTCCTGTACACACTAGGAAACAAAAGGAATACCTCCAGGAGGCACATTAGTGGGAAAAGGTACCAACACTTATTGAACACAACAAAAAACATAAGGAACACTAACCTAATTATTTGCACTCCCCTTAGAGAGTCAAGGGAATAGGATATTGTAGAGGTTGGGGGGAAACCCTAAGGCTAAACCCCTATCCTCATCGTCGAGATAAACAAAGTCATCATCCATGAGACCATATGTGCCATACGTGTAGTCCTGTAAATTTTCTTCTTCATCATAGGTGCCCATGTTTACTAAGAAGGTCACTAAACACCTATAGTCATCTTGGTCAAAAGGGTAGGCTTGTGCAATGGGAGAAACGCTCTCTACTAAATATGGATCAGACGTGGTCAAGATACGTATCAGCCATTCTAACTCCTCAAAATTCCTCTCACATGCTAGCGTACCTATCAAATCCCATTCACATGCAAGCACTGGAAAGACCATGTGAAATATTTGTGAAAAGTAACGAGGGTACCTCTCACCCAAGGCAGGAGTGGATGACTCTAGAGTACTAGCCATATCTATACACGCAAATAGATGATGGTTAGAGTGCAAATATTACAAGGGTCGTGTTCTTGTGCATAATTTGTTTTTATGATTTTGTGTTATGGCTCTTGCTCTTTTACTTTTTTATCTTGTTTTTGTGAGTATAAGGCTTTATGTATACATTCCCTAAGATTGGAGATTAAGAGGTCAGGGAGAAAGGTTGAGAGGGAAGCAAGTGAATAATGGATGTCCACAAACACTCCCCCCTTCCTTGGATAGATCATACCGTTTGAAATGATGTCGTCACCCTTTGAAACCGGTTGTTCCAAGTTGTTATAGGTGAAGATTTTTGCCAGTAGTATTCTATTACCTTAGGTGCCTTGTCGAGTTGCAAGGGTGGTAAGGTACTCTCCCAGGATCGAACTTGAAGTGGTTCATCAGGTGATTCTTGAACATTGGAAGGTGTGGATTCCTTTGTAGCTTCATGGAGGTCCACTATTGTAGGTGGAGGTTGTGTAGAAGCTTTTACCTCTATGGATGTATTACATGAGGAGCTAGAAGCTTCATGGAACTCCCCCCTTCTTGAGCTAGGTGGAATAAATTGGTTTTGCCTTGGAGCCCAAACTAGCTATGGACTAGGTGTGTAGCATTCTGTGATCTTTCCCTTCCCACGGTCTGCCATTGGCTTTAGCGTTACACAGTTTGACTCATATGGGTTTGTTGTCGATAGGGAAGGACACATTTTACGTTTAGGTACCCAAATTTGCTCATTTCTATCATAGTAGCCTTGGGCTTCTAATAGTCGTTTTGGAATCCATCGTGATTTGGTCTTGACTCTCCTAGAGCGCGCTCTTCGTTTTCCAGGGAAATTTTTTCTTGAAATGGATGGGAGGGTTGAGGTAGTTGGAAGTAAGGTCTTGGGGACCCATTGATATGCACTCTTAGGTCGTGCAGGTTGAGTACTTGCAATATTATTGCTTGCTGCAACTACAAGTGTTGAAGTGCTAGGTTCATGGGTAGCCGGCAAAGACGAGTTAACCACCTTGGCTTGTGAATGTTGGCTATCCTTCAACTTTGCTAGAGTTTGCAGCGTAGGTGACTTCGCTTGAATGATAGGGGTAAGAGTCGGTGGTCGCGTCGTGACACTACCATTATCCCAATCAATAGTGCATTTGGTTGCCATCCATGTGCGTCCCAGGTTTACGTTGCCTTCCATAGGTCCCGCGGGCATGACTAGAAACCTCTGTACTATGCTTCCATTGTCATAGACAACAGGGGTCTGAAGGACTCGAAGAATAGCAGTTTTCTTTTTATTAATGCCCTTGACTTGCATCGTACTCGGGGATAGGGTCGGTTTCCCTAATTGACACCAAACTTCATAGGATAACAAATTGTGTTTAGCTCCTGTATCTAATAAGGCATTGTATAGTACTTTCCCATAGGGGCTATTTAGCTCAATTGGGTATCGTAGGGGTGGCTCAAATTCTAATGAGTCGTCATCTGTGTCCTCAAAAAATGCTTGCGTGATTCCCAGATTAGCCTCCCGTTGGCGTCTAAGACGTTGTTGTCGTTCTCGAGCCTCAACTCTTGCTTGGATTTTTCTAAGCTCTGCTTGTTCCTTGGCAGCCTTCTTTTGATGGATGGCTTGCAACTCTTCCTGGCTTAGAGGATCATAATATCTTTTGAATTTACTCCCATTAAGGAATCCAATGGTTTCAACTCCATCTAGAGTCTCCACACGAATGGTACCTTGCGGGGTAATTTCACACAGTCGATATGGTCCCTTACCAGCGTATTTCAATTTCTTCTTTTCATTACGTACCCCGTACATAAGAACTTTATCACCAACCTTGATGTCTTTATCCTTTAAATGGCTATCAAACCACTTCTTTCTCCTATCCTTCTCCACTAGAGCATTTCGCACAGCTAATTGCCTCTCTTCATCTAGCCTTTCCAGGATATATAATCGCTCCACTAAGGGGTTACCATCCCAACCTTCTTGCTTCTTGAGAAGCTACTCGAAGACTAGGAATGACAAAATCCCATGGCATTACTGCTTCTTGGCCATACACCATCTTAAACGGTGTGCAATCAATAGCAACTTTATACGCAGTACGATAAGCCCATAAAGCTTATGTAAGCTTTAGGTCCTAATCAGTGCGATGAGCCTCAACTGTCTTTGTCAAAATGGAGATGAGAGTTTTGTTGGTACTCTCAGCTTGTACTCTCAGCTTGACCATTTGCTTGGGGATAATCGGGTGTCGACTTGTGGTGAGATATCATGAAGTTTGATGTGAGTTCTTTTATTACTTCATTTATAAAATGAGTTCCATTGTCACTCACAAGTTCAAAGGCGCATCCAAAACGTGTGATAATGTTCTCAAAGAGGAACTTAGCTGTTGTTTTTGCATCCGCCTTTCGTGTTGCTTTTGCTTCAGCCCATTTGGTTACATAATCGGTAGCCACAATGATATATCGTGATTGCGTGTTACGTGCAGCCGGACTAATCGGTCCTACAAAGTCTAAGCCCCACTTTTCAAATGGTTGGGTTACCTTGATGGGATGTAGAGGCATCCTATCCCTTCTTTGTGGCTTCTTGAAGCGTTGGCATTCATCACATCCCTTTGCAAAAAGTGATGCATCCTTAAACAGAGTGGGCCACCAATTGCCTGACTGTAAGATCTTTCGGGCAGTCAACTTTCCTGAAAAGTGACCACCAGCTACGCCCATGTGTGCCTCTTGTAGAATATATAAATACTCATCCTCGCGGGCACAGCGTCTAAGAACATCATCTTTTCCTAGTTCCAGCCAGTAAGCAATAGGGTTCGCATTCCTTGATTAATTTTCGAGCTATATCTTTTCGCAGCTCTTTGGGTGGAAAACCATTAACTAAGAAGTTAACAATCTTTTCACTCCATTCAGGCATTGTCTCAACAATGAACAAAGGAGTATCAGGCAATTCATCATCAACCCCCGTAGGAGCTTCGCCATTAGGGATACGAGATAAATGATCCGCCATGACATGTTTCCTCCCAGGCCTCACAACAACGGTGAAGTCAAACTCAAGAAGAATTAACAACCATCGTGTAATTCGACCTGTGGAACACGGCTTGTTTACCAAATATAGCAATGCTTGATGATCAACATAAAACACAAACTTGGTAGCAAGAAGGTAATAGCGAAATTTCTTTACTGCGTAAATCATAGCTAGACCTTCGCGCTCTGTAGTAGTGTAGTTCATCTCGGCATCATTTAATTGGCGACTTGCAAAGCTAATAGGGTAGTCCAATTTATGTTCTCCTGGTTGAGTTAGAACACACCCAATAGCAAAGTTTGATGCATCAATATGCACATGAAAAGGTACATTCCAATCAAGTGTTCGCAGGATTGGAGCACTTGTTAGGGCCTTCTTTAATAACTCATAAGATTGATGACATTCTTCCGTCCAGTGAAACTCGATAAGAAGCTTGTACAATGGACGCGCTATCTCGGAAAAGTTTAAAATAAACCTTCGATAATAACCAACATGGCCCATAAATCTTTGAACTCCTTTATAGTTCGTAGGTGGTGGCAAATCGGCAATGGCTTTAATCTTACTCTCATCTGTGGATATCCCGTTCTTGGACACTATATGCCCTAGAATGGCTCCATGCTTAACCCAAAATTGGCATTTGAAAGGGTTCAATGAGATGCGATAAAATCTGCACCTTTCAAATATTTTTCGTAGATATAACAAATGCTTCTCCCAAGAAGAATAAACACAAAGGTCGTCTAGGAAAGCTTCACAAAACTCCCTTAGAAATTCTTTAAACGCAGTGTTTATTAATCGTTGGAATGTAGCACGGGCATTTGTTAAGCCAAAAGCCATAACATGAAATGCAAACACTCCAAACTCTGTGATAAAATCAGTTTTAGCTTGGTCCTCTAATGCAATTGTGATTTGATTGTAACCAGAGTACCCATCTAAAAAGCTATAAGCTTCCTTGCCCGCAACTCTTTCAAGCACATGTTCTGAATATGGCAAGGGATAATGATCTCTCCTAGTGGCTGCATTAACTTTCTTGAGATCCACGCACACTCTTAGTTTCCCATTCTTTTTTGGCACAATGACTATTGGAGAAACCCATTCTGAGTGCTCAATAGGGTATATGAATCCACATTGGATAAGTTTTTCAATCTCCTCTTGTACAATTTTGGCATACTTAGGATTCATTGGATAGGGTCATTGCTGGACGGGTTTAGCAATGTTGATCATGGGAATTGTATGTTGCACCACAGAAGGTGGAACGCCCTTCATGTCATGATATGTCCAAGCAAAGATATCCTTGTATTCCTTGAGGAGCTCCTTAAGTACAGCCTCTTCAGTTTCGGTAAGGTCTTGAGCAATAAAGACTGGTTTAGACTCCTCACCTGGTTCTGCTAATTCTATCTCTTTAACTACCGTTGGACCATCATAGACTCCACTGCTTCCATTGGTAGATATTCGTTGGGCTTTGGCATACACAACCTTTCGCTCCCCCGTGGTATAAGATTTAAAATGTTCAGGAGTCGTATGTAAGTCAGCAGGCTCTTGTCCTGACAGAGACCTTTCTTTTAGTTCTGCTTCCTTTTTTTGTTGTGCTAACTCTCGGTTTTGACGTCTTCCTATAGTTCGACTCAATTTCGGCTCTGTAACCTCCAATTGAGCGAGGTCAATGGGTCGCGGGCTGCACCACATGACACCATGGAGATGTTCACCCCAATTGTCTACTAGCTTTCGATGAGCATCACATGCCCCTAGATAGCTAAGCCATTCTGCAATAGATCTTTCCTTGTTTATCCTAGCTCTCACATTTGCTCGATATCGTCGTCTCTTATATGACCTTTGTTTCTTGTTAAGGTTTTGATTTTGGTAAATGTTTGAACTCGACTCGCCTGATAGATCTTCGCTTGTATCTTCTTCACTCTCATATAAATTACCATAGACGGTCGTACTAGGCCTTGAGTGTTTAGTTTCTATACTTGGTTCACTCGATGTTTCCTCAGGTTCTGAATCCATTTCCCCCTGAGATTCCGTTTCTGATGTGTATTGGCCTGAAGCCTTTGAGGAATCATCAGTTTCACTCTCAGGTAGGTGTGCCTCTTTCTTATCATCGGATGTTACATGCGCTACACCTAACATGTTTACTGGTGCAATGTGTGGTATCTCTTCCCCATCTGGTGTTACCCAGGTTGTTCCTCTAGCTCCCCATGTATCTATAGTTGCCGCTAGGTGTACCCAATCGACATTGTCTGACTCAGCCATTCCGGGTAGGATATCCATATAAGGAGAGTTCTCCCCAATATCCGTGTCTTCGTTACACGTGTAACAATATTGTAATGGAGCTGAGTGAATTGTTGTGTCTGATCGATTATCAATGATGAATTTATTTCCTAGAGGATGCGTTCGACCACTTAAAAGATCAACTCGAATGACAGAGTCTTGGAACTGTAAGTAGACGTGGTTTTTGGACCAGCCATGCACCATTTTTGCTTCCCTCATGAATGGACGCCCTAAGATCATCTCAAATGACATAGGATGCTTGGAAAAATCCATAACAATGAAAGTCTGCCTTACCTTATGTCCCAAGACCTTGATCCTGAGATCCTTTAGCATTCCAATAGGCGTAACAATAGATCCATTAGCCATTTTTACCACTACGCTTGTGGCTTCAAGGTGAAGTCTCCCCATAGACTCCCAACAACTCTTTGTCACCATGCTGACTCCCGCACCACCGTCAAGGACCCCCTTTACAGTTAATCCTTTAGTAGTGATTGGTAGAGTAGCATTAGATTCATCACCTTCAAAGTATTGCCCCAACTTGTTAACGGGTATTTCAATTACAGATTCATGTCCCGCTAAGTCAGATGGTGGTGCTAAATGTTCCTCATCATTCATTACCAAGTCAGGTTTGTTCATATGTGCAAACTGTGGTAATCCGGCCTGTAATTCTCCATTGAGAAGCGCTCGCAGTGCTAGGAATAATTCTGGATCTCCGTATAACTTAGATATGATAGTCGTACGTGTTTCTGAGGACATGAAATCCATCATCTTGGCAACATTTAATGGCATCTTGTGGGACGTAGGACCATGACAAGAGAATGGTGAAGATGGAATCTCCACTTCCTCAAGGGGGTTGGGCATTCCCTCACCAAACATTCTCTCTAGTAGGAAAGGTGTGTGTCCACTTTCAGATGTCCTACCCTCACTCTCTTCCCGAATGATACTGGGTATAGCTAACGGCCTATAGTTCTTGTGAGGTTGAACTTGTGTGGGAAACACTGTGTCCGACATCTGGATATGTTTGGGTTTAGGTTCTAATTTTCGTTGAGTTTCTTCCACCAAACCCCTCAGTTGTTGGACTCGTTCAATTTCCACTGTTGGGTTTGGATAGGTTCCAATCTTTCTCTTGCAATCCTCATTTTTTGTCTCTCGTGGCTTATCTTGGGGGTTCGCAACTGGGTGGTTTAACTTTGAATACTCTTTTGGTGTTCGTCGTAATTCCCTCTCATGATCCTCCTCACTGGCTTTTTCCTTTGTAGTAACTGTTTTGGTCTCCGTGGTCTCTATCGAATCTGAGTCATCCTCAGGGTCATTTATATACACGGGATCCTCTCATGTCCCTATGTTAGTCTTTGAACTAGGTTTTGAGCTAGAAGCATTAAGGGATTTCTTTCTTCGTGTTTTCTTCTTTCTCGCTCGGCCAATGGATGCAGCATCTCTCTCTTCGAGGATGTAATTTTGCTTTTGGAGCATCGACCGTGTGAGTGCATTCACTGGTACTATGTTTATAGTTGGTGGTGTCCCATCAACAATCTCTATTAAGTTCAATGGTGTGATTTTCGGTGCGTTTGGATTGTTAGGACACTGTGCGATCAAATGATCTATGCCACAACGATTACAAGTGAGTATTGGCATTGCCAATGCACTCCCTTGACTTGTTTGCATTAGTGCAGCATTCTTTTGCACTCTAATGGGGCACTCAGCTACTCGATGTGGTCCACCACATTCGTAGCACTGAAGAGGTGGTCTCCTGGCAAAACTATTAATGTTTTGGCCTCTTGCTGCTAGCGCAGTAGCTTGATATACCGGTTTGATTTGTCCCCAATGGTCTTCCATATAGTACATGGGACACTCCTCAAGCATGTCGACTCCATAGGTGATACTAGAGTCTATGTCCTCTTCGCAATCTACATAAGTACTAGATGACTCGCAACCTATTTGGTTCATAGGTGTAACTCTTGGATGAGGGGGTTGCGGTCCTAGCACTGGAGGTGGCAACGGTGTGGTTTGGACCACATTTTGGGTTCTAGGGACCATGTGTTGTAATGGCAACTGTTGCTCCATGGGTGGGGTAGGCATCAATGTAGGAACTCGAGGTGAGTCTGCCCAAGCTATAGGCGGTCTATTTTCCATGATGCGTTTAAGCATTAGGCAATCTTTCGCTTGATGGCCATACCTACCACACGCGTTACAAGTCCCGTTAAAATTTACTCTGAAAGTAGGGCATTCACTCGTAGTATGTGATCCCAAGCAAATTGAGCACCATTGTTGCTCCCTTCTTGGACACATATGAGTGTTTTGTGGAGCACGATTACCCCTAAGGCTTTCTTGGATGGCCTTGGTGAGATCTGCCAAAGTCATCTCAGATATCGTTTGCTCTTTCACGATTGGCTTTATCTTCATTGGCTCATGCCCTGACGCTTGCGAGCTACTAGACTTCGGCTCGGCAGACACTCTTTCTCCTGCAATCATTAAATTATCCTCCAATTGGATTGCATTCATGGTGACTGCTTCCCAAGTAGTGATACCTCTAATGACTAGGCCATTATAGATACTTTCATGTCGTAGTCCCCTAATGAATCTATCGAGAAATTGGTTGTTGATGAATCGCTCGTTGGGATTGCATCGAGAACTCAAATTCTTTAGGCGACTAATGAAGTCTCTCACGGATTCACCGTCTTCTCATTGGGCTTTCTAGAGCTGAGAGGCTACACCCCAAAGTACTCCCTCTCGTATGTGCTCTTTCAAGAACAATCTCATAAGAGTAGAGTAGATCGTTTTCTCTTCTACTCTTAAGGTTCTATACCAATCTCCAGCCTTTCCACTTAGGGTCAAACTCAAAGCCTTACACTTATGTAGCTCATTGTGCTCTTCCAAGGAATTGCACACATGTTCAAAGACTTCCATATTCTTTCTAGCATCTCCGTCTCCACTGAATTTCTATGTGAGCTTAGCTACTTGAACTGCCTTACTCCTAGGCTCTCTATTAGGTGCACTGCGCATGTTTTCCGCAATAGAGCGACCAATAGTTTGAGCAAATGCTGCCAAATCTCCTATTTGAGCAGGTATAATGGGTGTTTGTGCTCTTGGAACCACATGTGATATGGGAGTTGGCCTTGGCCTTGGCATACGTGTGGCTCTTGGGTCCCATATTTCGTATGGTGGTGTACCAGACGGTGGTCCAAAGTTTACAGGCATGGCCCTAGGCATAGGGGGTGCCTGATATGGCATGTTATTATTAAATGGCATGAATCCACTTGTATAAGAGATTGGATAATGCCATTGTGGATTGTAAGCTCTTGGAATAATCGGAGGTGTAGGAGCTACATGAGGCTGAGGTACGACAGGTGCACATGATTGATACATACATGTAGGTATAGTTGGGGGCACTGTGCTACTAGGCATCGGTGCAGTATTAACAAATGAACTCCATGGTGTACTTCTTGTCATGCTCACCACTGGGATATGCATGGTAGCCGTAGTGTCATTAAGAGAAAGATGAGCTAGATCTGGGAAGGTAAAGCTGCCACTTGTGGGCTCAGATTGTACTGAGGCTCCTGGCGAAACAACATATGGAGGATCAATGGGGCTCACTGAGGGAGTCTCCATTTGTGATAGGGTTGGTTGGTTGGCCTTTCCTGTATCCAAGAATCTCATTAGGCCTGTTGAAGGCATGTTGATCCCTGTGTTCTGTCTTTCTAACTCGACAATCCTATGGAGGACATCACAGACTTTCTGTTGTTGCTCATCTATGCTAGTAGCACCCGATGTGGATTGTAGAACATCTAACCAACCCACATGATAGGTGTGTCCTGTGTACTGATCAGTTAAAGCTTCTGCTTGTAGGTCATACTCCCAATTTTTGTTTAGGAATATCCCATCTAGGCCTGGCGTGCTGGAGGTTTCCCTCGAAGTGGGAGCATTATTGCTCCTCATCGCTTGCCCCTCCGTGACTGCTACCTTGGGAGCACTCGGTTGCTCGGCTTGCATGATTGTTGTCATAGGAGCCTTTGCTTTCAGGGCTCGACTTTGTTCTAGCCTTCGTAGGTTCTCAATTTCCCTCTCCCTTGTTGCTTGCATATAGCGTTCGATCTCTTGTACTTCGGCAAGACTCCTACCATCGGGTAGTAGAACCTCAGAGGGAGATAGTCCTAAAGGATAAGGAGGTGCAGTGGATGGAACATTCACATGCACACTCTCAAGAAGCATAGGGTCTATTTTAGGCATGAATGACGAATTTACTTCCCCACTCCCTTCATTTATTTCATTAACCGCATGTTCGGAGCGAGTAGCTCTACTAAGGGTCTCTTTTAAGCGACTAAACACGCTCGACCCGGGCCGTGGGCCCATGGCATGCATGTTTTGACTTGAACTATCAGGGTTTGGTGTAGGATACCCCTCCATGACTTCGTAGTCAGAGGAAGAATCACTAAACGCAATATGAGGATCTTGGGTCGCGCTACCTTGAGTCCCGGCCGAAGGTCCAGAACCTAGGGTGGAGGAATAATGGGTGCCCTCGTAAATGGAGGCACTACCAATATGCTCGTGCTCTAACACTCGTCCAGAGCGTAGGTTCATATGACTTGGATCCCCTAGAAGTGTCAGTGAGTGCCCGTGAAGGCTGCTCACCTAGTATTTTTGGGTGTTTTGCAACCCAAGTCTTTTCTTATTTATTTTTTTTTAAATTTTTTGGTCCTTTTTTTCTGACCCAGCTATAGAATAGAACGTATGATAGCTCAAAACGAGCGTCTCGATCAGAGGGACGTGCCGTGCTATACAGCCCTCCGTTTGGTCACTTTATGCCCTCGGAATCCCTAAAACCGTCAATTTCTAGTAGGGAACTAGGCCCAAATTAGAAAGTCTAAGGGTGCAAGTGGGAAGAGAAGGGAGGAGAGTGGAGGACTTGCCCCACATGCTCTCATTCCCTCTTGAGGGGGTAGGGTATATATATAAGAGTGAGTCTAGTATATATCAGAAGACTGAGGACTAAGGCCTTGGCTTGGGCTTGGGCTTCCCGATCTCGATCAAAATTTTAGTGTAGCCCCCCAGTCACTCACGCTTAAATAACGATTATTTTAATTATTTTAATTTATTATTTTTTAATTTTTTTTGGTGACGTCCGCGCGCGGTTTAGGTGCCCCTTTCTTGGCCACACACACTGTCAACACCTACCTAACCTCTCTGTCCACAGCTCACAGCTCACTACCTTATCTACTTACTAACAGTGCTGCTAACCACTAACTAATCTACTAACTAATCTGTTAACCACTCTGCTAACTGCTTACTGACAGTGAGCTAACTGTCCACCTACTTCCTCTCTCACTCACTACCTTACTGTGCAAAGACTCTGTGCAGGCAAACCTTGACAGAAAACTATGTACAGACTGTGTGCAAACAGAAATTGCTAATTGTCTACCTACTTATTCATTCACTGCGAACAAGTTAACGACTACTAATTGTGCAAAGACTGTGTGCAAACAAAAAACACAACATTATGCAGAAATCACAGAACTTGCAGACAATACAGAAATTAACAATTTGCAGAAAAATAACTCATTCCTCTTCCTCTTCCTCTTCCTCTTCTTTCCTACTACAAACAACTCATAGGAGAAGCACAAAGTGCCTCTTGGGCTTAGTGCAGGGCTATTCCCCGGCAGCGGCGCCAAAAATGTGCGCTCCTTGCCGCACTGTCGAAGCAAGGGAATTGCCTAACACTGTGTGAGAGCCACAGACGGCTCCAAGCACACAACTAGCTTAACTAGTAAGCTCAAAAGAGGGCAATGGTGTGTCACTCACCGCTCTATGCTCCTGCCGTGGAGGATTCCTCACCGCGAAGAAGAAGGAGACGCCGCTATGCCATGCTCAACCGCCTCACCGCCGCCGTGCCGCCGCAATGCTCTCTCTCTCTCTCTCTCTCTCTCTCTCTCTCTCTCTCTCTCTCTCTCTCTCACACACACACACACACACACACACACACACACACATACACACACACACACACAAGGAGGTGAAGAAGAAGAAGATGGAGATGGAGATGGAGCAAGAGCACTCTTCTATTGCACAAATAAGAGAATGAGTGAATTTTAGGTTTAGTTGACTTTTATATGAGCTCACCCCATTCACACTTGGGCGCCCATGCTTAGCCAACTAATCCCTTGAATGTTCCAGTTAGAGTGCGCCTCTCATCGGCGATCACTCTTACCCTTTTCCTATTGGACCGACAAGCCCGGTACCTGACTCTACAAGTAAATAATACAACGTACGCCGTAGGTTACAACGTCCGTCGTAGGTGATAGGGTGTCCGTGAGCCACGAGGGTTAACACAAGACCTCACACACCTTCGAAGATGGTGAGAGCTAGCGGGGTATGAGAGTAGATTGAGATGAAGAACGAGTAGTCTTACAAGAAAGATGTACGTCTCCTCACATAATCACTCATATTAGCATAGCTTGGCTTAGTAATTAGCATGATAGAGGAGATGAGCATGCATTGAAGCTTGGCTCTTGGTTGGATTTGCATCGCAAAGCCAAGAGTTGTTGGTGTAGGTCTCACTTCTCACAAGCTTGGAGTAGGTGATAAGCTTTCCATTAAAGCTTGAAAAGAGAGAGAGAGAGAGAGAGAGTCTTCTTACTCTACACATGAGCTCCCTCTCTCTCTTGGTCCAATGAGGTGCTAGTAAGAGCAATTAGCAAGAGGGGTCGACCAAGAGAGAGAGGGGTCGACCAAGAGAGAGAGGGGGTCGACCACTCTCTCTTGGTCGACCCCTCTTGCTAATTGCTCTTACTAGCACCTCATTGGACCTCCCCAGGCTTAGCCAATAGGATTTCAGGAGCATAAGTGATAGCCTACTGACATGTGTCCCCCTTTCCCCTTTTGTGAGAGCTTTAGATAATTAATAAATGCAATTAAGATCTCATTGGACCCCTTTGCCTCCTGGCCAATGGGAATCAGGCAAGCCATTGTGCTGTTGAATGCTCATTGGACCCCTTGGGAGACTCTCCAATAGTCTTCTAGAGAGCTTAATTCCTATTGGTTCTTTTATTAAGTGTTTTTAATTTAATTAAACTAGATTTACTCTAGCCTAATTCTCATTGGTCCACCTCCAAGGCCATCCAATAGGATTTGAGTACATCTTGTGGGCATGTGGCCTAGGGAGCTGACATGTGTCCCTCTTTCCCCTTGTGTACAAAGGAAGCTTGTGAGAGTGTGTGTTTCTCTCTCATCCCCTACTTCATGGTCTTGCCCCCTCCTATGTAGGAGTTTGTGAAGACTATTTGGGACACACACAAAGCATCCAATTTCCTAAGCCTTTGACTATTGGACACAACCTTTGAATTTTGGAACCTTAGCATTTTGGAAGTCTTAATGGGCTGAACTCTAAGGTCTTTGGAGCCCATTGTTGCACATAGCTCTTTCGCAGATGCCCCCCCCTTTGGATCACTATTTTCCCTCCTTTGGATCCCTAGTGTGGCCGGTCTGCCAGCTTAACCAATATTCTAGCTTTTTCTCCCCTGGCACTTCCCCATATTAAATGATCAGTTTAACATGAGAAAATCATTTAAGAGAATTAGATAGTTATTATGACATTACCTCTCTCTTGAAATCATAGTCGTCCTCGACTATTGGGTAGAGAAGATAAAGCATATTCATTAGTCCTTTTTCTAGCGGGTAGAGGATCCCTATGTTACCCTACGACATTGTTCCAGAATGGATGACTAGCCCATTTGGCGCTTGAGAGCCTAAGCTGCCGCCGCAAGCATGTCTGCACATTAGTCGTATCAATCTTCCATAGTAAAGTGACAAGCTCTACTTGGTGTTTGGGAGACGTCATCTCCGCAAACTTGATCTAAGCATTCATACTACTTCACATTTGTGCACAATAAAGAAAAAGAGAGTCTTATAAGACAAAAACTTTGTTCATTTTTAACATTTGTACATTTGCTTATTCTTGGGAATCATTGTTAGCATTGACAAGGTTTAGGTTATCCTTTCATTGTATGCCTTGCATCCATCTAGCATCTTCAAAAGGATAATTCTTAAACTTAATAAGGTATCATCGAATAGTCTTATCGTCTCTTAGGACCTTGTCTTCATGCCGAAGGATGGACTCGGGCTGCATCACCTCTTCTTGGTCCTTGATCTTCGGTAGGTCTTCAATAGCAGGTTCTTGAGGTGGCTCTCCTTTGTAAGGCTTTAATAGGCTCACATGACAAGCATTGTGTATGAGCCAATGGCTGGGCAACTTGAGTTGATAGGCCATCTCATTGATTGGCCTAAGAATCTGGAAGGGACCATCGTACCTTTTTGCTAACTTAGCATAGTACTTTTGGTGTGCCGTAGGATTCTTGCCTGTCGTGTGCCTTAATCGAGGCTTGGAAAATTTGAGTAAGACCCAATCATTTTCTTTAAAGGCTTGGTCTCTTATGTGCTTGTCAGCAGCCTTTTGCCTTTGCTGAGATAGAGATAGCATCCTTAATCTTTTGGAAAGATTCTTGTAGGTCTCGGCTATACTCATCTGCAGCGAAGATCTTCCCATGTACCTCAAGTAGCAGGGGACTTTTTTATCTTCCCTCGATTACCTCAAAAGGCGCTTTTCCCGTGGAAGTATGTACAGTGTTATTGTAGGCTTACTCCACTAAGGGTAAGTACTTCTCCCATTGGGATCTTTGATCTACTTCCATTACATAGGCTTTTAGTAGATCGAGAATTGCTAGGTTAGCTATTTCACTTTGGCCATCCGTTTGCGGGTGATAGGCCGAAGAGAAATTTAGCCTTGTTCCTAAATTCTCAAAGAGACCCTTCCAGAAATTACTGGTCATTCTAGGATCTCTATTCGACACTATAGACATTGGCAACCATGGTACTTGAAGATTTGTGAAATGAAGAGGGTTGCCATTTGTTGGGCTTTGATAGTCTTTTTGACAGGTATAAAATGAGCTTGTTTACTAAACGTGTCCACTATCGTCCATATTCCCGTATTCCCATGGATAGACTTAGGCAATCCAAAGATGAAATCCATGGATATGCTCTCCCATGGTGAATTAGGGATTGGCAAAGGTTGAAGCAATCCCGGTTGCTTCCCTCTATCAAACTTGGTCTTTTGGCATACCACACATTTAGAAACATACTCTTGTATGTTTGCTTTCATGGTAGGTCAATAAAAATATGTTTCAATCCCTTTTAGGGTAGACTGAATCCCTCTATGCCCTGCATAAGGAAGAGCATGAGATTCATACATTACTTTCTCACGTAGTGAGCTAGTAATGCATAGTCTATTGCCATAGAGAAGATAACCATCTTGTAAAGTAAATGGTTCCTCTTTCTTCCCTAGTGCAAGGGCTAAAATCACATCTCTAAAATCGGGATCAATAGCATACTCATTTATCATAGAAGATAGATCATTGTGAGTTGCTATGGAAACCGCATTCACTCTCTACAGTCTTGAGAGTGCATCGGCTAGTTGATTATGTTTGCCAGTAACGTGAGCAATATGAAAATGAAATTGCAAAAGAAAGTTTGCCCACCTCATTTGTTTGTCGGAGAGCTTAGTCTATGTCATGAAGTACTTAAGACTTTGGTGATCCGTTCACAGAATGAAAGGAGTCCCCAATAAATAGTGCTTCCATGAGTCTAAGACATGTAGAACTGTGAGGGATTCCTTTTTATATATGCCTAGAGCTTGCTCCACAGGGTTGAGCCTTCGACTTTCATAGCCTATGGCATGCCCTTCTTGGACCAAAACAGCTCCAAGGCAATCACCACAAGCATCACATTGGACCTCAAATGGCTTTGAGAGATCCGGTGGTGTAAGCACAGGTTGAGAGATAAGCTTTTCGAAAGCATTGTCCTCCTTGGAAGACCATGTGTACCTAACGTTTTTTTTTGTTAGGTCATGTAATGGTCGTGCTATTAGTGAGAACTTTTCTATGAAGTGTCTATAGTATGCACACATACCTATAAAGCTTCTTAGTTCATGAAGATTCCTTGGTTTAGGCCATCCTTTTATTACCTCTAACTTTGATGGATCCATTTGGATGCCATCTTGAGAGATAATGTGACCTAAATACTGAATCTCTTGTAAGAAAGATTCACTTTTCTTTTGATTAACATAAAGTTTATTCTCTCTTAAAACTTGAAATATTACCTGGAGGTGTTGCTTGTGTTCGTCTAATGAATTAGAGTAGATGATAATATCATCAAAGAACACTCCAGTAAAGGTTCGTTGAGGCCTGAATAGCTTCTCCATCAAGCGGTTGAATGTGGTTGGTGCATTGGTCAAGCCAAAAGGCATGACAATGTATTCGTAAAGACCAAACGTAGTGCGAAATGTGGTTTTTACAATGTCTTGATCAACTATCTTTATTTGATGATAGCCACTTTTTAGGTCAATCCTACTGAAGTAGGTGGACCCTTGTAGCTTATCAAATAGGTCTTCTACCCGTGGAACGAGAAACCTATTCTTGATAGTGATCCTATTTAGTTCTCTATAGTTGACACACATACGATATGTGCCGTCTTTCTTTTGCACTAGTAGCACAAGAGAACAAAATGGAGATGAGCTAGGCCTAACCATGCCCTCTCGACTAACTCATGCACTTGCCGCATAATCTTCTCTTATTGAGCTTGAGAAACTCTATACAGAGGTTTGTTAGGCGGTGAACTTCCTGGAAGAAGTCCAATTGCATGGTCATCATTGCCTCGTTTAGGAGGTAGCTCACAAGGACGTCGTCAAAAAAGACATCTTGAAACCCCTTGAGAAAATTGGATAACTCTAATTCCTTTTGATTGTGTATATTTTCTTTTGCTAAAACATTAGGTTCATTTTGAGAGTCTTTAACAAAAATCATGTACACGGAAATAGAGCTCTTTATTGACTTATTGAAAGCTTGCATATGTAAAATGGGTATGGTGTTACCCATTTCCTTAGCATCTATGTACATATCTTTTTCCCTGAACCTAAAGGAGATTCTCCTTTCAGGGAATTTAACATTGGCAGACATGCGATCAAACCATGGTGCCCCTAGGATTACATCCTCATGCTTGAGAGGAGAGATAAAGAAGTCCTCTTTGTCCACATAGCTTTGGACATGGAGCCTCAATTTCTCGATTAAGGGAGTGACTAAAGCTTCTTGCCCCTTGAAAGCACCATCTGCGGGTAGGACATCTCCCATCTCGTAACCTTGTATGCCTAGCTTGGTGGCCAACTATGTGGATATGAAATTGTGAGTAGAACCAGGGTCAAAGAGAATAAAAGCATCATGTTCTCTTACCTTTCCCCAAGCATGGCATAGAGGAGATCCTTTGTGGTGAGTTTCCTCCTCTTGGATTTCAACCAAGGTAGCTCTAGGAGGCTCATGGCGGGTGTTCTTTTGGGGACAAGCGTGGTACGCATGCCCTTGCTCGCCGCACTTGAAACAGCGGTTATCCTTACGAGGATAACACTCAAGCTCTTCAGAAGAGAGTTTGTTTTTACCTTTGTAAACTCCCTTCTCCTTAGCTTTGTTGGAGTTGCCCTTAGGAGACTTTTGGACATTGTCCTTCCCCTTGGGCTCATTGGAACCCTTGTTTTCTGTGGGCTTAAAATTTCTTTTAGCCCCCGTTTGGAAATTGATTCGAGAAGCCACCATAGTATGGTGTATAACCGTCGATATGGTGTGTGGCCTTTGGGAGTTGACATACTCCGCCATTTCTTCAGTTAAGCCCGCACAAAATTGTTGCTTTTGCTCTCCAGAATCCAACTTCTTGAAGACAGTGGCTTTGAGTTGTAAGTCCCAAAACTTGTCTACATATTTGTGAATGGATTCGTAGGGAGAGAGCTTCAAGCTTCGCCATTCGGTCAGTACTTTGTCTTTGGCATCGGTGGCCAAAAACTGCTTCATAATGGAAGCTCTTAAAGTTTTCCATGTTCGTGGAGCTTCATGGTTGGCCCGTAGGCTAGACCACCATTGTCTGACGGACTTTTGAAAGTGCATAGCTACATGGCATAGCTTAGAGGACTCCGTGAAGCCCTCATCTCCAAACGCCGCATCGAACTGTTGGATAAAGGCCAAGACTTTGTTCGTAGCACCAAAGGTGACATCATAGGTAAGGAAAGAGATGCTCTTCCCTCCCTCTTTGAACTTCTTGAGCTTGGACGACCTCTTCCATGCGGCATAGGATTTCCTATGGCCTCTTCTTTTTGATGGTTCAAAGGTTGCACCATCACTTTCTTCAGAAGGTGAAGAATTTGAGAAAGATGGAGAAGAGGGTGACCTCTTTCTCGCCTTTTTCTTGCCTTGATCTTCTTTGTCTTCACCATCACTTTCATAAGAGGAAGCAGATGAAGAAGATGGAGAAGAGGGTGTCCTCTTTCTCGCCTTTTTCTTCTCTTGCTTTTTTTCATCCCTCTTTGAAGTAGGGTGTGGAGAAGTGTGCGATGGTCTTCTCCGTTTTGGAGGTGATGGAAAGCGTTTAGCCCGCCGTCTTTGTGGAGCCATCTCCATCGAGGTGGCAGGAGACTCACTTCTTTCTCGTTCCTTCGGTGGGGGCTCTTGAATTCTCCTTTGAGAAGGAGATGCATCATCAAGGAGAAAATTTTTGAGCCCTTCATATGGATCCTCTTCTTCTTCCCGAATCGGAGAGAGACCTCTTTTGGAAGTCTTGCAAGGAGGCTTCCTAGGTGCTCTCTCTTCATGGTGGGGAGCTTGGAGAATCCCATGAGCACGAAGCTGCCGTTGCACTTCACTTTGGAGGGATGGATTGCCCATGGCTTGTTGAAGCCTAGAAACAAGATAGTTAACAAGCATAGGGGCATCATTAGTAGCTGCACATTAGCAAAATCAAAGTTATCAACATTAATTTCACTCTCTTTACTATTGTCAGTCATTCTAACAACTTTTAGGTGTAAACTTTTTAGGTGTACTTTGGCACTTCAAGACCTAGTTGCTACTCCTCTTTACCCCTTTAGAAAAAGCACTCAAGCTATTGTACCCGTGGCTCAAATACCATTAATTGCAAGGAATAGAAGAGAAGGTCGTTCAACACCAAAACAGCACAGGCCCGTAGGACTCCACTATTAAGACCATAGCTCTTGACAGTGATGTCCCGTTAACTGCACAAAGGCAGGCGCACTGCAAGGCTGAAAAATCCCTATTCTACTTACTCACATGCAATTAATAATACCAACCATTTATAGCTAGCTTGAGGACCTCCCTTCTTGAGCAAGAAAAGAGAAACCTTGTGCTTTGATACCAATGTAACATTTAATGGCCTAGTAACTTGTGTGCAACGGAAAATAGCATGAACATAGTGAGCATTTCATTAGAATAGATTCCTAATGAGAATAGCAAGAGAGCTTGGGTGGAGAGAGCAACAAAAAGCATAACACCTAGTTAGATAGCATGAACAATACTTCAGAAGAGAGAGAAATTAAGCAATTGACAACAGTTGAGGACCGGATTTTCTTGGAGCCGGTCCCCCCTCCAAAAGGCTTTGTATTATGGTTTCTCCTATCAAGAGAGACATTTTACAATACAATTCTTTGTGTTCCTTCAATACTAGCTAGTGCAATGAAGATGGAAACTTCAAGCACTAAGCAAAACACTTATCAAACACAACATCAATTTCCTCACGGTCTCATACCCAAGACCTCACACACCTTCGAAGATGGTGAGAGCTAGGTAGGGTATGAGAGTAGATTGAGATGAAGAAGGAATAGTCTTACGAGAAAGATGTACATCTCCTCACATAATCACTCATATTAGCATAGCTTAGCTTAGTAATTAGCATGGTAGAGGAGATGAGAATGCATTGAAGCTTGGCTCTTGGTTGGATTTGCATCACAAAGCCAAGAGTTGTTGGTGTAGGCCTCCCTTCTCACAAGCTTGGAGTAGGTGATAAGCTTTCCATTAAAGCTTGAAAAGAGAGAGAGAGAGAGAGAGAGAGAGAGAGAGAGAGAGAGAGTCTTCTACTCTACACATGAGCTTATGTGAGTGTGTGTGGATAATTTTCTATAAAAAATCATCCCTCTCTCTCTCTCTCTTGGTCGACCCCTCTTGCTAATTGCTCTTGCTAGCACCTCATTGGACCTATGGACCTCCCCAGGCTTAGCCAATAGGATTTCAAGAGCATAAGTGATAGCCTTCTCACATGTGTCCCCCTTTCCCCTTTTGTGAGAGCTTTAGGTAATTAATAAATGCAATTAACCTCTCATTGGACCCCTTTACCTCCTGGCCAATGGGAATCAGGCAAGCCATTGCGCTGCTGAATGCTCATTGGACCCCTTGGGAGACTCTCCAATAGTCTTCTAGAGAGCTTAATTCCTATTGGTTCTTTTATTAAGTGTTTTTACATTAATTAAACTAGATTTACTCTAGCCTAATTCTCATTGGTCCACCTCCAAGGCCATCCACTAGGATTTGAGTACATCTTGTGGGCATCTGGCCTCGGGAGGTGACATGTGTCTCTCTTTCCCCTTGTGTACAAAGGAAGCTTGTGAGTGTGTGTGTGTGTGTGTTTTTCTCTCTCATCTCCTACTTCTTGGGCTTGCCCCCTCCTATGTAGGAGTTTGTGAAGACTTTTTGGGACACACACAAAGCATCCAATTTTCTAAGCCTTTGACTATTGGACATAACCTTTGAATTTTGGAACCTTAGCATTTTGGAAGTCTTAATGGGCTGAACCCTAAGGTCTTTGGAGCCCATTGTTGCACATAGCTCTTTTGCAGATGGCCCCCCCTTTGGATCCCTATTTTCCCTCCTTTGGATCCCTACTATGGCCGGTCTGCCAGCTTAACCAATATTCTAGCTTTTTCTCCCCTGGCACTTCTCCATATTAAATGATCAGTTTAACATGAGAAAATCATTTAGGAGAATTAGATATTAGTTATTATGACACAGCTAGTATTATTAATGATAGAGATTGAGAGTTCGATAATCACTTCTAGAGAGCTGTGTTCCAAAAGTTGGAAACTAAACTTAATCTAAGTACGACTGATCATCCAGAAATGGACGGTCAAACCGAAAGAGTTAATCAAGTGCTAGAGGATATGCTACGAGCGTACGTTAGCAAGAAGCAAACCAATTGGGAAGACTACTTACCTATATTGGAATTTGCTTATAATAGTTCAAAGCATGTGACTACATGGTTTAGTCTATTTATGCTTTTGTATGGATTTCAACCTAGATCACTCATTACAGTGGGGTTGGCTAAGGAGAAGATACAACAAGCGAAGGATTTTCTTCAAGACCATTTTGACATGCTTCGAGTTGCTTGACAGAATGTTAAGCAAGCTCAGGATCGATATAAGAAGTACGCAGATGAGCATCGTCGTCTTGCTACTTTCGAAGAAGGAGACAAGGTTTTCCTCAAAGTTCCGAAGCATTCAGAGAGTTTGAAGACGGGAAAAGTTGCTAAACTTTCACCACGCTATTGTGGAGCATTTACCATTCTCAAACGTATAGGTCAAGTGGCTTATAAGTTAGCTCTTCCAGAGCACTCACGAGTTCATCCTATTTTTCATGTTAGCTGTTTACGAAAATAGCTAGGACAGAATGATAATGTCATTGACACAGGTGTGTTAGTTGACCTTATCGAACCGCCAAGCATTCCTCATTAGCCCGAAAAGATTTTGAATTCTCATGAGCTTCACACCAGACATCATGTCAGACGACAGGTGTTGGTAAAATGGCTAGATAGACCTGAAGAAGGTTCTACATGGGAGAATGTCTCCGCACTTAAGAAACGTTTTCCTACATTCGTTTTCGAGGACGAAAATGATTCTCCAAGGGGGGGTAATGTAAGGACATGGGTCCTATGGGCAAGGCCATCGGCACGGCCAGAGAGTGTGTACGCTAGGGGGAGGCTATAAGATAGCACGGTTGGGTGGAGACTAGCACACGCATTACCACCGCCCTTTCAAATAAACTTGTGATTGTTGCACTTGTTGAGATTATAATCAAAATGTCAAAAAATTTACATTGCCACCACATCTAAAACGTGCCAAAATTCTAACTTAAACTCTTGGATCATATCTATTCAACTCTGTATGACAGAGATATGCAAAAAATTGTGTTTCAAAGCCCAAAAATGGCAAAATCGAGCTGCAAAAAGTCTTGTTTCTGCTTTGCTTTGCTCTCTGTGACACAATGTCAAGGTTTCTTGCTAGCTCGCCTTAGTTGCTCCCACTCAATATGGAATGGCAAAGGAAAAATTTACATTGCCACCGCATCTAAAACGTGCCAAAATCCCAACTTAAACTTTTGGATCATATCTATTCGACTTTGTATGACACAGATATGCAAAAGTTGTGTTTCGAAGCCCAAAAATGGCAAAATCGAGCTGCAAAAAGTCTTGTTTCTGCTTTTGCTCTGCTCTTCGTGACACAATGTCAAGGTTTCCATTGCCATTCCATATTGAATGGGAGCAACTAAGGCGAGCTAGCAGGAAACCAAAGCAGGGAAAAACACACACACACACACACACACACACACACACACACAGTGCCGCCACTCCTCTCTCGAGACCTCGTGTGGGCTACCACCCTATTGCAAGGGTAAAATCCCTTTTTTAAAAAAACACCTGGACTCCTTAACCTTTATCCATGCCTTTAAAGGTAGTTCTCATGGTCTCAACCCCTAGCCGAGTACGGTGTGTGTACCCTAGCTATAGGATCACATTCCTTCCCCCCTAAGAAGAATTTTTGTCCTGGAAAATTTGATTGAAAGGAATAATCCTAGAGCTAGGAAACCTTTTTTGGAGAGTGCTTACTCGCTGCCATGTTGAACTCTCTTCAATACAATCTTTCCACTTAATTGAACACTCTTTATAGATTGTATTTCTAGCTCTTTTTTCTCTAGTATCTAGTATTTTCTCTGGTTCATGTGGAAGAGATTGAGTATCGATGAGTTCCACTATCTGATCATCTTGAATAAGGTTATTAGATTGACCTAACATCTTTTTGAATCTGCTAACTTGAATACTAGATGTATGCCACTTGTCTCTGGTAAGTGGAGTTTGTAAGCCATATCTCTAATTTTCTTTAGTATTGTGAAAGGTCCACGATACCTTGGTGATAATTTTGGACAAGGTCCCGTCTTCATGGCTTCAAACTTTTCAAGCACTTCAAATAAACTTACTCCCCTTCCTCAAAGGTAAGAGGCCTTCTAGTATATGTCTTAGCTCTATCTTGAGTCCTTTTAATACTATCTTTAACAAGTTTAAGCATTCCATTCATATCTTCTAGAAAATCTTTAGTTACCTGAACTTTCTCCTTTTGCAGTCCTATTGCATAAGGAGCTCTAGGCTGAAACCCATACATTAACATAAATGGACTATATCCAGTGGAAGAGTGCTTGGCACTATTATATGCAAGCTCTACTATAGGTAAGTACTCATCCCAATTAGTTTGTTGTTTACGAACATGTGCTTGTATCATATCTTTTAGGATTTGATTAAGCCATTGGAGGATGCTCAATTGTGCTCATGCTTAGTTTAGTTTCCAACGTCTTAAAGAGAGCCCTCCAAAAATGGCTATTAAACTTCATGTCCATATCATACACAATATCTGCTGGTAATCCATATAATCAACAAAGATTTTCTACAAATAATCTAGCCAAATCAAGAATTTTAACATCAAATTTAGTTGGAATAAACCTAGCCATTTTGGTTAATCTATCCACTATCACCCAGACATAGTCGTACCCCCTCTGTGTTTTAGGTAAACCAATTATAAAATCCATGGATACATTCTCCCATTTCCTCGAAGGAATGTCTAATGGATGGAGTACTCCTCCCATCTTTAGCCTTTCAACTTTATTGATATGGCATTTATTGCATTTAACCACATATTCTAGGACGTCCTTATACATTCTAGACCAATAAAATTGCCCCTTAACAAGACTACAAGTCTTGTTTACACGTGGGTGTTTTGTAGTTGGTCTATCATGACATTCATAGAGTATTTGGCACCTAATATGTTCATCTTTTGGGATACATACTCTACCTTTCTAGAGTAAATAGCCATCATTTATGGAAATTTTTTTCCACTTGAATCGTTTTAAAGCACCCGTTAATGTTTCATTCTCATTGGAAACCTCTTGTTTTGGATCCCCTTTCTGAATGGCTTCCCATATCTTGGAATATGCATGCATTTCCCTCTTAATGATTCAAGTAGATCATTATTGAATCGAGTAAAACTCAATTCATTTATTATAGGCATCTTGCTAAGGGAATCTGCTACCACATTATATTTCCCTTTGCGATACCTAAGCTCAATATTGAACTCTTGTAAGAGTTCAGCCCATTTGGCCTTACAACCCTTCAATTCTATTTGATTGGAAAGCCACTTAATGCTTTCCTTATCAAACACTATCATAACTTTAGCACCATATAAATACTACTTCCATTTATTCAATGCATGTACAATAGCGTACAACTCGTCTTAGATACTGAGTAATTCTATTGTGCATGGTCTAAATTTCTACTTTCAAATGCTCTGGGTTGACCCTCTTGAGTTAGAAATGCACCTATAGCCAAATTACTAGCATCTGTCTCAACCATAACGCTTTATTGGGGTCCACTATATATAAATTGGACTTGTAGCTATTGCTACCTTTAATTTTTGCATACTTTTCTTTTGATTTTCCCCCCACTCAAAGGTTTTTCGCTTTCCTTTGAGTTGGTCACTCATGGGACTCCTATCTTGGCATAACCCTTAATGAATCTTGTTGGGATCGGAGAGCACACACACAGAGAGCCAGCACGAAGAAGGAGATAGACGCAATGTGTGGCGGGGCGGTACTCACACTACAATGTGTAGTTGTGAGTATAGTTATTATGAATGAGTTAATGAATGGCTGTACATGGGCGGCTGAACAACGGGCAGCCGGGCACACGGGCCTTTAACCCAACAATCTCTCACTTAAAGGCAGTGTGCCTTTAAAGTGGCCAAAGTACAGCAAAAGAAGTCAAGCCATACCCATCAGCGATCTGCAGTGTGCAAACCGCTGTGAGGCTAACGACTTCGTGAGTAGATCAACCGGGTTATCGTCAGTGTGTACCTTGACAAGCTCTATGCGCTTGTCCTCTAGCACCTCTCGTATGAAGTGATACCTCACCTCAATGTGCTTTGTCTTTGCATGGAAGACAGGATTCCGTGCCAACGCTATGGCACTCTGGCTATCACAATGTAGAATCGGAGCATCACCAGCCATACCAAGATCTCCCACTAGTCATGAGAGCCATACGGCCTCCTTGGCAGCCTCAATGGCAGCCATATATTCAGCCTCTGTAGTGCTCAAAGCAACGCATGGCTGTAAACGTGATGCCCACGAAACCGGTCCACCTGCAACTGTGAACACATAGCCGCTAGTAGACTTCCTCGAGTCCACTGACCCTGCATAGTTTGAATCTGTATATCCGCAAACAGACATATCCTTCTCACCATAACATAGGGACAACTCTGAAGTCCCTCTCAAGTATCTGAGAATACCTCTCACTGCATCCCAATGATGCTTGCCCGGGTTAGACATGTACCTGCTAACCACACCAACTGCATGAGCAAGATCTGGACGCGTAGCCACCATGGCATACATCAAGGAACCAACAGCTGACGCATAGGGAATCTGAGACATCTCTGTAGTCTCCAAATCTGTCTGAGGGCAGTCATCATGGCTGAGTTTTACATATGGAGGCAACGGGGTACTAATGGCCTTCCCCCCTTCCATATGAAAACGCTCAAGCACCCTGTCAATGTACTCTTTCTGACTAAGAAAGAGCATCTTGCGAGAACGATCACGAGTGATCCGCATACCCAAAATATGACTGGCATCCCCAAGATCCTTCATGGAAAAGGTCTCATGTAGCCTATGTTTCAAGGCATCCACATCAGAAATACACTTCCCTACGATCAACATGTCATCCACATACAAAACCAAAACAATAAGACTACCATCTGCAGCCTTGCGAGTATAGAGGCATGGGTCCTCATAACTGCGTACATAGCCCAATGAACTCATGAATGCATCAAACTTACGATACCATTCACGAGATGATTGCTTCAGCCCATACAAGGTCTTAAGAAGCCGGCATACCATCTTCTTTGAACCATGAATAACAAACCCACTTGGTTGCTCCATGTACAAATCCTCGTGCAAGTCCGGATGTAAGAAAGCTGTCTTTACATCCATTTGCTTCAATTCCATGTCTTCTGTAGCTACCAAAGCAAACAACATACGCAAAGTAGACATCTTCACCACTGGGGAGAAGATCTCGTCAAAATCAATGCCCTTCTGTTGCTTGAATCCTTTAGCCACAAGCCTTGCTTTGTACCTAGGCTTTGCATCCATTGAACACAATTTTATCTTGTAAACCCACTTGCATGGTAGTGCCTTCTTACCCTTTGGCAAAGGAGTAAGCTCCCACGTTTCATTTTGGATCAACGAATCCATCTATGACTGCATAGCCTGCTCTCACTTGAGCTTGTCAACACTAGACATGGCCTCATCATAACATGATGGCTCCCCGCAATCAGTCAACAATACATAATCCATAGAAGGCACAAAACACTGAGGCTGTCTTGCACGCCGCTCTGAACGCCTCAAAGACTGTGCAGGAGGTGCATCTGGCTGTCCCACATCTACATGATCTCCCAACAAGGGCTGATCTGGCTGTCCCACATCTACATGATCTCCCAACAAGGGCTGATCTGCCACTTGAGGGTCAATGGGCTGCCCACGAGCAGCCATGGGACCATCATACCGATGACCATCCTCCTCAAATATCACACGCCGAACCTCAACCGTTCGCGGTGATGCTCTATACATAGAGTCCTCATGAAAAACAACATCATGACTGCGCACAATCTTCCTGTCAATATGATCCCACAATCGATAACCCATCTCACCAGAGCTACCATAACCCAAGAAGATACATCTCTTGCTCTTTGGATCCAATTTGCTGCGTTTTGCCTTAGGTACATGTACATAAGCTTCACAGCCAAAAACACGAAGGTGACCATACGAAGGTGTCAAACCTGTCCATACCTCTTCAGGCACTTTGAAGCCCAAAGGAACACTAGGTGAACGATTTATCAAATGCACAGAAGTGGCAACAGCTTCAGCCCAAAATCCATTTGACAAATCAGCCATAGAAAGCATACTACGGACTTTTTCCTGTATAGTCCTATTCATGCGCTCTGCCACACCATTTTGAGGAGGTGTATAGGGAGCACTAAGCTCGCGCCGTATACCCTTCTCAACACATAATGTTGTGAAAGCATGAGACATAAATTCACCCCCATTGTCCGTACGTAAGCACTTCAACTTACAACCTGATTGGTTCTCAACAAGAGCCAACCATTGCTTAAATATATCAAACACCATATCCTTCTTACGAATGGGGTATGCCCATACCTTCCTACTAGCATCATCAATGAACGTAACAAAGTACATAGCACCTCCAAGAGAAGCATTGGGCATCGGCCCACATACATCACTATGCACCAAAGCTAGCTTTTCCAAAGATTTGTGTGGAACACTCTTCTTATGAGAAGACCGAGCATGTTGACCATAAAGGCAATGCTCACAAAACTCAAAACCACCAAAATCTGAAACGGGAATGTAATCCGCACGTGCCAACAACTTCAAACCTTTCAGTGACATATGCCCCAAACGCTGATGCCATAAAGAAGCAGGAGGTTGCTCAGTGATCCCCACAATGTGATCAGCCACACTAGCTACACAAAGGGAATACAACGTATTCCTCTTAGCACCTTTAACCAAAACAAGGCTGCCCTTAGTGATCTTCCAACCTCCATCACCAAAAGATACATTGAAACCAAGTGAATCCAACTGACCCACACTAATCAAGCTTTTTGCAAGAGCCGGCACATGACGCACACGCTGCAAGACAAACGTAGTAGAGTTTGGCATAGCCAAATGAATATCCCCAATTCCATGAATCTGCATAGAACGCCCATCGGCAATCTTGACAGTACCTGTGCTCGAAGCATCATAGTCATGAAACCACGACCTATGAGGCGTAACGTGAAAAGAAGAAACCACTGTCAATGACCCAATCCATAGGCATACTATGCTCATGAGTGAGAAGAAAAGCGTCATCAAAATAGGATGCAAGCAACACATCACCAAGCTCTTCACTAGTAGCACTAGTCGGAGCACATACATGGTCATCTTGAGAGCTACACTCTCCCTGTGTTGCATTTAACTCCTCAATCTTGACATTGGACTTAGGCTTGTCCTTAGCATCATGGTCTTTCTTCTTACCATCTCCATTTTCCCTTTTCCACTTGTAGCAATCCTTTTTGAAATGGCCTTTTCTACCACAATGGAAACATTCCACATCCTTTTTACTTGTGCCTGCACGGGACCTGCTTCTAGATTTACCCCTGTTGGACTTATACTTGTCCATAGTCCTGCCTCTGACAACCATTGCACTAGAAGACTTACTACCTGCATTATTCTTTCGATTAATCTCTTCCGTGAGAAGACTAGACTCCACATTAGTACTTGTCAACTCATCCGCAGGAACCGAGTTACTTATGGCTGTCCTAAATGTGTCCCATGACTTAGGCAATGTGACAAGTAAAAACATAGCTTTTACATTGTCCTCAAACGTAATTTCCTGCGTAGCAAGTTGGCTGAAAATTGTATTGAACTCATTCAAATGCGCATTCATGGAAGCACCTTCCTCCATTCGCAAATCAATAAGCTTTTTAATCCAATACACCGTAGAAGCAGCCGAATGCTTATCATACATATCGCAAATCCGCTGCCATAGCTCATAAGCTCCACCCTGTGCATCTTTCACATTGTAATAAACAGACTTTGAAAGGGAAAGCCTAATGGTAGACCTGCACATCTCATCCAACTCCTCCCAATCATTCCTCTCCATGTTCTCTGGCTTAACTCCATGCAACTTTAGAGGTCGAATCTGTTTCTTCTGCACCAAGACATCCCAAATCTGATCTTTCCAATATGAGAAGTTAGCACCATCCAACTTCTCAATATTGAAAACTGTGTCCTCTTTAGTGCCCATTACAACAAGAATGCAACAATGAGAAACCTGTAACCAACCAACAAACTGCCACAACAAAGTAGTGTTGCAAATCTGACAACACCTGCTGCTCAATCAAAAAGCAAACGCATAGAGTATAAATCAGCCCATAATATGGTCAAAAAACGTACGTAGAAATCCACAAACAAATGCATAAACCCGTGACACCTGTAACTCAACCGGCCTAGGCAAACTGTGCCACAAAATGCATCAACAATGAGCTGTCATAGAGGCATAAACATACTCCATGTTTGAATAACCACAATAGAGACATAAGCTGACCAAGCTTACACAAATCCGTGAGCATAAATGGATCCAAGTGAGCATATAACCAATGCACAAGCTCAACGAAGTCCAATCTCTACTGTCAACCAAGTACCTATCCGTACTCAAACCGCAACACTGCAAGCAAGAGCAAACCCGCTCTATGTATAAGTGAACCAAATCTCCACAATATCATGCATAAAGAGTGTCTGTCAAACTGCCATATCCACATCCATCAACATACATAGATGATGTAAACCTGTAGCTCAAGAACACGCATAAACAGACTGCCGAGAAGAGTAGAAGCTCCCACTCAAACCACAACCATATACATGGCTGTCCCACAGTCAAAATACATGTTTTGTAACCACAGAAGAGACCTGTATCCAAAGCTCCCTGTAACCTGTAACCTGTACCCGTACCTGTACCTGTACCTGCACCTGTACCTGTACCTGTAGTCGAAGAAGACAATGTCGCCAAAACTCCCACTCTTTCTGTGTGTATGAGGCCACTCCAAGAAGAGGCTACACACTCTCAAATGAGCTGTGGGCTCACGTAAGTGGAAGACACTACACCAATGGCACCTGTAATGGCTATGGAAGCTCTGGCAGCAGAAAACTACCAAAGAGAGCTGAAAAACGCAGCTCCTAGTCTGTAGCTGGGATGGGATTTCTGATGGCACGAATGGCTCCGAAAGGGGGGTTAAACTCCAGGACGCCTGCTGAAAATACTCGCAGAGTGTTGAACCTTCCAATGCCAAGCTCAGAAAAACCTTCTGCTCTTTGGAAATGCGCGCGTGCGCGAAATCGAAAAAACGGCAATGAAACAGCAGCAAGTTTCAACACACTCAACAATGATGATGAAGCTCTCAATGCTCTCACTACCAAGCTCTGATACCACTTGTTGGGATCGGAGAGCACACACACAGAGAGCCAGCACGAAGAAGGAGATAGACGCAGTGTGTGGCGGGGCGGTACTCACACTACAATGTGTAGTTGTGAGTATAGTTATTATGAATGAGTAAATGAATGGCTGTACATGGGCGGCTGAACAAAGGGCAGCCGGGCACACGGGCCTTTAACCCAACAAATCTATGATAAAATCTAGACATTCCTAAGAAGATCTGCAACTCTTCCAAGTTTGTAGGTTCATGTCATTGCAAAATAGCTTGAACTTTCTCTGGATCCATCCTGATTCCATCTTTAGAGATGACATGACCGAGATATTTCACTTCTTCGGCAGAGAATTCACATTTGTGTTCCTTTGCATAAAGGGAATTTTCTTTGAGCAATTGGAACACTTTTCTAAGGTGTTCTCGAGTACAACTATAGATGAGGATACTGTAAATTTTCCTAGATAAGGCCGTAAAACATTATTCATTAGTTTCATAAAAGTAGATGGTGCATTGGTGAGCCCAAAAGGCATTACCAAGAACTCGTAATCCCCATATCTAGTCCTAAAGGCTGTTTTTGCAACATCTTCAGCCCTTATTGTCATAATAATCAATATCTAATTCTCCTAAATGATTTTCTCATATTAAACTGATCATTTAATGTGGGGAAGTGCCAAGGGAGAAAAAGCTAGAATATTGGTTAAGCTAGCAGACCGGCCACAGTAGGGATCCAAAGGAGGGAAAATAGGGATCCAAAGGGGGGGCCATCTGCAAAAGAGCCATGTGAAACAATGGGCCAAAAAGACCCTAAGGTTCAGCCCATTAAGACTTCCAAAATGCTAAGGTTCCAAAATGCTAAGGTTCCAAAATTCAAAGGTTGTGTCCAAAGGTCAACCCTAGGGAAAATTGGATGCTTAGTGTGTGCCCTAAAAAGTCTTTGCACATCCCTACATGGGAGGGGGCGAGCCCCAAAGCTAGGGGATGAGAGAGAAAACCACACACACACACACACAGGCTCCCTTTACACAAAGGGAATGAGGGACACATGTCAGCTCCCTAGGCCAGATGCCCACAAGGTGTGCCCAGTTCCTATTGGAAGACCCTTGAAGTGGACCAATGAGAATTAAGCTAGAGTAAATCTAGTTTAATTAATTTAAAAACATTTAATAAAAGAAACCAATGAGAATTAAGTCTCCTAGAAGACTATTGGGCAGTCTCCCAAGGGGTCCAATGAGCATTCAGGAGCCCCATGGCTTGCCTGATTCCTATTGGCCAGGAGGCAAAGGGGTCCAATGAGAGTTTAGTTTAATTATTTAATTACCTAAAGCTCTCACAAAAGGGGAAAGGGGGACACATGTCAAAAGGCTATCACTTATGCTGCTTAATTCCTATTGGCTTGACCTGGGGAGGTCCAATGAGGGAAAAGCCAGACTTAATTAGCAGCTAGGGCTCGCCCAAGAGAGAGAGGGGGCTGATTTTTGCTTGGCATTGACACACACACTCTCACACTTGACCATGTGTGAAGGGAAAATACTCTATCTCCTCCCAAGCTTTAATGGAGAGCTCATCACCTACTCCAAGCTTGTGAGATAGAAGCCTACATCAACACTCTCTTGGCATGTGGATGCAAATCCAACCAAGAGCCAAGCTTCAATGCATGCTCATCTTCTCTACCAAGCTAATTACTAAGCTAAGCTATGCTAATATGAGTGATTATGTGAGGAGATGTACATCTTTCTCGTAAGATACTTCTTTTTCTTCTCAATCTACTCTCATACCCTGCTAGCTCTCACCATCTTCGAAGGTGTGTGAGGTCTTGGGTCTGAGAACGGGGATAATTCAAGTTGTGTTTGATTAAGTGTTTTGCTTGGTGTATGAAGCTTCCATCTTCATTGCACTAGCTAGTCTTGAAGGAACACAAAGAATTGTATTGTACAATGTCTCTCTTGATGGGAGAAACCATAATACAAAGCCTTTTGGAGGGGGGACCGGCTCCATGCAAATCCGGTCCTCAATTGTTGTCAATAGCTTAATTGCTCTCTCTTTTGAAAGTATTGTCGATGCTATCTAACTAGGTGTTATGCTTTTTGTTGCTCTCTCTCCACCCAAGCACTCTTGTAATTCTCATTAGGAATCTATTCTAATGAAATGCCCACTATATTCATGCTAATTTCCGCTACACATAAGATTTTAGGCCATTAAATGTTACATTGGTATCAGAGCTCAAGGTTTCTCTTTTCTTGCTCAAGAAGGGAGGTCCTCAAGCTAGCTACAAATGGTTGGTATTATTAATTGCCTGTGAATAAGTAGAATAGGGATTTTTCAGCCTTGCAGTGCGCCTGCCTTTGTGCAGTTAACGGGGCATCACCGTCGAGAGCTATGGTCTTAATAGTGGAGTCCTACGGGGCTTGCCTACGGCTTAACCACTATTGAGCTATTAGAAGCTTGACAGGAGCCGGTGCTGTTTTGGTGTCGAAAGACCCTCTCTTCTATTCCTTGCAATTAATGGTATTCGAGCCGCGGGTACAGTAGCTTGAGTGCTTTTTCTAAAGGGGTAAAGAGGAGTAGCAACTAGGGCTTGAAGTGCCAAAGTACACCTAAAAAGTTTACACCTAAAAGTTGTTAGAATGGCTGACAATAGTAAAGAGAGTGAAATTAATGTTGATAACTTTGATTTTGCTCATGAGCAAGCTACTAATGATGCTTCAATGCTTGTTAACTATCTTGTTTCTAGGCTTCAACAAGCCATGGGCAATCCATCTCTCCAAAGTGAAGTGCAACGGCAGCTTCGTGCTCACGGGATTCTCCAAGCTCATCACCATGACGAGAGAACACCTAGGAAGCCTCCTTGTGAGACTACCAAAAGAGGTCTCTCTCCGATTCGGGAAGAAGAAGAGAATCCATATGAAGGGCTCAAGAACTTACTTCTTGATGATGCATCTCCTTCCCAAAGGAGAACTCAAGAGCCTCCACCGAAGGAACGAGAAAGAAGCGAGTCTCCCGCCACCTCGGTGGAGATGGCTCCACGAAGACGGCGGGCTAAACGCTCTCCATCACCACCAAAGCGGAGAAGACCATCACACTCTTCTCCACGCCATAATTCAAAGAGGGATGATAAAAAGCAAGAGAAGAAAAAGGCGAGAAAGAGGACACCCTCTTCTCCATCTTCTTCATCCTCTTCCTCTTATGAAAGCTATGGTGAAGACGACAAAGATCAAGACAAGAAAAAGGCGAGAAAGAGGTCACCCTCTTCTCCACCTTCTTCAAATTCTTCATCTTCTGAAGAAAGTGATGGTGCAACTTTTGAACCATCAAAAAGAAGAGGCCATAGGAAATCCTATGCCGCATGGAAGAGGTCGTCCAAGCTGAAGAAATTCAAAGAGGGAGGGAAGAGCATTTCTTTCCTTACCTATGATGGCACCTTCGGTGCTACAGACAAAGTTTTGGCCTTTATCCAGCAATTCGATGCGGCGTTTGGAGATGAGGGCTTCACGGAGTCCTCTAAGCTACGCCATGTAGCTATGCACTTTCAAAAGTCCGCCAGACAATGGTGGTCTAGCCTACGAGCCAACGGTGAAGCTCCACGAACATGGAAGGCTTTAAGAGCTTCCATTATGAAGCAGTTTTTGGCCACCGATGCCAAAGATAAAGTACTCACCGAATGGCGAAGCTTAAAGCTCTCTCCCAATGAATCCATCCACAAATATGTAGACAAGTTTTGGGACCTACAACTCAAAGCCACTGTCTTCAAAAAGTTGGATTTTGGAGAGCAAAAGCAACAATTTTGTGCGGGCTTAACTGAAGAAATGGCGGAGTATGTCAACTCCCAAAGGCCACGTACCATATCGGCGGTAATACACCATACTATGGTGGCCTCGCGAATCAATTTCCAAACGGGGGGTAAAAGAAATAATAAGCCCCCGGAAAACAAGGGTTCCAATGAGCCTAAGGGGAAGGACAATGTCCAAAAGTCTCCTAAGGGCACTTCCAACAAAGCTAAAGAGAAGGGAGTTTACAAAGGAAAGAATAAACTCTCTCCTGAAGAGCTTGAGCGTTATCGTAAAGATAACCGGTGTTTCAAGTGCGGCGAACAAGGGCATGCGTACCGCGCTTGTCCCCAAAAGAACAACCGCCAAGATCCTCCTAGAGCTTCTTTGGTTGAAATCCAAGAGGAGGAGATTCATCAAACTCACCACAAAGGATCTCCTCTATGCCATGCTTGGGGAAAGGTAAGAGAACATGATGCTTTTATTCTCTTTGACCCTGGTTCTACTCACAATTTCATATCTATGGAGTTAGCCACCAAGCTAGGCATACAATCCTACGAGATGGGAGATATCCTATCCGCAGACAGTGCCTTCAAGGGGCAAGAAGCTTCAGTCACTCCCTTAATCGGGAAATTGAGGCTTCATGTCCAAGGCTATGTGGACAAAGAGGACTTCTTTATCTCTCCTCTCAAGCATGAGGATGTAATCCTAGGGGCACCATGGTTTGACCGCCTGGCTGCCCATGTTAAATTTTCTGAAAGGAGAATCTCCTTTAAGTTCAGGGAAAAGGACATGTATATAGATGCTAAGGAGATGGGTAACACCATCCCCATTGTACATACACCAGCTTTCAACAAGTCAATAAAGAGCTCTATTTCCGTGTACATGATTTTTGTTAAAGATTCTCAAAATGAACCTAATGCTTTAGCAAAAGAAAATAAAAGCAACCAAAAGGAATTAGAGTTATCCAATTTTCTCAAGGGGTTTCAAGATGTCTTTATTGACGACATCCCTTGTGAGCTACCTCCTAAACGAAGTAATGACGACCATGCAATTGAACTTCTTCCAGGAAGTTCACCGCCTAACAAACCTCCTTATAGAGTTTCTCAAGCTCAACAAGAGGAGATTATGCGGCAAGTGCATGAGTTAGTTGAGAAGGGCATGGTTAGGCCTAGCTCATCTCCATTTTGCTCACCTGTGCTATTAGTGCAAAAGAAAGACGGCACATATCGTATGTGTGTCGACTATAGAGCACTAAATAGGATCACTATCAAGAATAGGTTTCCCGTTCCACGGGTAGAAGACCTATTTGATAAGCTACAAGGATCGACCTACTTCAGTAGGATTGACCTAAAAAGTGGCTATCATCAAATAAGGATAGTTGATCAAGACATTGTAAAGACCGCATTTCGTACTACATTTGGTCTTTACGAATACATTGTCATGCCTTTTGGCTTGACTAATGCACCAGCCACATTTAACCGCTTGATGGAGAAGCTGTTCAGGCCTCATCGAACCTTCATGAACTAAGAAGCTTTATAGGTATGTGTGCATACTATAGACGCTTCATAGAAAAGTTCTCACAAATTGCGGGACCATTACATGACCTAACAAAGAAAAATGTTAGGTATACGTGGTCTGCTAAGGAGAACAATGCTTTCGAAAAGCTTAAAGAAAAGCTTATCTCTCAACCTGTGCTTACACTACCGGATCTCTCAAAACCATTTGAGGTCCAATGTGATGCTTGTGGTGATTGCCTTGGGGCTGTTCTACTCCAAGAAGGGCACGCCATAGGCTATGAGAGTCGAAGGCTCGATCCTGTTGAGCAAACTCTAGGCATATACGAAAAAGAACTCCTTGCAGTTCTACATGCCTTAGACTCATGGAAGCACTATTTATTGGGGACTCCTTTCATTCTGCGAACGGATCACCAAAGTCTTAAGTACTTCATGACGCAGACCAAGCTTTCCGACAAACAAATGAGGTGGGCAAATTTCCTTTCGCAATTTCATTTTCATATTGCTCACATTGCTGGCAAGCATAATCAAGTAGCCGATGCACTCTCAAGACGACCGAGAGTGAATGCGGTTTCCATAGCAACTCACAATGATCTATCTTCAATGATAGATGAGTATGCTATTGATCCCGATTTTAGAGATGTGATTTCAGCCCTTGCATTAGGGAAGAAAGAAGAACCATTTACTTTACAAGATGGTTATCTTCTCTATGGCAATAGACTATGCGTTACTAACTCACTACGTGAGAAAGTAATGTATGAATCTCATGCTCCCCCATATGCAGGGCATAGAGGGATTCAGTCTACCCTAAAGGGAATTGAAACATATTTCTATTGGCCTACCATGAAAGTGAACATACACGAGTATGTTTCCAAATGTGTGGTATGTCAAAAGACAAAATTTGATAGAGGGAAGCAACTTGGATTGCTTCAACCCTTGCCAATCCCTAATTCACCGTGGGAGAGCATATCCATGGATTTTATCTTTGGATTGCCTAAGTCTATCCATGGGAATACGGGAATATGGACGATAGTAGACAGGTTCAGTAAACAAGCTCATTTTATACCTGTCAAAAAGACTATCAAAGCCCATCAAATGGCAACCCTCTTCATTTCACAAATTTTCAAGTACCATGGCTTGCCAATGTCCATAGTGTCGGATAGAGATCCTAGAATGACCAGTAATTTCTGGAAGGGTCTCTTTGAGAATTTAGGAACAAGGCTAAACTTCTCTTCGGCCTATCATCCACAAACTGATGGCCAAAGTGAAATAGCTAACCTAACCATTCTTGATCTACTAAAAGCCTATGTAACGGAAGTAGATCAAAGATCCCAATGGGAGAAGTACTTACCCTTAGTAGAGTATGCTTACAATAACACTGTACATACTTCCACAGGAAAAGCACCTTTCGAGGTAATTGAGGGAAGATCAAAAAGTCCCTTGCTACTTAAGGTACATGGGAAGATCTTCGCTGCAGATGAGTATAGCCGAGACCTACAAGAATCTTTCCAAAAGATTAAGGATGCTATCTCTATCTCACAGCAAAGGCAAAAGGCTGCTGCTGACAAGCACAGAAGAGCCCAAGCCTTTAAAGAAAACGATTGGGTCTTGTTAAAGTTTCCCAAGGCTCGATTAAGGCACACGACGGGCAAGAATCCTACGGGCCACCAAAAGTACTATGCTAAACTAGCAAAAAGGTATTATGGTCCCTTCCAGATTCTTAGGCCAATCAATGAGATGGCCTATCAACTTAAGTTGCCCAATCATTGGCTCATACACAATGCTTTTCATGTGAGCCTATTAAAGCCTTACAAAGGAGAGCCACCTCAAGAACCAACTATTGAAGATCCACCGGAGATCGAGGACCACGAGGAGGTGCTGCAGCCCGAGTCCATTCTCCGACATGAAGACAAGGTATTAAGAGGCGGTAAGACTATCCGACGATATCTTATTAAGTTTAAGAATTATCCTTTTGAAGATGCTAGATGGATGCAAGGCATACAATTAAAGGATAACCTAAACCTTGTCAATGCTTACAATGCCTCCCAAGAGTAAGCAAATGTACAAAATGTTAAAAATGAACAAAAATTTTTGTCTTATAAGACTCTCTTTTTCTTTATTTGTGCACAAAAATGAAGTAGTATGCATGCTTAGATCAAGTTTGCGGAGACGACGTCTCCCGAACACCAAGTAGAGCTTGTCACTCTACTATGGAAGACTGATAGGACTAATGTGCAGACATGCTTGCGGCAGCCTCAGGCTCTCAAGCGCCAAATGGACTAGTCATCCATTATGGAATGATGTCGTAGGGTAACATAGGGATCCTCTACCCGCTAAAGAAAAGGACTCATGCATATGCTTTATCTTCTCTACACCATAGTCGAGGACGACTATGATTTCAAGAGAGAGGTAATGTCATAATAATCAATATCTAATTCTCCTAAATGATTTTCTCATATTAAACTGATCATTTAATGTGGGGAAGTGCCAAGGGAGAAAAAGCTAGAATATTGGTTAAGCTAGCAGACCGGCCACAGTAGGGATCCAAAGGAGGGAAAATAGGGATCCAAAGGGGGGGCCATCTGCAAAAGAGCCATGTGAAACAATGGGCCAAAAAGACCCTAAGGTTCAGCCCATTAAGACTTCCAAAATGCTAAGGTTCCAAAAATTCAAAGGTTGTGTCCAAAGGTCAACCCTAGGGAAAATTGGATGCTTAGTGTGTGCCCTAAAAAGTCTTTGCACATCCCTACATGGGAGGGGGCGAGCCCCAAAGCTAGGGGATGAGAGAGAAAACCACACACACACACACACAGGCTCCCTTTACACAAAGGGAATGAGGGACACATGTCAGCTCCCTAGGCCAGATGCCCACAAGGTGTGCCCAGTTCCTATTGGAAGACCCTTGAAGTGGACCAATGAGAATTAAGCTAGAGTAAATCTAGTTTAATTAATTTAAAAACATTTAATAAAAGAAACCAATGAGAATTAAGTCTCTTAGAAGACTATTGGGCAGTCTCCCAAGGGGTCCAATGAGCATTCAGGAGCCCCATGGCTTGCCTGATTCCTATTGGCCAGGAGGCAAAGGGGTCCAATGAGAGTTTAGTTTAATTATTTAATTACCTAAAGCTCTCACAAAAGGGGAAAGGGGGACACATGTCAAAAGGCTATCACTTATGCTGCTTAATTCCTATTGGCTTGACCTGGGGAGGTCCAATGAGGGAAAAGCCAGACTTAATTAGCAGCTAGGGCTCGCCCAAGAGAGAGGGGGGGCTGATTTTTGCTTGGCATTGACACACACACTCTCACACTTGACCATGTGTGAAGGGAAAATACTCTATCTCCTCCCAAGCTTTAATGGAGAGCTCATCACCTACTCCAAGCTTGTGAGATAGAAGCCTACATCAACACTCTCTTGGCATGTGGATGCAAATCCAACCAAGAGCCAAGCTTCAATGCATGCTCCTCTTCTCTACCAAGCTAATTACTAAGCTAAGCTATGCTAATATGAGTGATTATGTGAGGAGATGTACATCTTTCTCGTAAGATACTTCTTTTTCTTCTCAATCTACTCTCATACCCTGCTAGCTCTCACCATCTTCGAAGGTGTGTGAGGTCTTGGGTCTGAGAACGGGGATAATTCAAGTTGTGTTTGATTAAGTGTTTTGCTTGGTGTATGAAGCTTCCATCTTCATTGCACTAGCTAGTCTTGAAGGAACACAAAGAATTGTATTGTACAATGTCTCTCTTGATGGGAGAAACCATAATACAAAGCCTTTTGGAGGGGGGACCGGCTCCATGCAAATCCGGTCCTCAACTGTTGTCAATAGCTTAATTGCTCTCTCTTTTGAAAGTATTGTCGATGCTATCTAACTAGGTGTTATGCTTTTTGTTGCTCTCTCTCCACCCAAGCACTCTTGTAATTCTCATTAGGAATCTATTCTAATGAAATGCCCACTATATTCATGCTAATTTCCGCTACACATAAGATTTTAGGCCATTAAATGTTACACTTATTCTAACTTGATGATAGCCTGATTGTAAGTCGATCTTGGTAAAGTACTTGGCTCCCTCTAGTTGATAAAAAAGATCTTCCATTCTAAGCATAAGAAACCGGTTCTTAATTGGTGAGATTATTTAGTGCTCTATAGCCGACACAAGGTCACAAAGAACCATCTTTTTTCTTCACCAATAAGATTGGCAAAGCCCATGGAGAATCGCTGGGTTTAATGAAACCTTTATCTATGTAGTCTTGCAATTGCCTTTATACTTCTAAATGTTGTGCTTGGCCTAATCTATAAAGTGGTTTACAGACATGCTTTGCATCTTTAATTAAATCAATAGCACGATCTACTTCACCTCTTTTAGGAGACAAACCTTTTGGCAAATCAAAAGGAAAAACATCTTTAACTTCCTCTAACAAGACCTTTAAATCACTCTCATAATCACCACGAGAAGACAAAGATGAGTAAGAAACTTGATTTTTTATTTCTACATCAGAGTCCTTATTTACAATAGATCGACACCAAAGTATACGTACGTCACAAGACCCTTTATTTACAAGCTTTTGCAACTCAAGAGAACATACCAAAGGACTATTATGTACATCATGCTCATCTTGTCTATAAAAAAATTTATCTTCTTTTTCAAATTCAAGTGAGTTTTGATGGTAACTCCATTTCAAAGAAAGTCCTAGTCCCCACAACCATTCCCTTCCCAGAACCAAGTCCGCATGATCCATGTTCATAATTTAGAAGTCAAGCTTATCTTTATATCCTTGTATCTCAACTTCCAAAATGGATACCAATTTATCCCATATCTTCTTGTCTTCACCATGCATCATGGAGACGATATATTGGTGAGTACTTGGTTGTTGAGAAAGTTTTAGTTTCTTAACAATAGCATAGTTTACAAAGTTGTGTGTGGTAGAGTCATCTATCATAACCTTAACCCTTTTTCGTTTACAAATCCATGCATTTTTACTAGCTCATGTGGACCAAAACTCTATTTCCACATGTTGGTTAAGAACAATAATAATGCTCTTTGTTATCGTGCAACACTTCTATGAATTTATACCTTTCATTACCATTTATCAGAAGTGTTTGGACAACATGGATCATTAGGAAGGGAATGGGATATAGGAGGGCCTCTTTATTTCCCATGCGATTAAAAATGAGATTAAGGAATGAGCAAATGGGGGACTGCCATGTGGACTAAAATGGTGGGTGTGGAAGGTCCTGAAAGTGAGTGGTCGGTTTAGAGGTGGAGGGATCTTTTCTTTATTAATAAAATGAGAAAATAATAAAATTTGAACCTTTTTCCATAAATCTGGGGTAAAAGCCTACTCTTTCTCTCTCTAGAGGCTACTTACTCCCTCCCTTCCTAAAAGGGGGTCTTTCAAAAAATGTGATGGCATTCTCTCTCCTCTTTACTCTTTCTAAGGCGGCTACATACTCTCTCTCTCTCTCTCTCTCTCTCTCTCTCTCTAGCTATGAGACCTACAACTCCTTCTTCAAGGCCGCTTTTCCCTCCAAATACCTCTTGCAATAGAGGCTTGAAACCTCCCTTCTCCATTGATCAAACAGCCTCACCTTCACACCTCTACAAAAATCTATAGATCTATAACATTGGATACTTCTACGACATCTTCATCAACACCTCCCTTCATTGATCACTCATCCTCACCTTCATACCTCTATAGAAGCTGCAAATTTGCAACACGACTGCTTCTAGAGTATCTTTATCAACACCTTCTGTGGTCCTTCTTCCTCATCTAGGTACGAAGGTGAGGTTAATCACTCAACCTCACCTTCAAACCTCTACATGAAGCTATAGATCTGAAACACTAGCTACTTCTTGAGTATCTTCATCAACACCTTCCTTGGTCCTTGGTCCTTGTTCCTCATCTAGATCCAAAATGGTCTCCCCTCACTCATCCACATCATTTTGGAGATTTTGGTATAGGAGCCTTGTTGGGTAAGATTATTAAGCTTTTTTAGCATATGTGTTGGTAGGAACAATGAGCTTCATTCCTATTTTTGGTGTTCTCATAAATTTGGTCACTCATCATAGTGTTTTTTGTTTCCATCTTGCATGTAGAGATAGTGGAGCTACGTAGATAGAGGTTGCAGATCTAGAATGAGATATTGGAGCTATGGAGAAAGAGGTTGCAGATCTAGAAGAAGATGTTGGAGCTATGGAGAAAGAGGTTGCAGATATGGAAGGAAATGTTGGAGCTATGGAGAAAGAGGTTGCAGATATAGAAAGATATTTTATAGCTATGGAGAAAGAGGTTGTAGGTTTAGAAGGAGATGTAGCAGATATGGAGTAAGAGGTTGCAAATCTAGAAGGAGATCTTATAGAGGTAAAATGATGTGTGGTAGACTGCTTTACAAAAAGATGCCCCAGCCCTAGCATGAGAAGAAGAAGAGAGAGAGAGAGAGAGAGAGAGAGAGAGAGAGAGAGAGAGAGAGAGAGAGAAGTCCGTGCATTTTAGAGAGAGAGTGGGGATAAAGATTACAAATCTGCACTTTTCAGCAGCAACAATTGAGGGGAGAGAAAGAGAGCTTGGGACACTTTTGCGGGGGAAGAAAGAAGAAGAGAGAGAAGACAAAGAGGGGATAAGAGAGGGACACTTTAATATTTGAAAATTGAAAAGGTGCTTTTGGGACTAGATCTAATAAAGTTTTCATATCTCTAAGAAAATAAGCAAAAGTATTTTTATATAAGCATGTCTATCCTATCTACCCCACCATTCTAGCCCTTGGTCAAAGCTTGATTAAGTTTGAAGTATTTCCTTAAACTGCAAAAAAAGAGGCCCTCTTATTACCCAGTCTCTTCCTTATGTTGCCAATCTTTATGACTCTTGCCAGGACCCTTATCCTTTTCATCATCTTTTTTCCTTTTGTTCTTTGGACAATTCCATTGAGAATGTTCGATGACAAACAAATGAAGCACAAGTTTTCCTTTTTAGACTTTGCAAAATTCAATCTAGGTCCTAGTGCAACCCTCCTTTTAAACAATGGTTTACTCTCCTTATTATATGGGAATTTCCTTTTTCCTTTCAGAAATGGCCATGATACCCCCATTTCTGTGGACTTGGGCTCAGTATGAGTGGGATTAGAAGCTGTCAAGCGAGTATTATCTTCATAGATTTGTGCAAATTTAATTGCTTCTTCCCAAGTTTTAGGTGCACTTCTTTTTACCTCTCGCTTGAAATGTCTATCTAACCCCATATAAACCCCCTTGTTTTGTGAAAGTTGTCTATCCCCTGAAGCATTAGGATTATTTCTCTATACTCTACAATGTGAGTAAGCAAAGGCCTACCCCGTTGCATAGCTTTATTCCAATCTTCCCAATTTCTTTCTGACTCATTTTTAGGAAGAAATTGTTTCACAAAAATACTCTCAAATTGAGCCCAATCCCCTGGAATCTTTCCTGATGCATTGAGACTCATCCACCATTTGTAGGCTTTTGAACTCAATGATAGACTCACCTCAAGGGTTTGTCACTCAGGTGGAGTGTTCTTTAGCCTATTTAGGTCTTGCCATTTCTGCAGGAACATATAAATAGTATCTTTGTTTCTATCTTTTTCTTCACCATAGAAGGTTTCATATCTTTGAGGACAGGGTTGTCACTAGGTCTCGACTGAGTATCAAGAGGAGGTATAACAACCTCTCTATATATAGCTCCCCCGTCCTTAGACATGGAAGGGACATTTGGATCAAATGGCACAAAAGGCTGTGAATCGGTTGTTTACCCTTCTGTATATACTAAGTCAATTTGGTCATGTGATCTTTGAGACCACCTAGAGCAGCTAGAAAAGTCTGCAAATGTAGTTCTATATTTTTCCCTATACGCACTAGCATCTCATGCACTTCTCCCATGTCCTCTATCCCATACATATTTTGGTCTTGATTGGTATCGGTCTCAAGTGGTATTTTATTTTGATCTTTTTATCCATAGTTATAAGTTTCAAAAGCCGAACTCACTTTAAAGTTTCAAAAAAAGATGGAAAAGATTATGCTAAAAAGGCTATGCACAAATATACATAACACTTCATGAGGTGTGCCACAGATGGCTCTGATGGAGAGTGTTGATAGCGAGCAAAATTTCTCGACGAACGCAGTAGATACCCAAGTATTGCCAATATAGTTTGACCTTTGATAAGTTCGTTTCCTCGCAGCAAACCTTCTTACTACCCAATTAATTGGTTGCGTTATTGTTGTAATGGAATTTTCCTATTCAATTTGAGAGTAGCGGAATTTAATGAGAGTACTTTCAAGAAATGATTTTGTGAGCATAGCGGGTTGACATAATTGAAGATAGCAACATAATCATAGCAATTAGTTAACTTGGCATAGACAATACTTTTGCAAGGGAGAGAATTTAGAGAACATGACAACAGTTGAGGACCGGATTTATGTGGAGCCGGTCCCCCCTCCAATAGGCATTTGTATTATGATTTCTCCCATAAAGAGAGACTTGTTACAATACATTCTTTGTGTTCCTTGTGACCTAGGTGAAGCAATGAAGATGGAAAGCTTCATGCATCACCATCATAGCATAACCTAAACTTGAAGAAAGCTTTAACTATACCAAGCTTCAGTCCCAAGACCTCAAACACCTTCGAAGGTGGAGAGAGCTAGTAGGGAATGAGGGTAGGGAAGAGGAAGAAGAAACATTTCATACGAGAAAGAGCTAGTTCCTCGCTTATCATAACTTTTGTGCTAGCATACATAATAGCATAGTAATGAAGAAGAAATAGATGGCAAGCTCAAGCATTGAAGCATGGCTCTTGGATGGATTTGCACTCCATAGCCAAGAGTGTTGGTGTAGGCTCTCAACCTCTACTTGCTTGGAGAGGGAGAGGGAGCTCTTGCACTTTGCATAGTACCCAATGAGAGTGTTTGTGAGTGTGTGTGGGTGAGTATACCCCCTAAGCACCCCCCTAGCTTGCTTGGGTCGACCCCCCCTTGTAGCTCATGCTTGAAGCTCATTGGACCCCTCCAGGCCTAGCCAATCACAAGCAGGAGCCATTACAAGCAACATGGGTAGCCTTGGGACAAGTGTCCCCCTTTCCCCTTTGAGAGAGAGGACTTGATAAATGCAAAATCAATCGATTAAATATCTTAAATTATCATTGGACCCCTTGGGTGGCCAACCAATAGGCTTCAGGCACACCATGAGGGCAACATGGGGAGGAACTTGACAAGTGTCCTTGCTACCTCTTCAAGCTGGGGCTTCCCTTGTGTGTGTGTGTGTGTGTGTGTGTTCTCTCTCATCTCCCCCCCCCCCCCCTTGTAGGCTCGCCCCCCTCCTTGTAGGGATATTTTTGACTTTGGATGAGCAAGCCCCTTAGTCATCAAGCATGACTAAGCACTTGAAGTAGGGGGTGTTCCCACAAGCATCTCAGGCAAGCTTCTCAAGGCACCTCAAGCACCTTAATCATGCACCAAGTCAAGCACCTCAAGCATCTTAATCAAGCACCTCAAGCATGACAATCACCTCAAGCAGGACAAGCACCTCAAGCACGACAAGCACCTCGAGCTTAGGCCGGGTTCCCACCTCAAGCTCAGCCCTAGCTTACCTAAGGTCAAAGGACTTTTACACACATTATTGGAGGTGTTCAATGAAGCTAACCCTAAGGTCTTATGCTCCATTGGTTAGCTTTGCTCTTGATAGACCATCTTCCATTTGGGCCCCTTTACTATTGGCCCCGTGTTGAGATAGATCTATAAGCACATATCTATATCTTAACACTTGTTCCCATTTATTCTTCCACATTAAGTGATCAATTTAATATGAGAAAATCATTTGGGTTGGTTAGATATTAGATTTTATGACAATTGTTGTAAGCGATTATGCTCTTACTTCCTCTTATTGCATGGGGCACAAACACGGGCAGTGACAAGTAAGTCAACACGCCACAGCCAATGCGAACATGCCTTGGTAATTATCATGTATATGATCTAATGGTAAAAAAAGCAAGTTGACGAGCTGACACGTCGGCAACCAGGGAAACACTATGTGCGTGTGCCTATCAGGGCTTGATAGGAAGATACTAAAGCTTGGTGCAACGGCTTCGACGACAAATTCTAGCAAGCCCTTGCTTTAGGAGGTTGTAGTTGTAAGCGACAACTGGCATGCCAATTTTTGAATACGGCTTGGCCTTCTGTGGTGGCTCATTATATGAGTGGGCAAGGTTTTGCAAGGCTTGCGGGCTGCGTGAAGGAGCGCCGTGTAGCCTGTGTGAGCCCTATGTCCCGCAGAAGGGCGGGGTTGACAAAGCAGCTGACGCGAGTACAAGAAAACGTTGTTGCAATTACAGGCCTTAATTATCAAAGCATGCTTTGATACTAGTGTTGAGTGGCAGCTAAGGCGAGCTAGCAGGAAAACGAAGTAGGAAGCACACACACATAACATCGCCACTCCCCTCTAGAGACCTCGTGTGGGCTGTCGCCCTACTGCATGGGTAAAATCCCCTTTTTTTATTAACACATGGCCTCCTTAACCTTTATCCATGCCTTTAGATGCAGTTCCCACGATCTCGACCCCTAGCCGAGTATGGTGCGTGTGCCCTAGCTATAGGATACTTCACACTCCCCCTACTCTTTGATACCAATTGAAGAGCACGCCAGTGCAAAAGTTTTGTGCATGTTGTGAGAGTGATAGACTACGTGCGGATGGAGTACTCACTACTAAAGAGCGAGACCCCTTATTCTTTTCTGTAGAAAGAATTAGGTCAGTGTTCGATCGAACATTGGATGTCCGGCCCCAGGGCAAGGTACATGCTGCCTTTACCCCAACACAAAATGCATCTAGATTCTAGTCTTTCACCTCGTGTTTGTGACAACGTATAACATACACCTCTTGTTTTTCCTTGCCTGCACTTGCCTTCAATTGGCATTGAAGCACTTTGCCATGATTTTTCTTGGATCCATACTCATACTTCCACCTTTTCTTCGATTGACAGGGCCTTCGGCTGCACCATCATTGCCCAACCCCCATGTTGAGCATTTATGTTCAACCAAAAACCTACTTATTAAACCTGAAAACTTTATGCTAAGCAAACTTGTTATTTGAGAATAGCATACTCTACCATATATACGTCTTGGAACTTAATATGCAAGTTATGCTTTTCATACCTACTTGCTCCATTCTTGGACTCTTGCTAGATTCCTCTACAAGATGTGTTCCTTCCAACTTGGAATCAAATCACTAAGGAATACCCTGGAATTGACCTCGTGACCTTGAGTCTTAGGAAATGCCATATGTGCTATCCAACGTACCACTAAATGCTGCCTGCACATTGCACAACATTCTCCCTGTTGCTCGTCTATGTTTTGCCAGTTGTCCGTCCGTATCTCCCCTTCATGCCCGCCACCTGTCGTCCTCCTCTCTTCAGGCCATGCAATCACTGACGTGCAAATGTCCTCTTCCCCCTTCGTATGTTGGTTGCCTCTCCACCATCTCCAGGCAACCCTCGCCTTTTTTTTTCATAGGGCATCTCCTTAGACACCCACTAATGAAACCACTTCCAATGGTGTACCCACCTAATGCTTCATAACTGGTGAAATTTGATAGATCACAAAAGCTTGCTCACTTCCTTGCCAGTCTACATCTCTCTCTGTCTCTCTCTCTCTCTCTCTCTCTCTCTCTCACATGCTTAGATAGAACAAGTGGATCAATAAAGGTAATGTTTGAAATAATGTTTATAAAAATACAATTGTAAGCAACGAGCTTGCCAAATAGGAGAAGGGAAAGAATTGGCCTCTTTGATTTTTAAAAATTAATAACAAGCAATCTCCACACTCCTCTTCGCCCTTATGCACTAGAGATAAATGAAGCAATTGCAATTATCTATCTACAGTAGATGTAGGGATTTATAGCTTAAATACCCAACTTTTGACCTTGAAAATTAATATCCAGTGAAAGTAGAACCATGTTTTTCGTTTCAGTTGGGAATCTCCACTATAGTGAGAGAATTGAGGGCGTTGCCTGATGCATGTGTGGAAGCTTATCTGGCTCTTGCTCCATGTAAGATTCTCGCCCTGATTTGGTTGTTATCTAGAGTGAGAAATGGTAATGTAATGGGGTGGAGGAGGCGTTAGGGTTAACGGAGGGGGCAAACGGCAGCCGTCAGAGAACAAATTGGAAATTGGATGTCAGGTAGGGGCGGGCACGTGTTAGGCATGCGGAGGGTTTTCACTTCACTTGTGTTGAAATTTTTGCTGGTTCTCTGCCTCTCCCCCTTTTTACTATGCCCCATTTTCACCTGCAACCCAGCGAAGAAGAAGAAGAAGAAGGCATTTGGGCGGCGGTGCCTTGTCCCCTTCCTCCCTCACTGACCCGCCATAGCCCCCATTTTCCCCCACCTGCACTCCTTTACTCTCTCCATTTCCCTCACCTTTTCGGTGGAGCCATGGGAGCCGCACAGTAAGTATGGAAACTCTCTACCTCGCCGGAGGGCCTCTTCTCTGCGCTACCGCTGTACAGAGCCAGAGCTGAAGGAGATGCTGCAACGAAAGGAACTATCAAGGGCATTTCTCCGTTTGAGCAGCTAGCATTTTGTTCCCTAAGGGAAAAGCTTGATTTCGATCTCCGTCAGCTTTGCATCTTGCTCCAGGTTTGCTTATTTTGAAGACCCTTTGGTATGTTAGCTCTCATTGTCACTTTTGCTTTGAATTTATGGAATTTGGTTGCTTAGCTAAAGTTAGATTGCCAAATCTTGGGTACAGACTTTAGAGTGGTCAGGAGTCTGATGATTCTTTGTGATATAAGAGTTTTTATCATATGGGTTTTGTGATTATAATCAATATGACAGATGCAATATATTGATTTTGAAAATTTGTGCCATTTGTTTGATGCCTGTAGTACAGCGGATGACATGTTGCATTCGTTGGGGATGTTATGTTGCAATGCTTGGTCACATAAGATTCTTTGTGATGCTAGATTTTTTCATGTAGGGTTTTACCACTGTATTAATGTGACAGACGTAAAGGATGGTGCCATGTTTTTGGTGGATGGGATGCAGTAGGTGGAAACAGCTGTTTGTAGATGGAAAGCGGTGTCGTATTGATTGGAATGTCCTGCTGCAGTGCTTGTTTACATAATCACCTGATTGGCCCGGTGCATTTGTTGGTTACATGACCTGACACTTTTAAGATGGCCTTAACATACACCAAATAAGTCCACCACTTTCTTTGACCATCATATTTTTAAAATGGCCTTCACATACCCCCACTACTTGGCCATACAAATGCAGTTAGCATTCTCATGCACTGTACAGCATTCTAGAGTGCACTTTGCACATGTTGGCGACTAGAGGGGGAACCTCAAAGTGATGATGTGGGCAAGCGTTTTTCGTACCTGCTCTATGGAGTGTTTTACAGGTTTTTATCTGTGCAGAGTTGCACCCTCTTTGATGGGGAGGCCCGTGACTACTTAAGTGTCTTGACTATTTGGCAGCCCTTTGAGTGCCATTAGTTTATGTGCAGTTGCACTTGCACGGGACGACCTTCCAATGAAAATGCATAGGGTGAACTTTCAAAACTTCTTTCAGTTTGAACGTGGCCCTTTCAAATGAGTAGGATGAGCTTCCGATGAAAATGAGTGGGCCCTTTCAAATGCGTAGGGTGAGCTTCCAATGAAAAGGAGTGGGCCCTTTCAATGCATAGGGTGAGCTTCCAATGAAAAGGAGTGGCCCTTTCAAATGTATAGGGTGAACTTCCACTGAAAATGAGTGGGCCCTTTCAAATGCATAGGGTGAGCTTCGGATGAAAATGAGTGGGCCCTTTCAAATGCATAGGGTGAGCTTCCGATAGAAAGGAGTGGGCCTCCTTTTCAAATGCATAGGGTGAGCTTCCAATGCAAATGAGTGCACAGTGTGTCAAATTTTCATGGGAGGTTGGTCCGTGGCATTTGAAAGTGCCTTGTTGAACTCTAAAGAAATATGTTCAACTCGAGGCAATCTAGCCAACCTTAACAGGGCATTTGTTATTTTTTTATTGCCATCACTCATTATTTGAATTTGTGGTGGAGTGGTATCTTGGCATCTGTGTTACTCATCATCTTTCTTTTTCACAATCATGATTGGTTCCCGACTTCCTCTTTGTTGGTCCTGGCCGTTGCTTTTTAAGACCCTTTCTGAGGGGTGAAAAGTTATGGATGAAAGGGGCATTTGGATGTGGTCGCTTATTTTGATGAGCAGTTTGGATGCGGTGTGTGCTTTTGTTTAGTTTCAAGGAGAAACTGGTTTTGATGGTGTGTGTTAATCAAAGTTTTTTGTGATAGGTTTGTGTAAGCCATGTTTATACATGGAGCAATGCAAGCCTGTCGTGACTCTTCTCTTGTTGAAGACTGTCGTAGATTTTTGATACCTGGCTCTCTTTTGATGAGTTCTCTTCCTTGAAGAAGTGTAAAGTAGAATACTTACTGAAAATGTAACTTAATTACTTTTTTGGGGTGGTTGCAAGGTCAGCAATTTGGAGCTCCATACTGGAGCAATCCCATACCTCTCTAGTGCACGGCTGACTAAAAGCTTAAAGTTTTATCATCCTTATCAAGTCGTATATAAGGTAAACTTTTATCCTTCCATTTCAATTCGTTGCATATGATTTGAGGATTTCATCAGGGCAAGGGTTTGCTTTAAGTTCGTTTGTTTGTGTTTGATACTTTCCAAAAGAATGTGTCATGGACTGGTAGTTGTATTGGCTGTTGATACTTGTTTTGCAGCTTGTTGCTTGTGCAAGTCAAGGATGTGTGAAGGGCCTGAAGAGTTGAATACAGCCGGTTGTAGTGGGCATACAAAAGATGGTGCGGTTGGTGCTTTTGCTGAAAATGAAAATTCTGGAGTGGCGTCTGTTCTGCTGGAACTTGCCTCTTGTAATGATCTGGAGGGATTCCAGAAGGCCGTGGAGGAGCACAAAGTAAAGCTTGATGTTTCTGGTGCTTGGTACTGCAGACAGCATGGGACAGGTCGAATGGTAACGGAGCAACGAACTCCGCTTATGGTTGCAGCTTTATATGGCAGCATGGATGTCGTTAATCACATCTTAACATGCAGCTCTGCCATGCGAGGAGATATAAACCAAAAATGTGGACGTGATGGAAGCTCAGCTTTGCACTGTGCTGCTGCTGGTGGTTCGGAGTTCGCACTGGACATTGTGAAGCTGCTAGTTGATCATGGGGCTGATATGAATGTTCTTGATGCGCAAGGTAGGCGACCTGCCAATCTCATTGTGAAGTTTCCCAAGCATCCTCATTTGAAGGCAGAGTTGGAGATGGTTTTGAAACTTGCAAAACCAAAGCTGTCGTTAGACCTACCTGATGGGTTGGATTATGAGGCCTTTTGTGAAGATAATCGGTTTGGGGTTGCTGCTGGTGATGGGGGGTTTACTACTGTTGCTCAATCTTCAGTATGCTTTCAGACTTTAGCCTTAGAGTCACCAGTTATGTCACCATCTTCTTCATCATCGCCAAGGTCAGCTGAAGTAGCTGCTGTCAAAGTTCTGGGAGAGACATCTGAGAAGGTGAAGGAATATCCTGTGGATCCTTCTATTCCGGATATCAAGAACAGTATGTACACTTCAGATGAGTTTCGCATGTTCTCATTCAAAGTTCGTCCTTGTTCAAGGGCATATTCACATGATTGGACGGAGTGCCCTTTTGTGCACCCTGGAGAGAATGCCCGCCGAAGGGACCCCAGAAGATTTCATTACAGTTGTGTTCCATGCCCTGATTTTCGCAAGGGGACTTGTAGAAGAGGTGATAGCTGCGAGTATGCCCATGGGGTCTTTGAGTGCTGGTTGCACCCTGCTCAGTATCGAACACGGCTTTGCAAGGATGGCACTAAATGTGCAAGACGGGTCTGCTTTTTTGCCCATACAAATGAAGAGCTTCGACCTCTTTATGTGTCTACAGGCTCTGCAATCCCATCTCCAAGGACTACTGGTTCTTTGGATATGGCATCTATGAGTCCGCCCTTGGCTCCAGGCTCGCCGTCATCGGTGCTAATGATGAGCCCTTTCTCAGCCTCAAATCCTGTACATCAGCAAGGATCTCTTGTAACCCCTCCAATGTCTCCGTCTTCTCCATCAGGTTCTCTTCCTAGCAGTTGGTCTCAAGCAAACATACCTGCTCTTCATCTTCCGGGTGCTGGTTTGCATTCAAGTCGGCTGAGAGCTGCACTAAGTGCCAGGGATATATCAATAGAGGATGACTTGGGAAGAGTGCCTGGATTTGAAGGACATTCAGTAACCGAGTTTCCATCCCTCCCATCACAAGTTCTTTCTACTCAAGCCAGATTGAATGCTGCTGTTGCTGCATCTTCTTGTGGGACTACATCCTCACGGGCAAATAAGTATAGGAGCTTGGGCCTCACTGTGGCTCCTACTAATCTGGAGGACTTGTTTGCTTCAGAAATGATGTCTTCTCCGAGGTCAATTGTATCAGATTCTGCTTTGTTGTCTCCTATCGATTCTTCAATGCATGCATTCAAGTCTTCTTTATTACATTCTCAGCTTCAAAGTGAGATGCAGGCTCAACTGCAGCTGCAGGCCCAACAGGTGGCTCTAGATACGCAGCTTCAAGGGTCTTCTTTCCTGTCGTCTCCAACCCATAAGTCATCCTTCAGTCTCGGCCGCCTATCTGCACTCGGGGGATTAGATGTGGATACTACACATGAGAATGGTGCATCTTCTTCTATACCTTCAGCTATGTCTGTCCGGGCGGCGGCTTTTGCTCATCGTGACAATAAAAGCCAGAGTTCACGAGATTTGGGAGCTGGGATGACATGGTCTGATTGGGGATCTCCAACAGGAAAGCCGGAGTGGGGCGTTCATGGAGATGATCTCTCAAAGCTCAGAAAATCGGCCTCTTTTAGATTCAGGAAGAATGAGGATTCAGATGTGCTATGGGAGCAGAAGGGTGTGAGAGAAGGTTCTCCAATTGCCGAGGCCGCCTCTGCTTTACGCTCTCGTGATGAGTCTATTGGTTCACAGAGAGAGTCAGGGGAGCATCACCCGGTGCTAGGGTCATGGATCGACAACATGCAGCTGGATCGAATCATCGCATGAGTGGAGCAGGTTGTTGTCAATAACTCTCTCTCTCTCTCTCTCTCTCTCTCTCTCTCTCTCTCTCTCTCTCTCGCTGCTATCGACCATGACGTTATTACCTTATTGAAAGGTTAAAGATTTGAAAATCGATTAGATTTTCATCTAACATAGGGGCTACGAATTTGCATGGCGGAACCTGCATTTGGATTTGTGCCACTAAATATATTGGCAATTTTGGGTAAAGAGAGGACAGGTGTTTTGCTTTCTCTTCACCTGTCAGACAAATTCAAGGGATCTCGTTGCCTTATATTCTTGATATTTTATGACATTGAGCAGGCATTGACCTGTAACTTAAGAATTTGTAATATCATTTGAGAATATGCCCAAGAATCCTGACCTCCGAGAGGAGCAACCTGGGGGGATGGGTTCTCGTTTTAGTTTAACTGAAGCAAAATTTCATGCCAACTACTCCTGTACTTGGCTTATATTTGTAATGTAAAAATTATCGTTTATAATTCATAATATTTTTCCCATACTTGTCTAGTCAATTTGGATGGAGTTTTACCTGTGAAATTATGGTCATTTGCTGTTTGCAAGGTAAATGGGGGATGCTTCCATTTTGTTGGCACTCCCTTTCGCATGAGTGTGTTGATGGGAGGTTTTTTCAGCGTATGTAAAGAGGGCACGCTTTTCTCAGCCTTGCCATGTTGATGGAAAGAAATAGCAAGAAGTCTCTCTCTCTCTCTCTCTCTCTCTCTCTCTCTCTCTCTCTCTCTGTATATGTGTGTAGTGGCCATCAAAAGGGCGTGCCATAGTTTGCAGAGGCAAATGGCTTGTTTATGTGGCACCGGTAACTTCTGCTGTCATCGTTTGATTTTGGCGTTTTCATTCAGATCATTAAAAGTGTTAAATGCAAGTTCGACTGATTGGAATTCCAAGCGAATGCCTCATACTTTATTGTGAAGTAGGTGTATCAATGTGGCAAGTCTCACAGAATACTCGTCAAGTGGCTGTATCTCTGGCCTTTCTGGGGAAGAAAAATTAATTGCACAAAGAGGGGTGGATTTGTGTTGCCATTATGTGAATTTGTGTGAGGCGGTCTTTAGCTTTTGCTTTGGTCAAGGAATCGTTGTGTCCACATGTTAATTCTAGTTGTTCACCGTCTGTTTGGAATCTATGGGGGCACCACTTTTCTTGTGATTCATTTTGTCATAAATATCTATGATCTCAAGGATAGTGAAGTGTACTTTTATCACTCGGCTCAGCAATTGCGTGCGTTTCCTTAATCCATTGGTTCGGTAACTGTGCATCTAATTGATAGCCATGTGATGATGTTTGTATTTTCCTCTGTTTAGCTACAAAATGTGCACAGAAATCTGGAGTGTTTTTCTTGGAAGAGTTCTTTCCATGTTTGTTTGTGAACCTGTTTTCTACCAAAGATATGTCTGGAGCTTTAACATGACATTGCCGAGTTTTATGTCCTTTTAGAGTACCGATTTGTTAGGAAAATGTAACTTCTCAACATTTCCCACTCGTTTATTTTCAGAAAGAGAATACAGTGTCCGAGAAGAATTTTTTTGCAAAACTGAATGTAATGACAAAACTGAAGTGCTCAAGCCCAAGTGAATGCTTTGAACTTGTTTAGACTAATTTCCAGATACAAGATCTGTAGGGTACTTATGCATGCCAATTACTTATCCTGCACTAGCAACAAGCCCTTGCCTCCCCCTAACATTGATTGTAAAGATCACACAACTGAGTTTGCGCCAAATCTTAAAACAGTTTTGACTACTTTACAGCATGCATAAATGAATGTCAAGTTAGACACTTATTCAAGCCCAAGCCTCCTCTCAATGAAGGTATATAACAACATTGTTTGTAGAGACCATATACTCGAAAATGTGGTTATTGCTTACTTTGGAGAAATCGCCATCAATGTAACGTACATCAATATTTAACAAGATAATGGACTTTCCTCCAAAGGGGTGAGGCAAATGCAGACGATAATGAAAGTGCATACCGAACACTAATGAACGCACGCATGCACAATGCAAACCCATCAACTATCTTACACAGATATGTAAAGGGGGATGAAGATTCAGGTGTTTGCATGTGGATCCTGGCGCTTGAGTGAAGCCCCATGCCCAAATTACTACATTGTGCACCCAAATGCCATATATTTCAACTCACATGTAGGCAGAGTGCACATGGGTTATAGACCCAGGGTGATGGTCTGAAATTTACCTTCACATCCCACCTATGACGCACTATCCCAAATCAACAGAAATGCATCAGATGGTTACATCGCACTCCTAATGCACTTATCCCAAATTTACAGAAATGCATCGGATGGCCCTCGTGTTATTAATTCCAAATGATGTTTGCATGTAAGATAGGGTGAAGAAAACAACAGCATCCTACGCACCAAAGAGGCAAGGCAGATTTGGCTGATGCAGAAATCTGCAATACTGCCGAGAAACAAACCATAGCACTTTCAGTAAATTCATCTCGTAGATAACTGGCCATTCAAAAAGAGTTTTCCATGCTGACATAACCAAATTGAGAACAGATATAGGTTTACACAAGTAGTTCCTTAGATACAATAATTGTGATATTCTGTCCATCTTGCTTAGGAGTTTTAACATCACAAAAACACGTCAATGACCAGTTTAGGGTTATGAATGTCCTTGACATTTGACTGCCACGAACATAATTTGCATGCATAAATGATAAAAACTCATTTCCTCTTGGAAAGCAGAACATATATTATCCCAATAATACCTATCCTCCAAATCCCTGACTGACAGTAACCCAATTGCAGAAAACCAGGAAATCTACGTAACATCTCTGTCGTTCCAAACTTCCGAACCGTAAGTTTTCAAGTAGAAAAGGTGAGCTCTTAGCAGCTTATAATTTATCACATTTTTTGATATGCAGAAGACACACATTTGAATTCAATAAATACTGCAAATACCATTCTCCCTCATACTGTTGCCGCTGAAGAACGAAATTTTTAGTCCAGAACAGAAACTCTCGACAAAACAAGGGGATCACGTTGGAACCTCAAAATAAAACAGCTGAAAAGGAAGCCATGAGGCCCTTAAATGTTACAAACCAAAAGAAGGTATCTTGAACAAAAAGTTGAAAATGTAGACGTGAGGCCCTTAAATGAAAAGATCCATTTACATTTTCCTCTAAGAATGTTTTCAACATGCCAAAAAACATGCCTTTGAAGCTGGACTAAGTTGCAACTATCTTTTGGTTATTTGCTTGAAAATCATGTGACTGCGTGGTATAGTCACAAACAAAAACTGCCTTGAGGCTAGAAAACCTTGAGAGAACCAAAAAAGAACTTTTTTTTTTTAATGATACACAAGCTTCATATTACAGAGAAAATTTTGCTAAACCTATACAAAAGAGGAGTAATGTTACAATAAAAGCTAGCTAGTGTCGGATGAGCTACTTGGTAGATCTTCATTAAACCAGCTGCGTAGCCCACCTTCTAAATGTGCAACATTCTTGTAGCCATCGAGCTTCAGCAAATATGCCGCAATTAATGACCTGCAGAAGACAAAACACTCTCTTTCCAACTCTCGCTAAACAATCCCGTCTATTACATAAATCAAAATGCAGGAATTAGGCTGACTGCAATTTCAATTTTAAACTAGTCTGGTAGTACATCATTTTCCAGTGTGTTATATGACGCTCAACTTAATTCTGCGACTTGAAACCCTTAACCCAAAATGCAACCCTGAGAGCTTCACTTGTCTGCAATGCAATGACCTTCTATTAACAGGTCATATTATCTATGCAACTATCTGCACGTGCACAAACGCACAGCAGGTTGTCTGTGGAATCAACTCTCAAACTAAGTGATCAGTCCATTACAAAACTGTTGTTAGTATATCTCCCCTCTCACAATGACCCAACAACTAAACCAATGGAGAATGCCTTGAAAGATTAGTTGGTTAGTGCACCAGAGAGCAATGGTTGTCATAGAGACGATTGAGTAATTCATATGTTGGTGCTTAGCAGCGATGGTTCCTACCCAATGATATCATAGTGTGTAGTGAGAATCACGTGTGGTGCTTCCGCTCGACATCATGCGTGCTAAATTAGAATCGCCACTGCCAATACGTGCATGGTGCCATTGTGCTATGCATGCCTTGCATCTACATTAAAATCAGTCCCAAATGGCCATCAAATGGAGTTCCTTGCACTCTCATGTATTCTGAGGGTGAGCAAGACTAAATGTCACTCATAACATTACCTTGATTGCTGACCTTCCGCCAAATTTTGTGATGGCCTCATCGTTCCACCAGCTGCACAGGCAACAATAATTCGCTTGTCCTTCTCCAGCTTGGACCTTACCTCTGTTCCAAAGGAAACAAACCTACATTTTTAGCTTTACCAGCTTATTGGCCAAGACAACTCACCCTTCGCTCAAATACATACCATTCAAAAACTCTGGGTTCTCCTCGGTACCCTGAAATATACCAAAGAAAGCAAATGCAGCTCGTCGAGCAATGTCCCAGGCTGTCCACTCTTTAATTAGTCTATAAATTTGAACATTGACAGCTCCTTCAGGATGGATCTGCTTACAAAAAAACAATCATATATTGCTGGAAGAATCAAGAACCTCAGAATCATATGACTGTAACCTCAACAAAGAAAATGAGAGCTAAGCAGGACAAAAATTTGAGCTTCAGCATTCATAAAACCTGGAAGCAATGCTTTTGAAGTCATTTTAACCTGACTCGTGATCTAAACCCCCACAGCTGACAGGTCATAAAAAAACTGAAAGTATCCATGGGGCAACTTCATTCCAGAAAGAGCTCTCGGCCATTAGAAATGAGCCAGAATAACTTTAGAGCATCTGCCACTGAAGTGCAGAAGACATTCAACCGAATACAGAGTACAGAAATCAGAGAAGATATCAAGTCAGGAGATCGACCAATGGTTCTGACGGGAAAAAGAAAACACTAATCCAGTATTTCTACCAAAAATCAGGACAGACAAGGTATCTATGGTTAAATGAGACAACAATTTCGAAAATTTCAGAAAGAATTTGGTTGCATGGTGTCCCCGCTCTCTCTATGGGCGCACCCTCATTGGTTGGATGATTGGACAATCCCCTCCTTGTTCCACTATCAGAGACTCTTCGAGTCCACCATCTCTGTTGTATCGGGCCAGATATTGGAGTTTTCTTTCCTAGGTAGAGGTATCAAGTGCACATGGCTCTGTGTGCCACATGGACATGCATCATCGACTTCTAGAGCCAATTCTGTACATATCCCTAGATAGGAGTTTCAAGTGTCTAGAATCCTCGGGGGATAAGTACCAGCAATTTTGTGAACCTGTTTGCAGGACCTGCATGTCCGGATGAGTCTATTTGGTCAGGTTTTCCAGTTTTGGAACCCCTCTTGCATAAATGGATTGTACAAGCGTTTGAGAGATGTTGTTACACTACGGTGGCATCTGGCATGACGTGCATGTAGTTTTAGGTTAGAGGAATCCAACAAGCCATTCCCCGTGTCAATCTGATTCCAGGTGGACAGCTGTGCGACGTCTTCAACCAAAAACTTTACCTAGACAAATTTTTAATGATCATTTCAAATGATTTATTTTAAAACTTTGTCTTCCAAATTTGCCCTAGCTTAGTCCTAAAAAGTTCATAAGCAATATTTTGCTCTATATAAGGAGCGCGTTTTCCATCATATGAGCCAGCACCAGAGATCAGCCTAGCGTTTCTCCTTGGCATTTTGGACCTTCATCGCGAGCATCCACGTCGGATCAGCCATAGCAGCCAGCGCTTTCAGTTTTCAGCCCTTTCCCTCGCCAGAAGAGCCATGGTCTGCTAATGCTAGTCTCCTTGCTGTAGCCTCGACCTTTGGCAGCCCATCGAGCCTCTTCTCGGCCATTCCCTTGCCGCATTGAGTGCTCCCATTGCTGTCCATCTTTTGCTCCATCATCTGCGTTGTTGCGGCCAGCTTTCAGCCCTTGTTTTTTCTCACATTGGGAGCGCAAATCAGCCCCAGATCTACCCCTTGGAAGTTGGTGGCCATTAGCAACCCCTCATTGAGACTGATCCGAAGGTGCATCAAATCAGTCCCTGGAGGTGCCTCATTTTGAAGAGTTACCGCGGTGACAATTTAAATGTGAGAGCCCTTGTTTCCTCTCACATTGGGAGCACAAATCAGCCCCAGATCTGCCCCTTGGAAGTTGGTGGGCATCAACAACCCCTCATTGAGATTGATCCGAAGGTGCATCAAATCAGCACTGGAGGTGCTTTATTTTGAAGAGTTACTGCGGTGACGATTCCTGTAGTTTGAGCACTGCCAAGAGATACCTCGATTTCTAGTTATCTTCTCATTCCCCGGCATACGGCTTGAGCATCATACTCTAGTGGTGGCATTTGCATGACAATAGGCCTTCGTCATTCAAGGCTCCATCACTTATGACTCAAGGCACCATGATCGGGCCTGCGTTCCAGGTTCCCTAGAGTTTGGATATCTTTAGAGTGGTGTCAGATGGACACGTTATTGAGAGGCTACAAGTGACTAGTCGCCCAGATCAATCTCCGCTGCCACTAGTTTTGTAATGTGCAGCGGAAGTGAATGATGGTGTATGGCTCAGGTAAGTGATCAGTGGGTGCTCAAGGTTCCTTTGTCTGACGGGAAGTGAGAGCCTTCCTTGACTTAATGAGAGAATGTGCAAATGACCAAACAATGAGAGTGGAATGCAAATTGTGAGTGAGAGTGCTATAGAGAGAGAGAGAAGAGAAGACACCAGATGGGGCCCCAAACCCCCCTCCAAGGGCACCCCTCTCTATTGCTAGAGAGGTATTCGCTTTAGAGTGCACATAGTTTGGTACAATGCTTCTAGATGCTCTGGTACTCAACGACAACGAAGATGTTGACGATGACGACGACAAGGCTGAAATCTGAAAATGCTAAGATGCGATGCTGTGGATCTACTACTGCTGCGAGGCAAGGGCTGATTTGCTACCGCCGAGGCCTGCAAGGCTGAGGATTGCAAAAACGCTAACGTTGGCTGATTTGGTCTGAATCTGCAAAACGCTGGTTGGTGTGTGCTGAAAACTGAAAACGCCAGGCTGGAATGGGTACAATGCTAGGGTTGTGACGGCGGCGAGGATTTGCAACCGATGTTGCGGGTTCTCGCGAGGCTGCGGGTTGAAAACTGAAAACGCTGGTCCTCCTTGAGAAAAATGCTGAAGATCCTGAGATCTTCAAAATGCTGAACCTCCTTGTGCTCTTCTGCCTGTTCTGCTGACTACTAGGCGCCTTGGCCTTCCCTTTATAGTTGTCTCAAGCTGGGTCGAGCAGTGCAAGAGGAGGCCTCCACGATTTGACTAATAAAAATGAATAAAGTCACTTATTAATAAGATGACCTTATGAGAGGTGTTTCACATGCAATCGTGAAACTAAGTTCCTATGGTGGAAAATGTTCATGCTATGGGTTGTGCAATCAGAGGGTATGCAGCTACTCTAAGTGCCTGGACATGCACAGCCCGCGTACAGGCTCACAAGGTTGCCAAAACACTTCCTAGGCTACCTAAACCCTAGAATAGGAACATCTTGTTCACATGCACATAGGGTTAGATGTGCACATGACGAGTTCGAACACATGGCACGTGAGTACCCCACTTTACCTCGTCTGGAGCAACAACCACAACGAGCTCATCCTCAATCGACACCCACACCCCCTCGGGACCCAACTTATGTCTAGTAGCCTGTTTACATTCACCATACCTTTCACCATCAGCAACTTGCTCCTTAGTAGGGCGACGAGTCCTGCCTTCATGTTACGTCCATAGACATCAAGATGGGAGTCGACAACTACTTTGACCTAGTGCCTCACCTCAAGGACTAACATCCCATACCATTAGCCCTACCTTGGGTGTCCAAACAAGCACTATATAGAATTCCTAAAACCGCCTTTCTTAATGCAATGTGCAACGGAAGTGATTGACGGTAAATGCTCAAGATGAGTGCTCAGTGCGTACTCAAGGTTCCTTTTACTTCATGGGAGATGTGCAAAGACTCTATAGAGAGAGAAGAGAGGTGATATTGTGAATGAAGGTTCTGTGAGTGATAGGGAGAGAGAGAGGAGACTAACACCGGTCCCAAATCCCCCTCCAAGGGCCCCCTCTCTATCGCTAGAGAGGTATTTGCTTTAGATTGCACAAATACTGATACAACGGTTCTAGATGCTGAAATGCTAATGGGATCTTGCGGTACATGCTTAGATCTACGAGGCTAAAGGGTGAAAACTGAAAATGCTAGGGATGCTGAATGGGATCCGCAAGCTTGACGAGGCTATGGGCTGATTTGCTACGGCCAATGTCGAGGATGGGCTGAAAACTGAAAAACGCTGGCTGATCTGAGGGCTGAATCTGAAAGCGCTGGCTGATCTGCTGTCTTGGGCTGAAAACTGACACGCTGGTACTGATGGCTAGATCTGCGACGATATGGCGAGGTTATGGCTAAACTGAAAATGCTTGTGCTAATGGGGTGCTGTACGCTGACTTGTGCAAAAATGCCAAAGATGTTGAGGTACTACTGGTACTTGGTGTTGGTATTGGAGGTACTGACTTATGCTTGAGAAGTCACTTATATATGGCAATGCCAAAAAAAACCCATGATTTCTTACTAAATCACTTATTAATGAGTTAATAAACTCATTTATAAGAGGTGCTTCACATGCAAATAAATACCTAGGCTGGGTACTAATGCAACTGTATAGGAACACTCCTTAGTACCTACACCTAGCAGACACTGGATGTGCTCATGTGCAATCAGAGGGTATGCAACTAATCTAAAGTGCCTGGACATGCACGTCTTGTGCACGGGCTCATAAGGGTGCCAAAACACTTCTTAGGCTGTCCTAAACCCTAGAAATAGGAGTTACAACTTGTCCACATGCACATAGGGTTAGATGTGCATGTGACACTTAACCTCCGTTCAAGTCGGGGTGTGTTGACACGTAGGGCCAGTTCACACTGGCTAGGAATTGCTCAAATGCTCATCCCAATGTCTAGGGACATATACCACCCCCCTCCAGTTTCTTCAAAGACGGATTTGCCGGCTCCTTCGTAGGTGTTAGATATCCCACCTAGTCCCCCTCCTCTACGCACCCCTACTGCCACTTGGGAGCCTGCTCCTACACTTGATAACCACTCCCCCTCGACCCCTACCTTTGAGTTCCTCACCTCGTAGAGAGCCCGCAATGATGGACATAGACTTCCCTCCATTGCTAGTCATCACTCATGCTACAGCCACTCTAGCTCTACCTCCTCCACCTAGAGCCCCACCATCTCATTGTGATCTTGGCCCCTCCCGATCCCTCGCCTTTGCAACTTAGAGCTCCCTCCACTCATCTTCCCCTTACTCCCTCCTTAATGCCAATTTCACGCATGTTTTGATTGGAACCCTCTCACGGCCTTCCATCGCACTGAGATGAGTGGTGATTGTCTTGCCCCACTCCTTGTGCGGGTTTACTTATTGTGTAGATTGTGATGCTCCATCTTGTTGTAGGGCAATCGGCACCATCCTATGTTTATCTTTCTACCTTCCTTTTACAGGAAAGGAGTCTAGAGAAATGAGATAGTCACACCCTATGTTAGACATCTTTGAAATCTTTGGGTTGGTTAGGCGCATATCCCGGGTATGAATAATAAGGATATCCATATGGGCTCCAACCATTGTACCCTGGTGGAGGTGGGGGCAATGGCGGTTGCACTGGATCAGGGTCAGATGGCTGCACCATATTCCTGAAGACTCCCCCGATTGGAACAGACAGTTGAGAAGGTTGCCGGTTGGAAGCTCTCGTACTTTCTAGTGCCGGAGCAGGAGGTACCACTTGGAGCATCAGAGAGGGTAACATGTAGTTCAAAAATTGTTGAAAACCATAGTTTTTTCTAACGTCAACCATGCGGCATACGCGGGCAGGTATGGAAGCCCGCCACAAGCCCAGTTCAGACCCCCTGAAGATTCCATACGTGGGATACCATACGGCACCCTAGAAAAGACTAGAGAGTAGCACAAAAACCACAGAATACAATAAACCACTCCTTGGTATATTGTAATAGCACTATAGGGCAAAGGGTTCGCACATGGGCGAAATGCCCATCCGGCTCAAAAACGCCCAAAATCTGGCTAGTCTTTAAAATCACTGCCCACGTATGGAAACCCCAATCATACTTCAATCGGGCTCGTACGAGTCCGGAAGCATGGTTGGCCAATTTTTTACTTTTTACTTTTTTGGGCTAGAGCCGGCAAGCCAGCAAGGAACTGCCTTTGCTTCGCGTGCACGCAAACGAGTGAAAGACAAATTACCTTGCGGACTTGCCGACAAAGGGAAAAGCGCTTCCATGCCGTATCGTGGCATGTCAACGGGGAATGGAAGCAAGTTTCCCCCTCGGGGGAGTAAAAAGTCTTTTCATGCCATGTTAGTCAGTCCATGTTCCCTTGTTAGTCACGCCACCCGAGGGTAACGTCGGGAAATCACCAAACGAATTCAGTGATGCATTTAAGGACCAAGGCTGAGAGAGAGGGACAAACCCTTGTAACTCACAGACCGTACTGAATCTTGCCCAGGTACTCCAGGATTTTCGCCTGGTAGAAAAAGGCCCCCGTCCAGCGGATGTCCGGTAGGACTGCCATACCCAAGGTGGGCGTCGGCTCAAAGGAGGCATCCCGATCCGGCCAACCATGGTCACCAAGGCCCGCTCGGAAAGCCCCAGGACCATGTTAGGCGGGACCGCACCGTACGCAATAACTACAAGCCCTACGAGCTTTCAACACCCTCACGGGCCAGAGCATTGTAGTATCGCGGTACGGCCCCGCAGAGGAATGCTGCAACGTTATCCGCATAGGCACTCCTCAGCTGCGGTCCACGACGACCATTATGGGCCCCACGGGGGACAACCCATCCTGGCAATCGCTTTCCGCTAATCTCCCCTCCCAGGAGTAACACTTCGGTATCTTCACCGCTCGGATTGTTCAACAGCCGTCTAGCATGTTCCAAACAGGGTCGTATTGAGCTTCTGAGATTGTCCAGCTCAGGGCACTGTACCAACAAGTGCGTAAGTGACCTTGAACCTTCTTCCAATCCGCATAACGGGCAAGTCCTCGACTGTGCCCGTTCAATCTTATCCTTAAGCCTTAAGCCATCCACTCTTGCTAGTAACAAGACTTTCTCCTCCATCCCACCGGGGTTCTTCCCAATGCTCTGCCTATAGAGGTATCCACGCGTGTCCTCATACTTCCTCTCGATATAAGGATCAAGGGAGACACATTGATGTGAGTGTTCCCAGAGCTTCCAGCTCTCCTGCCTTGCGGCTTCGACAGAAGCGCCGTTGATATACCTCTGCCCCCAAAACTTTGTCCTTTTACACCAGGTCCACTTCTTGAATTGGTTCCATTCTGGTATATTATTAACCAAATCTGCAATCCAAGTTTTTAGACCTGCGTACTTGGTAAAAGCTCGTACCCTCTGTCCTGCACAGTAAGCTGGTACGGGGGGGAGCCCTAACTCCCGGTGAAGAGTTGCTGCTGCCACAGAACTCGACTTCGCGGCCTTACCGACTACCCACCTCATTCCAGTTGCTATAAGCGTCTCTAATGGGTTCAACTTCATCATGTCATGTGAGCCCATAATCTCCGCTCCATAAGTCGCCACTGGGAAGACGCACGCCTTGAGAAAGGCCAACCTTGACCACATCGGAATTTTCTTAGAGCATAGAAGGTGTTTATGAGCATATAAAGACTTACGTGCGCTCTCAATCCTATCTTTAAGGATAGTATCAATCGAGACTTCGCTGTCTATTAAGATGCCCAAGTATCTATATTCCGAAGCTACCTGAATCTCCTCAGGTCCGATGTGTGGTTTGAAGGCAATAAGTTCCTCAAGGTCCCCGTTGAACACGGTCGCCTGGCATTTCTTTATGCCGAACTTCATCCCCCACTTCTCCGCCCAACTATGCAATCTATCTAAACTAGCCTGCAACTCCTCCTTAGACTCCGCAAATAAAACTAAATCATCTGCAAAAAGCAGGCCCTGGATCTTCAGGAGTAGGCCTGGAATAGCCACCCCAAGGTCAGTCGCACTCTCATCCAAGATGTCATTAATGAATATGTTAAAGAGAGTAGGCGACGCGGGACACCCTTGACGCACGCCACGGGCGATTTGGACCTCCTCACTCAACTTCGCTCCCACCCGCACTCTGACCTTGGAAGATTGGTACAAGGCTCGAAAGAAATTCAAGCAGCGACCTCCAATCCCTATGGCTTCCATCTTTAAAAAGAGCGCCTCGTGTGGCACTGTATCGTACGCCTTTTCAAAGTCAATATATGCCGCAAACGTCGGTTTCTTAACAACCTTTCGTCTGAGCACAATCTCTTTCAAGGCAATCACTTGTGCCACACACTCCTCCTGAGTCCGAAATCCGGCTTGCCCACGCAAGAAGAAGTTTCTTTCCTCAAGTTTCACTGAGATCCTATTGATCACAAGTGAGGTCAAGAGCTTCAGAGAGATTGGAATCAGAGAAATCCCTCTGTAGTTGTCCGGATTAGAAAGATCACCCTTCTTCGGGATATACACCACTACCGAGGTAGATGATGCCTCCGGCAACTTCCCTGAATCAAACCAAGTACATAGCAGTTTGAAGACTGCTCTTCCCATGTCTGTATTTGGTTTAAATCGATCTGATCTAATTCCCTTGTCTTGCATAAGGATCTTGAAAATTTCAGGGGGAATGCCATCTATCCCAGCTGCTTTATGCCGCTTGATCTTGCGGCATACCTCTCGAACTTCAGTCCATTTAATAGAGTCATTGATGTCCTCTATTCTAGGCCAAAGTCGCACAGCATGGTTTTGCCAGTGTTCTGGGTCCTTGCTGTGTCCGGAGGGATCGGCGAAGACGCGAGAAGCATGATCCTTCCAAATGTCTCGGATCTTCTCTTCGTCCGCCTGCAGCTCGCCGTTCTGGTCTCTTAGGGGTTGAGCGGGCCCTCCTTTTCTGCTCCCCCCTAGAACAGCTTTCATATGCTTCCACCAAGCATACCATTCCTTGCGTCTTGCCAATTCGACGCTCTTGAGCATGAATCGTTTGAGAGCCTCTCTCTCGCTTCTCTTCGTTTCAGCTCGCGCCTCCTTTCGGCATTCAACAAACTTCCTCCACGCCCTATCTTCCCTAGAGGAATCACTCTCTGCATCCCGCAGAGACTTCCACGCTTCCCGTCTTCGGTTGATGGATCTCCGGGCTCTCGGGTCTAGCCTAAAGCCTCTATTAGGCCTCTTGGGGGGCCTTACGGAGAACGCACCAACATCTCGAGAGACTCTTTCAGCTGCCTCCTCAAAGCTCTTCGACTGACGGTTCACCGCCGCCTGCGTGATTTCCCCCTCCTCCGCTGCTTCTGGTAGGGAATCCCAGAAGTTGTGGTGTAAAAAGAGTTGAGCCGCTGGCTCAATTCTAGTTGCATCAATGGAGGGGGGGGGTGTTGGGGGAGGCTCCGCACACACCGCATCACACACCAACTTCACCTTAACAGGCCAGTGGTCCGAAACATCCACCGATCTCTGGACACTGGCATGGCCGAGGAATTGAAGGGCCAGATCATTGGCCAAAAAGAAGTCAATGTCTGATCGTCCTTTACCACGGGAAGAGTGATACGAGAGTCCAGAGCCTCTCGTTTGGACAATCTTAAAATCAAGGTCTTCATTCCCCAGCCATCTCTTCATCGGGCGCCGTCTAAGATTCCAATCCCCTCCGATCAGGAGAGGAAGGCCCTTTCTGCCCAACCTACGAAGCTTCGAAGCTAACGCACTTAAGACGTCTGCTCGCTCATCCACTAACTGCCTCTGCGGGACATAAACATTTCCATAAATCCAACCATCCTTCATATTTAAAGGGAAGAGTTGAACAAACAAGGAGTTTACGTCCGACATTCCCAACTCAAAGGATCTGAGCTCCTGGGAGACCAAGGTCACAAGTCCCCTGGCTCCTGGTTTATCAGACCCTGGCACTTGGAATGTCGAATACCCCGCCATTCTAAGGGGCCATGCACCCTGAAATAGTCGAGTCTCTTGGAGACCCACCACATTCCAAGTCTTTTGTAACATTATGTACTCCAACTCCCCCCGCTTCGACCGGAGTCCATTAATGTTAAGCGTGGCAAAGATCGGCGATTTCACCACTTCCATCGCCGGCCTCAAACGGTTCCTATCTCTCCTAGCGAAAGGAAGCGAGATCTTAGCAAACCACCTAAGACTACTCTCCGATTGGATGACCTGGAGGACATCTAGGGCTGCTTGTTTACTAGAAGTGAAAACATCAAAGCGGGTGCTCCCCGTTCGATTGTTAAGGAATCGATCCAAAAGCTCAATACTTGCAAACAGGGAGGTTGATCTCAGTGCGCGCCTCAAGGCCTTGCTGAATGACACTTCGGTGTGTTCATTAGCGCCCCAGATGCACAGCTTGCCAACCGTCCCTTCTGAAACACCCCTCCCAAGCCTGCCTCTCATCATTACCCGTTCCTCTCTAGCCGGCTTGCTTGGGGCGGTGACCGGGTCAATCTCGGGTACCGACAAGGATCTTAGCCTGTTAGTTTGAAGTTGATCGGCATTCATGACCTCAATGTACCGTACTTCCCTTGCTGAGTTCGTTCCATCTTGGTCTATGCCCCCGCCCCTCAGCTCCTCAGATGGTTGCCCTTCCGAGTTAACTGTGAGGCGTCCAGTCTCAGCCATAGCTAATGAGTTTTGCTGCCCCGCCACGCACTGGTTCATCCCGTCCTTCCCGGTTTCTGTGAGTTCGGGTTCACCGTAGCAACGACCAGCGGGGCCCCGCTCCCCACTTTCTGGGGTGCTGTCGATCGCAGTACTCGGGGAAGCTCCCAGCGCCCGCCTCCCCGAGGGTACCTGGTAGCAGCCCTCTTCCACGTCAGCCCAGGTACCCTTAACTGGTGCTCCTGGATCGTTTATATAATATGGTTGTGAATTCATAGAAAATGCACGACTATACTTAATGAACGTATCATATAATATGGTTGGCCAATCATGCGCGTGAGAAAAAAACTATGTTGAAAACTTTGCAGCATCGAAAGATTCTGCTGAGGATGCCGCGAAAGAATGTCGTGGAGTTCATTGAGCAGGAACTATAAATATTCTGTTGAATCCATGAATTCCAAGTATTGGGTTCTTAATTGGCTTATGCCCTGTAAGACACTGCGGTGAAGACGGAAGCGCGCCCGATGCGTGATGAAGTAAGGGTGGGAGTGGCTAATTAGTCCGGGTTGGAGGGCGAAGATACCTCAAATAAAATTCCAAAAGCTTTGTCTGCTCTTTTGTAGGCCCGGTATGCTTTCAAAAAAGCACACGCCTGATGCTCTAATACCACTCTCACAAGACAAGCACCACGTGCCAATAGAAAAGAACAGATTGAAACAGACTTTTAGCACTTCAATAACAACTGAATTGAGAGAGAGAGACATGTCACGCGACACGCAGTGGCGGAATTCCACCCAGAGAGAATTGGCCCCAAACCTTGGCGCCCTTTCGGTATTTCTTTATATTGCATCAACACAGTACAAGCCGGTACTCAAGATTCTGCACCTTCTCCAGGAAGCATGCCAGAGAATGAGCCCTAACCTCATATTTAAAGGCACTTGGCCTGAAAAGCAATTACAGTGAAAAGCCTTCAAAACTCAAAAGCTTCTGGTCCAAAAAGCAATGCCAAAAGCTGCCAGCGCATTTACGGAAATCCGTACGGCCTGCCACGTCGTTATGTCAACGCAATTTTCAAAAAACTGCCACGTCATCAATTTTGGTGTGTGTCCGGATCCTGCTTTATTTTAATCCTTTATGTCACTTGGAGCCCCATCGGACGGGGTCCCATAAGTTAGTAGGACTTCTTCTTCTTCTGCTACTTGTTCTTCTTAGGGTTTAGGCCCCTCGGCCGGCATATGTAAGTTGGCTCCATTCTTTAGGGTTTTGCCACGTCGGCAGTTTGTTACATTCTTCTCAACACAAGTGCAGTCAACTGGTTTAAGAGTTGCATTGCTTTTGCCTGCCTATTTCCCTCACTCTAAATTAAGCATGGCAGTTCCCCCAGGTGTGTAGGACTAGAATAGCCGATCTATAGCGAAAGCACTCTAAGGCTCACACAATTACGCTAGCAAATGGTTGATAGCAGCTTGTTCCTTTCAGCTTGGCATCCGGCTCTAACCTCTTCCACCAAACAAGGATATGGTAACAGATGCAAATGCATCTCCTAGAAAGGAGGCAAAGAGAGATCGCACCTAGCTTTGGGGATTGGGTGAGATGCAAGTACAGGTTTGTTGACAGATGCATGGTCTAGACAGACACTCTTCTATATCAAGATTCCTTTTTGTGGGTTACTTACGGATTTGTACATTTTTCCTTGGAGCATGAAAGATTTACTTATTGACTAGTTCTAGTGGACTGCACAAGATGTTGATGCAGCATGATTTGCATGGACATGTGCGTGGGAGTTTGGATATTCTACTTGTGCAAGAGCACAAGCTCTCTCTCTCTTGTTCACTCTCATCGTTGTGGGAAGCTCTTGATTAGAGCCTGTTGCACTTATTGGGATGGCGGCATGCCACATACTTCTTATTGGCACTTGCTTAATTGAGCGCATTCTTTCCACCGTGACACAACAGAGATTCACTTCAAAACAGTTCACAAAAGACGACACGGCCCGGCGTAGTTCCGTGCCAAGAGGGATTGGCCCCAAAGACTGACCCCCCTTTCGGTATTTGTTTTATATTAATCTGTCTGCAAAGTACAGGAGAGTCCGCGGGTACTCACTCTTAGACTCTGCGTCCAGATGCTCTGAGGAGTGAGTCCCAAAGGACTTATTTATTCTTACAAGGGATGCCCAAAAGCAGAGCCCCAAAATCTTTTAAGTTTCAAAAGCAAAGTTCCCAAAAGCAATTGATCTTCCAAAAGCTGCTAAAATAGCCAGCGTAATTTTCGAAAATCCGTATGGCGTCTTTTGGAGAGATTGGATAGGGTTTATGTCGGAGATTAAGAAGCGATGCAAAAAGGGGAGCTCTCCATTTTAGCAAGGATAGTGCTCTCTTTGATCATGCCCGCATCTCATCGATCATTACCCAATAGACTTGCTCAGCTCTTCGCTGTGGCTCCTGCATGCACGACAATGTACTATCTAAGTTGAAAGAAAGCGTCTATTTCACTGGGGTGTGCTCCTCAGGAGCCTACATGCAATATTGTTCATCGTATGGCTTCTTGCATTGTTTTGTCCACCATAGCCTGTAGGGAAACTACCACTTCACAGAGAATCTTTGAGGTGACAGGGGCGAGGGTATCATGCTACTTTGGCTTCTATCTAGTGTATGTTAGAGCAATTCCCAAAATATGCTTTTTTCAATTGGAGAGCAAAAGGTCAACCATGAATTTTTTGAATGTACAGCAATTAAGATCTTAGTTTGTCCATCATGCCTTGGTATTTGCATGGATTGCTAAGGCAAATGGGATGAACAAGGATTTCCCAAAGTCACTTCGCTAAATAATCTAAGGAGACTGGGAACTGACGCATGCAACTCTCCACCCAACCATGTCATATACACACCAAATATAGCCCCTTAACCGCATGAGCGTCCCGGCCCTTGGCCTACTACCTAGACCTACCTTAAGCCTGACATTACTCCCCTCTTGGAGAAGCGTTTTCATCCTCGAAAACAAAAATAGTGATATCTTTGTAAGAACACTAATGTTTTCTACAGTGGCATCCTCCATGGATCCAGCTGTCCATTTGATCGGAACATGGTTAAGTTGAGGACAGAGGAACTGACGCATGCAACTCTCCACCAAACCACACTATATATAGGCCCTTAGCCTCCCAAATATAGCCCCCTAAACCGCATGAGCATCTCGTCCCTTGCCCTACTACCAATACCTACCTTAGGCCTGACATTTAATATGAGGTTAGAGGAACTAACGCATGCAACTCTCTACCGAACCACGCTATATATAGGCCCTTGGCCTGCCATGTATAGCCCCCTAAATCGGATGAGCATCCTGGCCGTTGGCCTACTACCCATACCTACCTTAGACCTGACATTACTCTCCCCTTATAGAAGCGTTTTCATCCTCAAGAACAAAAGTAGTGAGATCTTTGTAAGAAGATTAATGTTTTCCACAGTGGCATCCCTCACGGATCCAGTTGTCCATTTGATCAGAACACGGTCAATAGTAGGTTCAATGAAATCAAGAAGAGCATCTTGATTTTCCATATTTATCCCTTTGCAACCGTCTTGTGTAACCGGCCATAGCCAACATATTGTATAAGAATTCACATGAGTATGCTAAACGAGTTACCACAACTACGAGGTGCCTAAGAGAATAGCTCTTCTCACTTTTCATGAAAGTAACAGGTTGATATAACTCATCAGCAAAGGATAAGTCCTTGACTTGTTATCATTCTTCATCAGTAGACAACTCCATTGTAACTGGTGTTCGAGGTTGAGAACCCGACCTAAAAATAAAGAGACTAAACTTAGACGCAACATGCTTTTCTTCGTGGTAAGCAAACTCCAATTAGAGAGATAATCTTTCTCATTGGATTGCTTTGTGCTAAAGTACGCTCTTAGCATATCCTTTAACACAAGATGAACACTTGTAAATTGCCTATTCACCTCTTGATGACTGACAACACTGAGTTGTGTTTCTCAACTGTTTACGGACAGTCGTCTAAAAATGATTCGTAAACGTGGGTCACAATTCCTTGCAACATTGCTGAAGAATCAACAATGTTAAAAACAACCAACTTGGTTAACTATACAAAGTTTAGTCACTTATCTACCAACACCCAAACCGAGCCATGACCTCTAGCGGTGATTGGTAGACCCACAACTAAGCTCGTAGAGATATTGCACATAAAGTGCGAAGTGCTTCATAAGCTATCAATTTCATGAATTTGCATGCCGCTCCAAATCAGCTTTTATGAAACACTAAGGCCCATAACACCTAGTGTGCATTCCTTTAGCGAAAACCAATCCGAACTTGCATTTTCATGGCTATAGCTGCCAATATGTATTGCAAATGTGATGCTCATAACACACATCAAAGAGGAGAGTAAATAATTCCGAGAAGAAACTAAATACTTCCTACTGCAATTACTTGCAAGCCTTGCTAAAACGTTTGAACCATAATAGAATGTGAAACATAAATCACAACTAGGTACAAACAATGAAACATTTTCATTAACAATCCATAGCCTTGCTATATACATAAATAACCATCCGTTAATGTTGTTTAGCAACATTTGTAACCTTAACAAGTCGTTCTAAGTACCCGACAATTTCTTGCTACTGAAATTAGAGAGATGCATGATGCTTTTGTAGGTATTGATGTTGCCTTTTGTGTGGAGGATGATAGCCTCACTTGACAATTTTTCTTTGGCTATTAACATGTCTTGCATTTGCCTCTTCTCCAAGGTTTCCAATAGATCTTTGACACTGGTCAGATACCTTGGGCTTCATTACGCTGATAACTAAGGGGGGAGATCGCACAATGATAAGTTAGTGGTGTCGCATTATTCTCCTCTCTTCCCTGTATAAAATGCTTGCTCGTTTGATCAATGCTAGACTCCAACCTTTTTTGCTAGATTTGATATGTCCATCTCAAATGGGCTTTGTGCCTGATTGATTCATTTCGGAAAACATCTTCACATTTTATGAGGCAATGGAGCCTGCCAGATAGTTGGTCCTCGCTAATCCTCCTCGCTAATCCTCATCCTTGACTTTGAAAAGAATTATAGCACAATGAGCTAGGATTTTTTGGACAGTTGGTCCTCGGTAATCCGCATCCTTGACTTTGAAAAGAATTATAGCACAGTGAGCTAGGATTTTTTGGAGGGCACTTTACTTAGGATAGGTTTACCCACATGATGGATTCGAGGTATTTTAGTGCTGTACATATTTGGCAGTATTGTGGTCTTCATTAGGGGTTTTGTTGGAGAGTCTTTCCTGTTGTCACCTCTGTATGACAAGGTAGTCCTCTAGCACTACACTTATTTCTTTTCTTTGCTGAGACCATGTCCTCTCATATGCGGTGTAGGATTCCATAGATTAGAGGACTCACTTCGCCCCTTCTAGAGGGAGGGTGCGTGTTTGCTTGATTAGGAGTGTGTGGATATTACTATGCTTTTTGCTGATACTCCTTGCTAGTTTTGGATTCTCTGCGCCATGCTTCGAATAGATTTTGTGTGGCTAGTGGTGCTCTCATCAAATGGAGACAATCGCATGGAAACGCCATTGAGGTGCACAATGCATGCCAGTGAAGCGAGCAGAAGGTTTTTCTTGGCTTGCACCAAGTCAAATGTGTCGATATTTGGGCTTTCACAATGGGATTGATATCCCCCATTGACCGTAGTTTTTGCTAGTTTTACAGTCTATTGGTCAGAAGCTGTGCCATTGGTCCTCCTTGCATTTATCACTAGCTAGTTATGTTTTGGTGACAAACAAGGTGCTTTTGGCTATAGCTTGGTAACCGTTTTATGGTGAATTGTGCATTGGGAGAGTTTGTATAGATTACATCCTCTATTTAGGAATGGGACTATAGATATGAGGGCCAGAGTTGCTTGGCACACATGCATTTGGCTATGATCTACGGGTGGCTTGGGGATAGATCTAGAGATGCACAGTTATGCTTTACTTTCTAAGCTCATTGTTCATGGTTTGTTCTCAGGGAATGAACCTTGGAAAGTCTTTTTGCATCATGCTCTGACATGCATCGTTCCCATATATTGTGCAATGGATGCAGGCTATTGGTGTTGCTTTGTCCTTTGCAACTCATAGTTACAGGGAATGGCCATTTCATGTCCCCGTTCCCATCCCAATTTCCCGTTCCGGATCCCCGTTCCGTGTTTCAAACGTGAGTATCTGAAACCGGGAATGGCATTTCATGCATCTTGCCGTTCCCCATTCCGATTTCCCATTCCGGGTAACCATGCTTTGCATGCATCATTCCCATATATTGTGCAATGGATGCAGGCTACTCGTGTCACTTTGTTCTTCGCAAATGATCCATTGTCCTTTGCATATTGCTCTCCCTTTATTCTTTTCTTCTAGAGGATTCGGGTGTAGATGAGAAAAGATCCTGTTCGCCAATTACCAGAGAGAGAGAGAGAGAGAGAGAGAGAGAGAGAAGAAGAAGAAGAAGAAGAAGAAGAGAGAGATTTTAATGTCGTAGGAAAAATCCCAAGAGACCTCAAATAACGACGAGCCTTGAACTCAAGACCTGATACTCTAGTGAGAAGGGGTAACCAATCTACTACACTTGAGTGATAAAGAAGTTATCCCCTTCTTATTCACATAGAACGCACACAAACCCATGACAAGAGAGATTTTAAGGTCGTCAAGAGACTTCAAAGATCTATCTAACGAGCCTAAATAACCAATCTACCAGTTTCCTCTTCTTATCTCCCCCCCCCCCCCCAATGAGAAGAGAGATTTTAACGTCATGGGAGAGACATCAAAGATCTATCCGACAAGCCTTGAACTCAAGACTTGATACTCCAAAGGAAATTAGGATAATCAATTTACCACACTTGGGAGATAAAAAGGTTACTCCAATTTCCTCTTCTTATTCACACACACATGCCCATGAGAAGAGAGATTTTAACATCATAGGAATAATCCCAAGAGACCTCAAAGATCTATCCGATGAGCCTTGAACTCAAGACCTGATACTTCAAAGGGAATTGGGATAACCAATCTACCAGACTACCACACTTGGGTGATAAAAAGAACATTCCAATTTCCTCTTATTACACACAGACACATAGACATGAGAAGAGACTTTAACAAGCAGGAACAATCACAAGAGACCTCAAAGATCTATCCGGCAAGCCTTGAACTCAAGACCGGATACTCTTATTACACCAAGCCACTGCGACATAAGGTCATGGAAGAGAGTCATGTCCCACCGTATGCAGGGCATCGTGGCATTGATGCGACAATTAAAGCGGTAGAGACATTCTTCTACTAGCCTACCTTGAGGAGAGATGTGGATGCCTTTGTGCGAGAATGCATAATTTGCCAAAAGGTCAAGTTTGACACGCAAAAGGCACCACGATTGTTACAACCACTGCCGATTCCGAATAAGCCATGGGAAAGCATTGCTATGGACTTTATCTTTGATCTTCCAAGAACGCCAACAAGGAATGATGGTATATGGACCATTATCTGCAGGTTCTGCAAGCAGGCCCATTTTATCCCTATCAGGAAGAAGATAAAATCTGATCAGATGGCATGCTTGTTCATGTACAATGTGTTTAAGTACCATGGTATGCCACAATCGATTATCGGTGATCGTGATCCTCGCATGACCAGTTTGTTCTAGAGAGGATTGTTTGAGAACATGGGCACTACGCTCAAGTTCTCGTCTTCGTTTCATCCACAAATTGATGAACAGTCAAAAGAGGCTAATTCTACTGTCTTAGATCTGTTGAAATGCTAAGTGTCAGATAATAAGGGCAAGTGGGAACAGTATTTGCCTATGCTTGAGTATGCGTACAACAATACGGTGCATTCGTCCACAGGCAAGGCACCATTTGAGATTGTTGAAGGCGGCAAAAAGGTTCCTCCCATTTTGCATACAAAGGACAAGATCTTTGAAGCAGATCGATATGTTGAGAATATGGATGAAATGTACAAGAAAATTATAGTTGCCTTGGAGAAGACTCAGGCAAAACAGAAAAAGGTTGTTGATCGTCACCGTCGTGAATTGCTGTTATCACCTGGTGATTGGGTATTGCTAAGGTTCGAAAAGGCAAGGTTAAAGAAGATGGAAGGGCAAGGAACGCTTGTTTCCTAAGCTTAGCATGCGTTACTATGGACCTTTTCAAGTGCTTGACAAGATCAGCGATGTGATTTAGAGGCTGAAATTGCCTCATGCATGGAAGATTCATAATGCGTTTCACGTGAGTCTTCTAAGACCCTTCGTGGGTGATGTGCCAGAAGATATGCCAGATGAGGATCAACCAGAAGTTGAGGAACTTGATGAGATCCTAGTACCTGAGCAAGTTTTGGCACATAAGGACAGAAAAGTTAAAGGACAAGTTGCAAAACGCTATTTGGTGAAGTTTAAGAACTATCCGCCTATGGATGCAAAGTGGATGGAAGAGCATGAACTGTCAGAGTCACCAAATGTATTGCAGCTTTACCTTGAAGCCTTTGGGTTACAGCCTACTTATGCCCCAACCCAATGTGTACAAAGGAGGGGTAATGATAGAGCTAGTACATCAAATGTACATATGAATTCATATAATAGATGGAAATGACAAAAGTATGAAGGTCTCATTAAGTCATTTATATCTATGTGTACGACCTTTCTTGCGGATACATGCGATGATAAAAGAGTGTTGATAGCGCAAGATCATCAGTGGCATGCATTTATGGTATGCAATCGAGGATGTTTGCGATTTCAAGAGAGGGGTATGTCACGAGGACGTGGCCATTGCTAACATTAGTTGTTGGTTTCTTTCCAATGATTTTTGTTTTATTTTTTAGACCCACTTTTTGAAGTAGCAAACGGTCAGACATTGTATGGCCAATGTGAACGCTAGTTTCACCCAGAGATGGAAAGTGGTCGGCACTGAAATTCGTATAGTAAGAGGATGTCTAGGCTCAGAGCAAGATCATATAGGTTCCCCTGTCACACTTAGCAAGTTGGTGGATACTAGGAAGTGAACTCAATAAAGGCCTTAAGAGTCAAGGTGTGACCACCAACAGAAAGTATCCGACAATTGGGCCACATTGCACTTTTGGATGCGGTCCCAATGAGGATAGATGGTCATATGACCAGTGAGAGCCCAACGGAATCATTTCCTAAAATTTAGGGAACTGCTATTTTGGGTCGTCAAATGTGTTCGCGTCATTACCTCCGGTATGACTAGGGAAACATTTTACAACTCTGCCGCGAAGTCAACTGGGCAACCAATCGGGAGATTTTTAAGTGGCAAACCCGAAACGGGAAAATGCTAGTAAATACGCCAGGTGGCAAATTTTCATGCACTTGCCTCATGAAGAAAAATGGGCGCTGAATTTTAAGCTGGAAGGAGACTTCATTTGGTTTTTGTCACAGGTTAAGACCTATGGAGTGCTTTCTTTCCCTCCCACTACAGTGTGGTGCTAGGAGTGATGCCCTGCACGCTACACACTGCTCTCTCTCTCCCCTACGTGCAGTTATGTGATGCCCCACAAGAGGGCTCTTCATTGATTGATGTACAACTCTGTGGGTTCATGCTTTTGTGTTGAGGCAAGAGCCTCCTTGAGCAGGAACAAGGGTAGCTAGCTGCTACTCCAAAGTAGGCACCGGTGAGGGTCATAACCTCACCGTACAGGTGCAAATTCAGCGATGTGTACGCGCAGAAAATTGACTGTTTTTCAGCCATACCGATGCAAAAACCTTTGGGAATCGTGCCCCATTGGCAGAGAACAATTCGGGGACTGTTTGGAGCTGGAAACAGGGCAAAAACCAGTAAATACAGCGATCTGAATTTACTGTTTTTGGGCAGGAATCAGAGGGTTTACGCCAGTGTAAGTGAGATCCAGCAGGGGAATTGATTTCGCGCAAGTTTATGGGTTGTTATGCTGCCGAAATTTGGCCAAATCAGGTAGTATCTAGCGGGATACAGGTAAAGGATTCCCACGACTCTACTCTGTAATTTACCCTCTCAAAGAATAAAGAAATACTGAAAGGGGCGCCAATTTTGGGGCCTACAGGTTGTTGGCATCTACTCGAGGCATTCTAGCTTCCGAGCCGTGTTTGTATTCAAGCATTAATTCCCGTGGCAGGTTCTCTTTGCAAAGTGCTTTGTGTGTGTGTCTAAAGTAAAGAATTTCGGGTGAAAGCCAAAGCCTACCGCCCCACAGGCCGGTTTCAATCTGGCAATGTCATAAGCAAGAAAATAGCTTTCAGCTTATCATCAAGTTGTTGAAGCCCACTATCCTGCAACTGACTCAACGTCTGTAAAAGCAAGAAAATAGCTTTCTGATTATCATCAAATTGTTGAAGCCCACTGTCCTGCAATTGACTCAACACACTTGTAAAAGCACTCAAATGCTCAGAAGTTGAATTCAAGTCATCAAGCTGCATATTCACCAACTTTCGCAAATGGTCTTGCTTTTTTGCTCTCTTCTTTGATAGAACTGTTGCAGTCAAAGGCTCCCCACATCCATAGGTGAGCTTTAGTGTTCAAGCACGCAAGTTCTTTAGATTCTACAATAGCTATCAAATCAAAATCCTCTACGGGTGTTCTTCGTACATCTCTATAGGTGTAGTCGTTTAACGTGGTTCACAGGCATGGTGTTCTCATAATTGGACTTTAGCTTTTGCCATATAGCATAAGAAGTATCCAAACGCTTGATGTCCGTCAAAATGTCATCATTGATAGCCATTTTGATGTAGACCATGGCCTTCTTATTCAACCTGGCCCACTCTAAGTCAGACAAACCTTGCGGCTTATTCTCTTTCAATGCATTTTCACAATCCTTTAAGAAAAGGATACCTTGCATGTGTTCTTGCCGAAGGTCGAAACCTTGACCATCAAACTGTTTGATTTCCATCAAACTTTTGGTATCAGATGCGGAAGAGGTAGCAACCATCTTAACTCAACCACAAGTGTGTATACAAGATAGATGCAATAGGCTGAAAATTTCAGCAAATGGGAGCAACCACAAGACTTTGCATACAAAAGACCACAGTTTCTTTACATAAAACAGTCCAAATCTGAATTTTCAGCTGAATATACGATTTAAATCACCTGTACTCAGCTTTTTACTCAAATCTTTCCAGTAAACATCAATACATGTGATCCCATAAATTTGGTACACCTACGCATTCCTGTTATAACCTGTAATAACTTGTAAATCACCTGTTTAGACCTAAAAACAGCCTGTTTTGGGCTATTTTGGCAGTTTCGGTGACCCTCATGCATGAGGATTCGACTATTTGGACCATGGAAGTGAAAATCTTCGTGGGAAAGCAAAATAGCTTGCTGTCCAACAGCCTGCACAGGTCCTGTTTCAGATCCTAGGGCTCTCATACAGTTGAAAGCGCGAAGGAGAGGCTACCAGGAGATGCGCGAGGTGAAGGAGTGCAGGTTTGGGCCGGGTGGAGCCAGGCATGAGTACAAGAAGACTATAGCGCTGCAGATTGAAAGCAGAGAGAGAGAGAGAGAGAGAGAGAGAGAGAGAGAGAGAGAGAGAGAGAGAGAGTACGATTTGGGGAAACTCAAATAAGTGGTTTTGTGGCCTTCCCACTTTTATTATAAGTGGCTTTTTAAAATGTGTCCAGGTTCAAGTATAAAAATGTACATAAAGGGTGTCATTTGGGGCCTTTAACCCAACACCTACCAGATTATAGCAATCGGCGGGCCATGCCTGACGTTCAAGTTCTCACTGGTGGCTTCTGCTGGTTGAGGTTTTGATATACAATAGAGGAGTTTGCTTTTTGGTGGAAGTGCCTATCCTTCAGAGGCTGCTGTCATCCTCTCTGCCAGGGCACTTTTAGGCCTTCAGTCTTTCCAGTTGCCTGTGGCTCGTTGTATCCATTGGACTATACAAATGCCAAGGGTGGAGCTCTACAACTAGGGACTCAAAATGCAAGACTATATGCGTCGGGAGGTATAATCATGATATGCATAATCTAGCTAGCTCCAAGTGTTAACTGTAGTTTGGGGTGTAAAATTCGTGCACATCAATGAGAGGGGGTAAGCAGGCATCTTTTGGATCTGAACGGAGCTGAGCCAGTCTCACCTCCAACTCTCGATGGTGTCGAGCTCTCATCTCTCTCATTTCTCTATAGTAGACTCTCAGTATCAGGTATCTTGGGGCTCTCCATCCCCTGCACGCCTTTAGGCTCTTTGCAAGCTGAAGTGTGGGCACAGCTGTAGGTATTACTACGACCATGCTCACTAATGATGGTTTGAAGTTGTCTTTTTGGTATTCCTCTTTAGAGATTAACTCAAAGAAAATTTCACACACACACACGTCAGAATTTGGCATTTCAAGGGGCTGCAAATCCCAACTGGTGAATCAAAAGGGTTTTCTTGTCGTAATCAGAGTCTGCCACCGATGGATTGCAACCATGTCAGCTTCCAGAATTAGCCACAACACCTCCTTTGCTTGCCGTCCGGCACATCAGCACTTGGAATTTTCTTCAGCAGCTCCTCTCCTGCCACCTCAGCTTCTGGAAGAACCAGCTCAGTGCAAACAGCTTAGCACACCTTTCCCGGTCTCGCATTGCACCACAAGCTGCCACCTTAGCTAATGGCCATATCTCCATTGCACCACAGGCTACCACCTCAACTGCGGGAATATTTTATGGTGAGCCAGAAAAGCCACCACCTCAATGCGGCAGTTTGTTACTGGCCCCCCTCCCCCGACCTTGACGGCCGGAAAAGGATTCCAAGGGACCTTTCCCTGCAATGGTGCTCCCACATGACTCCTGGCATCCAACAGTCAACATGCAGGCACACACATTACAGGAAAAGGCACTTGGAGACCTTTTCCTACACCAAAAAGTTAATGTTCCCTAGTGACTATGCACTGCAGGCTGTGCATATCTCAGACCATCTAGGACCTTGTCAATGCATTGACAATCCGTAAAGGCGAAACGTTCCTGATTACTGTTCTTGTCTACTTACAATATGAGCACCCTCCCCTACTCAGGCCTTTAGCTCTCATGCCAGAAAATGCAATCTCCTTATTAATTGATAGAACAGAAAGGCTGATTTTGCTGTTTGGTGTATCTTACTTCTTGCAAAGCTGTACGTGACTCTAAAGCCTCCTCAAGAGCCGCGACATTGCATGCAAATATCTAGAGTAAGTGTCATCATCTGTCTTCTTACACTCCTGTCAGTTAAGAGCTTGAAGGCCCCCTCCAGCGATGAGGCAGCTCCTCAATTTTCAGATACGGGACAAAACACTAAAAGCTGAGGTGCTTTGCAAAGGCTGGGTTTGAAGAAGTAACCTCTAATAGCAGATTCTCTCACGTGAGTTCCAGATTAACCACATAGAAAAGTAGCACTATCAAGAATGTAAAGACCAGACAGAAGATGGGCAACCACACGAATTAATTCCAACCGGCCAATTGCCACCTGGAAGACTGGATAAAAGTCCACATTCCTTTTCTTGTAGATTTAAAAAAAAGATCCGTCTCTTAACACTGAATTTGCAAGAACCATAGCCTTGACCATGAGCCCTATCAGTATTCCCTTAAGAGCAGCTTAATTCTAAGCAAGTCAGGGTGATATGGGCAAAACTAAATAGCAAAGAATAATAAACCCTTTGGGGATTTGATTGAAGGTTTCAGGAAACATATAAAGTGCAGAAAGACCAGCTACCTCCTTGAAATCGCCTTCAGGACGAACATCGAGAATAACAAAGTCATCTTCCTTTTGTAGTCGATATGCTTCTTTGGCATTTACGGATCTGACCTGGTAGAAAAAACATTTAATGAACTGATAACAGGAAGAGCATCCTAATAAAAGGTCCATAGACAATCAGACAACCCAGGAAAAACTAAATAATGAGCCTTACTTGATTTTTCAAAAGGTACTCTCGTTTCACCTTCCAGTCCTCTTCCGCTGCTCAGAAAATGAGGTAAGAACATTAAATGCAGATCACATCCATGAGAAAGTAAGCAAATAGGAACAATGGAAAGAGATTGAGACTGATGAATGAGAACCTAAGCACATAGGCATAATACACCTATGCTCAGAAGAATCTCTCTCTCTCTCTCTCTCTCTCTCTCTCTCTCTCTGTCAGTGCAGCCGTTTTTTGACCTAGTAGACAGCAGTCCACTCTTTTGATCATAACTTCTTCATCCGAACTCCAATTTGGGTGATCTATAGCCTCAATCGAAGAGCACGAAGTCCTCTACGCATTGATGTAAAGACAGAAATTTTCAGAGTTATGGAAGGCGTTTCTGTAGCAGCATTTCCGAAGTGAACAGGTTCAACAAAATTGATTCTCATCTCTTATTTTACATACAATGTCTTCCGGCACTCGCAAGGGTTCTTCTTCTTCAACAAGGTCCACAACCATTGTGGAAAATGATCCAAAATCTCCTAAGTATGGAGATAGCAACACAACCACCCAACCAACGACATCAGAAACCATGATCATGGCGTACTTGGTATCATTGCAAGAGACCGTAAACAAACAAGGCGAAGACTTACGAGCACTTGCAATGGAGAATGGCACACTAAGGGTACTTGTGGTTGAGAATGAGAATCTCAAGAGGACACTTGAGATGCAAACAACACGTTTGATGCAACTTGAAGAGGAAGTCAAGGAATGTAAACGCTCTCTTGTGGACTTGAATGCTTTGAAGGAGCGGATGAGCAAAGTAGAGCATGACCATGTATTGAAAGAGGAGAAATTTGACACTATGAGCCGGGATGTATGCGACATGAAAAATGTATGCACAAACAAGTCTTGGGCTGATGTATGTGGTAGCAATGTGGTTTCTAATTCCTCACTCATGCAAGCTATGGTTCAAACAAAGAATGTTGAGAATGTGGATGTGGAGGAGTTGAGGGAACGGGAGCGACGTTTCAAGAACATTGTTATTCGTGGAATTCCCGAAGAGAAGTTAGAGACACCTCCTTCTCTTGCCATTGTTATTGAAGATTTCTTCAAAACCCACTTTGACATATGGTCTATGGAGCGCATAGAGTGGGGAAGCAAGGAGCTCCTCGCTCGGGAGAACGGCCAATTGTATGCACCATGCCAGATGAGACCAAGCGAAAGATTATCCTTGATAATAGTTGGATCTATTTGAGGGATACAAAATGTTTTGTATGTGAAGATCGCACTATTAAGCAACAAAATATGCGTCGCAAGGCATATGAGGAAAAGAATAATAAAAACAAAGAGATTTCTCATGAAGAAAATGTGCCCAAGGAGGAGGCAAGTCTCTCAAGCAAATAGGGATGCGTGACCTATGAGACCGAGTTACAATTGAAAATATGCTTTTGGAATTGTAATGGATACCCATGGAATGCGGGGGTTGGCATTGATGAACTAACAAGCAAAGCCGATGTTGTACTTCTTGTTGAAACTTGGGAGCATGATACACAAAGGATTAACGGCTTGGAGGATTACAATGTACATTAATTGATGTGGTCAAAGAATCTCAAGCAACGAAGAGGACAAGGAGGGTTAGCATGTATGGTTAAGAAAGGATTGGAAGATTTTGTATCAATTGTGAAAGATGACAAGTACAAACGTTATGTATGGCTGAAAATTATGACACCAAAAAGAGCACCCATTTTTGTAGCCGGTTGCTACATTCCTCATCATGATTCTCCCTTTTATGCTTGCATGGATAGAGATCAACCATTTTCTGATTTGGAAGAGGACATTGCTTATTTCAAAGGTGAAGGTGATGTTATTGTATTTGGGGATATGAATGCTCGCACAAAAACATTGCAACATGATACTCAACAATTTGATATGCCATACATTTCAAGGGAGTTGGAGGAAGTTCACTTGTATGATCGTACTTCAATGGATGAGAAAGAGCCGGATCACTATGGAAAGTTACTTTTACACATGTGTAATAGCACGGGTGTGCTCATTGCCAATGGTGTATCTTTGTGGAGTGGAACCAATGGATTTACATGTAGGAGACATAATGGGGATAGTGTGATTGACTATATGCTACTCTCTGAAGCCATCATGTATCGCATAAAGAGTTTTATGTTTGGTCAATGGATCCCGGAATCCGACCATCGCACCTTATGTATTGACCTTTCATGTGGAGAAGCAACTAAGCATGATAATCTCAGCCAAAGGAAAGAGAAGTTATCACTATGTATAGATTTCAAACGGGCACCAATGTACATTGAAATGGTTGAGCAAAAATTATGGATGACAAAGCTTCAATGTGATGCACCATTGGAAACTAAATGGGAAGCTTTCAAGAAAGCTATTTGTTCTTGTGCGGAAGAATGCTTTGCCATAAAGCATCTCCATGGTATCCACAAAGATAGATCACGCAAAAGGTGGTTTGATAAAGAATGTCAAGATGCTCGAAAGTCCTTGATAAAGCTTGATGCAACTATGGACAAAGACAACTATCAAAGTCATTTGCGTACATACAAGGCATTGATTCAAAAGAAGAGAAGAAGATGGGAAGTAAAGCAACAAGAATTTCAAGTCCAAGAAAAGGCACATACATGTGGAAGATTTTGGAGAAACTTGAGAGGCAAGCGGGTTGAGAATTTTGGTAACTTGAGTCTAGTGGATATGTACACACATTGTAGGCAATTATATGAGCAAGAAAATACTGAAAAAATGCCATTTTATGGTTCACTCCCATGTATGCCGTCTTTTTTTACTATTGAGGATGTATGCGGTGGGCTTGAAAAGTTGGCCACTCGCAAAGCGGGAGATCTTCAAGGTATCAAGCCGGAGATGATCAAATGGACGGGAGATTTTACCCATGAGTGGATGTGTGATATGTTCAACCTTGCACTTCAACATGGTATGCCTTATGATTGGAGTACTAATTGGGTTAAGCCTTTGCATAAAGGAGGGGATGTAAAGAATGTAAGCAACTACCGGACTATAATGATTGGGTCTCTTATGGCAAAGTTGTTTGGATGCATAATGGAGATGAAATTGAGTGATTGGGCTGAAGAGAATGACAAGCGTGCAAAGGGACAAGCGAGTTTTCGTCGATGCCATAGCACCATTGATCATCTTGTCACTCTTCGTGTTCTCATGGAGGAAAGTCGGTTGAAAGGCAAGCGATTGTATTGTTGTTTTGTGGACTTTAAGAAAGCTTTTGATATGATTCCACGTAACAATTTGTGGAGAAGGATGGAAGAACTCCAAGTGCCAAGTGAGTTTATGCTTGCGGTTTCTCAAATCTATGAGAAGGTGATTTGTCAATTGCGCATGGGAAGAGAAATTTCAGAAATTTTTGTAAGCACTATTGGGGTTAAACAAGGATGTCCATTATCACCAACTCTCTTTGGTCTATGCATCGATCAATTGGAACAAATGGTACTTGACTTTATGCAAGAAGAAGGCATTGAAGAGGTCACTATTTGCAATACGGTAATCATGCTTTTGTTGTATGCGGATGATGTAGTGCTTCTAGCACACACTTTAGAAGATGCACAAAAGCTTATGGTTGTCCTTGAGAACTTTTGCTTGCATAGTGGGCTGATTGTAAATGAATCCAAAACAAAGGTTATGCTTGTGAAAACCAACCATAAGGAGAAGCCATGCATTGTGTACAACAACGAGACACTTGAAGTTGTTGAGAGCTTTAAGTACCTTGGCCTTGAGGTTCCATCCAATCACAAGTGGCATGAATGTGCTATGCGTCGTTTGGAAGCGGGAAAGAGAGCATATTATGCATTTGAGAACATGTGTAATGCGGGAAACATCAAGTGTTGGGTTCTCAAGAAGTATCTTTTTGATGCATTGGTGACACCGGTTCTTCTTTATGGAGTTGAAGTGTGGGGCGGGAGCATCTCAAAGTCTACTTGGAAAGAGTTTGAGAATGTCCAAAAGCGTTTTCTTACAAACTTTCTCCAAGTTAAGACACAAACACCATATATGCTCTTACTTCTTGAGTCGGGATCTCTTCCAATTGAGGTTATGGGCATGGAAAGGGTTGTGGAGTACATGATAAAGATGCGTCAAAACCCCTCACATCGACTTCCTACAATTGCATGGGAAGCAAGCAAAAAAGTTCAAAAGACGCATAAAAGCAAGATCTTGAGCACGGGATGGATGCAAGACATAAAGAAGTGGTTTGGGAGATGGGATGCATTACACTTGCTACATGATGCTTCAATTGACTCTCAAGTGAATGAAGCTTTTCTACAACGCCAATGTATTAGGGCTTGGGAGAAATCCGGTGGGTCACGCTTCATACATTACACCACCTATATTGCCCCCAACTACAAAACCATGTTCTTCGCTGAGAGAGGAAACCGTACTCACACTTACATGCTTGAGCCTATTCCCTTGTCCGCGATACGCACTATCGCAGCAATTCGGCTTAGCTCCCATTTCCTTCGATGCGAGATAGGGCGTTGGGGCAATGGAGAAGAGTCAAATCGATTGTGCACATTATGCTCACTGCAAGTTCGAGAGTCTGAGTACCACACACTACTAGAGTGCTCAGCTTTTGATCACATCCGAACTTGCTTCTCTCACATTTTCAGCCGTAACTTAGACCTACACACTTTCCTCTCCCAGCCAAAGTGTGGGCTCTCCATTGCGACTCTCATCACTACAATTTTGGAGCATCGAGAGTCACTCATCAGCCATACACATACTACATCACATGTAACTTTGGTCCCATAGGTCATATTTGACCTCCGAGGACGATAATAAAATCTATCTATCTATCTCTCTCTCTCTCTCTCTCTCTCTCTCTCTCTCTCTCTCTCTCTCTCTCTCTCTCTCTCTCTCTCTCTCTCTCTCTCGCGCGCGATGTCTCCCCGCCCCCTGCTCTCCCGCTGCCGCTGCCCCTGCACATGCCCCCCGCCCGCGCACTGACCCTGCACCACCGCCCTCTGCTCCCCAGCACCCGCCCCTCCCGCTGCTCGCGAGCTGTCCCTGCACCCCCGCCCCCCTGCTCCCGTCCTCTACTCACCCGCGTTGGCCCTTGCACTCCCGCCCTCTGCTCGCACGCTACCCCCGCGTCCGCCCCCTGCGCGTGTGTCTATCGCGGTCTCTCTCTCTCTCTCTCTCTCTCTCTCTCTCTCTCTCTCTCTCTCTCTATCGCGCTGTTAATTTTCTTAACGCACTAACCTTTTAACCCCCCATTTTTGTTAAGTCTATCGTTCAAGTCTATCGCTTGTTAAATTTAAGTCTTTTTAAGTCTATCTATCGTACTGCCCCTCTCTCTCTCCCCCCCCTACCCCACGCGCTGTTCCCACGCGCCCCCCTCCCCCCCCCCCTCTCTCTCTCTTTCTCGCCCGCACTCTATCACGTTTTTTCCATTGAGGGCACCTGGCCACACCGCCTCACGCTCCACCACTCGTCGCGATTGCCGTCAGTGTGGGTGCACACGTGCATCCAGTGACTCCCAGCGGCCGCGCCCGCTGCTAGGGTGGGTGCCTAACTCCCTTGCGGACGACAATCAAGCATGAGGAAGATGAACGATAAAGCCGACCCTCTAGAGGATGCCATTCAAAAATGCAAAGAGGAGATGACAGAAATCATGACCAAGATGAACCGTAACCTCTGGGGCACAATAAACATACTCGAAGGACGCGTGCTGATCCAAGAGAGCAAGATAAGCACGCTGGACGGCCGAGTGACAACCCAAGAGGAAGAGATCGCGTCACTCAAGAAAGAGCTCGCCGAAGCACGAGCAAGAAACACATTGGAAGAGGGCGAACTGCAACCCTCAGTAATCGAAGAAATCAACACGATCAAGGAACAAGTACGGGCCATCAAAGAAGGAGAAGAGCAGCATAAAGAAATGACGACCTCTTGGGTGGATGTTCTTACCAAAACTCAACAGAAGGCGGACGAAGCCAAGAAATGGATCAAGGTGGCCAAGAAAGGAAAAGGCAAGGAGATAACGCCCACGCCCACACCCAACAACATCATTAATCAAACACTAGAGGAGGAGCAGAGGAGAAGGGTGCGCGCCCTACATGTGAGAATCTGCGGTCTTAAAGACAAAGGCAATGTGGACGAAGAAGTAAAAGAACTCACAGCCTTGATGGGGATTCATGAGCCGACACACACAAGGGCATGGAGAGTGGGCAACATAAAGAAAAATGGAAGCAATGGAGAAACCTCAAAAGAAAGAGCACTCATCCTCCGTTTTCCCTCCATGGAAGCAAAGAAGTCATTCTTGAAGAAAAGACCAACTCTTAAAGAGACTGGCATCTTTCTCGGGGATGACCTCACCCTCTCGCAGATCGCTCATATGCAGGAAGTAATGCCAGAGATTAGAGCGGCAAGGGAAAAAGGCAAGATTGTTTTTTACCGAGATGAAAAAGTGGTAATACTAGAACGACGCTCCACATGACGGTGCGAGACTTATGGGACCACACTCAAAGTAGCTGCCTGGGACTGCAATGGATCTATGCGTCTTGATGTGGGTGCCTTTGAGGATAGCTTTACTGGAAGAGACATCATCTTTTACTCTGAGACACACCAGGCCCCAGGGCAATCCATGCCTCACATCAGTGGATACAGGTGGGAGGCAGCCTACAGACAGGAGACACGCTCAGAGCACAGAGGGTGGGGCTCTGGGGGAGTGGCAGTGTTATTTAGAGAGGATCTGCAGCCACTGATACATATAGCCCGCAGGGACGAGCAGGCTAGGTACATGTGGGTGAGACTGAAAGCAGAGACATGCAGATACCTCTATCTAGCTATTTGCTACTTTCCCCCGAGTACATCAGGTTTTTCCATCACCCAGAGGATAGTCCCCTTTCTCTATTTTAGATGATGACATATGGGAATTCTCTAGGGATGGTGACATTATCATCCTAGGGGACTTCAATGCCAGGACTGCCCATCACCAAGCAGTGTTTTATGATACTTCAGAGGAGATGCTAAGAGAGCTAGATGTGGTAGAGACGGGCCTTTCCACACTATCACACGATGTGGAATGTACTGAGTATGGGCGACACCTAATAGACATGGGCACTACACATGGATTGGCCATCTTGAACGGCCTACAAAGATTTCCTGCTTCGGGAGGTTTTACATACTTCCCACACAGACATGGAGCCAGCACAGTAGACTTTGTCATGGCACAGCCGAATCTCATCTCTAGTATCCAGGATCTCATAGTTGAGCCCAGACCGATCGGGGTGGCAGTGGATCATGCTCTGGTGTCGATGACCATCTCCTTCCAGTTCAGGGTAGCACACAGGCCAGGAGCAGCAGCCCCTACTCGCTACACATTCACACGGGAGACGGATTCTGTATACATGGACGGAATCTACAGACGCCTATGCACTGAGGACCCGGGGCGACCTCTGGAAGAACTAACTACTATACTAAAACAGACATTACATGAGGCAGCAGCAGAAGCATACCCACACACCCAGCCTGAGCATAGCCGCCGATCAGGGAGCATGCCTCAGAACAACTGGTACGATGAGGAGTGCCGCCAGACTAGAGCCAGACTTCAGAGGGAGGTGTTGTTGGGGGACGTCACTCACAGACAGTCATAGATTGACTTCCGACGCCTGGTGCGGTGGAAGAAGAGGGCTTTTTTGGCTCGACTCGAGCAGGATCTATATCATCTATTCTTGAGTCAGGACTCACGTGAGGCGTGGCGGCTCTTTCATGAGCAGTCCCCCCCCCCCCCTGCTATTTCCTCCACAGAGACCTGGGGGCAATACGCATCATCTTTGTACACAGTACCTGGACAACCGGCCCTTCCCAACCCCCCCCGATCCATGCCCACACGCATGTGTCTTTTCCACCGCTGAGATGGTGAAGAAAGCTATTGACAGGATGAAGACTGGGAGAGCATATGATCATGATGGCCTAGTCGCTGAGCATTTCATGCATGCCAAAGACCTACTAGCAGAGCTTCTAGCAATTATGTTTAACCGGGCCATGTGTGAGGGCCTACCAGACTCTTGGAGCCTATCTATGATCGTACCTATCTTCAAATCAGGAGACCCCATCGAGCCTGGGAATTATCGCACTATTATGATTGGGCACACACTGGCACGGTTGTATGCTTCCATTCTGAAGCAACAACTGAGTAGATGGGCAGAGAGGGAAGGGATACGTGTAACTGGACAGGCAGGATTCAGGAGAGGATTCTCTACTCTTGACCATATCCTAACACTCAGGGCCATCATCGAAGAAGGCAGATCTCATGGGAGACAGATCTATTGTAGCTTTGTGGACTTCCGCAAAGCTTTCGACACAGTACCCAGAGCTAGACTGATGCGCAAACTACAGGAAATGGGAGTACCCACAGAACTCATTTGGGGGATCATGGCATTGTACAGATCAGTAGTAGGACATGTACGCACCCCGGAGGGACTTTCTACACCGGTTCACTCCACTATTGGGGTGAAACAGGGCTGCCCGCTCTCTCCTACTCTTTTCGGTATGTATGTAGATGAGGTTTTTGACTACATTGACAGTGATGGGGATAAAGGTGCTCAGTTGGCAGGGACATGGATTCCACTTTTGTTATATGCTGATGACATAGTGTTGATCTCCGAATCCCCAGAAGGAATGCAACGTCAATTGGATGCTTTGCATACGTTTGCCCACGAAAGTGGTTTGTCTGTCAACCTGGGTAAAACCAAGGTTATGGTCTTTAATACCACCCCACAGTGGATCAGGAGGTCAGCACCTACATTCACATGCGGCCAGGAGACTGTGGAGTACACAGACGCTTACACTTACCTTGGAGTGGTTTTTAGCGGACCTGCATTCTCACTCAGAAGAGCAGCAGAGACTAGACTTACTAGAGCCCACGCAGCATTGGGTAGATTGGAGAGGATGTGTTCGCAGGTTCAGTTTCAGGAGCCCCGGACGAAGCTCTGGCTCTTTGACACACTGGTGGCTTCAGCATTGATCTATGGGGCTGAGATATGGGGACCTTCACTGGATCACCACGGGAGGCCGGGTCGCTCAGACGGATGGGGGAACATGGAGAAACATCTCGTCTCTATGATCTCGCGGCTCATTAGAGCCAAGGCATCAGTACCACGGGCCATTATACGAGTAGAGCTAGCGGCCCCCCCACTAGTGGTAGAGGCGCTCACCAGATCAGTCTCCTTCATAAACCGCACATGGGAACTTCCCAGAGACACATATGCCCGCATAGCACTTGAGGCCTCTCGACAGTTAGCCATACAAGGAGATACAACATGCTGGTATGGGGAGATGACATCATGGTTTCAGGCGCATGGGTTCAGCATAGACAGGCTACCACCATTCCAGTACTCATTGGATGCACCATCTCTCATTCTTACACAATCGGAGATCACCAAGCTCATCCGCCAAGACCTGACCCAGCTAGACACCAGGAGGACATGGATACAACCACCACAAGAACCGGGCACGAAGATGGCTTTCTACAAAGACCACCTTCTCCAGCTTACGGAAGATGGTTTTGTGATGAGACCCAGATACATGGATACCCACCTGTCTCATGGGATACGGTGTGCTATTGGCCAGTTACGCACATCGTCTCACCAGCTGCGGATTGAAACTGGGAGATACAACGGAGTACTAGCAGAGGCCAGGACATGCCCCTTGTGTGACATGGAACCTGAGACAGAGCTGCATTATACATGCCACTGCCCCGTCAACTACGAGATACGAGGCCGCTTCCATTGCTTGTTCAGAGAGGGTTTTGGACCACTCTCAAGAGTAATTGTCACCAGCGTGTGACTACTATCTATCCTTTTTGTTGATTTCTTTCTTATTATCTATTTACTTTCACTTTTTGGAAACACCCCTCGGGAAATCTAACTGCCGTGCATTGCATAGCTAGTGTGGAACTGTCCAGAGGGAGTCCACGCCTGAGGGCAAGAGAGCACTAAGGTTGGACAAGGACTATGGTTAGCCAAGTGGGGTCATTGACTAGCCAAAGTGGAATCCTTTGCTACAGAGGCTACATTTCAGTTCTGGATGTGGCCGCAGTGTACAAAGAGGGTCGGATGACCTAGAAAGATACAATGGTAGTATCTCCTAAAATTTAGGGAACTGCTATTTTGGGACCTGAAAATGTGTTGGCGTCATTACCTCCGGAATGACAAAGAGAACATTTTCTTACTCTGCCGTGAAGTCAACTGGGCAACCGGTTGGGATATTATTAGGCGGCAACCCCGAAACGGGAAAATGCTTGTAAATGTGCCAAGTGGCACATTCTGGTGCACTTGCCTCATGCAGCAAGAAGTGGCGCTGAATTTGAAGAGGGGAGAGCCTCATTTTCAGTTTTTGTCACAGGTTAAGAGCTATGGAGTGCTTGCTTTCCCTCTTATGCACAGTGCGGTGCCAGGAGTGATGCCCTGCACGCTACGCACTGCCCTCTCTCTCCCCTTTGGCAGTATGTTATGCCCCTCTAGTGGGCTCTTCATTTGACCATTGTATAGTTGTGTGGGTTCATGCGCGATTGCCGAGGCAAGAGCCTCTTGCACAGGTACTGGATTAGCTAGCGGCTAATCCCCCGCAGGTACAGGTGAATTCGGAGAGGTTTCACGCCAGAAATCTCGTCCGATTCAAAGGGCAAGTAGCCCTACAGGTGCGGGAGCTCGAGGACTTGCTACGGATGCGACCGGCACGCGAAATGGAGCCCGAAACAGTGAATTACAGCCTGCTGTGTATTTTTGCAGGTTTAGGGTTTTGGCCCTAAACGGACCCTAATACCCCCAGGAGGTTCGGGGACGCAAGGGGACCGCTGTACAGGTGATCTGGCGCATTTTCAGGGCTGAAAACAGAGAATTCAGCGTGCTGCAGATTCTCGCCAGGTTTTGCAAAGTGCCCGTATGCGTCGGGAAAGTCGGCCAATGCGTGGGAATACTGACTGTGAAGGGTTCTAGTACAGTTATGCTGCCGAAATCAAGCCAAAACAGTCAAAATTCAGCCAAGGTTGTGCGGGGCAGCTTGTAAAGAACCACAGCGTATATTCCCTCTTTTGAACAATAAAGAAATACCGAAAGGGGCGCCTAAGTTAGGGGCCAATCTGGTGTCCGTCTACTCATACAGGTGCAATCTAGCCGCCTGTATCCCTCTCCCCTTTATTGTGTCTTGAAAGTACAGGTAAAATAGACGACTAATAATGGGTGAAAGCTAAATCAAGGTTTGAAGTAAAGTCTACCGCCCTTTTTGGATTGAACAGGCCGGTTTCATGGTTCCATCGACGGAATTAAATCATTTTTTCCCATAGAAGTGAGCCTTGGTCAGTTTTGGACTTGAAGACACAGGGGATCATAAACCAGACACACGGAATTGCAATTATGGCTGACAGACCAGATGATGTGACTGAAGAGGTTTCCTCTTCACAGGGTCAACAGACACATGAAGTGGGTGAGTCGTCAAGACCACCACAGACAGATGACGATATATTCAGGACCCAGTTGGCTACTGCTATGGCTATGTTCACACAAGTAATGCAGAACCCGAGGTTTTTAGCCTTTCTGCAACCTCTTGTTCCGTCTCAGCAAGTTGAGTCACTGGATCGTATTCAGAAGCCTGTTAAGGCTCGAGCACAGGTGATTCATACCGCACAGTCAATGGAAACACCTGTACACTTGACGGAGAACATGCAGTCTCCACAATCTATGCCTAAGGTGCAAGAACAGGTGGCTGAGATGCCAGTCTTTCAAGCTGTACCAGTTCAGCCCGCCACCTTTCAGCAGCCTATAGCTGGTTCTAATGGGCAGGGAAGCAACTTACAGGCTATGCAACAAGTCTTCCCACCACCTTCAGTACACCCTGGCTATTTTGGAGGTGGACCGGTATTCCAGAGCATGGCTGGTCATGCACCTGGAAATCAGTTTTACACGCCAGGAACAGTGTTCGGGGGTGCTCAAATGATGATGCCTAACCCCATGTATGGTGTCACGGGCATGATACCAGGGTTTCAGAGCACTCAGGGCCAATTTGGGATGCCACAGGCAAATTTTGGTATGGCTGGAATTACAAATCAGCAGCCAAATATGACGTTTCCAGGTAATAGCGGCCAAGGAACACAGATGAACCCTAATAGTGTTCCCATGTTTCAGTCACTTCCATATGACAATTTAACGCCGCTGGAGAGGCCAACTCCGTACAAAGAAGGTGGCAAAGGTGTGACATTCACGACCTTTACAGGGTTTGATGACAGGAAGAAGGCTCTCTCATTCCTCCAGCAGTTTGACAAGGCCTATGCAAGGGGAAACTTTACAGAGGCTTCAAAGGTCCGCAAGGCAGCCACTTTCTTGACAGGGAATGCGGGACAATGGTGGACAACTTTATTGCTTCAAGGGCAAGCTCCGTCCACATGGATTTACTTCAAGCAGATTTTTGCAGCAGCATGGTTATCTGATGACTTTGAAGCAGATGTCATGACAGAATGGCACCAGCTAAATGCTGCCACTTGCAGAAATAGGTGGTGCCATTGACAGAACAAATTGAAACATACTGTTGTGGCCTACCCAAAGGATTGAGAAAATACTGCACGAAGACAAAAGTCACTACTTTGACGCAGCTCATCGAGGTAGCAAACACTGGCAATGGTTTGCTCAAGGGAGAAGATTGTGAATTTAACACTGGCGTCAAGGCAGGATCAGGCAAGAAAAATTCAGCCAAGAAGCACGTTCCCAATGAGGCTCCTAAAGGGACTTAGGAGTCAGCCAACGCATGGAAAGACAAAGCTACGGCTGAATCAGAAAAGGGACCAACAAAGAAATGGAAAAGACGTTTTCCTCGCAAGTCACAAGAATACCATCAAGAATAGGTTCCCTATACCTAGAATTGATGATATTATGGACAAATTAGAAGGAGCAGCTATGTTTAGCAGGATAGATCTAAAGAGTGGGTACCATCAGATCCGCATTAGATCAGAGGATGTGCACAAGATTGCTTTTAGAACTACATTTGGCCTTTACGAATTTTTAGTGATGCCCTTTGGTCTCACAAATGCTCCTGCTATGTTCAATAGGATGATGGACAGAATTTTCCGTCCACACCAGCAGTTTGTTGGTACATTCTTTGATGACATGATAGTCTACTCAAAGAATGAAGAGGAGCATAGGCATCACTTGGCCATTGTGTTCAAAGAGCTACGCAGTCATAGGTTGCTCATCAATGCAAAGAAAAGTGAGTTTTTTTCTGGAAGAGATTCACTTTCTGGGACACATTGTCTCAAAGGATGGTGTCAGAATGGATCCTGCAAAAGTTGAAGCGATCAAGTCATGGCCAAATTTGAAGACGGTGCATGATGTCCGAAGCTTTTTGGGACTATGCTCCTATTACAGAAGGTTTATCCGAAATTTCGCTGAGATTGCTTCACCTTTAGATGGACACAAAAAGAGATTTCAGCCTTTAATCTCTTAAAAGAAAAGAAGACTTCAGATCCAGTCATTGTGTTGCTAGATCTTAGGAAGTCATTTGTGGTCCAGTGTGATGCCTGCGGTAGTAGCATTGGTGCAGTGCTAATGCAAGATGGCAGGGTAGTAGCCTATGAGAGCAGAATTTTGCAAGGGCCAGAGATGACCATGCAGGTCTATGAGAAAGAGTTACTGGCTGTGATTCATGCGCTCTTAAGTTGGAAACACTACCTGCTAGGTGCAGATTTCGTTGTCCAAACGGATCATCAGACCTTGCGATACTTCTTGACACAAACAAAGTTATCTGAGAAGCATATGCGATGGGCAAATATCTTGTCCATGTTCCATTTTCAGATTGTGCATGTGGAAGGCAAGAAGAACGTTGTGGCTGATGCCTTGTCAAGGAAGCCACAAATTTCAGCTGTGTCGATTCCTTATCATCATGAACTTGATGATATGAGAGAACAGTATGCAAATGATGAAGATTTTGCAAGGGTCTTCGAGCAACTAATGGATGGACAACGTCATGAACACTATCTTCTTAAAGACGGGTTCATGATGATGCATGGCAGATTGTGTCACAAAGCCATTGCGACGCAAAGTTATGAAAGAGAGTCATGTCCCACCGTATGCAGGGCATTGTGGTATCGATGCTACAGTTAAAGGGGTTGAGACATTCTTCTATTGGCCTACATTGAGAAGGGATGTGGATGCCTTTGTGCGAGAATGCCTAATATGCCAAAAGGTCAAGTTTGACAGGCAAAAGGCACCAGGGTTATTGCAACCACTACCTATTCCAGATAAACCATGGGAAAGTATTGCTATGGATTTTATCTTTGATCTTCCGAGAACGCAGACAGGAAACGATGGTATTTGGACCATTATTTGCAGATTCAGCAAACAGGCTCGTTTTATTCCTGTCAGGAAGAAGATAAAGCCAGATCAGATTGCACGCTTGTTTATGAGCAATATTTTCAAGTATCATGGCATGCCACAGTCGATTGTTAGCAACCGTGATCCACGCATGACAAGTTTGTACTGGAGAGGCTTGTTTGAGAATATGGGCACCACGCTCAAATTCTCTTCGTCATTTCATCCTCAAACAGATGGGCAGTCAGAAGAGGCAAATTCTACTGTTCTAGATCTGCTGAAGTGCTATGTGTCAGAGCATAAAGGAAAGTGGGAGCAGTATTTGCCATTGGTGGAGTATGCATACAATAATACAGTGCATTCATCAACTGGCAAGGCACCCTTTGAGATAGTTGAAGGTGGCAAGAAAGTTCCTCCCATACTGCATACAAAGGACAAGATATTTGAAGTAGATAAGTATGTTCAGGACATGGATGAAATGTACAAGAAGGTCAAAGTGGCCTTAGAAAGGACTCAGGCAAAGCAAAAGAAAGCAGCTGATCGTCACCGTCGTGAAGTGGTATATTCACTTGGTGATTGGTGCTTTTACGCTTTGAAAAGGCAAGGTTAAAGAAGATGAAGGGCAAGGAAAGACTGTTTCCAAAGCTCAGCATGCGTTACTATGGGCCTTTTCAAGTATGCGACATAATCAGTGATGTTGCATATAGGCTGAAATTGCCTGACAGTTGGAAGATTCACAATGCGTTTCATGTGAGTCTTCTCAGACCCTATGTGGGTGATGTGCTAGAAGATATGCCAGCTGAAGATCAGCCGGAAGTCGAGGAACTTGACGAGATCTTGGTCCTTGAACAGATTTTGGCACACAAAGAAAGGAAAGTGAAAGGCAAGGTTGCTAGGCGTTACTTGGTAAAGTTCAGAAACTATCAACCAATGGATGCTAAGTGGATGGAAGAAGGTGAACTTGCAGAGTCACCAACTGTGTTATCACTTTACCTGGAAGCCTTCGATTTGCAACCTACCTTGACCCCTTGAGTTTCAAAGCTAAATGGATTGTCAGTGTGACAATGGCTTCTGAAACAAATGATGTACATGGTATTTAAAGTGAGCTCAAATCAAATACCTGTTACATGAATGTTAGAGCTGTACAGATTGTCAGTTTGGCAATTGCTCTTATGGAATGTCCAAAAGTTTGGTTAGTGCTATAGAAGTGAGTATTTCTTGTCAGTTTGTCAAGGATACAGTAATTGCTTCTATTAAAGAGTACATGTGTAACTGCATTCTTAAACTGTCGGTTTGGGTATGCTCGAAAGTGTTACGGGATCCAACGTGTACTATAAGACAGTGGCAAAATGTGCAGCTACCATTTTGTCATTGGAAAGTTAGTGACTCAAAGCAATGGCAGAGTGCGAAGCTACCACTATGTCATTGGGACAGGGTTCACACGCAGGCAATACATGAGTCAACGAGGTGTTGAATACACCAGGGTTGACAATGAGCATGTATGTGTCGTATATGTGTCGACGAGGTGTTGAATACATCAGTGTTGACAGTAAGCATGTACGACATAGATGCAAACGAGGACGTTTGAGATTTCAAGAGAAGGGTATGTCACCAGCGTGTGACTACTATCTATCCTTTTTGTTGATTTCTTTCTTATTATCTATTTACTTTCACTTTTTGGAAACACCCCTCGGGAAATCTAACTGCCCTGCATTGCATAGCTAGTGTGGAACTGTCTAGAGGGAGTCCACGCCTGAGGGCAAGAGAGCACTAAGGTTCGACAAGGACTATGGTTAGCCAAGTGGGGTCATTGACTAGCCAAAGTGGAATCCTTTGCTACAGAGGCTACATTTCAGTTCTGGATGTGGCCGCAGTGTACAAAGAGGGTCGGATGACCTAGAAAGATACAATGGTAGTATCTCCTAAAATTTAGGAAACTGCTATTTTGGGACCTGAAAATGTGTTGGCGTCATTACCTCCGGAATGACAAAGGGAACATTTTCTTACTCTGCCGTGAAGTCAACTGGGCAACCGGTTGGGATATTATTAGGCGGCAACCCCGAAACGGGAAAATGCTTGTAAATGTGCCAAGTGGCACATTCTGGTGCACTTGCCTCATGCAGCAAGAAGTGGCGCTGAATTTGAAGAGGGGAGAGCCTCATTTTCAGTTTTTGTCACAGGTTAAGAGCTATGGAGTGCTTGCTTTCCCTCTTATGCACAGTGCGGTGCCAGGAGTGATGCCCTGCACGCTACGCACTGCCCTCTCTCTCCCCTTTGGCAGTATGTTATGCCCCTCTAGTGGGCTCTTCATTTGACCATTGTATAGTTGTGTGGGTTCATGCGCGATTGCCGAGGCAAGAGCCTCTTGCACAGGTACTGGATTAGCTAGCGGCTAATCCCCCGCAGGTACAGGTGAATTCGGAGAGGTTTCACGCCAGAAATCTCGTCCGATTCAAAGGGCAAGTAGCCCTACAGGTGCGGGGGCTTGAGGACTTGCTACGGATGCGACCGGCACGCGAAACGGAGCCCGAAACAGTGAATTACAGCCTGCTGTGTATTTTTGCAGGTTTAGGGTTTTGGCCCTAAACGGACCCTAATACCCCCAGGAGGTTCGGGGACGCAAGGGGACCGCTGTACAGGTGATCTGGCGCATTTTCAGGGCTGAAAACAGAGAATTCAGCGTGCTGCAGATTCTCGCCAGGTTTTGCAAAGTGCCCGTATGCGTCGGGAAAGTCGGCCAATGCGTGGGAATACTGACTGTGAAGGGTTCTAGTATAGTTATGCTGCCGAAATCAAGCCAAAACAGTCAAAATTCAGCCAAGGTTGTGCGGGGCAGCTTGTAAAGAACCACAGCGTATATTCCCTCTTTTGAACAATAAAGAAATACCGAAAGGGGCGCCTAAGTTAGGGGCCAATCTGGTGTCCGTCTACTCATACAGGTGCAATCTAGCAGCCTGTATCCCTCTCCCCTTTATTGTGTCTTGAAAGTACAGGTAAAATAGACGACTAATAATGGGTGAAAGCTAAATCAAGGTTTGAAGTAAAGTCTACCGCCCTTTTTGGATTGAACAGGCCGGTTTCAGAAATGGGATACGAAGATCAAAGATGCTTGGGTTTGTTCTTGCTCGAGCTGCGCAGACACAAAGAGAGCCTGATGAATGGCGAGGCTAACCAGTCTCAAAGACGGATTACAGACTTCTTCAGAGTAGACACAGGACATCCGCAAGAGCCACTCCCACAACAGAGCTCCCCCCCGTCTCACACCAGAGGCACACTGATTGACCGAGCGATTGAACTGGGGAAATCCAGGCGCCCATGACTGCGCAGGACTACACAGCATCGACGGAGGCTACGTCAAAAGATTCAGAGCACGCTGGCCAGGCATGCACGACGCCCGGTCAGACTACTAACCATGGAGGAAATTGATGAGATTCGCCAACGACCGATGCTAGATCTTTTGTGATTCAACTATCCCAACTAGCCGCCTCCCTTTTTTTTGCATAGTTTTAGACTTAGCTCACATAGACCAATCTAGAATCCCATTATATATATCTTTGTTTTGTACTGTTGTTAGGTTATCTGGTTACTCTGACTTTGTATCAGATCCACCACCTTGTAACTTTCTGGTCTCATAGGTCACTATGGCCTTTTGAAGACGTTAATATAACATTTCATTTCTCTCTCTCTCTCTCTCTCTCACCCATCCCCATAGATCTCATCCACCAAAAGTCCTTTTCTTTTATTCTGAACGAGTTTGAACTATTTTGACTTTTCCGATAGACGGAGGACATACCCACATGTATACTTGATTTGTCTCATAGGCCGACTTTGGCCCCACATAGACGTTAAAAGGCTTTCTTTCTTTCTCTCTCTACAAATCTGGAGGCAGTAAGTCGCCCTTGCAACTTGCGGCTCCTTGATACGAGTTCCTTGCCCCTACAACCTGCGACGAGTTCCTTCCAACCCCACACTCGAAGGCCTTTCTGTCGTTGTAACCTGCGGCTCCAATTTGCCATCTCCAATTTTACTCTATCAAGGGCATGATGTTGTGGCAGGCTGTACGGATTTCCGCGTTTTGCGATGATTGCTGTACGGATTTCCGTGATTTATGCTGGCAGCTTTTTGGCATTGCTTTTGGACCAGGAGCTTTTGAGTTTGAAGGCTTTTCATGTAAAACTGCTTTTGGGACCTAGGGCCTTTAAATATGAGGCTAGGGCTCATTCTTTGGCATGCTTCCTAGAGAAGGTGCAAAGTCTCGAGTACTGGCTTGTACTGTGTTGATGCAATATAAAGAAATACCGAAAGGGGCACCAAGGTTTGGGGCCAATACTCTCTCGGGTGGAATTCCGCCACTCCGTGTCGCGTGTCATCTCTCTCTCTCTCAGTTCAGTGGTTATTAAAGTGCTAAAAGTCTGTTCAGTCTGTTCTTTTCTATTGGCACGTGGTGTCCGTCTTGTGACACACAGAAATGAGTTTGTGCCCCCCCCTCGAGTGGACCCGTTCAATCGTATCCAAGCCGAACTAAAGGAGTTGAAGGTAGAGAATGCAGAGCTCAAGATACGCCTCGCTGCCCTTGAAGCCCGGCTCTAATCTCTCATTCAAGTTGACACAGACTGCATTCTAGCTAAAACTAAGGAGGTAGAGCACACATTTACCACAAACGTGGCCTCATTAGCCACTCAAACTCAAGAAAATGCTGCCGCAGTCCCCTCCAAAATGGAGAAGTGCTTGTAAGAACGTTGCTGTTGTCACAAAGTGATGACGTGGCGGACAGCAGAAACCCTAATTTTTGCCAGAAACCCTAAAATTCCTGCAAAACCTAATTTCTACCAAAATCCCTAATTTGCGAAAATTGCAGAGGCTATTAAATTTTTTTTATTTTTTATTTTATTTTTTGAAATGATGAGCGACGTGAATTTTTCTTTTTTTTATAAAAAAAGAGAAAAGACTCTCTAAGAGAGAGAGAGAACTGATGCTTTTTATTTTAAAAGCTTTTGGGGCTCTGCTTTTGGGCATCCCTTGTATCTTTAAATAAGTGGTGAGGGCTTCACTTCTCAGAGGCATCTGGACGTAGAGTCTGAGAGTGAAACCCTAGCCACTCTCTTGTACTTTGAATTGATTAATATAAAAAGAAATACCGAAAGGGGCGCCAGTCTTTGGGGCCAATATCTCTAGGCACGGAACTCCGTCGGGCCAGTGCAAATCTATTGTGATCTGTGAATTGTTTTGAAGTGGTTATTTGGTGCTGTCGCGATTGATTTTTGACTTGGAGTGTCCAAGTCTGTTACAGTGGTATCAGAGCACGGCCGATTTCTCTTCTACGAGAAATCCGATCCCCAAATTTTTTTTCCGTGGCACCTATGGCTTCAGGCAATGATTAGTCGACTTCCTCTGCAGCTGGAGATGCGGGCTGGGATCACAACGAAGATTCAGACAGAGAGTATGGTCCGCCTCGGCCTACTCAAGCGGAGCAAAGAGAGATGGAGTGTCGTCAATTGATTGGCGATGCAACATAGATGATGCTCAATTTTGCCAAGGACCCGAAGATGGCAAAATATATGAACCAGACCTCTTTGGAAGAGGTACAGATGGAGTGGCAAAGAACCACAACACCACTCCCGAAACCCGCTCTCAAGAAACCTTCTGCCTCCAAGAAAATATCCAAAGAAGGAACTGGAGAACGTGATTGATGCACGGACTGCTCAGCTTTTTGATGCGCAAAAGAAAGCCAAAAAGCACGGAAAAAAGCAGAAGAAAAGCACTGACTTTCCAGGTTATTTGGGTCGTCAGTCGACTTTTGACAAGGCAAAGAAACAGAAGAAGCGTGTTCGATTTGAAGGAGTAGCCAGTTCTTCTTCTTCTTCTTCTTCTTCTTCTGATGATTCTTCTACCTCCTCGGATTCGAGCGAAGAAGACAGAAAAGGTAAAAAGCGAAGCAAAAAACAAAGCTTCGGAAAGGGCAAGAGAAAGGCAAAGAAGGCTACCTCTCGCACAGAGACTGGCAGTTCTACTGAGGACTCGTCTACAAACAACTCAGATTCTGATGACGGAAAGTTTTATGCGAACAAGAAGAATTTTTACAAAGCCAACCAGTATGACTTTCTCGAAGATAAAAGCAAGAAAGTCCGAGAGTTTAAGGAAGGTGGCCACTTGATCAAGTTTGATACTTTTCAGGATACTCAGATGCTTCGAAGGCTTTGTCTTTTATACAGCAGTTTGACATCGCTTTCGCGGGAGGACGCAATTTAGAGCACTCCAAGATTCGGAGAGCTACCTCTTACCTTAAGGGGAATGCTCGTACTTGGTGGTCCACGCTTCTTTTAACAAGAGTGCGCCAGTTAAATGGCTGAAATTTAAGAATCTTTTTATTTCTTCTTGGTTGATGCAAGAATGTGAACGAGATGTACGAGCTGCTTGGAACCATCTTCGGATGACCAAGAAAGATACAATCAATGCTTATTGTGAAAGATTCTGGAGCTCTTTTCTACCCGCCTCTTCATTCAAGCAGATCTCGTTCAGAGAACAGATTGAGTGGTTTACCTTGGGTCTACCTACAGAGATCCGAGATCACTGCTTGGAATAGAAGTCAGCTTCTATTTAGGAGTTGATGAGTCATGCGAAGCGGGGCTTTGCCATTCACTATGGCAATCTGACCTACCCCCCAGATGAGGCCATAACACAACGAGCCGAACAGACTTCTGGGAATGAAAGTAGAAAGAAAAAGAGCAACCCAGAGAAAAATGATGCACGAACCAAGCTTACTCCTGAGGAGAGAGATCGCTTCATCAGAAAGGGGAAGTGCTTTGGATGCGGGGAACACGGACATATCTCCGCGAAGTGCCCTAATAAGGCACATAAAGAACAGAATGATAAAGACGACGACAGGTTTGAGAGTTCGAGAGCAACTGAAGAATGTGGCAGAAAAGGCAGATAGAAAAGCAGAACTGGTACCACATGGCGTGGGACCTGCATTGAATCTAATGAATGAAAGTACAAACTTTGCCGCTTTTGGGGCAAAGTGAAGGATCAGGAAGCTCTTTTGAAGGAGCCAAGGCCAACTTCTTTTCACTTGGAATTGGCGGCTCGATTAGGAATTACGTCCGACAGACTGACGCCACAGGCGGAGGTAGTTCGATTGGCACCCGGATCGGATGTTGCCATTACACCGAGCATTGGCAAACTTCGTTTACAATGACAAGGGTGTTCAGGGCACGCGAGTGACGTTCTACTCAGGATCCCTTGGTACCACAAGAACTACGCCGTGGTTGACTACCGGGCCGAGAAAGCGACTTTGATAAATGAAGGGCTTAGAGATTGTACTTGATGAACTTCAGTGTCTTACTCATTCTTTTGGGAGAGAACTGAACGATGGATAAAGGTTGAATATGTTTTGACCTGATCAAAAGAACGCCAAGATTTTTCTCCACACTCATGCCGATTGCTTTTCAGAGGGCTTGAAGATCAGACCATTGATCTGATACCCGGAAGCACGCCACCGAATCGGCCACCTTATCGTGTGAGCCGAGTACAGAATGAAAAGATTATGAACCCAATGAAAGACCTCTTGAAAAAGGGTCTTGTCCAGCCGATTACTTCACCGTATTGCTCTCCAGTGTTGTTGGTTTTGAAGAAAGACGGATCTTGGAGAATGTGCATCAATTATAGCACTCTCAACAAAATCACCATCAAGAACAGATTTCCGATTCCTAGGATCGATGATATACTCGACAGGTTACAGGGATCCTCGTGCTTTAGCAGGATTGAATTGAAGAGTGGATATCATCAAATCAGGATAGCGCCAGGAGATGTCTACAAGACAGCTTTTTGGACGACTTTTGGGTTATTTGAGTTTTTGGTGATACCTTTTGGCTTAACCAATGCTCTTGTGACATTTAACCGGATGATGGACATGATTTTTCGAGAGTACAGGCTATTTGTTGGCACTTTCTTTGACGACATCATTGTTTTCTCCAAGAATTGAGGCAGAACATAGAGATCATCTGCTTCAAGTCTTTCAAGCATTACGATATCACACGTTGGTGATTAATGCAAAGAAAAGTGAATTTTTCCTACCAGAGATACACTTTTTGGGACACATTGTGTCAACAGCACGAGTGCAAATGAACCCGACCAAGATAGAGACTATCCGTGATTGGCCCGATTTGAGGAATGTCCATGAAGTTAGAAGCTTCTTGGGACTGTGTTCGTACTACAGGCGGTTCATACGAAAGTTTGCAGAGGTTGCTTCCCCTTTGCATACCTTGACACAGAAAGGAGTACCTTTTTCGTGGGGACCCACAGAGGTGACTGCCTTTCGGACATTGAAAGAGAAATTGACTACGGGACCTATTTTGACTTTGCCGGACTTGCAGAAGTCGTTTGAAGTATATTGTGATGCTTGTGGTCGTAGTCTGGGTGGTCTTGATGCAAGAAGGCCATGTCATAGCTTACGAGAGCCGTTTGTTCTCTAGGCCGGAGATGACAGCACAGATCTATGAGAAAGAGCTTTTGGCGGTTATCCATGCTCTTACTCAGTGGCGGCATTACCTACTCGGAGCGGATTTTACTGTCTTTACAAACCATCAGAGTTTGCGCTACTTCTTGACATAGAAGCAGCTTTCGAAAGAGCAGATGCGGTGGGCGAACATCTTGTCATAGTTCCACTTCCAGATTGTCCATGTGCAGGGACAGAAGAATGTGGTGGCAGATGCTTTGTCTCGGAAACCGTTGGTTCTGGCTGTTTCCACGATACATCATAGGAGCTTCGAGGATATGGTCGATCAGTATGCCACAGATACAGATTTTGCAGATATTTTCATACGGATACGGGAAGGGGAGACAGTAGCTAGAAACTCTCTTCGGGAAGGCTACTTAATGAAAAAGACTATGTTGTGCGTTACACAGTCGTTGAGGGATAAGGTTATGACTGAATGCCACTGTCCACCTTTTACGGGTCACCACGGCATTACTACCACCATGAAAGGGGTAGAGAGATACTTCTTTGGGCCGAGACTCAAAAAGGATGTGGAAGAGTTTGTGCGCAGTTGCTTGGTATGCCAGAAGGTCAAGTTTGGCAGGCATAAGGCACAGGGATTGTTACAGCCTTTACCCATACCCACCCACCCCTGGGAAAGTATTGCAATGGATTTCATTTTTGATCTCCCAAGAACACAGAATGATCACGATGATTTTCCGATTACATGGCACGTCTGAGACGATTGTCTCCGACAGAGACCCCAGATTTATGAGTTTGTTTTGGAAGGCAATTTGGGAGAACATTGGCACGCAGTTGCAGTTCTCGTCATCGTTCCACTTGCAGACTGACGAGCAATTTAAGATTGCCAATTCAGTGATTTTAGATTTAGAAGACTCAATGGGAAAAGAACGTACCTTTGGTGGAATTTGCCTACAATAACACGATACACTCTTCGACGGGGAAGACACTATGTGAGTTTGTTGCAAGTGCTGCGAAGGTTCCATCCTTCCTGAGCACGAAAGATTAGATATTTGAAGCGGATGAATATTCGCGAGATTTGGATACGGCTTTTGCCAAGGTTCGCGAGACTTTGCAGGAGTCTCAAGAACGACAGAAAAAAGGCAGCGGATCGCCATCGTCGCGACTTGAAACTGAAGGAGGATGATTGGGTGCTCTTACTTTTGAGAAGGCACGCCTAAGAAAGAAAAAGCGAAAGGAGAGGCTTTTTCCAAAGCTTACTATGTGATACTACGGACCTTTCCAGATTACTGAAAAGATAAACGATGTCTCCTTCCGATTGAAACTGCCAGATACTTGGAGGATTCGCAATGCATTGCATGTGAGTCTCTTGAAACCTGTTAAGGGTAATGTGCCTGATGATGGGGAGCCTGATGAGCAACCCGAAGTGGAAGAAAACGAGGAGATCCTTGTTCCTGAACAGATTTTGGCACATAACGATACGAAGAAAGGTAAAGTCCGAAGGTGGTTCTTGGTTAAGTTCAAGAACTTTCCTGCATTTGATGCGAAGTGGATGGAGAAGGAGGACCTAGCAGATACTCCTCGGATTGTGAAACTTTACCTCGATGTTTTGGTTTAGCATAGTCTACTCCAAACGGAACCCAGAAACTTAGCTTGGCCGAATATTTGGTGCAGTGGGATGCACAAGAGGGGAGTTACTCCGCTCCTTTGTCAACAGATGCCTCGATTTTGATACTAAAGTCACTGATGTATCTTTGAGCTTCAAGGATACTGAGAGCTGACAGTATTCTGCTGGATGACTTTATGAAATGGAATTCCTGATAATGATACTGATTTGTTCTTGACTTCTTGTGAGTGCAGGAACTGATAGACGAAATGACTGCAGCATTTTGGTCTGATTGATCTCGAATAGACATGGTTGCAATAGGGGTTAGTCAATCGGACATCGATGAGGTCTCGATTGGACCTAGATGTGATTGCTATCTATATTGCCGATAAATCATGCTCTAAGATCCGAATGAATGTTGAATGTCATGTGATGTCCTGTGATGTCGTGTGACGTGACTGTCGATTTTGTACATGTGCTAGATGTGTGTTCCTAGTACGTAGGTACTAACAGTCAGTTTCTGCTAAGACGGTTTATAGCTTTTAGTACGTAGGTACTAACAGTCAGTTTCTGCTAAGACGGTTTATAGCTTTTGTCGGTTTTGCAGGCGTAATCGCGGCCAATTACAATGCTTTCAAGAGGGGGGTATGTCACAAAGTGATGACGTGGCGGACAACAACAACCCTAATTTCTGCCAGAAACCCTAATTTGTGGAAATTGCGGAAGCTTAAAAAATATATATATATATATATATTATTTATAATTATTTTTTTATTTTTTTTTGAAATGATGAGCACCGCAAATTTTGCTAAGACTCTCTGAGAGAGAGAGAGAACTGATGCTTTTTATTTTAAAAGCTTTTCGGGCTCTGCTTTTGGGCATCCCTTATATCTTTAAATAAGTGGTGAGGGCTTCACTTCTCAAAGCATCTGGACGCAGAGTCTGAGAGTGAAACCCTAGCCACTCTCTTGTACTTTGAATTGATTAATATAAAAAGAAATACCGAGAGGGGCGCCAGTCTTTGGGGCCAATATCTCTAGGCACGGAACTCCGCCAGGCCAGTGCAAATCTACTGTGATCTGTGAATTGTTTTGAAGTGGTTATTTGGTGCTGTCACGATTGATTTTTGACTTAGAGTGTCCAAGTCTGTTACAGCTGTCGCGAAAGTCTCACATTGACCGTTCGCATCGATGGCTAGGTTTCTTTTATTGAAGGGCAAGAGAGCCTGTCACCAAGAGGTGTAATTTTCTTGTTGCCTTCCGTAAATAAGTATTAGATATATTTATTTTATTTTTACTTGTTTGTTCCGGAACCCTTGAAAAGGTGCAAGTGGACATTGCATGGCCAGTGTGAAACGGCTGCAGCCAAATGGGTTTCTCACATCGGGGATCTAGGTCGGTCAGACAGGGACTGCCCGGGCCAGTTAGCACTGAATTCTGATAAGTATGGAAGCTCGTGTGCGGCAAATTGGAATTTGGGCCACTCGTCAAGTCACTGCAACTTTATAAGTTGGAAGGGGCCAGTAAATTAACCCACATTGTAGATGTTGGTCAAATGGTAGTCTTCAATGATGGTCAGGAGACCGATAGGGACGCCATGGAAGCATCTCCTAAAATTTAGGGAACTGCTATTTTTGACCGGAAAATGTGTTCGCGTCATTAGCTCTGGAATGACAAGGGGAACATTTTATTGCTCTGCTGCCAAGTCAACTGACGCACCAGTTGAGATATTTTTAGCAGGGAAAGCCCAAACTCGGAAACTGGGCGACGTGTCAGCCTGTGAGCCTGTGAGCAATTCTGCCACTCTGGGAGGCAAAAACGAGTTGCATATCAACAAAGGGGGCGCCATTTTCAGCCTCAGGTGGATTGTAGCAGGTACAGAAGCAATGGAATGCTTACCTTGCCCTCTATGCACAGTATGGTGACGGGAGTGATGCCCCGCACGCTACATACTGCTCTCTTTCTCCCCTACGTACAGTATGTTATGCCCCACTAGTGGGCTTCTCATTGACCTATGTACAGTTCTGGGGGTTTATGCGTGTTTGCCAAGGCAAGAGCCTTCTGAACAGGAACCGGATTAGCTAATTGCTAATCCCCCACAGGTACGCACAATTCCATCACGAAAAGATTGCGAGTTTGGAGAGTTTTCTCGCGTGAAAACTTGTCCAATTCACGGGGGAACTGTCCCATTGCGTGCGGGAGCCCTTGGGACATGCGTAGGCGTGTTCGCTCTGCTAAAAACGATCCGAAACAGGAAATTACAGCCTGCTGTGTTTTTCTGCAGGTTTAGGGTTTCGCACCTAAACTGCAAGGGAACATCGGGGGAGCCTCGTGAGAGCCTTGGGATGCGTGTACAGGCTTTTGGGCTCCCGGCAATGAAAAATAGAGAATTACAGCCCGCTGAATTTCTGTGACAGCTCACCAGAAAGCTTCCAGATATCGAGGGAATCCGTCCTAGACAAGTGTTTTTGACCTACAGGGGTTTTTGCGCCGTTATGCTGTCGAAATCCGGTCGAAAACTTGCGTTTTCAGCCCTCGCCAGGTTTGGACAGCTTTGTGAAAGCTTGTGCTAAGTGGTCGGATCGTCTACCTTAATTTGAATAAAGAAATACCGAAAGGGGCGCCAGTCTTTGGGGCCTACAGGGTGTCGGTCTCGTGTGCGCAGTGACATTCTAGTCGCTGGACGCAACCGTGTTCTCTTCCCTTCTCAGTGCTCTGTGTAAAGTTAACAGGTAATTGAAATAGTACCGCCCTCTACGTTGCGGGCCGGTTATATGGTTCCATCGACGGGATAGTCACTTTTTTTTCAAAAAGTGCAGCGTGGATTGTTGTGGGTGAAAGCAACACAGAGCTTGTCGATATGGCAGAGAAGAGAGACCAAGTACCTGAAGAGGGATCTTCCTCACATGGCACAGAGAAAATTCCTTCAACTCTTCAAGAAGAGAACAGGTTGTTTAGAACTCAACTGCGTTGTTGCATGGACATGTTTCAGCAGTTGGCTAACAACCCAAGGATGCAGGAATTCTTACAGGCTCCGACACAGGGTTTTCAGCCTCCTACACAGGGCATGACTGAGCCGTTGCAGGAAAAGGAGATTTCCAATGCGCAGAGGACTCATGATGCTCGAGGGAAAGCCCATGTGGTTGAGCAACTAGCTGTGTCCAATGATCCAAAGCAACTTGCTTTAGCTGGACAGGAACCGTTTGTGAATGGTCAAGGGAGCAATGAACACGCTATGCGTCAGACCCTTCCATTACCTAATACTTATCCTGGTTATTTTGGAGGTGGTTCAGTGTTTCAAGCTATGGCTGGACCTTCCACAGGTTATATGCCAGGGAATGTGTTCGGGACAATGCAAACAGGCATGGGTAACCCTATGTACGCGAACATGGGTGTCCAACCTGGTTTTCAGGGTGCCTATGGCCAGTTTCGAGTGCCTGGAACACAATTTGGTATGGCTGGTTTTTCGCAGCCATACGTACAAAATGCAGATATGACAGGGAAAACAATTGATGCGAGTGCTGGAATGAACACTCATGCAACACCACTGCTACAGGCACCTGTTTATGATAATGTGGCTCCTTTGAGTCAGCCTAAGGATTACAAGGAAGGTGGGCAGGGAGTGAAGTTTGAAACTTTCAGAGGAACTGAGGACCAATTAAAGGCTTTGACCTTCATACAACAGTTCGATGCAGCTTATGTTGGAGGAAACTTCACGGAATCTTCAAAGATACGCAAGGCTGCCACTTTCTTGAAAGGGAATGCGCTCCAATGGTGGACCGCATTGTTGAACCAGGGTCAAGCCCCAACAACGTGGGTCCAATTCAAACAACTTTTTGCGCCTGCATGGTTGACAAACACTTTTGAAGTGGATGTAATGACGGAATGGCACGAGTTGAATGCTAAACAGTGTGCGGATCTCGAAGAGTACAATAAACAGTTTTGGGCCGCACTGTTGCCAGTCACCTCTTACAGGTTTGTGCCTTTGTCAGAACAAATTGAGAAGTACTGTTGCGGATTGCCCAAGAAAATCAGGGACTACTGCACAAAGACTACTGTCATGAATATGTTTCAATTGATAGAGAATGCAAGAGTGGCCAACAATCTGTCGAAGGGAGATTCCGATGGATTTAATAGCCACAAGAAAGGGGCCCAGGGCAAACGGTTTTCAGCTAAGGGCAATGTTGCAGCAAAGCCTTCTGAGTCTCCTGCAAAGAAGCCCTCCACTCAAGAAGCTGATACGTCCAAGAAGCAGTCTAAATCTTCTTCGGAACGAGGACAAGGACAAAAAAGGCATTTTTCTGGCAAAACTTTTCAAGAAAGGAAAGCTCTTAGGGAGGCCAAGAAATGCTACATTTGTGAACAAGAAGGACACTTTGCAAATGAGTGCCCACAAAAGAAGTCACAGGATAAGGATGACAAGTCAGACCATAAAGGGAAGAAGCCAAAGCCGAGTGCAGGAGTTGTTCCAGATTTGGTTGGAGATCAGCCAAACACAGATGCCACGGAGCTGTGCAGAGCTTGGGGCAAAGTTAGAGACCAGACAGTGCTGGTTTTCTTTGATCTAGGAGCCCGTGCAAATTTCATATCACCAGAATTGGCATCAAAGTTGGGCATTCGGGCAGAGGAGATGGGTATGACAGGCGAAGTAGGTTTGGCATGCCCAGGACATTCAGAGCCTGTTACTCCCATTCTAAGAAAGCTTCATCTGCACATTAAGAGCTATGTGGATGTGGAAGAATTTCATATTATGCCGCTTGAGGGCTGTGATGTGTTATTGGGTATCCCATGGTGTTACAGGTTGCATGCTATGGTGGATACTTACAACAAAAAGATTACCCTTGTACATAGAGGAAAGACTCATGTCCTCGATGTAAAGCTTAAAGGCGAGTCTGTTCCAGTTGTTTCTGCTTCTGCTATTTCATCTGTAATAAAGAATCATCTTTCTGCGTACTTGATCTTTGCAAAAGAAGTACCTCAAGTTGTATCTAATTTGTCTACCTTAGATAAAGACAGGTCAACTTTTTTGAGTGGTTTCAGTGATTGTTTTTCGGACTCTTTGCCAGGGGAGTTACCTCCTGAGAGACCTAAGGATCATACTATAGATCTTGTGCCAGGTTCTAGTCCACCGAATAGACCACCATACAGGGTTAGTGCAACCCAGCAGAAAGAGATTATGGGTCAGGTCGACGAGCTTTTAGAGAAGGGGCTGATTCAGCCCAGTTCATCCCCTTTTGTTCGCCTTACTCTTAGTGCAGAAGAAGGATGGTTCATGGCGCATGTGCATTGACTATCGCGCCTTGAATAAGAATACTATCAAGAACAGGTTCCCCATACCGAGGATAGATGACATTCTTGATCGGCTTCAGGGAGCGTCATTGTTTACAAGAATAGACCTAAAGAGCGGGTATAATCAGATACGCATTAGACCAGAAGATGTCCATAAGACTACGTTCACATTAGACCAAAAGATGTCCATAAGACTACGTTCAGGACAACATTTGGTCTCTATGAGTTTCTTGTCATGCCATTTGGTCTCACAAATGCTCCTGCCACATTTAATAGAATGATGGACAGAATTTTTAGACCACATAGAAACTTCGTGGGTACCTTCTTTGATGACATGATTGTCTACTCAAAGTCTGAAGAGGAGCATAGGGATCACTTGACCGCAATTTTCGATGAGCTACGCAAGAATAGGCTACTCATCAATGCGAAGAAAAGTGAGTTCTTTTTGCAAGAAATTCCCTTCCTTGGGCACATTGTTTCAAAGGATGGGGTACGCATGGATCCCGCTAAAGTGGAAGCAATTAGGTCATGGCCAGACTTGAAGTCCGTACATGACATTCGAAGCTTTCTAGGCTTATGTTCCTATCACAGGAGGTTCATCTGAAATTTTGTTGAGATTGCTTCTCCACTCCATGCACTGCAAGGAAAAGGAGTTACTTTCAAGTGGACAGCCAAGGAAATTTTAGCGTTCAAACACTTGAAAGAGAAGCTGACTTCAGATCCGGTAATTATTTTGCCAGATCTTTCTAAACCTTTTGTGGTTCAATGTGATGCGTGTGGCCATAGTCTTGGTGCAGTTCTAATGCAGAATGGCCGAGTAGTCGCATATGAGAGCAGAATTCTTTTGAAGACTGAAAGGAACTTGCAAGTCTACGAGAAAGAATTGCTGGCAGTAATTCATGCTCTCACTAGTTGGAAACACTATTTGCTAGGGGCTGATTTTGTTGTCCAAACGGATTATCAAACCTTGCGATATTTTCTTACACACGCGAAGTTGTCTGAGAAGCACATGCGATGGGCAAACATCTTGTCAATGTTCCATTTTCAGATTGTGCATGCGCAAGGGAAAAAGAACGTGGTGGCTGATGCGTTGTCACGAAAGCCCCAAATTTCAGCAGTGTCAATTCCGTACCATTGTGAACTAGACGAAATGAAGACACAATATGTTGAAGATTCAGATTTTGCAAGGATCTATGACCAGCTTGTTGATGGGAAACATCATGAGCACTATATGCTTAAGAATGACTTTCTCATGATGCATGGAAAGTTATGCGTTACTAAACAGTTACGGCCAAAGATTTTGATGGAAAGTCATGCTTCACCTTATGCTGGGCATCGTGGAATTGATGCGACAGTGAAAGGGGTTGAGGCATTCTTCTATTGGCCAGCTTTGCGTCAAGATGTTGACACATTTGTAAGATCATGCTTAGTATGCCAAAAAGTCAAATTTGACAGACAAAAGCAACCGGGCTTGTTGCAACCATTGCCGATCCCTGATAGGCCAATGGAAAGTATAGCAATGGACTTTATCTTTGATCTTCCAAGGACGCAAACAGGAAATGATGGGATTTGGACTATCATTTGTAGGTTCAGTAAGCAAGCCCATTTCATTCCTGTTAGGAAGAAGATAAAGCCAGAACACATGGTAAAGATATTCATGAGCAATATCTTTAAATATCATGGGATGCCTCAGTCAATTGTCAGTGACAGGGATCCACGTATGACGAGTCTTTTCTGGAAGGCATTGTTTGAGAACATGGGCACTGCGCTCAAGTTCTCTTCTTCGTTTCATCCGCAAACTGATGGACAGTCAGAAGAGGCAAATTCTACTGTCTTGGACCTACTCAAATGTTATGTCTCAGAGCACAAGGCAATTTGGGAACACCATCTCCCATTGGTTGAATATGCTTACAATAACGCTGTGCATACATCAACAGGTAAGGCACCATTTGAGATAGTGGAAGGAGGAAAGAAAGTCCCACCCATTTTGTAGACTAAGGACAAGATATTTGAGGCAGACAAGTATGTGCAAGATATGGATGAAACATACAGGAAGATAAAGATTGCTCTTGAGAAGACTCAGGCTAAGCAAAAGAAAGCTGCTGATCGTCACCGTCGTGAACTTGTATTTTCACTTGGTGATTGGGTACTTTTGCGCTTTGAAAAGGCCAGGTTAAGGAAAAGGAAAGGCAAAGAACGCTTGTTTCCTAAGCTCAGTATGCGATATTATGGTCCTTTTCAAATTTCAGAAAAGATCAGCGATGTAGCTTATTACAGGTTAAAGCTACCAGAAGGCTGGAAAATACATAATGCTTTTTATGTCAGCCTTCTAAGGCCCTTTGTTGGTGATGTGCCAGAGAATATGCTTGATGAGGAACAACCCGAAGTGGAAGAATTGGATGAAATCCTTGTTCCTAAACAGATATTGGCACATAAAGAAAGAAAGGTTAGAGGAAAAGTTGCAAGACGCTATTTGGTGAAGTTCAAAAACTATCCATCATTAGATGCCAAATGGATGGAAGAGTCTGAATTGCTTGATTCACCTCAGCTATTGCAATTGTATCTTGAAGCCTTTCATATGGAACCCACAGTGACTTGATGCAGCCTTTTTGGAGCAAGGCAAGAGCATGGTTCATGATGCTCAAGAGAGTAGTTAAGCAATTGTATCTACTCTTTCCATACAGAATTTAGCTAGAGAAGTTTGTGCTCAAGAGTACACTAGAAGACTTCTATGCTTGATATATGTGTCGTAGCCAGGTTGGTGGGATTGTTTAATCGTCCAACGCTACATTTCCGGAAGCATGTATATCTTGGATTCCCATCATAGAATATATGTGATATCAGGAGATATCTGCATGTATTATTGGCATGCAAGCGAGGTCGCTTGCAGTATTTCAAGGGTGGGGTGTGTCACCAGGAGGTGTATTTTTCCTATTGCCTTTCGTAAATAAGTATTAGATATATTTATTTTATTTTTACTTGTTTGTTCCGGAACCCTTGAAAAGGTGCAAGTGGACATTGCATGGCCAGTGTGAAACGGCTGCAGCCAAATGGGTTTCTCACATCGGGGATCTAGGTCGGTCAGACAGGGACTGTTCGGGCCAGTTAGCACTGAATTCTGATGAGTATGGAAGTTTGGAATTTGGGCCACTCGTCAAGTCACTGCAACTTTATAAGTTGGAAGGGGCCAGTAAATTAACCCACATTGTAGATGTTGGTCAAATGGTAGTCTTCAATGATGGTCAGGAGACAAATAGGGATGCCATGGAAGCATCTCCTAAAATTTAGGCAACTGCTATTTTTGACCGGAAAATGTGTTCGCGTCATTAGCTCTGGAATGACAAGGGGAACATTTTATTGCTCTGCTGTCAAGTCAACTGACGCACCAGTTGAGATATTTTTAGCAGGGAAAGCCCAAACTCGTAAACTGGGCGACGTGTCAGCCTGTGAGCGATTCTACCACTCTGGGAGGCAAAAACGAGCTGCATATCAACAAAGGGGGCGCCATTTTCAGCCTCAGGTGGATTGTAGCAGGTAGAGAAGCTATGGAATGCTTACCTTGCCCTCTATGCACAGTATGGTGACGGGAGTGATGCCCCGCACGCTACATACTGCTCTCTTTCTCCCCTACGTACAGTATGTTATGCCCCACTAGTGGGCTTCTCATTGACCTATGTACACTTCTAGGGGTTTGTGCGCGTTTGCCAAGGCAAGAGCCTTTTGAACAGGAACCGGATTAGCTAATTGCTAATCCCCCACAGGTACACACAATTCCATCACGAAAGATTGCGAGTTTGGAGAGTTTTCTCGCGTGAAAACACGTCCAATTCACAGGGGAACTGTCCCATTGCGTGCGGGAGCCCTTGGGACACGCGTAGGCGTGTTCGCTCCGCTAAAAACGATCCGAAACAGGGAATTACAGCCTGCTGTGTTTTTCTGCAGGTTTAGGGTTTTGCACCTAAACTGCAAGGGAACATCGGGGGAGCCTCGTGAGAGCCTTGGGATGCGTGTACAGGCTTTTGGGCTACCGGCAGTGAAAAACAGAGAATTACAGCCCGCTGAATTTCTGTGACAGCTCACCAGAAAGCTTCCAGATATCGAGGGAATCCGTCCTAGACAGGTGTTTTTGACCTACAGGGGTTTTTGCGCCGTTATGTTGTCGAAATCCGGTCGAAAACTTGCGTTTTCAGCCCTCGCCAGGTTTGGACAGCTTTGTGAAAGCTTGTGCTAAGTGGTCGAATCGTCTACCTTAATTTGAATAAAGAAATACCGAAAGGGGCGCCAGTCTTTGGGGCCTACAGGGTGTCGGTCTCGTGTGTGCAGTGACATTCTAGTCGCTGGACGCAACTATGTTCTCTTCCCTTCTCAGTGCTCTGTGTAAAGTTAACAGGTAATTGAAATAGTACCGCCCTCTACGTTGTACGGGCCGGTTATAGAGCCCCCCTTACTACTTTATGAGAGATTGTGCAATGGACCAAAGCAAAAGAGAATGAAATTGTGAGAGAAAATGTTGAGAGAGAGAGAGAGAGAGGATCGACACAAGATGGGGTCCCAAACCCCCCTCCAAGGGCCCCCCTCTCTATTGCTAGAGAGGTATTTGCTTTAGATTGCATAGAGTCTGGGTACAAATATGCTAGATGCTGAGATGCTTGTCGACGAGGAGGAGGAGGCTAATAGGCTCAAATCTGAAAACACTACTGATGCTTGAGGCTGAAACTGAATCGCTGCACTAGGGTTGAAATCTGCATGTGTTGTGACGGTGACAACGATGATGGCAATGGCGACGGGGACGGCGATGGCACGACGATGCTTGGTCGAGGTGCGTGTGTGGCAAGGCTATGGCTGAATGCAAAAGCACTGGGGATTTGTTGACGATGGTGGCTAAATACCGCGAGGAACAAGAAGCGAATCGAGTTGCAATGGCACAACAAGAAGCGAATCGCGTAGCGATGGCACAACAAGAAGCGCAACACGTTACCTTGGAGCGTGAGCGCCAAGAAAGACAAGCATCCTCAGAGGAATGGATCATTCGCGAGCGTAAACAAGCGCGCTTGGCGGACAAGGAACGAAAAGAAAGAAAGGCAGCTTTGAAGCGTGAGCGCAATGAGGCGCGCTTGGCGGCGAAAGAAAGGCAGCTTTGAAGCGTGAGCGCAATGAGGCGCGCTTGGCGGCGAAAGAAAGGCGAATGACCTTGGAGGCGGATCCTGAGGTGCAGAGAGACCTAAGCATGCAAGAGTTGATCCGACAAGTTCTCACCTCGAAGTCCGAGCCAGCCAAAGATGTTGGTAGTTTATCAAGTGGCGCAAGCCGAGATTCGGACTCCAACAACCCAGCCACAGAGAAGATCCAGTTCAGTAAGTATGATGGTAAGATGGATGCTACTTGTTATTCATTCTTGGTTGGATCAATTTAATGCTTATTTTGCGACAACTAAGAAGACAGGCAATAGCAAGGTTTTGACGGCAGCTATGTACCTTGCCGGTGATGCCATTAATTGGTACCACGCATGGCAAAGAGGCATAGTTGGCCACGTACCTAGAGGAAGCCGACGAAGACACGCCCCTTTCTTTCAATTGGACAGACTTCCAAGACAAGCTCAAGGCGCGGTTTATGCTGCCCCAGTACCTCGCACGATTGAAGGACGATTGGCGCGGTCTCAAGCAAATTGGTATGCCAGTTATGTCTTTCTCTAATCGTGTTTTGCAGCTCGCCACTCAATTACGCAAATCGGATGCGGAGCGCAAAGAGGCATTTCTTTATGGATTGGACGAGTATATCCAAGTATGATGTCGAGGTACTCGATCCAATCGATCTCAACAAGGCGGTAGTGATTGCTCTCGCACAGGAGATGAAGCACAAGGGAAAGCCTAAGGAACACAAGACTTCCACAAGTATATCTCAGACTTCTCAGAACCCTCCAAATGGTAAGAGCGGTAAGAATGATAAGAACAGTAACTCTTCTAACCGATCTTCCAATAGTCTCTCAGAAAAGAACTCTCAAAATAAACCTAAGGGTAAAGCTAACACAATTGCTAAACCTAAGCTCACTCCAAATGAAAAGGTAGCACAAGGAATTTTAGGAGGATACATCACGTCAGAAGAGCAAAGCACTTATTCTAAGGAAGGTCGTTGTTTTCATTGTCACATTAAGAATCACATAAAAAGAACATATCCTAAGCTTGACTCTAATGAATCTAAAGAATCCACAGAACCCACTTCCTCTGTCAATGCAATAAATGAGAACACGAGTGTGCCCCAAGTTTCTCATGACCCTCCCATTGATGAGTCTCTCATTAAATGTTATGGACATATTACGGGGGCAGCGTTTTGTCATATTGTTTGACCCAGGTAGTATGCATGATGTGATTAGTCCCTCTCTTGTTGAGAGAGCCCGCCTAGAGGTTGGTCAGAAATCTCCTCTTGAGGTCTCTAGCTTCGCTCTCGGTATGGACTCTCTCATCACGAAGGAGTGCCTTGATGTGTTGTTTACAGTTCAACAAGCTGTGTTCCGTAGAAAATTTTTAGTCTCTCCTCTCTCAGGATGTGATATGATTTTGGGCATTCGATGGTTCCGTGAGCATAACCCTCTCATTGATTGGGCGGAAAATACGTTCACTTTCAATGCCAAAAGTGACTCTCCCATTGTCATTCGTAGAGAGCAAGTTGTTCATTCTTCATCTCTCATTTCTAATGTGCAGGCGAAGATTGAACGGATTCAGGAAAAGGGGACTCTCTCAGTCTCTTCTTCTCCAAAGCATGACACACAAGATTTGCATGATGATAAGCATAATGAATTGCATGATAATGATGAGCATGATGATTTGGATGATAAGGACAAGCATGATGATTTGCATGATAATCAAGATGTGATTTCTCACGAGCATGATGATTTGTATGACCACGATGTGATTGTTAACAAGAATGATGGGTTAGTTGATACTGTTTCTAGTTCAGCTAATCTCATTACAGATTCGATCAATCACGAAGAACCGATATTGGCTCTCGAGTCGAGGACCACAGAACCCCCACAGGATGATTCGATCAAACACGACGAACCGATCTTGGCTCTCAAGCCTAGGTCCAAGAAACCTCCACAGGAAGTTCTATGTGTTCGAATGATTAGTCAGCACACATTGTACGAGTGTTTCATTCGTGATCGTTTCTTGTATTTTAGTCAGCGTCTTTATGTGATCCCTTTCTTAGGCATGACATATTGAACGTTGAGCACGTTTCACTCATGGATGAGACAGATGTATGCGGATTTCTCATGAAACGATGAAAAGTATGCATTCAAGGAATTCACATTCTATGTCTCTTCCTTGGCATGACACAGTTGTCAAAAGATCACTAGAAGAATTGAGCATCAAGCCTCGGCATGTCCATTGTGTTTTGCCACAGTTGATTGACTTAGATTCGATCTCATTGTTTGCGTTTGTGTGGTGAACGGGTTGGCACTCCGTATATTTGTTCATTGCATGCGCAGTCTTTAGAGAAGACGAGAATTTTTCCAATCACTTTACATGGAACGGGTATGTTCATGTTTTTGTGTTGGAAGTGGTTTCAGGAATTTTCAGCCTCGGAGATTCTTGAAGAAGGTAGGCGCATGACTATAGACGAATTGGAAGCATTGAAGATGACTTTGTGTCGCTTTCGGCGCGGCCCAAAGAAGCAAGCGTTGCAGACCTTTATGAAGTTCAAGTATCGCATGACCCCCACATCAGAGTGGGCCGACAAAGAGTCCCTTCCAGGATTCTAGACCCTGTTGGCGATCTCCCTCGACGCCATACAGTTTGGTACCAATACCTCACTTTAAAAAGGAGGGGATGTCACGTGACACATCCAACCCTATGTGTACGTGGACAAGCTACAGCATGACAAGGGTTCAGTTCAGTCAAGTCAATCTAGAATAGGAAGTGATCTGGCACTTTTGTGAGTCTGTTCGTAGACCGTGCATTTCCAAACACTTAGATTAGATGCATATCCTCTGGTTGCACACAGCATGATCATCAGCATTGCAATCAGAATCCATCAAAGGAATTTTCCAATGCATTAAACCTATTTTTTCTATTTTTGACATTTTTCACTCATTATTAAGTGACTTTTGTTGGGAACTAGGTAGGGCAATTTTGCTAAAGTAATATATAAGCAAACCTAGGGCTAAGCTAATCTGACAGAAGTGGAGAAGGTGCAACAGGAAATTCACTTGCAACAGGCTACTCTCTCTCCCTCTCAGCCAAGGTTGTAAGGTACGTAGTATTTGTTACGTGTTCGATACGTACTGTACGTTGTACTGTATGGATTGGGCCATAAGGTGCGTAAAATTCGTAGTATATTTTTTAAAAGATAAAAATACAAAGAATTTCAAATTTATATACAACCTATCTAGTTTAAAAACACTGCACAATACTTAAACATAGCCACAACTTTCAAAAAACACTTAAAATCACCCCACAAGTTAAGTAACCGCTAGAATCGAGTCCAAGCCACATGGCATCGTGTAGGTCAAAAGTACATAACTGAATACTGAATCCTGATACAAAAATAACATAGTCACTCAATAAAGAGTCTGGGTGGCTCAAGCAACAACATAAAAAGCATAAATGAGCCATGACAAATGTCCAAGTCCCAAGACCCAAAGCACTGGGCAATCACTACTACTCAAAATCACTACTACTCCTTGCAGAATCCAAACACAAAGGGAGAGAGGAAGGGAGAAAGAACCTTATCGGTGGCGGCAAATCCTTCCTTGGTCTCTGTGCAGACACTGTGCAAAGACTCTGTTCACAGTTCTACTCTCTGGTTCTCTGTTGTAACTTGTGATAATAACCAGTATAGGATAGGTGGACTTATTAAAGGCCTCGCCCAACCAGTCCGACCAAGGCATATTAGGCATCGTCGGTGGATTTTTTTTTTTAACACCTGGCACGTACGGAATCATACGGAACGTACGGATACCGTACGGACATACCATGCGGTACGGAATCAATCCGTACGTGCATACGGAAACAACCTTGCTCTCAGCAAGAACAACCCCCACTTCAACCTGGCGTTTTCAGCAAGGGAAGGCCAGTGTTTTCAGTCCCAGAAGCCTGGCATTTTTCAGCCTGCACACTCAGCCACTTCAGCAGATAGATCAGCATTTAGCAGTAGCGATTTCAGCCTCAGGTTCAGCGTTGTCCAGCCTGCTGTACTAGCATTTTTCAACCTGCTGTACCGGCGGTTTTCAGCCCTAAAAGCCACCGTTGCAGCCCATTCAGCCTGGCGTTTTTCAGCCCTAAAGCATCAGAGATTCCACCATACAGATCAGCGTTTTCAGCAGGAAAATTCATCAAGCAAAGGACCAGCAGAGCAGCGTTTTTCATAAGCAAGTAAGTCAGCGTTCAAGCACTCAGTTTTCAGCATTAGACTCGTCCTCGTCGTCCACACCGTCGACCTCGACATCGCAGCAATTAGACTCATTGCATTAGCCCTTGTATCAAATTGTGCAATCAATAGTAGACCAGTCTCGCCATCGAGAGTGGGGCCCTTGGAGGAGGGTTTTACAACATCCCTGGTGTCGTATTCTCTTCTCTCTCTATCTCTTGTCTCAGCACCTTCACTCATAGTGTCCATTCACTTTGTTTGTGTCCAGTGCACTCTCTCATTAAAGAACGGAAGGCTCTCCCTTCCCTAAGTAAAAGGAACCTTGAGCACAGTTCGGAGCACTCATCTTGAGCAAAGTTCAACATTCATTTATGTTGCACCTAACAACGGATATGGACGGAGTTGGAGACAGGATCCCTAACCCTCTTCTGCATTCGCATTCGCATGTAGCGTGCATCCACTTCCGTCGACATGGAACCCTTGGAAATACCTCCGAACACCCTTGCCTTCATCTTCACCCGCATTTTCAAGAAAAGTCTATTCGAGTGGTCAGTACTTGGCACTTGCTCTCAAGGAAGGGTCAGGACTCAGCACCAAGGCTAGTATTCTGGGACAGTTGTCATGGATGCTTGAGAGTCAGTCGCTGCCTGCATCATCGCCTATGTCAACGCCTACATCATCACTAGAAGGCTCTAGAAGAACTAGAAGATTCTAGAAGTTTCTAGAAACATGGAGAAGATTCCGGAAGAATCTAGAAGTTTCTGGAAAGCTCTAGAAAGTTGAAGAAGGATCTAGAAGGTTAGAGAAGAACTAGAAGGATCAAGAAGTTTCTAGAAGCTCGGAGAAGATTTCGGAAGAATCTAGAAGTTTCTAGAGCTTTCTAGAAAGCTCTAGAAAGTTGATTGAAGGATCCAGAAGGTTCTAGAAGAACTAGAAGGATCAAGAAGGTTCTAGAAGATTCTAACCTCCTCAAGAAGAACCTAGAAAGTCCTAACCTCCTCAAGTAACCTCCTCAAGCACTAGTATAAATAGGGGTCTTGGGCCACAAGACCCTCAGTCTTGCCAACACCAGTTGTGAGCCTCCTATAAGGAAATCCCTCTTCTAGTTCTTGTCTTATGTTCAAGTCTTGTCCTTGCAATCAAGCCTTGTCTTGTACTCAAGTCATGTAATCCAAGTCTTGTATCTAGCTCTCTTAATAAAGTATTAAGTCTTGTAATCATTATTAAGTTTATCATCAAATCCAAGTTCTTGTACATTGTGAGTGCCTCCTCTTGCTCTCTTCTAGCTCTATACGCGCTCATAACAACAGTAGTAAGGCTACTTAGTAACTCGACAGTACCTACATCAGCAGTACCCACCTCTTTGGAGGAGTTTTCATCGGTTTATGCATCCACATGCATTAGAAGCATTCGACATCAGAAGTACAGGTAGAAGTGCGGCAGTTGTGCCTCACCTTTAACAGGGGGATGTCACATGCGCACTGCACTTGCGCCACGTTGACAAGCTTTTGCTATAGTCTAGCATCAGTCTTAGCTTAGGACCTAGCCTGGCATTTTGTGAGCCTCTAGAAGGACGTGCATGATCAGGCGGTCATAGTTGCATAACCTCATTTGCAAGGGCCGGTGTGGTTTGCAACAATGTCCCAAGTCCTCACTATTGAATGGTGAATACAAGTATGATGTGTTAGTATATCCTCTCTAAAGTGGTTTTCCCAACTCTAGGGCAGCCCTAAGGCGCCCTAAGGGGCCTGTCCTTGGGGGCATCTACCGCGTGCTCAAGAGGCCCTCCATGGCCCTGCATATAAGCTGCCTCAACATGGTTGCCTGACCCACACTCCTAGCCCCACAACATGGAAAATGGTAGAAATAATGAGAAAATGGCGAAACAGAGCAACAAAGGCCACTATGGCCCATGGGAAAAATAGTCAAGGCTGAGGAAAGAAAGTCCCAGCCAATAGGAGCCTACATGGCCATGGGAGGAGCAAAAACCTCAGCTATACATGGTAAAATACATTCCAGCATGAGAAAACTATCTGGCACAACCACAAAACAACCCTCCCTCCCTATCACCCGTCCCTAGGAGATACCGGGACTGCTTGGACAAATCCACTGAGATGCACAACTCTTACAATTATATCCAAGAACTCCTTAAAGCATAGAGTGAGTATGATGCTATCTGATCCAACAATACCAACTTCCAAGATGGCAATCAAGGACCACCCAAATAGAACTTCTGGCTTAGATTTTCCTATGGCATCAAAGGATGCCATAGACAATGGGTGTACCCTATAAGGTGAGCCATTATAGTTTATATGATATCAAAAGACATAAAAGGAGAAGCCAACACGCATCACAAACACCTTGATCTATCTCTGATAAGTTTATTCTTCTTGACTTAGAGAGTTTTTTGATGAATAATGAAAGTATGCACTCTCCATCGACAACCAGAGTCGTGGCTATGACTCTTAGATGAATAAGTTTATTGGGCCTCTCTGAGGCTGCGTCTCCAAGTAATCGAGTGCAAGCATACGCCTTTGAACATGAAAATGCTGACTCAATTTCTCACATGGAGCAAACAGCAAGCGACCCTAAAGAGGGCAAGGTAGGACACTAGCATAGGTCTCTCTCTCTCTCTCTCTCTCTCTCTCTCTCTCTCTCTCTCTCTCTCTCTCAGTTAAGAGGAGCATTCTAAAGCACCGTCGACATAAGGATTGTGTCGTACATACTATGCATGACAGCATTATTAATGTACTCATCACTACACGGCTACTTTATCATTGTAAATTGACAAATGGCAATGGAAGATACTCTAGATTAAATGATCTTTCGTTTTTACTCATCTACGCTGCCTGTGTGCTCAATTTTGCACCATGAACTAAACATTTTGTATCAAAGCACGTTTTGACAAAGTCAATGCTAGAGGTATGCCAACAAAAGTCATAAGATGTGTAGGCTCATGCCTTGATCGTGATATCTAACAAGCGTACAATTATTCCACATGTTCACTAATGCAAAACGTTTTAGGACACATTCAAACACTTGCTTGTTTTCTTATTTGTACTAGGTTATACATGATACTCAAGATGCTTACCTACATAAGCAACTAGGGAGAGAGCATATGAATGAAAGTGGCTCGAGTTATTTCACAAAGATCAAGGATCTTAAGGGGCTAGTCATTGTTGAAATGTACTTTGCATCCAACCAGCCCACGTACGACACTTTTGGGATAATTTTGTTTCGCATGGATCATGTTCTATCTCTCCTCTCTCTCTCTCTCTCTCTCTCTCTCTCTCTCCCCCAACTGCCCCAACAGGGCATGTCACTAGGACCGACCCTATTCAAGAGGTGAGAAACACGGGAATCAAATGCAAGACTCGACCATAGAGACTGATGCCAAATCTTCTCCTTCTTCTCTCTCTCTCTCTCTCTCTCTCTCTCTCTCTCTCTCATACACACACACACACAGAGCACTGAGGTGAAGCGAAAGACATACCTGGAGATTTGGATGGCTTCGTAGCAACACTGGCCCTGAGCTGGAGCTGCACGGGCCGCTTGAGGTGTAGGTGAGGATTGAGGGGGAGGGGAAGGATCTTGAACTGAGGCGAGGAAACTCTTGGATTGTTAGAGGATGTGTGATGGAGAGTCGAGAACGTAGCGCAGTTGAGGGCCATTCTCACTTGCTAAAAAAGACGCTGTTAAGACCCGTCTTCACGTTTCTCTGCTAAGCCCTCAGCGCGCTCGCTCGCATTCTTTGAGTGTGAGAGCTCTTCGTGATTTCTGCAGATAAGAAATGTAGTTTGTGGGCCAATCACATCCCTGTTCTTGATTCGTTGTAAATTATATACGGTGACACCATCTACTATTTGGGGTCAAAGATAGTTTTTTTAATTATTATAAAGAATTACTTACAACCTTGAAATTACAACACACACACACACACACCTAACCCCCCTGGGTGGAGGTAGCCCAAGTCTTCAGGTGAGTCTTCCCAACTGGATAAGGTTGGCCAAACCACATGGGAAACGCCCGTAAGGAGCTAGAACACCCCTTGACTGTTCGAAGACATGTTCGAGACATAGTTTTTTGGTGAGCACACAGCCATGCTCTCTGTCACCGTATTGCCGGTTAAGTGCTCCCTTAAGTGCCCAATCTTCCTACGTGCTATGTTGATGGTCCAAGAAGCAAACTTATGTTAAGATTGCTCGATCTCTGACTACTTATGATCATTTTTCCATCAAAGCTCTTAGTTCTACATCATCGACAAGTGCAAGGGGGTGCTGGCTATTTGTAAATCATTGGAAGTCATTTTTCTCAACATCATCATTTGCAGATGGTGTGGTAAGAGTTTTGCTTGATCTTGCCATGGTCAAAGCTTTTCATGTTATGTTTGCCTCTTCATTAGTCAACTCAACTGAAGGGAAATTTTGGTAAGAGAAATTACCATTCAAGCCAATGTCCTAGTCTTCCAACTCCAAGGGACTTAGTTTAACCAAGTTGCACAAGTCAAAAGATGAGCACATGTTTCTTTTTGGCTTTCTAAAAGAAACCCTTAGTGTTGGGTTTGTTCCTTACATCACCTTCTTTGAGAGACAAGTGTCCTTAAGGGATTCAAAGGTCTTGTGAATAGAAAGTTATTCTTCAAGGCAGCATTTACTTTCTCTACATGTTTGAAAATGACTTTAGAGATCCAAACGTTAAACAAAATATTCAAAAGGAGTTTGATCTTATGATGCAGTCTTCGAAAAAGTCATTTTTGTCTAAGTGGCAGGTTTCCTCCTTATACAAATTAAAATGGAAATAATAGTAGAAATTTTTAAATTTGCTATTTTATCGGGTTTTTTATCCTTTGCAACCGGCTAATCTCGATTTTCAATCGGCTTAAGCCTAAGCTCAGACACACCTTTCTCAAACACTTAGGTATTGATAAACGATACTCTCATTTGAGGATTTAAAAAAAAAATCACTTCACTAAATTGTTAAATTATTTTCTAGGCCTATTTGAAGCATTAAAATATTCTTTTGTTTTGATTTTTAATGTGTCTTTTTATTTTACTTATTTTTGTTTTATTTTGTTTCAAAATACTAATGTGCAATGTGCACCATTTACCTTATTATTGGGGCCCATTCATAATATATAAGCCATTTGCGAGTAGCGGGTACCAACTAGAAGAACATAAAAAAATGGCATGATTGAGACTACCTTAAATGTTATTTAAATTTTATAATATTAAATGGATCTTTTTATTTCACATGTATATGGACAATACAATTTTATATTAAAACAATACAATTGCAACACTGATTAAGACCTACTTGTGATAAATCTTTCCTCCCCCCCTTACCTTCAAACAGGCCATCGTGAGTCCTCACCTTGTTTTGCATTCTATTGTTTTAGAATGCTAAAGTGAAGCTTCACCTTGCATAATTTTAATAAATTCTACACACACTTATATATTAATTAGTTTTTTTTATTTTACCTTTCATTTCACAACTTCACATGGCTTTAAATTTCTTGCATTTTATAGCTTGATTCCAATTAGTGTTAACGTTCGACAAAGTCTCTTTTATTAAGTGGCTGCTAATCGAGTTTCCTCCTCACAAAGAAGAAAACCGAAAATACTAGCAAAAATTTTGAGATTTGCAAAAATTTTGGACGACTTTCTCACATATTTCATCTGTTTTTCTTTCGTTTACCATGGTTTCAGCTAGCTAGTCTTGATTTTCAATCGGCTCAAGACTAAGCTAATGCAATCCTTTCCGAAACACTGATACATACATCAATTTATGAAACCAAAATGCTTTGAGAGATCAGCAAGTCCCCTTTATCACTGCAAGGGATTGACAACAAAAGACCTTGTTTCTCGTTCACCAAAGGTGTCTCAAGCTGTTTTCTTTTCCAAAAAGATTCTATATGTTCTCAAAGGGCCAATTAAGATAAAATATTGAATAAGATACACATACGCTAACATAACACAACCTCCACCATATACTAAGTTGGGCAACAAGACACTGGACAAAAGGGAGTTGGAATAATGGATCTACATAGGACAAAACCATGTCTCTTGGAAGAGACATAAGGTTACAAGAAAAGGAACCAATGCTTTAGGTGTGTGGAGCAAGGTCTATCCTATCCTGCATTTCCTCTCAAAAATGATACTATGCACCCAAAAGTGCACACTTATCAATTGATATCTGGTCAACCTTGGACAAAGCGATCAAAGCTTGGCTAAGCATCATAAATGGAGATAAGAATGATTAAAGTGGAGTATCGTGGCCTAACATGGCTATGTGAAGTTTAGATGCATCACTTGGAGCCCTATTGGACCTATTTTAAAGGGTTGCGAAAATACTGAGAAAAGGCTAAAAACCTAGTCAAATTGGTGATTTGGTGGAAGTCAATCATAAAGATATCAAATATGGTCATGTAGTGATTAGCTGAACAAGGGCAAGGAGAAGAGAAACCGTACAAGTTTGGGCTCTTATTTGAGCTACTAGTTGCAAATACGGAGTTAAATAATGTTTTGATCATTGCTTGGACATTACACATATTTTTTGTATTGTATTCCGAAGTGGTTATATGGTGATGCCGGATGTAATCTAATGTTCCTAGGATAGCTTGGCTCATATGATTTCCAATTTATATCTCTCAATCTCTCATTTTATGCCTAGAGTAGTTATTTTGTATGTTGCTAGCTCGGACAATTAGTTTAGCTTTAGGTATAAATATCACTTTGTAGAATGTGAAAGGGTTTTTGACCTAATCTCTAAGCAAGAGCTCTCTTCTCCTTAACTACAAGCTCAAGCTTCCATGGCTTGCAAGCTTGGAATGTAATCTCTATTGATGCAATGAAGAGCTTATCTCCTTCTTTACTCTCTTGTATTCTCTATAGAGTGTGTATGCTCTTTCTTTCTCGCATTTCAAGTGTGCTTGTGGCACTATGTGCATGCCTGTGTGTGTGTGTGTGTGTGTGTGTGTGTAGGTAGAGAGAGAGAGAGAGAGAGAGAGAGAGAGAGAGAGAGAGAGAAGTGATCTCTTCAATGCTCGTGCGTGTGTTCTCTTGAGTGTGAGCATGCGTTTTTTGTGCATTCCATGTTTGATTGATGAGAACCATTGCTTGCTTTGTTGATTGTAGATTGTAGATTGAGTAGGATTGAGAAGAGGTATCTTCAAAATAGATACACTCATCATGAGTACTGTAGCTAGGGTAGAGTAGATTGAGCACTTGATGCACTATGTGGGTAGCCAAAGTCCCATACAGATATATGGTCGCTATAGCGGGGCAGCCCACCGGATCTGATGATTTAGAGGATTAGTATGTCACAAACACACAACCTTTTTTGGAATCATTGTTGGGGAGCACCAACCTAAGCTAAAGAGTCCACACATGCGTATGTTGTATTTTTAGGTTTCAAGCCATTACATTAGCTTCGTTGGTTGCAAAATCAGTGGATTTAGATAAAGACTTTGGCTTTCTTTTGGACATTGGAGTATGAAAAGAGAGTGCAACCTCTCTAAAAACTTGCAAAACCCTCACAATTGAGATCATTTCCATCGATTAGGGGTAGGTTAAGTAGAGAATTAGTGTAAAATTAGTTCGGATTTGTTTAAATTTTGTTCTCTTTGCTCTTTTGCACAAAGGAAAAATGCAAAAATTCAAAAAAAAAGTCTAACCAAACGTTCTCTTATTTTGTGCTTCATTTCAAAGTTTGGGTGGGTTATTGTCTACATCAACACTAGGGCTTGTTCTAGAGAGGATACATGCACCAAAATTCTCATTCTGCAGCTCAAATCATTTGTGAGCCCTCAGATCCTTTTGAGTTAGAGTGCAATTTTGGGATCTACAATGGGCTATTGAGGACTTAGGATCCCTAGAGACTCATAGATCAGCTTTAAGTCTCATTGGATATCATATGCACAAAAATGGTATAAGAAATTTTGGGGTTACAACTTAGATTTTGCCATTGAGTTAGTGCTGCGAGGCCTTCAAGGGGCCTAACTTTACATAATTTTGTCAGAAATCCCTATTGGCACAAAATGATTTGAACTTAAATTGTTTTGAGAACTTAGGGTTATTGGTAAAAAAATTGCATTGTTGACCCTTCTTGGCCCTCCTCTCAAGATCCTAGATGGTAGGCTGATAAAAAAGTTATAGTGGGCACAAAACGATCTAAGCCCCTATTTTGCTGCATAAAATTATCATCACAATTGGACTTAGAAGGCGAGCTATACCCTATGAAGCATGCCAAAGCTCAAAAAATTGATAGTTGCAAAAATTATATGAGCCAAATCGATATGGGAGACACAAAAAATTGCTCTCACTAAATCAACCATAACTTTTTCATACAATGTCTAATTGGAAAACCTCTTTTTACGAAAACAAAGCTCTCAAGCTCTACAAATTTCGTGCCCAATTTTTTTTCCAATTCACAAGTTTAAGGGGTCGATTTTTGAAAAGAACTCAAGGTATTTCAAAAGTCTACCCAAAAAAAACTGCTCTTTGTTGCTCAAATTGTTTTGAAACTAGAGAGGCGTTCTTGAGCAAAAAATAGACCAAAGGGCTTAAAAACACTTGTAGACACAAAGCCCTACTCAACTTTCACATTGCGATCTGAGCCTATATAGGGTTATTGGAGCAGAATTTCAAAATTCTAACATCACTAAGAGACTTGGTAGGGGTGTTTTACTTTAGGGGGCATGTTAACCTCCAATTCAAGAACAACTTTTTCCAAAATGATCTAAGCCAATAAGAGCTAATAGAAGCAAATTTTGGCAAAACTAACATTACCATTGGACTCAGAAAAGTGGTTTTACCCTTGGGGACAGTGTTCATAGAAAATCGGCCTTTAGTGTATTTTAAAAGGACAAAGATTGAAAATTCCCGGTTTTGAGGGCTGCCTTGAAGGAAACCGGCTAAATTTTGAGGATTTTAGTGTAAAAACCAATAAAAACCGATTTAATTTCTCTAAAAACCGATAGATTTTCAAAGCTTTCCTTTTTTCCATTGGTTCCTAAAAAAGCTTTTGGTGAACAATGCTTGGGGAGGTCCAAGTATGAAAAAAATCCAAGGTGTCCAAAACGATATGATAGACAACAAAAAGTAGCTCTCAGTAAAACAACCTTAACTTCTATTATGTCTTACCATAGTCGCTCAGACAACACACATGGTTGTGCTTGTTAAAAATACTTTTTATGTGTCTACATTTCCTTTGGGTTGTTAGGTAGGGTAGGTGTGCACATACGAATTAACCAAGCCCTAGGCATCACTGTCCTAGAGGAGGCCACCTGTCGTTTAATGCATGTCGAGGTCCTATAGTCCCATAAAGTAAAAAACTAATGTAAAGAAGATCAAAATAAGAAATACTAGGCCAATGTAATGAATTTTGAATCATACAACCATCTTTTGTCCCTACTTTTGGCATGTGAGTTTAATTATTGAAGTGTGTTATAGGGTGTGTTGAAGAACCCCACATCCCTTGTGCCATTTTTTTGGGGGAAATTTTTAGCGAGTGCTTTTTTGGAATCGGGTGAGCCGATTCCAAAAAGATTCTCTCTCTCTGTCTCTCTCAATGCTCACTCACCCTTCTGGACTTTCTTCATATGACATTCCACGTTTCATCCTCCGTTCAAATTTTTTGATCTCTTACTCACTTCTTCCCATCTACCAACGCAGCCGGCAAATGCATCATGCTGGAAGGCAACCCAGAAAACAAGATTGAGACTCCATAAGGATAAGTGATCCTCCTATCTTTCCCTTATGGAGTCTCTCTCTCTCTCTCTCTCTCTCTCTCTCTCTCTCTCTCTCTCTCACACACACACACACACACACACATTGGTCTCCAAGACAATGGAGATTGGACCCTGTGCGTTCCTTGCTTGCTCTGCAAAAAAAGACCGACACAAATGGGGGATGCCATCATCTACAGTAGGACGCCCTCTCACACATCTCCCACATTCTCTCAGTACGGGCTCTTCTTTCCTACTTCCACTTGCACATGTCCTAGGCACAACACACACACACACACACACACACACACACACACACACACACACACAATATTACTTACCTTTAAGTGTCTCTAACATATTTGACACCTACTTCCTAAAGCGCCACTGTATTGGGTATCCACCATGGACATGGCCCTTCTTATAAGACATAATTGAACTTTTTACATTCAAAAGACAGCTGGCTTTAGAAAAAAGGAAATTATAAGTACAAAAACAACTCAGCCTTAGAATTATTTTTGTACACACACATCCTAAACATAAGGTTTTTTTCATTTTATGGAAAAACCAGGATGCTGGCTTTGGAAACTAATTTTGAAACTTAGTTCTAAGATGGACCCAGAATCTATAATCCCTTGATTGGTTGACTGGTGTTAGGTGGTCCTTCATAGACTATTTTTTTGGTCTCCTGCTCACGGCTATTATAGTCTTTGACTTTGCCGATTCAAGGTTTGCAGGCCCAATCTACAACAACTGATTTTATTTATGTTTATATATTTCCTCTTAGGGCCATAAACCTTTTAGAATGACAGCCCGTATGATTGTAAAACACATCCCTCAGAATCATACAAAGATTCTTGAGCAGATTAAGTTGTACCTTTATGACCATAAACCAAAAAATTCTTTGGCAGTAAGAACCCAACCTTTCCTTGCTAGAAGGCCAAGGATTGTATTACTTACTACAATAAGTAATCGTAACCTCACTAAACTTTTTTGATATATTGCAGACCCTTGCTCTCTCACAAGGATTGGAATTGACCTCTGAGCCTCTCTCTATGGCCACGTCTCTTGTCCTCAGATGTATTAACATCTTGGATGCATCTGAACTAATATATGACTCAACTCTTACCACAGACAAGAAAATTTCTATCTTGCAAATGTTATCTTTTAATGATTGGGTTAAAGTTTTGGCTACCTTAGACAATGACTCCAAGGAAGGGGTGAATTTGGTTTGTTAGTACATAGCCCAAATTCCCATACTCTCTATACAATACCAACAAGAGCTTGCCTCTTCTTGTGGGACTGGTTTGTCTAATCCTTTGAGGAAGCTGTGTGGCCTCAATCCATCTTTTGTTAGTACCCCGGCTACCCCTATTATCCCTCAAACTGGTGGTATCTTTTGTAGGGTTAGTGCAATTGTTGAAGCCATCAAAGAATTTTAGAGTAATCTTTGTTCCCTCAATGACTCTAACCTCGGGGAAATGGTGCCAAAAATCTCTAAAGTTTTTTCCTTTTTTCTTACATGTTAGACAAATTGAAATCGAGTCTTTTGGGTGGACCATCAGCTTTGGGTCCTGCCCAACAAGGTTTTCTTAGCACCTATTTTATGTGAAACCTGGGTTTACCTTGCCAACCTCCCTGCCTCTACTGCCGAAGACTGTAGACTCAAGATCTTAAAAGATGGACAATTTCTTTGCAGAGGAGAACTCATCAAAGCACCCTTCAACCTCAATCTCATTGACCATTCTAAATGCCCTTCCAATACTGGCCTCTAGATCCGTACAAAAGGGAACATGGAGTTTGCTAAAAGCAACCTGGACTTCTACACAGAATCCACATGGAACATTTTCCGGCCCTATGTTAAATGTGCCTGCAAATTTCTTGACCCTAAAGCCTCTTGTGAATCCAGCATCATGTGGTTTGATCATGCCATTTGGTTTATTCTCAACCATCTTAACCTACTCTTCCCAGAAAAACTCGTGGATTTTCACCTCTCCCTTATTTTCTCTTGGTTGGGTCGCCAAGCTAAACAGATAGTGATTGCTCAGATTGCCTCCTAACATCTTTCATGGATTAATACTGGATATCTTGAAGGAGCTGAAATCTGATGAACGTGGAATCTACCTAACCACTTATGCTAACTACAAAGGTGTAAAGATCATCACTAGCTTACTCAAACTATGTATCGAGGAGGATGATTACCCTACTTTGAAAAGACCCAATTCTCTTACTACCCCCAACTCTTTTACTTCTTTTTTAACACCTAGCTCTTCCTCTAACCGGGGGAAGCCTCGTAGCTACACTAGGGGAAGAGGCAGAAACTCCCCCATCAGGAATTTTCTTGAAATGTAATCCTTGGTGGAATTGCACGTTGCTACGAGCCCTTGTGGACGAAGGTTTCTCAACAAAGTAGCTCCAAACCAAGGCTATATCTACGTACACTATCTCTCCCATGATGTACTTCTCGATTGGATACAACGTAAAGCTCTTTTTTTGTGAGTGCTTTGACCTACTTTTTGGCAATCACAAACTGCTTGATAATGTACTCATTGGTTGGATGTATCAACATCCCATAAAAAACTTGGTTTGCAGAAATGATTTTCTTAAGGATGAATTAGTTCCCGAATGTACATGCAGTCAGTTTACCACATTTTGCCAAAACTTTGATACATATGTTATGCATGTTTCTACTTGTGATCTTAACATAATTAAAAATATCAAATTACGAAGAATCTTGGCCAGTGGGCTCAATCGCATACCTAACTATCCCAAAAACCCTTACCTCGCTCTATCAGCTTTACTTAGCTGCCTAATTGACCTTGTCAGTTCTCTCCAACTGGAGAAGACAGTCCTACTGGACTTAACAAAACTTGTGGAGGAATCCTTCTTTCAGAAAATATCACAAATTCCTAGAAAATGGTTATCCACTGATAACTCTTGGTTAACACCACAACTTGCTCTTGATTTTCAAAAAATATTTAATAATTGGTTCATAGTCGGGCTGGATAAAAGCTCTAATTGTCCCACTCTTATCTGCAAAAACCTACTTGGAATGCTGCTCGCGATCGGGTTTCTGGGAAATAATTCATTAGAATTAACTCTTCCTTACAAACAGTTACTAGTAGCATCTTTAGACACTTAGAGGATTTAGGCTATATTTTACAAGACACTAAACTACCAGTACTTTTCCCCGTCCATAAGATACATAAACATATATTCAGATGGATAGCTGATGCTGCTAATGGTATCTTTACTAATATCACCAATGATATCACTCTATGCCTTGACCTAATATTAGCTGAGTTTGAACTTATTTGTGCCTCTAAACGAAAATCTGCCACGACTTTCTACAAATATAGTACAACCCCTTTTGGATAACAAAAAACTCTACTGAGGTCTCTCTTAACCTCCCTAAGCAAATCTCCCATATTTTTTCAGCAAATATCACACAATGTTATGAAAACATTCCCCTCGATGGGGATCTTGGCTTTAAAAATGTTATAGCCAAGGTTCTTAAAATGGCTTTCTCCAATGCAAAAAAGAAGAGTCTTTTCTACATATCACTTTCCAAAAAACCTAGATGGTTAGAAAAGACTTACTCCGTACATCCCTTACACTTTAATGAAGAGAAGCTTTGTCTTTACATCTCATGGTTGCTTGATAAGTGTACTATCCTTTCTGGAGGACATTGTTTTAACCAATGCCCAGTTGGGCATCCCCTTGGGGTTCTCCTGTTCTCCACTTATGTGTAATATATACTTGGCCTTCTTCGAATACAAATGGTTTCTCAAAGCCATGGAATGCAGGAATAATAACCTTTCACTGTTTGGACACACTTACAGATATACTAAGCATCAACAATAAAGCCTTCCTTGAGGAAATCTGCCTTTTATATCCTCACTGCCTAAAGATTGAACCAACTTCTTTACACGAGTTTGTAACACCCAATGGGGCTTTTTGTACTTTGGTACAGTTCCTTAACTTTTCTATCTCCCTTCATATTCCTTGTGTTGGAGGATACGACCTAAGATTTGTGTGGAAAAGAGATCTTCTTAAACTGCCACCTTTGGAGTTCATTAAGAGGAATAGTAATAGGCCTCACAAAGCAACACTTAGCACTTGTATCAGCCTGCTATATTTGATCATCTACTCTTCCTTCAACTACCTCCTTGCCTGGGAGGATATAAAATTACTAATAAGAAAGTATTGCCGTAATGGCTTTAGTAGAAACAAAATAGTCAATAAAATTATACAGTCTCTTACTCAGCATGACTGGCCTGGGTTACACTTTAACCGTGAAAATCTCATTTCTCTAATAAGGTAGTAGGCCCATTCACAATGGGCCTACTATCGACTCATTGTGTTTGGTTCCTTGGACAGGGCGGGTACACACACACACACACACACACACACACACACACACACACACACACACACACACACACACACACACACACACTGTATTACTTACCTTTAAGTGTCTCTAACATATTTGACACCTACTTCCTAAAGCCCGACTGTATTGGGTATCCACCATGGGACATGGCCCTTCTTAGCATAAGTAAAATGGTGGTTTACTACCTTGTGTAAAACCGGCCATGAAGGCGCTAGGGTAGTTTTTTTCATACTACATCGTGGGCGGCCTCGCTGTCTTAGGAGGGGGTCTCTCCACTCATGGCGCTCTGCTCACTACACAAGAATGGCAACCTTCCTCCTTCCTCTATTTAAGAGGTGAGGGCGTAACTCTGCCCCTCACTTAGCTTTATGTGTTGTTCTGCTTGCATAAAGTTGGATTGTGTGTCTATTTCTCTATTAAACCGAAGTATGGAGCTCGCAACATAGGCTACTCAGGTTGGATACTCTGCACACCTACTGTTTTAAGGGCATTATCAATGTAATAATGTTGTTTTAACATGTTTTGATGGTATGGCTCTTAATGTGGGTTTCACTCAGTATAGCAGTGCCTGCTTAGGGTTCTTTGGTCAGTAAGTATACATGGGTAATGGTGTTTTGACTGTGTAATTAATGTTCGCAACATTTTGGAATGGTTTCGGGGTATGGCATACCAAGCCGTTGCTATTTAAAACTTTGTAAAATTCTGTTTTGGGTTGCTTTACGGTACTTATTCTCTGGCTTTTTTAGGGGTTGCTGCCGCTTGACTTAGCAAGGCAATACTATGTCAAGAGTAACCGGATGTACCATTGATGCTCATCAAAATACTTTGAGATTTGCTTAGTACTGTCGCTTTTTTCATTGGTTATTGATCACTGAGGCCTGATTAGGCCCTTTGTATTGGTTGGATATGGGAACATAAAAAAAGGAGGGTGGGGTTTTCTAGCCCGATTACTTACAGGTACTTGGTATTTTATTGGTCGTCTTGTTAAGATATTACTGTAATTTGTTTACTTCCACTAATGATAGATGAAATTGGAAACGTAAAGCGCGATGGCATTTTTCCTTTAATCTTTTTGGTTGGACTCGAGGTTGGCTAAGGGCTCATTGCCACTTGATTTGCTAAAGAGACATATAAGATAAGTGATATACAAATTGGGGGATGATTTGAGGCCATATACCATGATGGGCTTAAGCTGTATCTGACCTAAAACTAAAAAGATCTTGATGCTTTGAAGAACTATAAATGGAATTTTCTAAAAAACTTCTTTTTAAAAACTCATATGATGGAGCTTTCATTAATCTAGAAAGATAACTTATAAACTGATACAAATATTAATGGATGATTCAGACACTTGGATTAGAAGGGGGGATGGCCTTCTATTCAAAATGATATTCTTTATCTTTGGGGTTTTTTATTAGAAAAAGAGGAACATTTCTTACATAAATACTTTGGACTAAGCTTGTAAGTTAAAAAAATGTTTGTAACATGGACATGGATAACAACTGATATAGTCCATTGATACTTGTAAAACACATCCAAGGCTAATGTATTTGTTGTCTTGTTTGGATGGATGCAGGTAAGGACTCTATCTTATCATGGAAAGTTTTTTTGGCTCTTGCAAGTTGTCCAACATTGGATTACACATTCACCTACTGCCAGGGAAGTTCTTTTGTTATTTGTATATTGGAATGGGGCTTCATTCTTACAAACATTGTACAAAAATAATTTTAAGTCTGAGCTGTTTTTGTACTTATCATTTCCTTTTTTCTAAAGCCAGCTGTCTTTTGAATGTAAAAAGTTAAATTATGTCTTTATGGTAAAATAGCTACACACACACACACACACACACACGACATCCTCTGACAACATCTACGCATGATCAACTCAGTACAAGAAGGCTTGCTAGGTCAGCAGAGGACAAAATCTACCTCTTTCTCACCCATCGGCCCGACACACGAGGAGCTCCTTCCCTCGCTCTTCCCCCCCCCCCCCCCCCCCTTCCCCCCCCCGTCTCTCTCTCTCTCTCTCTCTCTCTCTCTCTCTCTCTCTCTCTCTCTCTCTCTCTCTCTCTCCCTCCACGTGCCACCTCCTCTGTTTTTTCCTCAAAGGGATGGAAGCATCTTCCTATATTCCAACTAATGAAAGCATGTCAAAAAGATTGTGCCCACCTACTCAATATATTTAGTGCATACAAGCTCTTCAATTTTCCTTCTTTCTCTAAAGATCTCTTTATCTATCAAGCTCTTTCTCTCTGACTATGAGGACCCAAAATCAATCCAAAAGTGGTGTCACAGATGAGATTCCCACTAATGGTACGCAAGAAGTGCCTTTGCAAACCACCCAAGAAACTGATCAATCTCAACCGGCTAGTTTTGTAGACTGTGTCATGTTTATAGTGATTGATGGAGCTGGAAATGAACCATCAAGTGGAGGGTTGGATGGCGACACCGGCAATGAATTCTTTGGAAATGTGGTCGACAAGCACATATCTTTGGGTTGGATAAATGCTCATAGAGTTTCTTACCAGAGCAAATTGCCACGCTTACCTCTTTGTTGTCTACTTTCAAACCGTGCCATTCACATGTATGATGATCAAGTAATGGATTTGCAGCTTTCCGTTGTAGATAAAGGTTACCAACCTACCATGGCAAGGTTTATTGTGAGTGAGTGGATTCTCGGCAAAGACAACATTCGGTTTGTTTGTTGCGGTCATTTCGCTCGAGATCTTGCAATGTCATATGATTTAGATGAAGAGCATTGTCTCATCCCCGAGCTTAGTCATACGATCGAGAGATATTTTGTGGTCTGGAATGAAAATCGTAGATTGGAGGCATGGATGCGCTTGATGAACAGAAACGACATCCTTGTGGAAGAGGCGCCTCGCGTGGAGTGTGTGCTTGTAGAGTTCAAACCGGAGGAGAAAGCTAAATTGCTACTGGTTTTACCCAAGATAAATAGGTACACCTAATTGTTGGTGCTTATGACTTTGTTTGCATGTTAGTTTATTGGGCATCTTGTTTTACGTTTGAGTGTTGCTAGGGCTAGGAGAATATCAATCCCTTACACCACAACACACAATATATTTATGATGCGAAAGTTAGGGATAGCAGATCCAACGTCACTCCTTGGAAAATTTTATGAGCGAGCGAGATTGGCAGCGGAAAGGGAATTGCACTTTTGGGGACCGAATAAATCAAAGTAGCTCAAGTTGCCCATGGCTCTCCTTGCTCAACTCATTTGGAAGGTATGTGTTGAAAGGAATGCGAAATGAGCATGTGTTGACCTTGTACATGTTTTGAGTGCATGTTTTTTAATCGTTAGGAAGAGTTTGATGCTTTCTACAACAGCAATTTAGAAGGTCTACCACAAAATGGGAGCTTCAATTAAAATTTGGCACTGGAAGTGTATGAGTAGAGTATTGCCTTCATGCTTTCTCAAACGGAGCAACATTTCTCTCGCAAAGGCCTTGAAATAGCAGCAATTGGAAATCCAACAAATGGCAACGAGTTCTTGCAGAAGTGCATAGCATATACCAATTGGGCGAGAAGAGCACAAAAATGACACCATCTAGAGTGGCCAAGGCTGGACGGGCACGAATTAGCATAGAAAAGTAATCTAAGTGTTTTTCATTGGTCATTTGTGGAGTGACTAAGATTATGACCTCATAAACATAGAATACTAATTCATTTTCCCATGATCCAAGGTGGTGATTTGACCTTAAAGTGGTGACGTGCTCCAAGGTGGTGATTCAACCTTACAGGAGAATGGCATAGTGTTGACGGAGAAGGGTTGGATCCAATGGCTTCGCTACCATGTGTATTGGTGGCAACTAGAAAGGTGGGAGTAGTGATTATGTTTTGGTAATTATCTTGTTAGAAGTTTTAGGCATGCATTTCTATTTTGTGCATGCGAGTGCTTGAGATGGTAGAGAAAATGGAGTCACAAAACAAACATGTTACCGAATTGCACTTGAAGACCAAAGAAAAGCATGGTTGCACATTCAAACATACATTGAAAACTTACCAAAAAAGGCACTTTCACAAAGCTTTCAGGAAATAAAATGCATGAATAAAGTCCACACACGAGCCCGAAAAACAGCCCCACTTCACTTGCACGGCACGACATGTATTTTATACGTTGGACTTTGGTGATCATCTCTTTACGCACGTTTTTTAAGTTGGACTTTGGTGCCATGCAACATTTTTGTCATTTTTGTATACCATTTTCCAAATGGTGGAGAGACGCTCTAGTCTACCTAGTGATGCATGGTGCAGGTATGAGAGAGAGGAGACATGCTTTTATCCAGATGCATGGATAGATGACCTGCAACCAACGGTGGCTTGGGAAAAATGTCCATAGTGGTTGGATTACCCCGACAAGGAGTACCCGCCCGAAGAGGATGAGATTTATGCAGGTATTGTACTATATATTTTTGGGCTTTGCCATGCAAGGGGTAATGGGTATGCTAAATCAATTTCCTTTCTCAATAGTGGAGCATAGAGGTTCACAAAAGAAGGCCGTTGAGCCAAAGGATGCGCTCTATCCCAACATAAGCAAGTGATCGGCTGTAAAGAAAGACACAAAGAAACGCTCCACAATGGACAAGCCAACACCCTTGCCAACTGGTGGATGAGGGAAGACAAAGAAGAGAGTAGTAATTGATGTGGAGAGCAATCATAGCAGACATGAAGAGGTGGAGAGCGAGCATGCAGATGCCAACCATAGTGCTATGAGTGAATGGAGATCACCATCACTCTCCTTCTCCCCTCGACCATGGGAGGCCACATATGAGTCACCTCCATCTTCACCATCACATGGTAGACCTGCGCAGCTCTCGGATATGGCCAGAGTGGTCGTGGGAAATAATCCAAGTGTGCTAAAACTCCTGCTACAACATTTTTCTCTTTATCATTGCATGCTCAATGAAATTGATCTTAAGTTGACCATACAAGAATACACATAGCACCACGCCACCTTGCAGTGCATGCTAATCTCAAGAGGTTGTCAAAAGCTACTCCTGATGTGATACGTGACAATAGGTAAGCCATGCGATTTTGCATATTTGGTCATTGCTCAAAGCGCTAGTGGTAAGCAAGGGTGTGTGTAGGCCCCCCCATTCAATACGCAAATTCTTGGGCTCTCTATCAACCCGAGAGTAGGTGTACATTTGGCATAGATGGTTTTTCCCATACACATCAGGCCACACATGGTTGGGATAGGTAAAGTTCCTTTATGGAACTAGTGGGATAGCGATCTTGTGGAAGTAGCATTTTATATTGCGACCGAGTTCCTCCTGACAGATGGCATGATTGTGGAAGCATGTTTTACGGAGCATCTATCCATTGTTACTTCGACAGCAGACGGATCTGGTTATTGCTTGCTAAGTATACTACATATACGGCTCCTAGAGACTAGCCACAAAACTGTCAAGGACTATGTAGAGGGGGTATGTTTGCCTATACAATTGTGTTAAGGCACATCAATTGGTTCTACATTGCAAAATGTATAGCTGTTCATGTCCTTTGCAGGTTGGTACTTTATTGTTGTCCATATTCGCACCCCTAGAGGTGCTGGGAGTCGGCTTCCAAAGTATTATGGGTAGATGGAGAGATTGCAACAAATGTACGTGGCTTCTTTGCAAATGATGACATCTTGTGGGAGAAGCTACCATGCACGAAACCCTCACAGTGGACGCTTGATCGTAGTGGGAGGCCATTCCATAGAGGCGTTGAGAGAAGTCAACTGTTTGCTAGGTACTTGAAACCTATTCTTGGTTTTCACTTCATTACTCCACAAAAAAATGCTTAAGATTTATGTGGGTTTGCAGTGGCTACTAGGTACCTTTACCAACATGGAAGATGATGTGTTATATTGTTTTGCCAGAGTGGGGACATTGGCCTCATAGTGTCAGCGCCTCCTTGCAGAGCTAGGCACATTATTGATGCTTGGAAGGGTATCTGGCACACTAGAGTTTGAAGCATCCACAACATGAGGAAGAGAAGATTCATCCACTAGAGCCACCTTTGTGCACATCTCATAGTAGCCAGGGCGGCACGACATCAGCTACACCTAGCTCTTTTCTCAGTCTCGATCGTAGTGTGGCCCGCATATGGAGCAGCCGCACCCACATTCACCTCAAAACCTAAGTTTCCCCTAGGATTTTATGTGAGTGTCACCACATCCTCTACAGTAGTTGTTGCCCAACCCATATTTGGCATAGCCCCTATAGGGTCTTCTACATTCGGTGCAGTCCCCGAGGGCTCCCATGGAGTTGATGCGGTTCCACCCAGATTCCTTGCAAGCATCACCACATTTGATTCGTACCCTCACCCATATAGAGTAATTCCTCCTCCACCTCCTGTTGCTTTTGAGGCTGCCCCTGTCCCATTTGTTGGAGCTTCCTTAGTCATGGATGCAGCTTCCACAAGGCCACCATTGGCACGACCTTGTTTCCTCTAGGAGCAAATCTAGCTTCATCATCCTTCTATCGCCCACCTCGCATATGGTGTATTCAGTATTTCACATGTACTTATTTTGAAGGCTTTAAATATTGGTTTATATCGGTTGTTTTAGTAGTCTTTCAATGTTGTTCATCAATTGATGTAAATGAACAAAATTGAGTTGGATTATTTTGGATTGTAAACCCTTTAAATTGGCTTCTTGAAAATGATTCGGGTGTATGTATCATTGTCCGATTGGTTGTTAAACTTATTGCTAATTGTAGATCATGATGTTTGATAGAGTGTTTTTTTGTACTTGCATATGATTATGCATGTGTATGAGTTGAGATCATTGAAACGGAAATCTGAGAGAGAGAGAGAGAGAGAGAGAGAGAGAGAGAGAGAGAGAGAGAGAGAGAGAGAGAGAGAGAGAGAGAGAGAGATAGATAGATAGATTTTATTATCGTCCTCGGAGGTCAAATATGACCTATGGGACCAAAGTTACATGTGATGTAGTATGTGTATGGCTGATGAGTGACTCTCGATGCTCCAAAATTGTAGTGATGAGAGTCGCAATGGAGAGCCCACACTTTGGCTGGGAGAGGAAAGTGTGTAGGTCTAAGTTATGGCTGAAAATGTGAGAGAAGCAAGTTCGGATGTGATCAAAAGCTGAGCACTCTAGTAGTGTGTGGTACTCAGACCCTCGAACTTGCAGTGAGCATAATGTGCACAATCGATTTGACTCTTCTCCATTGCCCCAACGCCCTATCTCGCATCGAAGGAAATGGGAGCTAAGCCGAATTGCTGCGATAGTGCGTATCGCGGACAAGGGAATAGGCTCAAGCATGTAAGTGTGAGTACGGTTTCCTCTCTCAGCGAAGAACATGGTTTTGTAGTTGGGGGCAATATAGGTGGTGTAATGTATGAAGCGTGACCCACCGGATTTCTCCCAAGCCGTAATACATTGGCGTTGTAGAAAAGCTTCATTCACTTGAGAGTCAATTGAAGCATCATGTAGCAAGTGTAATGCATCCCATCTCCCAAACCACTTCTTTATGTCTTGCATCCATCCCGTGCTCAAGATCTTGCTTTTATGCGTCTTTTGAACTTTTTTGCTTGCTTCCCATGCAATTGTAGGAAGTCGATGTGAGGGGTTTTGACGCATCTTTATCATGTACTCCACAACCCTTTCCATGCCCATAACCTCAATTGGAAGAGATCCCGACTCAAGAAGTAGGAGCATATATGGTGTTTGTGTCTTAACTTGGAGAAAGTTTGTAAGAAAACGCTTTTGGACATTCTCAAACTCTTTCCAAGTAGACTTTGAGATGCTCCCGCCCCACACTTCAACTCCATAAAGAAGAACCGGTGTCACCAATGCATCAAAAAGATACTTCTTGAGAACCCAACACTTGATGTTTCCCGCATTACACACGTTCTCAAATGCATAATATGCTCTCTTTCCCACTTCCAAACGACGCATAGCACATTCATGCCACTTGTGATTGGATGGAACCTCAAGGCCAAGGTACTTAAAGCTCTCAACAACTTCAAGTGTCTCATTGTTGTACACAATGCATGGCTTCTCCTTATGGTTGGTTTTCACAAGCATAACCTTTGTTTTGGATTCATTTACAATCAGCCCACTATGCAAGCAAAAGTTCTCAAGGACAACCATAAGCTTTTGTGCATCTTCTAAAGTGTGTGCTAGAAGCACTACATCATCCGCATACAACAAAAGCATGATTACCGCATTGCAAATAGTGACCTCTTCAATGCCTTCTTCTTGCATAAAGTCAAGTACCATTTGTTCCAATCGATCGATGCATAGACCAAAGAGAGTTGGTGGCAATGGACATCCTTGTTTAACCCCAATAGTGCTTACAAAAATTTCTGAAATTTCTCTTCCCATGCGCAATTGACAAATCACCTTCTCATAGATTCGAGAAACCGCAAGCATAAACTCACTTGGCACTTGGAGTTCTTCCATCCTTCTCCACAAATTGTTACGTGGAATCATATCAAAGGCTTTCTTGAAGTCCACAAAACAACAATACAATCGCTTGCCTTTCAACCGACTTTCCTCCATGAGAACACGAAGAGTGACAAGATGATCAATGGTGCTATGGCATCGACAAAAACCCGTTTGTCCCTTTGCACGCTTGTCATTCTCTTCAGCCCAATCACTCAATTTCATCTCCATTATGCACCCAAACAACTTTGCCATAAGAGACCCAATCATTATAGTCCGGTAGTTGCTTACATTCTTTACATCCCCTCCTTTATGCAAAGGCTTAACCCAATTAGTACTCCAATCATAAGGCATACCATGTTGAAGTGCAAGGTTGAACATATCACACATCCACTCATGGGTAAAATCTCCCGTCCATTTGATCATCTCCGGCTTGATACCTTGAAGATCTCCCGCTTTGTGAGTGGCCAACTTTTCAAGACCACCGCATACATCCTCAATAGTAAAAAAAGACGGCATACATGGGAGTGAACCAGAAAATGGCATTTTTTCAGTATTTGCTTGCTCATATAATTGCCTACAATGTGTGTACATATCCACTAAACTCAAGTTACCAAAATTCTCAACCCGCTTGCCTCTCAAGTTTCTCCAAAATCTTCCACATGCATATCCCTTTTCTTGGACTTGAAATTCTTGTTGCTTTACTTACCATCTTCTTCTCTTCTTTTGAATCAATGCCTTGTATGTATGCAAATGACTTTGATAGTTGTCTTTGTCCATAGTTGCATCAAGCTTTATCAAGGACTTTCGAGCATCTTGACATTCTTTATCAAACCACCTTTTGCGTGATCTATCTTTGTTGATACCATGGAGATGCTTTATGGCAAAGCATTCTTCCGCACAAGAACAAATAGCTTTCTTGAAAGCTTCCCATTTAGTTTCCAATAGTGCATCACATTGAAGCTTTGTCATCCATAATTTTTTCTCAACCATTTCAATGTACATTGGTGCCCGTTTGAAATCCATACATAGTGATAACTTCTCTTTCCTTTGGCTGAGATTATCATGCTTAGTTGCTTCTCCACATGAAAGGTCAATACATAAGGTCCGATGGTCGGATTCCGGGGTCCATTGACCAAACATAAAACTCTTTATGCGATACATGATGGCTTCAGAGAGTAGCATATAGTCAATCACACTATCCCCATTATGTCTCCTACATGTAAATCCATTGGTTCCACTCCACAAAGATACACCATTGGCAATGAGCATACCCGTGCTATTACACATGTGTAAAAGTAACTTTCCATAGTGATCCGGCTCTTTCTCATCCATTGAAGTACGATCATACAAGTGAACTTCCTCCAACTCCCTTGAAATGTATGGCATATCAAATTGTTGAGTATCATGTTGCAATGTTTTTGTGCGAGCATTGATATCCCCAAATACAATAACATCACCTTCACCTTTGAAATAAGCAATGTCCTCTTCCAAATCAGAAAATGGTTGATCTCTATCCATGCAAGCATAAAAGGGAGAATCATGATGAGGAATGTAGCAACCGGCTACAAAAATGGGTGCTCTTTTTGGTGTCATAATTTTCAGCCATACATAACGTTTGTACTTGTCATCTTTCACAATTGATACAAAATCTTCCAATCCTTTCTTAACCATACATGCTAACCCTCCTTGTCCTCTTTGTTGCTTGAGATTCTTTGACCACATCAATGAATGTACATTGTAATCCTCCAAGCCGTTAATCCTTTGTGTATCATGCTCCCAAGTTTCAACAAGAAGTACAACATCGGCTTTGCTTGTTAGTTCATCAATGCCAACCCCCGCATTCCATGGGTATCCATTACAATTACAAAAGCATATTTTCAATTGTAACTCGGTCTCATAGGTCGCGCATCCCTATTTGCTTGAGAGACTTGCCTCCTCCTTGGGCACATTTTCTTCATGAGAGATCTCCTTGTTTTTATTATTCTTTTCCTCATATGCCTTGCGACGCATATTTTGTTGCTTAATAGTGCGATCTTCACATACAAAACATTTTGTATCCCTCAAATAGATCCAACTATTATCAAGGATAATCTTTCGCTTGGTCTCATCTGGCATGGTGCATACAATTGGCCGTTCTCCCGAGCGAGGAGCTCCTTGCTTCCCCACTCTATGTGCTCCATAGACCATAACTCCGGATATGCCAAAGTGGGTTTTGAAGAAATCTTCAATAACAATGGCAAGAGAAGGAGGTGTCTCTAACTTCTCTTCGGGAATTCCACGAATAACAATGTTCTTGGAACGTCACTCCCGTTCCTTCAACTCCTCCACATCCACATTCTCAACATTCTTTGTTTGAACCATAGCTTGCATGAGTGAGGAATTAGAAACCACATTGCTACCACATAGATCAGCCCAAGACTTGTTTGTGCATACATTTTTCATGTCGCATACATCCCGGCTCATAGTGTCAAATTTCTCCTCTTTCAATACATGGTCATGCTCTAATTTGCTCATCCGCTCCTTCAAAGCATTCAAGTCCACAAGAGAGCGTTTACAATCCTTGACTTCCTCTTCAAGTTGCATCAAACGTGTTGTTTGCATCTCAAGTTTCCTCTTGAGATTCTCATTCTCAACCACAAGTACCCTTAGTGTGCCATTCTCCATTGCAAGTGCTCGTAAGTCTTCGCCTTGTTTGTTTATGGTCTCTTGCAATGATACCAAGTACGCCATGATCATGGCCTCCGATGTCGTTGGTTAGGTGGTTGTGTTGCTATCTCCACACTTAGGAGATTTTGGATCATTTTCCACAATGGTTTTGGACCTTGTTGAAGAAGAAGAACCCTTGCGAGTGCCGGAAGACATTGTATGTAAAATAGGAGATGAGAATCAATTTTGTTGAACCTGTTCACTTCGGAAATGCTGCTACAGAAATGCCTTCCATAACTCTGAAAATTTTTGATTTTACATCAATGCGTAGAGGACTTCGTGCTCTTCGATTGAGGCTATAGATCACCCAAATCGGAGTTCGGATGAAGAAGTTATGATCAAAAGAGTGGACTGCTGTCTACTAGGTCAAAAAATGGCTGTGTTTTTTGAGAGAGAGAGAGAGAGAGAGAGAGAGAGAGAGAGAGAGAGCACAAAGTGTGGAGAGAGAATAAATGGGCAAATCCTAAACTATGAGTGGGGTTAAGAGAGAGAGAGAGTGAGGGAATATTTTTAGAATCTACTTGTTGGATTCCAAAAAAGCGCTCGTCAAAAAGTGGTCGCCCAAAAAATATGCCCTTTTTTTGGTTTTCTAGGGCCATCTTGGGTCATGGAAAGGCCCTTCTAGCTTGCCATGTGACTTCAAAATCATTGATGTATGCAATTTGTGTAAGTCTTATCTGAGCCCATAGGTCGAAAAAAATGACTTCGACTCCAATGGAAACGTGCCAATACCATTCAACACATGAATTAAACAGATTTATACATAGTTTCAAAAAGCTTTTGACATCAATTTCAAAGAGGGGACATTACAAAAGTAGGTCTATGTGCTACATAGGCATTTTGTTACAATATCGAGGGAGTACGACTCATGGATGTAATATCTAGTTCCTTTCTCCTTGAAAGCGGTGGGGTTGGCTTCAAAGCTTTCGTCATCATAATGACCCGCTTCACATGCATGACACATTGGTTGTATCTTCAACTTATTAATTGCCTCCATGACCGCGGCTTGCATTCATAACTTTGGGTGTTGGGCCCTAGCTTTGCATGATTTCTTTCATTGTACAAGCAAAGGGAGCCTTGCAATTTAGAAGTTTTGTGCTTTTTCAATATTGGTTGGTCTCTAAAAAATTCTTGAAAGTCAATGTGAAGGGTTTTGTTGCATCTTAACCATGTACTCCACGATGCTCTCCATATCCACAAACTCAATGGGATGGGATCTAGACTTGAGAAGTAACAACATGCATATTGTTTGTGTCTTGAATTGGAGAAAGTGAATGAGAAAATGCTTTTGGACATTCTCAAAACCTTTCCAAGTAGACTTAGAGATGCTACCACTCTATACTTCAACTCCATAAAAAAAGCACCGATGTCATCAAGGTGTCAAAGAGGTATTTCTTTGAGAGCCCGACATTTAATCTCTCCCACATTGCACATGATCTCAAATGCATAGAAGGCTCTCATCCAGGCTTGCAAGTGTTGCTTAGGGTAAGCATTCAAAACCTTTCCAAGAAGACTTAGAGATTCTATCACCCCATACTTCGCCTCCATAAAAAAAAACCAATGTCACCAAGGTGTCAAAGAGGTATTTCTTGAGAACCTGACATAAATCTCTCCCACATTGCACATGTGCTCAAATGAATAGTAGGCTCTTGTCCTAGCTTGCAAGTGTTGCTTAGGGTAAGCATTCCATTTATGACTAGTTGGAACCTCAAGGCCAAGGTACTTGAAACAAATGTCAGCAAGGTGTCAAAGAGGTATTCTTTGAGAACCTGACATTAATCTCTCCCACATCTCACATGTTCTCAAATGAATAGTAGGCTCTCATCTTGGCTAGCAAGTGTTGCTTAGGGTAAGCATCCCATTTATGATTAGTTGTAACCTCAAGGCCAAGGTACTTGAAGCTCTCTACCACTTCAAGGGGCTCTTTATTGCACCCAATGCATGGCTTCTCCTTATCAAGAGTATTCACAAGCATAGCCCATGTTTTGGAGCCATTCACAATCATCCTACTATGCAAGCAAAATTTTTCCACGACAATCAAATCCATTTGTACATCTTGTAAAGTATGGGTGGAAAGCATTACATTAGCCGCATGCATGATCTTTACATTCCCAATCACAACCTCTGCAATGTCTTATTGTTGCATAAACTCAAGTACCATGTGTTCCACTTCACCAATGAGTAGCCCAAAGAGAGTCAGTGAAAGTGTGCAAACTGGCTTGAAACCAATAATTTCTTCCTCTAATTATCTAAGGACTTCTTCTTCTTCTTTACATATTTGTTCATCTAATCTTCTAGATGCTTCTTGCCTCCTTAAATCTTCTTGACCTTAGCTTTGGATTATTTACTTTGTGCTTTGGCTATTGCATCAGATCTTTTCAATCTTGGCAGCCTCTACTCCTCACTTCTTATCCTCAGCTAGTGTTGGGCTTCTTTCATAGTAATGTTTATCTCTATCCAAGTAGACTTTCTTTTAAGCAATTATCAATCCGGTATTATAAAGGTTGTGTCCATATTTTCTTGGTTCCTCCCTCTAACTTAGGTTAGAGTTACTTATGTTCTTATTCATATGTAGAATCTTCTTTGTCAATGTCATGATCTGGCTCTTCTATAGAGGAGTGTATTATCTGCAGCTTTCTTATCAAGTGGGTCTTGGATGTTGATACTTTTCTTTGTACTTCCTCTTTAGGATGCAAGCAAGAACTTTGTTTCATTGTGGTGGGAGGTTGTTTAGGATCTCAATGCATGATAGGTACCCCCAATATAATTGATTTTATCTCCCTTCTTGGTGAATCGCTTAGCTATTGTGTACACCTGATTTGGAGATCGATAGTGAAAGGAACGATTGTGTGTGTGTGTGTGTGTGTGTGTGGGGGGGGAGAGAGAGAGAGAGAGAGAGAGAGAGAGAGAGAGAGAGAGAGAGAGAGAGAGAGAGAGAGAGAGAGAGAGAGAGAGAGAGAGAGAGAGAGAGAGAGAGAGAGAGAGAGAGAGAGAGAGAGAGAGTATAGAGATTTGGTGGAGCATAGGCACGATAATCGTGAAACTCTTTATTCTCTATTATCCACATAGTATGTAAAAATGTGTTAGTGATGGATGTCATAAGTAAGGGGATGGGTGATCAACCATGTATGACCACTCGACCACAGTGTCCTCTATCTCAATAACCTTCCACTTAAAGGCCAATGTGGCCTAAAGTGATTAAAAACAATCAAATATGTACAAAATTTGTACAAGTGTGAAGCATGTGAGTGGATTCACCCTACATCCATCAAGTCAATGCAATGTGCAAACCGCTCTGATGCTAGGCTCTTCGTAAGAGCATCCGCAGGGTTGTCATCGGCATGAACTTTCACTAGTCAATCTACGTGTCTATCAAGACATCCCAAACAAGGTGATACCTCATATCATATCAAACCATATGGCATCCCACTGTCAAGTCCGCATAAAAAATACATAAACCAAATATATTGCAATGAGCTGCAACAACCAATGCGCATGTGCCCAATTTATGTGTCCATAAGCACATAAAACACATGCTCAATATTTGGAGCAACAACAAAGCATCCGAAATGCACATACCAATGCACAAAAATGAGCACCCACAATGCTTAAGCCACTAGAGCATCTAATAGAAGCGTGTACAAAGCATGTACATCAAGTATGGATAAGAATTATAAGCATAAACATGTCACTCCAATGTAATCTTGATTTGTGTTGACAACAAATTCATATCAAAATATGCACTTGCATCCACAAAGGCAAGATCAAATCACTCCCAATGAGCATTCCAATACATATCTAAACAATTACAATATACACTACTCTATAGTGTCTGTATCAATTTGGCATAACTCTTATGTATCAAATTTGCTGCAGATTGCTACAAATTATGTATGTGTACATAATTTTCAAATTTTGATATTACCAACATATCCAAAACATGCCAAAACATCGAACTAGACTCCTAATTATCTCTATCCAACTTTGTATGAGGGAGATACACCAAAAATTACGTTTTGGGACCCAAAAATAGAAAAATGATATACTGACAAAAAGTTTACTATTTAGAATTTCAAAAATTTAATCACACTATTGCATTTCAAACATGCTAAAACCTTGGGACAGATCCCTAGATTAGATTATCTCAATGAGAGAGAGAGAGAGAGAGAGAGAGAGAGAGAGAGAGAGAGAGAGAGAGAGAGAGAGAGAGAGAGAGAGAGAGAGAGAGAGAGAGAGAGAGAGAGATGCAAAAAATTGTGTCGAAAACAGAAAAACAACCTGTTGAAATTTGTTTCTTCTACTTCTTTTCTAACAAAATCAGCCAAGAGCTTACTCCTTATACTATACACAAGCTCAAGAGTCATAGTCAAGCTCAAATCTCCACTCCCTCTTAAACATTGCTCGAGATTCTTCACTGAGCATCGTGCCTCTTTGCTCCGTCAAAAACAGCATCACAAGTGCAACTCTAATACTAGTTGAAAGGAATGATTGTGTGGGGATGGGGGGGTGGGGGGGGGGGGGAGAGAGAGAGAGAGAGAGAGAGAGAGAGAGAGAGAGAGAGAGAGAGAGAGAGAGAGAGAGAGAGAGAGAGAGAGAGAGCAGAGTAGAGAGTATTTGGAGATTTGATGGAGCATAGGTATAGCAGTCATGTAACCCCTTATTCTCTATTATCTACACAATATATAATGAATGTGCTAGTGATGGGTGTTAATAAGGGTTGGGCGGATAACCACATCTTGTTAGCCCCAACCGTAATGGCCTTTATCCCAACAGATAGGCTTGTTTACCCTACTTCTGCCAATGTCACTTCATTGGTTGATTAGGCTTCCATTGACACACCCCAAAATCTTCCAATTTTTTAATCTTGTTTTTATTTCATTATCCTCATCAATTGCTTGAAGTCAAATTCTCCATAAAAAATCCATGCATATTTATTATTTTTTAATCTTTTTATTAATATTTAAAGAAAAATAGAAAAATTCAACAAAAAATAGCACGCGCGTGCACACACACACACCCCCAAAAATCACAATCTGTCCTAAAACCAACATAAGATTTATATTTTTTGTAGATTACTCCCATTGTCATTGTTTTGGCTAAAAATTAACAAAAATATATACAAAATCACTAGTATGTACATAATTTCACATACTAGTGCACCTAAGTCAAATTGACACAAGGAGTTGACCAAAGTAGGCATTTTCTACTAAATGTGAGCATGATGCACTGTTTAAACACAAGACAAGAGTAGATGGATGCAAGCGGTACATGAGATGATGAAAAAGAAGGGGTTTCTTCTAAACCATGCAAATCATGAGGTTAGAATGGTGCAAATGGGCGAGTTATGAAGAGGAAAGTGAGTCAAAGCTAACTATGGTGCACGTGAGGAAATGGATCTATCGTGAAAGAAGACTGATGATTAGGAATATTTGGGTTGAAAGAGATTGTGTGGTTCTACTTGTGTTTGCAAGTGAATTGGGGTGATGTGTGTATAATGGGCTATAGAGAGGAAATTATGTGTATTTTGTGTGTGTTCTCCATTCCCCCATTCCATCTTTTGGTGCCCCCACTAAGGAGCATGTGCTGATTTCTCAACAAAGCTTTCTGGTGTATTTTGTGCGAAGCACGCCTTCAATTTAGGGCAAATTGCATAGAAGTTCCCAAAGTTTGGAATTTTCTATTAGTATATGAATTCGGGGGAAACTTTGCAACCTGTGTGAATGCTTTTTTACTAGAGGTCAACATGAACTAAGCCAAGAGGGCGCATGGTTCGTACGATGGCTCTCTATTTCTCAGTATACATGGCTATGAGCCAGATTCAAGCCAAGACAACAAAATTAGACTACATTTCCTCGTTAAGCAAGAGTTTCCTTCTAACTTTTTAGGACAAGTGGCCACAAAGGGGTGACAAGGCTAGACAATTTCAAGTTTTGCTTGTTTTTTTGTGTTACCTTTCATTTGGAAAAGATCTCCCTGATGTGTTGTGCAAAGCAACGTGCTTTGACAAACTTAACAAGAAGCAAGGCTTCAACTCCACGCTAAACTATTACCCATTGATTTAGGATCGAAGGTGATGGCACATAGGTTTAGCAAATTGGCCATTTACAAATATAAGATCAGATTTTAAATTGGCAACATCGAACTGTGAGTATCCATGCTAGTATAGATTGTGCAAGGCACATATGGTATCGGCTCAAACTGTTGAGACCGTCATTGTAGCCACAGGGTTATTACTTTATTTTCCTTAATTACATGCATGGCATGCCAGTAAGGTGGAAGTAGTTCCACCCCATCATTGTTTATGCTTCCACTATAACAGCATAGCTAGTCTGTCAAGGACATCCTTATCCGCCTCATTGTCACAATGGATTTCACGGGACAACATGAATAGACTAACAACATGAATAAACTAATTCATGGGACAACATGAATAGACTAAGAGAGCCTCAAAGCATGTAATCCCTTGTTTGAACACCAAAGAAAATCTAGTATGACTTACATCTTTGGGTATTGTGAATATTTCTCTTGTTTTCATGGGGAAAGATGATTATTTCAAGATCTAGTTGTGAATAAAATTCCAACTTGAGAGGATTTGTTGTTTAATTTATTGCATTGATTGTGCCTATAGGAGTAGTATTTTTAGGCGTATGACCGAAATAATGCCAAATCACTCCATGAGTGTTGATGTTCATTGATTGATCTTTTTATAGTTGTACGTTCTAGGAAAGACGTCCTCGATCTTCAAAGGGGTAGTGGATAAGTTCAACTTCACAAGTTGATTACTATCATTATTGGACACGATCATAAACTATATCGATCATCATTTTAAGCAGTTTCCATGTAAAAACCTACCAAGGGGTTTGAAATTGTAGAATCTCACCAAGGGGTTTGGAATGCCATAGCAATATCCAAGGCTACCAATCCAATATTCATTTATTTTCACTAATCTTTCATTTAATGTTTAACATGTTAAAGATATATTTGGTCTTGTGAAGCTGGATTTTGTATAATGTACCTTTTCCATTCTATTACACTCAAAATATGTTAGCCAATTTTCATGTGATTACAGTAGAAAGTATTTACTTCTTTATCTATGTGTTGTGAGCATAAAATTTTCCATAAGCATTGGCAATCAAAGTCATTAAAATGCAGGTTCGTTGTTAGTAACTACATGCACACTATGTGTTATGGGCCCTAGTGTTTAACAAACTAATTTGGAGCGGCATGGAAACTCATGAAAATGATAACTTCTAAAGCATTTCACACTATATGTGCAATATTTCTATGAGATTAATTGTGAGTTTACCAATCACCATCATAGATTGATGTGGGTGCTTGTAGATAAGTTGACTAAACTTTGTACAGTCTATTCAATCCACTTTTCCAATCTCTAAAGCTAATCAAGTTGGTTGTTCATAACATTGTTGATTACTGTAGCAATGCTGCAATGAATTGTGATCCCTGTTGACAGATTGACTGAACAGGTGATCACTTGGCCAGACATTTAGCCGGACACCACATTTGTACTCGATTACTTTTTTGAGCTAGTGTAGCTTCACTGTCTGTAAATCTTGATTCCAGAGTAGCAAGTCGATTCCCTGAGTTGTAATTCTATCATGACATTTGTAAAGGACCATGTGAGCCAGTCAATGGCCATTTAGAAAGCCCTAGGTATAAAACTCAATAACCTTAATGTGAAAGGAGGCTTATCTTTTGAGAAGAAAAGAGCTATGCTGTACATACGCTCAAGCGACTAAGCTGCTCCAATTGTAATCATCATAACTAATGATTGGGTAATTTGGTTCTAGTGTGTCTTCTTGCAACCCTAATTCCAACAATTGGTATCAGAGCAGGTTGCGTCCTCCCAAGATTAGTTGTTAGTATCGCCAGCACATGCCTGCTCACTTTCTCAAATTTTTGTGAGCTTTGGTGAGCATCAGTAGGTCCACAAATATTTTGGGTAAGCTCAAAGAGCTTGGTTTGCTCAGAATCTCCATTTGGACTCATTTCGGCCTCCGTTTCCACTACAGGTAGTATTGTGCTGGCTATTTTGTCATTTTTTGAAATTTTTTTATCAACGCCGTTTTTTGCATAACATGTCCCTATAGTCTTCTATGGTTTGTGCTATATAGCACGTGTTGTTTTCACTTTGTTTCTCCTCTTTTTGAGCAGTTTTCACATCAGGGGCAAGCATTCGCCATGGCTGACAACAACACATATGTGTTCAAGATGTTTGCTATTGAGGACAGATTGGATGGGGACAATCACCCTATGTGGGCTTCCATGATGCAACATGTCCTTGTGTCAAAGGGTGTTTGGAACATTGTGCAGGTTATTGATGTACATCTTGGTTCTATGGACATAGGCGATGTTGAGGATGCTACAGGTTTTGCTGGCAGGATTGCTACTGTTAGAACAATTTTTCCTATGGCTGAGCAAGCTCGTTGGGATGTAAGGGATGCACAGTCTCATGCATTGATTGCATTGTCTATGAAGCACACTAGTACTCCTCACGTTCGTTCATCAAAATCTCCAAAATTGTGCGCGTCTATCGCACGTGTCAATGCAAGGGACTTGTCGATACACTGTGTGCAACCCACAAATGGCTGCAAGCACACAACCAGACTAATCTAGCAAGCTCAAGAGAGCAAGGGCGTGTCACTCACCGCCCTATGCTCGCCTTCGTGGAGGATTCCTCACCGCCGCGAAGAAGAAGGAGCTACTGTCGTGCTGTGCTCAACCGCTCACTGCCGCCGTGCCGTCGTCACAATGCTCGATCGCGCACACACACACACACACACACACACAAAAGGAGATGAAGAAGAAAAAAATGAAGAAGGAGATGCCGTCGTCACAATGCTCGATCGCACACACACACGCGCACACACACACACACACACACACACACACACACACACACAAGGAGATGAAGAAGAAAAAGATGGAGATGGAGCAAGAGCACTCTTCAATTGCACAAATGAGAGAATGAATGATTTTTAGGTTTATGTGACTTTTATATGAGCTCGCCCATTCACACTTGGGCGCCCATGCTTAGCCAACTAACTCTTGAATGTTCCAGTTAGAGTGCGCCTGTCAGTGGTGGTCAGCCTTACCCTTTTTCTATTGGAACGACAAGCCAGGCCCATGTCTCAAAACAATGTAAAGCCCGTGGATGTACCGACACCTATTTGCCAAGGTCAGCACCAAGCGATAGGTGGTGGCGTTGGGTAGTCCCAAAGCCTCCTAGTCACTCGGTGTTGACTTCACTGTCACATATCATGTCTTCATCACCAAGGTCAACACCAAAGGATAGGTGGCGTTTGGCAATTCCCAAGCCTCATATTTGCTTAGTATTGACTCTACTGCCTCTTGTAATGTCTTTAACCCCAAGGTTAACACCAAGCGATAGGTAGTATTGGCTAGTCCCCAAGCTTCCTATTTGCCTAGTATTGACTCCTCTGCATGAATTGTAATCACCTCACCAAAACGGTCTCAATCGTCTGTTACACCAATGTCAACACCAAGTGATAGGTGGTGTTGGGCAGTCCCCAAGCCTCCTATTCGCCTAGTGCTGACTCACTGTCTGACTTGTCGATTAACATGTCCCCTTCCTGATGTAGATTTCGTCCTTGGAATCTATTGAGTTGAAGCTCATTGTCAAGGTGGAAGAGCATATGAAATGAATGTCCTTAGCTTTTTCAGTCACTGCAAAATCAAACAAAAGTGGCACAGTAATTGCATTCTTATATACAGTTAAAAAGCATATGCAGTTGTAGGCAGTCAAATTGATTGGTAACAGAATTTTAATCCATTTGCTAGCAATAAAAATTAAATTGTAATATAATTAAACGCATAAACAGTTGTGAAGGTAAAAAACTAAACAAGTATGGGGTCGCTTATGTAACGGTCGAAAGGCACTAGAGGTAAACTATTAATACCATGGGCAAGCTTCTCAAAATTTTCCGGTCAATTTAGTTGTTTAATCTCGCGAGCGCCAAGTATTTCATGTCCGAGGGCTAACTAGAGGCTATACCTAGAAGACCTTGTAGTTAAGCTACGATAAAAGGAATTGCTCATAAAATCATCGCCTGACTTATTTCCTTTTCTTTGCCCCCCCAAAGTCTTTTCGCATTGATTCAATTTTGATGTGTGTGCTTATTTCGTATGCCTTGGGTTTTTTTCTTTTCAAGGAAAAGCGCCCACACTGGGAACCTCTAGGGCTCTAGTACCATACGTGATACATGTGAGTGAAGTGCCAAATCAAGCAGAGATTTCTCTTCTCGCTTAAGATTTTACATTGTGGCACTTTTGATTTTTTTTTTGGTTCGTTTTCAGCATTTTTTTGTAACTTTGGGGGGTCATATACCACTGTTACCCTCCCCAAGCTCATCACATTAGTAAACTCCCTTTATAATACTTAAGCTCAAGGTCAATAGGGACTAAGCCCCCTAGAAAGCCCTAGTACATTGCACACAATGCTGCCTAAATCGGATTAAGAACCTAAGTAACCATTGATTATTAGGAAGGCATTCCCCATGGTATCAAGAGAAGATCTCTAACGCCTAGCTTGGTCCAACTAGCTTAGTCGGACTGCTTGCTTTTTAAACCTAGACAAGTGATTATGACAAAAAAGTACATTGAATTTAATGTTTGGTACTAAGCAAATGCGATGAATATTATGATACCAATCACAATTAAAGCAGACAAACATAGATGCAAAAAAGATAAGGGATAATGCTAATGGACAAGAAACACCTATTTGTGTTGATGATTGCGCTTGGTTTGAAGAGTGAACGAGATAAATATTCCATGAAGGTCCAAATCCTAACAACAGCAACACGTTCCTATACACACTAGGAAACACAAAGAATACCTCTAGGAGGCACATCAGTGGGAAAAAAGAACTTTGCTAATCACTAACCTCTAAAACAGAAACACTCTTATTGTATTAATCCTACCTACCCTCCATCACTCGAGTGATGAGGATCAAAGGTGTTTGATGACATAGGCTTCTGTTTCAGTGTACCGGATGTGAATTTGTAGGTCTGGGTCAATGTTTTGACTTTTATAGTGCACACTCATTTGCTAATTGCTCTTGCTCTTTACTATTTTTGTTTTTTGTGAGTATAAGGCTTTATATATACATTCCCTAAGATCGAAAAGCTCAAGGATCAGGGATATAAGGGTAAGAGGGAAATAAATCAATAGGCTGACGTGAATGAAGACTCCCCCCTTCCTTGGGTAGATTATACTTTAAAAGGATGTCATCACCTTTTGGAACCAGTTATTCCAATTGGTAATAGGTGAGGATTTTAGCCAATAGTTCTCTATTACCTTGGGTGCCTCATCGAGTTGCAAGGGTGGTAAGGTACTCTCCCATGAACGAACTTGAAGTAGTGCATCAGGTAATAATTGAACAATGGGAGGTGGCAAATCTTTGTAACTTCATGGAGGCTGCCTATGGTAGATGGAGGTTGTGTAGAAGCTTTTACCTCTATGGATGCATTACATGAGGAGCTAGAAGCTTTATTCATTTTTTCTATGGTTGAGTTGAGCAAAACAAGCCTTTCTCGCTTGCGAACCCATACTAGATCCGGATCCAGTGTGTAGCATTCCATGATTTTTTCCTTTCCGCAATCTTCAATTCGTTTTGGAGCCACAAGATTGGGCTCACATGGGCTAGGTGACAAGTAAGAGCACAATTTACGTTTTGGCACCCAGATTTGATCATTTCCTTCATAGTAGCCTTGGGCTTCCAATAGTTTTTTAGGAATCCAACAGAACGTTTCTTTACATTTCTTGGGGCGAGTGGGACGTCTCTTACCAAGCTCTTGTCTTTTAGCACTAGCTATGGTCGCTAAAGAAGTTTTAGGGACCCACTTGTATGTTTTTTTTGGTTATATTTGGATGGGTCTTGTGTGTCTCAAGCTTTATTTCAACTACATCAGTTGAAGATCTAGAGAGTTGGGCTATGGGGACATATGGTTCAACCTCTTGGACGTGCAATGTTTTGGTTTTATTTCCTTAAGAGGCAATATCTTAGGGACTATGGCTTGAGTGGCAGGGCTAAGAGTTGGTTTCTGTGTTGTGACATCCCCAGTCCCCCAATCAATAGTGCACTTGGCGACTATCATCCACGTGTGTCCTAAGTTTATATTACCCTCCATAGTTCTAGTAGGCATGACAAAAAATTCTTGAGCTACAACCCCATTTTCATAACTGATAGAAGTGTGCCAAATTCCAAAAACCATAATTTTTTTCTTGTTGACACCCTTGACTTGGATAATACTCTCAGATAGAGGTGGCTTCCCTAACTGACACCACACCCCATATGATAGCAGATTATATATAGCACCCGTGTCCAATAAGGTGCTATATCGCACTTTTCCATAGGTGCTGTTTAGCTCAATAGGGTATCCAAGAGGTGTGTCAGAGTCTAACCAATCCTCGTCAATTTCAACGTGAAATGCATGTGTAACTCCAAGGTTAGCCTCTCATTGGCGTTTTATGCATTGTTGTTACTCCTTAGCCTCAGCTTGAGCTTGTATCTTCTTCAATTCTGTTTGTGCCTTGGCTGCCTTTTTTTCATGGATGGCACATAGCTCCTCTTGGCTTAAAGGATCATAGTATCTTTTAAATTTGCTCCCATTGAGGAATCTAATGGTTTCAACTCCATCAAGAGTATCCAGATGAATGGTTCCTTGTGGGGTGATCTCACATACTCTATATAGTCCTTTTCTCGCATATTTCAACTTTTCTTTTTGTTACATACTCCATACATAAGGACTTTATCACCAACATTGATATCTTTGTTCTTTAGATGACGGTCAAACCATTTCTTCCTCCTATCTTTCTCCACAAATGCATTTTTCACAGCTAATTGCCTCTCTTCATCTAGCCTTTCAAGGATATATAATCGCTCAACTAAGGGGTTACCATCCCAACCTTCTTGAGAAGCTACTCGAAGACTAGGAACGACAAACTCCCATGGCATAACCGCTTCTTGGCCGTACACCATCTAATGGCAACTTTGTACGCAGTACGATAAGCCCATAGAGATGATGTAAGCTTTAAATCCCAATCTATATGATGAGCGTCAACTATCTTTGTCAAAGTGGAGTTGAGAGTTTTGTTGGTACTCTCAGCTTGGCCATTTGCTTGTGGATAATAAGGTGTGGACTTATGGTGAGCTATCATGAAGTTGGTGGTGAGTTCTTTTATCACTCCATTTAAAAAATGAGTGCCATTGTCACTCACAATCTCAAAGGGACAACCAAATCTTGTAATAATGTTCTCAAAGAGAAACTTGGTAGTTGACCTTGCATCAGCCTTGCGTGTCGCCCTGGCTTCCACCCACTTTGTTACATAGTTAGTGGAAATGATAATATATCGAGATTGAGTGCTACGAGCTGTCGGATTAATTGGGCCTACAAAGTCCAAACCCCACTTTTCAAATGGTTGAGTCACTTTAACAGGATGTAAGGATATCCTATCCTTTCGTTGCATGATCTTGTAACATTGGCATTCATCACATCCTTTTGCAAAAAGTGATGCATCCTTGAATAAGGTAGGCCACCAATAGCCTCATTGCAACACCTTTCTAGCTGTTAGTTCCCCTGAGAAATGTCCTCCGGCTATACCTATGTGGGCTTCTTGCAGCATGTATAAATACTCATCCTTAGAGTAAGGTTCACATTCTTTTAACAGTTTTTGAGCTACGTCCTTATGAAGCTCTTTGGGTGGAAAACCATTAACTAGAAAGTTCACAATCTTCTCACTCCATTCATGTATGGTTTCGACTAGGAATAGAGAAGTATCGGGAAACTCATCATCGACTCCAGTAGGGGCTTCACCATTGGGTATGTGAGACAAATGATCCGCCATGACATGTCCTTTTACTAGGTCTCACCACAACGGTAAAATCAAACTCAAGGAGAATTAACAATCATCGTGTAATTCTTCCCGTGGAACAAGGTTTATTTACTAGATACAACAAGGCTTGATGATCAACATAGAAAACAAACTTGTTGGCCAAAAGGTAGTAGCAAAATTTCTTCACTGCATAAATCATACCTAAACCTTCTTGCTCTGTAGTGGTGTAGTTTCTCTCGGCATCATTCAATTGATGACTTGCAAAGCTAATGGGGTAGTCCAATTTATGTTCTCCTGGTTGAGCTAGAACACACCCAATAGAAAAGTTTGATGCATCAATATGCACATGGAAAATTACATTCCAATCGGGCACTCATAGAATAGGAGTGCTAGTCAAGGTCTTTTTCATGTCTCATAAGCATGGTCACACTCCGCGGTCCAGTGGAACTCAATAAGAAGATTGTACAAAGGACGAGCTATCTCGATAAAGTTTAAAATAAACCGTCGATAATAACCAACATGGCCCATGAACCTTTGAACTCCTTTATAGTTTGTAGGTGGTGGCAATTAAGCAATGGCTTTAATTTTGCTCTCATTTGTGGAAATCCCATTTTTGGACACTATATGCCCTAAAATGACTCCATGTTTAACCCAAAAATGGCATTTGAAAGGGTTTAAAGAGATGCGATACAATCTACACTTCTCAAACACTTTTCGTAAGCATGATAGATGTTCTTTCCAAGAGGAATAAACACAAAGTTCATTTAAGAAAGCTTCGCAAAACTCCCTCAAATATTCTCTAAAAGCAGTGTCTATTAATCTTTGAAAGGTGGCAGGGGCATTGGTTAAGCCAAAAGCCATAACACAAAATGCGAACACTCCAAAGTCGGTTATAAAGGTTGTTTTAGCTTGGTCCTCTAGCACAATTGTGATTTGATTGTAGCCAGAGTATCCATCTAAAAAGCTATAAGCTTCCTTCCCTGCAACTCTTTCAAGCACATGTTCTGAATATGGCAAGGGGTAATGGTCCCTCCTAGTGGTTGCATTGACCTTCTTGAGATCCATGCACACTCTGATTTTACCATTCTTTTTTGGCACAATCACTATTGGAGACACCCATTCTTCGCGCGCACAGCACGACCGCGATGACCTTATCTCAAAAAATAAAAAAAGTAAAAAATATAAAAAATATTAGATTTTAAAGGTAGGATCGGGATCGGGAATATCCCTGAGACCCAAGCCGAAGCTCACGCTCAGGCTCAGGCCTCAGTCCCTTTTTAAAATTACGTATTTTAGTCTCACGTGTAGATAAAAATCGACCTTTTTGAGAGCCAACGGAGCTTCGGGTAACCGAACGCTGTGTTGTAAAGCACACCACGACCCCCTGAGTCATATGCTCGTTTTGAGCTATCACACGCTCTAATCCAAAATTGATCATTAAAAAACATCAAAAAATGAGTAAAAACGGTCGCCTAAAAAAGTAAGCGGTTAACCTTCGAGGTTATTCACCGACGCTTGAAGGGTGCCAAAGGCACATACATCTGCGCTCTGGTCGTGTGCTAGAGACCGAGAAACTAGCGAGCATTTTGACTTACGTGAGTTCTCAATACCCACCTACTTTAGGTTCCGGGCCCTCGGCAAGAACCGAAGGTAGTACCACTCAGGACCCGCATATAGCATTTAGTGACTCTTCCTCTGACTACGACGTCATCGAGGGTTACCCAATGCCTAATCCCGGTAGCTCAAGCCAAGACATGCATGGCATGGGTCCACGGTCCGGGCCGAGCGTGCTTAGCCGCTTGAAGGAAACCTTTAGTAGAGCCACTTGCTCCGAACATGGAGCTAATGATATAAATGAGGGGGGTGGGGAAGTAAATTTGCCATTCATGACCAACATAGAACCTATGCTCTTAGAGAGTGTGCATGTGAATACTTCATTCACTGTACCCCCTGACTCCTCAAAGCTATTCCCCTCCGAGGTTATATTACCTGATGGTAGAAGCCTTGCCGAAGTGCAAGAGGTTGAGCGATATATCATTGCAGCTAGGGAAAAGGAAATTGAGAGCTTACGCATGGCGAAGCAACAAAGAGACTAAAAAGCGAAAGCTCCAATGTCAATATCATTGCTAGGAGAGAAATCGAGTGCTCCTGAATTAGCGACCACTAAAGGCCAACCCATAGAGAGCAACATTTCATCTAGCTCAAAGTACACCCCTAACACCTCAAGCCTAGATGGAGCGTTCTTAAATGAGAACTAGAAGTACGAACTACAAATGGAAACTCTAACCGACCTATACACAAGTCACACCTATCATGTGCGTTGGTTAGATGTCCTACAATGCACAACGGGTACTACTAGTGTGGAGGATCAACAACAAAGAGTTTGTGAGGTCATCCATAGGGTTATTGAGGTAGACAGACAGAACAAGGGGATCCACATGCCTTGAACGGGTCTCATGAGATTCTTGGATACAGGGAAGGCTAAACAACCAACCTTATTGCAAATGAAAACTCCCTCGGTAAGTCCGATGGATCCTCCATATGTTGTTTCGCCAGGGCTCTCAGTGCAATATGAGCCCACAAGTGATAGCTTTACTTTTCCAAGTCTAGCTCATCTTTCCCTTGATGACACCACGAGTACCATGCCTACCCCAATGATGGGCATGCCAAGAAACATGCCATGGACCTCATTTGTTAGTAAAGCACCGCTACATGGTAGCTCAATGCCGACAACGGCCCCTACAAGTGTGTACCAATTGTATGCACCTATGGGTCATCGCACTCATGTAGTCCCTACCCCTCCCATTGTTTCAACAACCTATGCTCCATAACCACAACACCCATGCTCTTATTTCCATGGGACCATACTGGCTAGCATTAGCATGTCACATCCAACTTCTGCTATGCCTAGGGCCACACATATGAACTTTGGACCGCCACATGGCACAACACCGTACCAAACGTGGAACCCAAGGGCTTCCTATGCGCCAAGACCAATGCCAATACCAATACCTACTCCACATGTAGTCTCTGGAGCACCTCCACCCACGGTTCCTGCTCACTTAGGTGACTTGGCAACATTTGCTCAAGTCATCGGTCGATCTATTGCTGAGAATATGCGTAACACGCCTGATAGAGAGCCTAGAAGTAAGGCAGTACAAATAGCCAAGCTCACATAAAAATTTAGTGGAGACGGGGATGTAAAAAAGGATATCGAAGTGTTTGAACAAATATGTGATTCTCTAGGAGAACACAATGACCTGCATAAGAGTAATGCTTTAAGACTAACCTTAAGTGGGAAGGCTGGGGATTGGTATAGAACCCTAAGGGTGGAAGAAAAAATGATTTACCCTACTCTTAGGAGACTGTTCTTAAAAGAATACATACAAGAGGGAGTGCTTTGGGGTGTAGCCTCTCAGCTCCAGAAAGCCTAACGAGAGGAAGGAGAGTCGATGAGAGACTTTATTAGTCGCTTGAAGCATTTGAATTCTCGTTGTAATCCAAATGAGAGCTTCAATAATAATCAATTGCTTGATAGATTCATTAGGGGATTACGACATGAGGATATCTACAATGGCCTAGTCATTAGAGGTATCACCACTTGGGAAGCAGTCACCACCAATGCGATCCAATTGGAGGATAATTTAATGATTCAAGGAGAAAGAGTGTCTGTTGAGCCTAAATCTATTAGCTCGCAAGCATCAGGGCATCAACCAATGACCCTAAAGCCTATTGCTAAGGAGCCAAAGATATCTGAGATGACTTTAGCATATCTCACCAAGGCCATTCAAGATTGTCTTAGAGACAATTGTGCTCTGCAAAACAATCATATGTATCCAAGAAGGGAGCAACAATGGTGCTCAGTGTACTATGGACCGCATAGTACCAGTGAATGCCCTACTTTAAGAGTAAAATTCAATGGGAACTGCAAAGCCTATGGGAGGTATGGTCATCAAGCTAAGGATTGCATAGTATTTAAGCGCACGATGGCCAATAGACCAACCTTAGCATGGACAGACACACCTCGAGTGCCTGCATTGATGCCGGCCCCACATCTTGAACAAACGTCACAACACATGGTCCCTAGGGCCCCGAATGTTGTTCAAACAACACCCTTACCACCTACAGTGCGAGGATCGCAACCACCACATCCGAGAATCATGTCTGTGAATCAAGTGGGTTGTGAGTAATCTATTGCTTGTTTGGAAGGCTGTGAGGAAGATATAGACCCTAATATTCCCTATGGGATTGATGTGCTTGAAGAAAGTCCACAATACTTACATGGAGGACTATTGGGGACAAGTCAAACCTGTCTATCAAGTAGCTGCTCTTGCTGCAAGAGGCCAAAATATGAATTACATTGCTAAGAGACCACCTCTTCAATGCTATGACTGTGGAGGTCCACATCGTGTGGCCGAGTGTCCTATTAGGCTACAAAGAACACCACACTAATGCAAATCAATCAAGCGAACACGTCTATGTTAACCCTCACGGCTCACGGACACCCCATCACCTACGATGGACGTGTATTATGTATTTGGTAGAGTCAGGTACCGGGCTTGTTGGACCAATAGGAAAAGGGTAAGAGTGATCGCTGATGAGAGGCGCACTCTAACTGGGACATTCAAGGGATTAGTTGGCTAAGCATGGGCGCCCAAGTGTGAATGGGGTGAGCTCATATAAAAGCCAACTAAACCTAAAATTCACTCATTCTCTCATTTGTGCAATAGAAGAGTGCTCTTGCTCCATCTCCATCTCCATCTTCTTCTTCTTCACCTCCTTGTGTGTGTGTGTATGTGTGTGTGTGTGTGTGTGTGTGTGTGTGTGTGTGTGAGTGAGAGAGAGAGAGAGAGAGAGAGAGAGAGAGAGAGAGAGAGAGTGATCGAGCATTGCTACGAAGGCACGGCGGCGGCGAAGCGGTTGAGCGCGGCACGACTGCAGCTTCTTCTTCATCGCGACGAGGAATCCACCACGAAGGCGAGCGAAGAGCGGTGAGCGACACACCCTTTGCTCTCTTGAGCTTGCTAGATTAGTCTTGTTGTGTGCTTGGAGCCATTTGTGGCTCGCACACAGTGTATCGGCAAGTCCCTTGCTTCGACAGTGCGGCAACTAGCAAGCTCAAGAGAGCAAAGGGTGTGTCACTCACCGCTCTACGCTCGCCTTTGTGGTGGATTCCTCGCCGCGATGAAGAAGAAGCTGTAGTTGTGCCGCGCTCAACCGCTTTGCCGCCGTCGTGCCTTCATAATGCTCGATCGCACACACACTCTCCCTCTCTCTCTCTCACACATACACACACACACAAGGAGGTGAAGAAGAAGAAGATGGAGATGGAGATGGAGCAAGAGCACTCTTCTATTGCACAAATGAGAGAATGAGTGAATTTTAGGTTTAGTTGGCTTTTATATGAGCTCACCCCATTCACACTTGGGCGCCCATGCTTAGCCAACTAATCCCTTGAATGTCCCAGTTAGAGTGCGCCTCTCATCGGCGATCACTCTTACCCTTTTCCTATTGGTCCGACAAGCCTGGTACCTGACTCTACCAAATACGTAATACACGTCCGTCGTAGGTGATGGGGTGTCCGTGAGCTGTGAGGGTTAACATGCCTCCCTTCCTGATGTAGATTCCGTCCTCGGAAGCTATTGAGTTGAAGCTCGTTCGTCGAGGTGGAAGAGCATTTGAGATGAATGCCCTTAGCCTTCTTCAGTCACTGCAAAATCAAACAACATTGGCACAGTAATTGCATTCTCATAAGTGATTAAAAAGAATATGTAGTTTTAGGTACACAAATTGATTGGTAAAAGAATTTCAAACAATTTGTCAGCAATGAACATTAAATTGCAATGTAATCAAATGCATAAACAGATGTAAAGGTAAAAAATTAAACAAGTCTGGGGTCGCTAATTTGACGGTCGAAAGGCACTAGAGATCGAATATTAATACCATGGGTAAGCTTCTTAATTTTCTGTGGTCAATTAAGTTGTTTAATCGCGAGAGCCAAGTATTCATGTTCGAGGGCTAACTAGAGGCTATATCTAGAAGACCTTGTAGTTAAGCTACCATAAAAGGAATTTCTCATGAAATCATCGCGTGACTGATTACTTTTTCTTTGACCCCCCAAAGTCTTTTCACAGTGATTCAATTTGATGTGTGTGCTTATTTTGTATGCCTTGGGTTTTTTGCTTTTCAAGGAAAAGCGCCCATACTGGGAACCTCTAGGGCTCTAGTACCATAGGCGATACATGTGAGTGAAGTACCCAATCAAGCTGAGATTTCTCTTCCAGCTTAAGATTTTACAATGTGGCACTTTGATTTTTTGTTTGTTCATTTTCATCATTTTAATTTTGTAACTTTGGGGGGTCATATAATACTGATACACCTCCCCAGGCTCATCACACTAGTAAACTCCCTTTATAATACTTAAGCTAAAGGTCAATAGGGTCAAGCCCACTAGAAAGCCCTAGTACATTTCACACAATGCTGCCTAGATCGGATTAAGAACCTAAGTAACCATTGATTATTAGGAAGGCATTCCCCATGGTATTAAGAGAAGATCTCTAACACCTAACTTGGTCAAACTAGCTTAGTTGGACTGCTTGATTTTTAAACCTAGACAAATGATTATGACAAAAAATTACATTGAATTAAATGTTTAGTACTAAGAAAATGCACTGAATATTATGTTACCAATCACAATCAAAGCAGACAAACATAGATGCAAAAAGATAAGGGGCAATGCTAATGGATAAGAAACACCTGTTTGTGTTGATGGTCGCGCTTGATCTAAAGTGTGAACGAGAGAAAGATTCCATGAAGGTCCAAATCCTAACCACAGCAACACGTTCCTGTACACACTATGAAACACAAACAATACCTCTAAGAGGCACATCAGTGGGAAAAGAGAACTTTGCTAATCACTCAACTCTAAAACAGAAACACTCCTATCGTACTAATCTTACCTACCCTCCATCACTCAAGTGATGAGGATCAAAGGTGTTTCATGACATAGGTTTCTGTTTCAGTGTACCGGATGTAAATGTGTAGGTCTGGGTCAATGTTTTGACTTTTATTGTGCATACTCGTTTGCTAATTGCTCTTGCTCTTTATTTTTTTGTTTTTTGTGAGTATAAAGCTTTATATGTACATTCCCTAAGATTGGTGATTGAGAGGTCAGGGAAAAAGGTTGAGAGGGAAACAAATGAATGATGACTGTCAGCAAACACTCCCCCCTTCCTTGGGTAGATCATACCTTTTGAAATGAGCTTGTCACCCTTTGAAACCAATTGTTCCAATTGGTAATAGGTGGAGATTTTTGCCAGTAGTTTTCTATTACCTTAGGCGCCTCGTCGAGTTGCAAGGGTGGTAAGGTACTCTCCCAAGATCGAACTTGAAGTAGTTCATCAGGTGATTCTTGAACACTGGGAGGTGTGGATTCCTTTGTAGCTTTATGGAGGTCCACTATTGTAGGTGGAGGCTGTGGAGAAGCTTTTACCTCTACGGATGCATTACATGAGGAGCTAGAAGCTTCATGGGACTCCCCCCTTCTTGAGCTAGGTGGAACAAATCGTTCTTTCTTTCGTACCCAAACTAGCTCTGGAGTGGGTGTGTAGCATTCTGTGATTTTTTTTCTTTCCAAGATCGTTGATTCGTTTTGGAGCTACGGGATTGGTCTCACATGGGTCAAGTGATAGGTAAGAGCACAATCTACGTTTTGGCACCCAGATTTGATCATTTCCTTGATAGTAGCCTTGGGCTTCCAATAGTCGTTTAGGGATCCATCGCAACATTTTCTTACTTTTCTTGGAGCGAGTGGTACGTTTCTTACAAGGCTTCTGTTTTTTAGCACTAGCTATGGTCACTAAAGAAGCTTTAGGGACCCACTTGTATGTTTTCTTCGTTACATTAGGATGAGTCTTGTCAGAAGCTATATGCATTGCTTGTAGCATATTTAAGGGTACATACATTTCATCCCCCTCAGGTGTTACCCAGGTCGTCCCCCTATTTCCCCAAGTGTCTATGGTTGCTGCTAGGTGGACCCAATCCACATTGTCCGACTCAGTCATCCCAGGTAGGATATCCATATAAGGAGAGTTCTCCCCAATATCCGTGTCTTCGTTACACGTGTAACAATACTGTAATGGAGCTGAGTGAATTGTTGTGTCTGATCGATTATCAATGATGAATTTATTTCCGAGAGGATGCGTTCGACCACTTAAAAGATCAACTTGAATGACAGAGGATGCTTGGAAAAATCCAGTCATGCACCAGTCATGCACCATTTTTGCTTCCCTCATGAATGGACGCCCTAAGATCATCTCAAATGACATAGGATGCTTGGAAAAATCCATAACAATGAAAGTCTGCCTTACCTTGTGTCCCAAGACCTTGATCCTGAGATCCTTTAGCATTCCAATAGGCGTAACAATAGATCCATTAGCCATTTTTACCACTACGCTTGTGGCTTCAAGGTGAGGTTGCCCCATTGACTCCCAACAACTCTTTGTCACCATGCTGACTCCCGCACCACCGTCAAGGACCCCCTTTACAGTTAATCCTTTAGTAGTGATTGGTAGAGTAGCATTAGATTCATCACCTTCAAAGTATTGCCCCAACTTGTTAACGGGTACTTCAATTACAGATTCATGTCCCGCTAGGTCAGATGGTGGTGCTAAATGTTCCTCATCATTCATTACCGAGTCAGGTTTGTTCATATGTGCAAACTGTGGTAATCTGGCCTGTAATTCTCCATTGAGGAAGGCTCGAAGAGCTGAGACTAGCTCGGGGTCTTTATATAGTTTGGACATGATGGTGGTTCTAACTTCTAAAGACATGAAATCCATCAATTTGGCAACATTTAATGGCATCTTGTGGGACGTAGGACCCTGACAAGAGAATGGTGAAGATGGAATCTCCACTTCCTCAAGGGGGTCGGGCATTCCCTCACCAAACATTCTCTCTAGTAGGAAAGGTGTGTGTCCACTTTCAGATGTCCTACCCTCACTCTCTTCCCGAATGATACTTGGTATAGCTAACGGCCTGTAGTTCTTGTGAGGTTGAACTTGTGTGGGAAACACTGTGTCCGACATCTGGATATGTTTGGGTTCAGGTTCTAAGGTTCGTTGAGTTTCTTCCACCAAACCCCTCAGTTGTTGGACTCGTTCAATTTCCACTATTGGGTTTGGATAGGTTCCAATCTTTCTCTTGCAATCCTCATTTTTTGTCTCTCGTGGCTTATCTTGGGCGTTTGCAACTGGGTGGTTTAACTTTGAATACTCTTTTGGTGTTCGTCGTAATTCCCTCTCGTGATCCTCCTCACTGGCTTTTTCCTTTGTAGTAACAGTTTTGGTCTCCGTGGTCTCAATCGAATCTGAGTCATCCTCAGGGTCATTCATATACACGGGATCCTCTCCTGTGCCTTGCCCGGCCGCCCAGAGTCTGGGCGCCCACTGACTTGTATACCTTATACATAGCATAAGTGTATAGGGGGCTGCTCACTCTTTGAGTCTCCCCACCCATATCTGTGTGTTGTGTGTCTCCTTCTCTCTCCTACTCTCTGTCTGTGGTGCTCCCCGATCCCCTTCAATTGGTATCAGAGTGTAGGTGCGGAGGGAGCGCGTGTGTGCACAGTCACGACGACAGCGGAGAGACAGTTTCATTCCCGAAATCGCATCCGCGCGCGCACACACTTTCAAGAGTGCAAACAGGGTTTCGACTTCGGCATCGGAAAATTCAAGTTTCCGAGAGTGTTTTTTACAGGTGTTCTGCCGTTTTACCCCTCTTTCGAAGCCATTTGAGCCATCAAAAACTTCATTCGAGCTACGGTTGAGGAGCTGCATTTTTCAGCCCTCTTTTGGCAGTTTATGCTGCGTTTTTGGGTCGAAACGGTGGTTTTTGGCATAGCTTTCACACCCGGACTCAGATACATGTGATCCGGGAGTCTACCTTGGGGTTTTGGCACGCTCTGGACGCGCTCGTCATATCAGAATTTTAAAATTCTGAATGCTGAATTTTCTGCAGCAGCAGTTGTTTATTGTGTGTCGAGGATTCTACACATGGTTTGCTCTCAGATGTGAGAGTGATGTTTGCTGCAAGTTTCCTCACAGGTGGAAGGATACGATGTATGCCTTATGTGGTTTGATGCTCAGGGAGACTAATGTGATTGCATTTTGAGCTCGGCAATGTATGCCTTGAGCATGTTTTTTGGCAGTCACAGGTAGATCAGATATTTGTGTACTAGATTTGCAGGTGTTTGCAATGATGTATGCAAAGTGTGGAGATTGGTGCATGCATTTGGAGTGCGGTTTGATGTGCTTTGGTTGCTCATGGTTTTGAGCGTGCAGTCAGTTTGGTTACTGGTTTTGTGGCCATTTTACTGACAAAACTCTGGCGAAATTTTCCCAGGAGTTTTATGCGTATCATTTATGCGATCTAGGTAGAGATTGCGGGTTGCACTCAGCATTTGCGTGCGGTGTTCTCTGCAGGTGGGAGATTTGTGCGTGTGTATGCATCGATACCGCACAGTGTGGGCTTGGTGATTAGCTCACGGGTTTGACAGGTGTACAGTTATCTTGGCACACTCACAAGAGTGAGTATTGTGATGTATGCTTGTGTGGCTACGAGCTAGGTAGCCGGATTCGAGCACTTATGGCTTGAGGTTTTTCAGCAGGTTTCAGCTACAGGTTTACAAGTTTATAGGCAGGTTTGAGGGCTTATTTGGGCGCTGAATTTTCAGCCATTGTTTCCTCTTTGCAGGTGTCCATGTATGGCTCAATTGTAGGCTGATTTGGGACACATTTGTGACTTGTTTATGCAGCTGTTTAAGAGCTGAATTTTGGGGCTGATTTGCAGCCATATTTGCAGACTTTTGTTGATGCGATTCGAGCCAGTTTAGGGCTGATTTGGTTGACATTTGCTACTCATTGTTGGTTGCTCTTTTGCGAGCATTATGGCTGATTTGTCATTTGACTTCCAGCGTTATGGTCTGACACAGTTTGATGGTACAAATTTTGTTGCTTGGAAGGAACATATGCTTGTTGCATTGACAGATTTGGGGCAGGATAAACCCTTGCGTGGTTTATCGACGAAGCCCAAGTCTATGAGTGATGATGATTGGCAGGATCTTGATGAGTTAGCAATGTCTACGATTCGTTTGCATCTGGTTGAGTCTGTTGACTGGCAGGTCTCGAGGGAGACTACAACTCATGCTTTATGGCAGAGTTTACATGCTATGTACGCGACATCCATGTCTACAGGGGAGTCTAGTCCCACTTCTATGTCCATGGGAGAGATTGGTCCCACACGCAAGTCTCGACGGCATAGAGACTTGACATGTTGGCATTGTGGACATAGAGGGCACATTAGGCGTCGATGTTTCAGGCGTTTGAGACAACGGAGGCGACAGATGCGTGATGCAGATTTGGGCATGAAAGATGCTAGTGAGATTAGTACGGTGGTTACTGAGTACGATTGTGACGGCGATGTCACATTTACATCTAGCTTGTCTTCAGACGATCTTATGTCTACGGATTGCATATCGGATTGCACATTGTCTTCACATTGGTTACTAGATTCATATGCTACTTTGCATGTCACGTCGCATCGTGAGTGGTTTAGCACGTTTTCTAGTGGGAGACTTGGTTGTGTGCACATGGCTGATGGTGCTCTGTATGACATTGAGGGTACAGGAGACGTATGTTTGCCCTTGCCCAGTGGTATGAGATTTACCCTGCGTCATGTGTGTTATGTGCCAGATCTGAGTCGGGATTTGATCTCAGTCAGACAGTTACGGGATAGTGGATGTCGGGTATCGCTGCTTGAGCAATCTTTTGCGTTGCATTTGGGTTTGCTAGTGATTGTGAGAGGTGCCATGAGTGGTACAGGTTACCCATTGCATGTGGATCACGAGAGAGACGGTGTTGTCTCTGTGATCACGCATCCAGGTAGAGAGCGAGAGAGCAGGCGAGTCTCTTTTACTTGTGGGTTGCAGGATGCTTTGCATGGAGTGCAGAGTAGTGAGCTCGTTGTGCACACAGTTGGGGCACGACTTGAGCAGTCACACAGAGAGGTGACAGAGTCAGACATGCATGCTTTGCTAGTGACTGAGCAAAGCAGAGAGTCAGTTGTGCGAGATACTTCTATGCAGGATAGACAGGTAGAGAGGTCTTGCTCTAGTGAATCACGACAGGAGGACGTTGTGCAAGAGTCTATGCATATGGAGTTAGAGCATGAGAGCTCTAGTGAGTCACAGCAGATTGAGTGGTCATGTTTGCAGTGGATGATTGCAGAGGAGGCTGAGATGTCAGGTATTATGCAGTCATTCCTTTCTATGCTCGACAGTGAGCATGGGGATATAGTTGTGCAGGATATGTCTTCTAGCAGACATCTAGAGCAGCTGGTTTGCTCTGAGGTTGCACGACAGGTTGATGCATCTTTTGTGGACAGTCAGGAGATGCATGTGGCTGACACGCCTTGTCAGTCAGAGATGCCTATTTCCAGGGATATATATGTTGATGCATGCTCCGTAGAGCTAGCAGGGCCCGCTAGCATTGCATCGGCATTCGGTGGTCTCATGTATGAGATGTTGATCTTGAGACTAGATATCGCAGCTGCAGTGGGAGCATTTGCAGTTGGGGTTGTCAGTCGTTTGTTGACTGATGATGGCATAGTGCACGAGGGAGATATGCAGATATTGCGTACATACTTGCAGTACGTGTGCGGTACGTCTGTTGGTGTATGGACTTACACGGGATCAGGACAACCGGATGCACACGATCACAGCCAGCCAGTGGGCATCGGTTGAGAGCGATTTTCTCTCACCTTTTGTAGTCTTTAGACTAGGTTCCCTTGCTTAAAGGCACAGTCGCCTTTAAGTGGGAGGTTGTTGGGGTATAGGCGTCTGTGCCTTGCCCAGCCGCCCAGAGTCTGGGCGCCCACTGACTTGTATACCTTATACATAGCATAAGTGTATAGGGGGCTGCTCACTCTTTGAGTCTCCCCACCCATATCTGTGTGTCGTGTGTCTCCTTCTCTCTCTCACTCTCCGTCTGTGGTGCTCCCCGATCCCCTTCACCTGGCGTGCTGGAGCTTTCCCTCAAAGTGGAAGCATTATTGCTCCCCATTGCTTGCCCCTCCGTGACTGCTACCTTGGGAGCACTCGGTTGCTCGGCTGGCATGATTGTTGTCATAGGAGCCTTTGCTTTCAGGGCTCGACTTTGTTCTAGCCTTCGTAGGTTCTCAATTTCCCTCTCCCTTGTTGCTTGCATATAGCGTTCGATCTCTTGCACTTCGGCAAGACTCCTACCATCGGGTAGTAGAACCTCAGAGGGAGATAGTCCTAAAGGATCAGGAGGTGCAGTGGATGGAACATTCACATGCACACTCTCAAGAAGCATAGGGTCTATTTTAGGCATGAATGACGAATTTACTTCCCCACTCCCTTCATTTATTTCATTAACCGCATGTTCAGAGCGAGTAGCTCTACTAAGGGTCTCTTTTAAGCGGCTAAACATGCTGGACCCGGGCCGTGGGCCCATGGCATGCATGTCTTGACTTGAACTATCAGGGTTTGGTGTAGGATACCCCTCCATGACTTTGTAGTCAGAGGAAGAATCACTAGATGCGATATGAGGATCTTGGGTCGCGCTACCTTGAGTCCCGGTCGAAGGTCCAGAACCTAGGGTGGAGGAATAATGGGTGCCCGCGTAAATGGAGGCACTACCAATATGCTCGTGCTCTAACACTCGTCCAGAGCGTAGGTACATGTGACCTCCACACTCTAAACGCGTTGGTGAGTGCCCGTGAAGGCCGCTCACTTAGTTTTTTTGTTTATTTTGTTTTTTTTTTGTTTTAGGTGTTTATAACCCAAGTTTTTCGTTATTCTTGGTTATTCTTTGTAACCGAGCCACAAAATATGGCGTGTAATAGCTCAAGACGAGCGTTTTGGCTAAAGGAACGTGCCGTGCTTTACAGCTCCCTATTCGGCTACGTGAAGTCCTCGAAATCCTAAAAATAGTCTTTATAGTCCTCGAAATCCTAAAAATAGTTTTTAAATATAAAAAGGTGTATAAACTATATTTTAAAAATGAGGACTGAGGTTTGGGTTTGAGCTTGGGCTTGGGGAATGATCCCCAACCCGATCCTTCTTTTTAATTTTTTTTAAAAGATTTTTAAAAAAAAAAACTTTTTCTAAAGTCGCCGCGGCCGCGTTGCGCACGCGCGCACACACACTTAACCTACACCTAACTTATCTACTTACATCTAATAGAGATACTCCCACACACACTCTAACACTGTTTACACAGTACTACAGTAGCTAATAGATCTACAAAACTAACCTTACATAACTAACATTGAACCTTACAGAACTAACATTCCATAGCTAATACCTTAATTCTAACAGTACATTGCAAAAAAATTGTAACTCCTTCTTTACAGAAAACAAAAAAGACAGTATAGTGTAACAAAAATCTTCTCCACACAACCACACACCTTCCTTCTTCACAAATCCTTCAATTGAAATTGCATCACAAGAAAGCGTAAAGTGCTTAACCGAGCTTAGTGTAGGGCATTTCCCCGGCAGCGGCGCCAAAAATGTGCGCTCCTTGCCGCACTGTCGAAGCAAGGGACTTGCAGATACACCGTGTGCGAGCCACAAATGGCTCCAAGCACACAACAAGACTAATCTAGCAAGCTCAAGAGAGCAAAGGGTGTGTCACTCATCGCTCTACGCTCGCCTTCGTGGTGGATTCCTCGCCGCGATGAAGAAGAAGCTGCAGTCGTGCCGCGCAACCGCTTCGTCGCCGCCGTGCCTTCGTAGCAATGCTCGATCACACACTCTCTCTCTCTCTCTCTCACACACACACACACACACACATATACACACACACAAGGAGGTGAAGAAGAAGAAGATGGAGATGGAGATGGAGCAAGAGCACTCTTCTATTGCACAAATGAGAGAATGAGTGAATTTTAGGTTTAGTTGGCTTTTATATGAGCTCACCCCCATTCACACTTAAGCGCCCATGCTTAGCCAACTAATCCCTTGAATGTCCCAGTTAGAGTGCGCCTCTCATCGGCGATCACTCTTACCCTTTTCCTATTGGTCTGACAAGCCCGGTACCTGACTCTACCAAATACATAATACACGTCCGTCGTAGGTGATGGGGTGTCCGTGAGCCGTGAGGGTTAATAGTCTACAATGCCGATACTCATGTGTAATTGATGTGGCATAGATCATTTGATTGCCCAATGTCCAAATAATCCAAATGCATAGAAGATCACGCCATTAAACTTGAATGAGGCTACGAAGGAGCCATCACAAAGTATACATGTGGTACCGATAAACATACTCAAACGATCGATGCTCCAAAAACAAAATTATATTCTTGAGGCAGGAGACATGACATCAATTGCCCAATCTCAGAAAAAGAAGAAAACCCGAAGGAAGAGATCGCAAAAAGCAGCGAAGTCAGACCCCAGTTCAAAGACCAACATAGGGATTGGTGACGACCTCGTATATATGAACGACGTGGAAGAGGATTCTGATTCAGGTGAAACCATGGAGACCAAAACAACCACTAAGATAGAAACCAACAAGGAAGATCTTCATGAGCCACAATGGCCAGGATCCAAGAAGAAGATAGGAACTTATCCAAACCCTATAGAGGAGATCGAGCGAGTCAAGCAATTAAGGAGTTTTTTAGAAGATACCCAAAGGGATCTAGAACCAACACCTAGGCAGATCCAGATTATAGACACCGTGTTCCCTACGCAACAAAAACCTCACCAAGTCCATAGAGCCGTAGCCTTACCTAGTGTCATCCAAGAAGAAAGTGACTTAAAGTCATGGGAAAGTGGGCGTACTCACTTCTTGATGGAAAGAATGTTTACAGAGGGACTATCTGACCCTATCTAAGAAATGGAGATCCCATCTTCCCCACGTTAAGGGGATGAAGCCCAAAGGTGCCATTAAACATTGCCAAATTGATGGATTTCATGTCTTCAGAAGTTAGAACGACCATCATGTCCAAACTATATAAAGACCCTGAGCTAATCTCAGCTCTTTGAGCCTTCCTCAATGGAGAACTGAAGTTTGGGCTACCACAATTTGCACAAATGGATGGAGCTGGGAGATGCCAATAGAGGAGGAACACTTAGATCCACAACCACCTAGATGAGAACCTTGTGTTAGAAATACCTGTTAACAAGTTGGGACAATACTTTGAGGGTGATGAATCCAATGCGACCATACCAATCACTACTAAGGGATTAACTGTGAAGGGAATCCTTGATGGTGGCACTGGGGTTAGCATTGTGATTGAAAATTGATGGGAAACTATGGGAAGACCTCACCTTGCGACCACAACCATAGTAGTGAAGATGACCAATGGGTCTATTGTTAAACCTATTGGGATGCTATAAGATCTCAAGATCAAGGTCTTTGGACATAAAATAAGAATTACCTTCATTGTTATGGATTTTTCCAAGCACACTATGGCATCAGAGATGATCTTAGGATGTCCTTTCATGAGGGAAGAAAAAATGGTGCATGACTGGTCTAAAAACCATGTCTACCTGCAGTTCCAAGATTCTGGCAATTGAGTGGATCTTGTAACTGGTCGAGCACATCCCCTAGAAAACAGGTTTATAATTGATCATAGATCTGACACCATAGTTCAGTCGGCCCCATTGCAGTATTGTTACACGTGTAAAGTGGACACTGATGTTGGGGAAGATTCTCCTTATATGGATGTACTACTTGGGATGACTGAGTCGGACAATATGGATTGGGTCCACCTAGCAACAACCATAGATACTTGGGGAAATAGGGGGACGACCTGGGTAACACCTGAGGGGGATGAAATTCCACCACTCGTACCCTTAAAATTTCTAGAAGAAATGCATATAGCTTCTGACAATACTCATCCTAATATAACGAAGAAAACATACAAGTGGATCCCTAAAGCTTCTTTAGCGACCGTAGCTAGTGCTAAAAAACAGAAGCCTTGTAAGAAACGTCCCACTCGCTCCAAGAAATGTAAGGAAACATGGCGGTGGATTCTTAAACGACTATTGGAAGTCCAAGGCTACTATCAACGAAATGATCAAATCTGGGTGTCAAAAAGTAGATTGTGTTGTTACCTGTCACCTGACCCATGTGAGCCCAATCCTGTAGCTCCAAAACAAATTGACGATTGTGGAAAAAAAAAATTACAGAATGCTACACACCCGCTCTAGTGCTAGTTTGGGTACCGAAGAAAGAATGATTTGTTCCACCTAGCTCAGGAAGGGGGGAGTCCCATGAAGCTTCTAGCTCCTCATGTAATGCATCCATAGAGGTAAAAGCTTCTCCACAGCCTCCACCTACAATAGTGGACCTCCATAAAGCTACAAAGGAATCCACACCTCCCACTGTTCAAGAATCACCTGATGAACCACTTCAAGTTTGATCCTGGGAGAGTACCTTACCACCCTTGCAACTCGATGAGGCACTTAAGGTAATAGAAAACTACTGGCAAAAATACTCACCTATTACCAACTAGAACAATTGGTTTCAAAGGGTGACGAGCACATTTCAAATAGTATGATTTAACCAAGGAAGGGGGGAAGTCTTCATTCACGTCAGCCTATTGAATTATTTTCCTCTTACCCTTCTTTCCCTGACCTCTCAATCACCAATCTTAGGGAATGTATATATAAAGCCTTATACTCACAAAAAAGAAAAAAAATTAAAGAGCAAGAGCAATAGCAAACGAGTATGCACAATAAAAGTCAAAACATTGACTAGACCTACACATTCACATCCGGTACACTGAAACAAAAACCTATGTCATCAAACACCTTTGATCCTCATCACTCAAGTGATGGAGGGTAGGTAAGATTAGTATGATAGGAGTGTTTCTATTTTAGATTTTAGTGATTAGCAAAGTTCTTTCTTCCCACTGATGTGCCTCCTAGAGGTATTCTTTGTGTTTCCTCGTGTGTACAGGAACGTGTTGCTGTGGGTAGGATTTGGACCTTCATGGAATCTTTATCTCGACTCATTCTTCAAATCAAGCGCGATCATCAACACAAACAGGTGTTTCTTATCCATTAGCATTGCCCCTTATCTTTTTTGCATCCATGTTTTTCTGCTAAAATTATAATTGGTAGCATAATATTCAGTGCATTTGCTTAGTATCAATTATTAAATTCAATGTAATTTTTTGTCATAATCACTTGTTTAGGTTTAAAAATCAAGCAGTCTGACTAAGCTAGTTTGACCAAGTTAGGCGTTAGAGATCTTCTCTTAATACCATGGGGAATGCCTTCCTAATAATCAATGGTTACTTAGGTTCTTAATCCGATATAGGCAGCATTGTGTGAAATGTACTAGGGCTTTCTAGTGGGCTTAGTCCCTATTGACCTTTAGCTTAAGTATTATAAAGGGAGTTTACTAATGTGATGAGCCTGGGGAGGGTAACAGTGTTATATGACCCCCCAAAGTTACAAAATTAAAATGTTGGAAACGAACAAATAAACAAAAAAATCAAAGTGCCACAATGTAAACTCTTAAGTTGGAAGAGAAATCTTAGCTTAATTTGGTACTTCACTCACATGTATCGCCTATGGTACTAGAGCCCTAGAGGTTCCCAGTGTGGGTGCTTTTTCTTGAAAAGCAAAAAACCCAAGGCATACAAAATAAGCACACACATCAAAATGGAATCACTGTGGAAAGACTTTGGGGGGTCAAAGAAAAGGAAATAAGTCAAGTGATGATTTCATGAGAAATTCCTTTATCGTAGCTTAACTACAAGGTCTTCTAGGTATAGCCTCTAGTCAGCCCTCGGACATGAAACACTTGGCTCTCGCGATTAAACAACTTAATTGACTAGAGAAAATTGAGAAGCTTGCCCATGGTATTAATAGTCAATGTTTAGTACCTTTCGACCATTAAATTAGTGACCCCATATTTTTTTAGTTTTTGACCTTTACAACTGTTTATGTGTTTGATTATATTGCAATTTAATGTTTATTGCTGACAAATGGTATAAAATTCTATTACCAATCAAACTGTCTGCCTACAACTACACATGCTTTCTAATTGTATATAAGAATGCAATTAATGTGCTAGTTTTGTTTGATTTTGCAGTGACTGAAGAAGGCTGAGGACACTCATCTCAAAGGCTCATCCATATTGACGAACGAGCTTCAACTTAATAGCTTCTGAGGATGGAATCTACATAAGGAAGGGGGGCATGTTAACCACTGGCGTCCACTTCTATTAGTCATGGGCCGGGCTTGTCGGTCCAATAGGAAAAGGGTAAGAGTGATCACCGATGAGAGGCGCACTCTAACAGGAACATTCAAGGGTTAGTTGGCTAAGTATGGGTGCCCAAGTGTGAATGAGGTGAGCTCATATAAAAGTCACGTAAACCTAAAATTCATTCATTCTCTCACTTGTCCAATTAAAGAGTGATCTTGCTCCATCTTCATCTTCTTCTTCTTCATCTCCTTGTGTGTGTATGTGCGTGTGTGTGTGTGTGTGTGTGTGTGAGAGTGAGTGAGAGAGAGAGAGAGAGAGAGAGAGAGAGAGAGAGAGAGAGAGAGAGAGAGAGAGAGAGAGAGAGAGAGAGAGAGCATTGCGACAACAACACGGCGGCGGCGAGGCAGTTGAGCACGACACGACGGTAGCTCCTTCCTCTTCGCGATGAGGAATCCTCCACGACAACAAGCGTAGAGCGGTCAGTGACACACCCTTGCTCTCTTGAGCTTGCTAGATTAGTCTATTTGTGTGCTTGGAGCCACTTGTGGCTCGCACACAGTGTATCGGCGGCAAGTCCCTTGCATTGACACGTGCAACAGACGCGCACAGTGCATTTGGACTATTTGGACATTGGGCAATCAAATGACCTATGCCACATCGATTACACATGAGTATCATCATTGTAGGCGTGCTTGCTTGATTGGTTTGCATTAGTGTGGTGTTCTTTTGTAGCCTAATAGGACACTCGGCCACACTATGTGGACCTCCACACTCATAGCATTAAAGAGGTGGTCTCTTAGAAATGTAATTGATGTTTTGGCCTCTTGCAGCAAGAGCAACTACTTGATAGACAGGTTTGACTTGTCCCCAATAGTCCTCCATGTAGTATTGTGGACGTTCTTCAAGCGCATCAATCCCATAGGCAATACTAGGGTCTATACCTTCCTCATAGCCTTCCAAATAAGCAATAGATGACTCACAACCCACTTAATTCATAGAAGTGATTCTCGGATGTGGTGCTTGCGGTCCTAGCACTGGAGGTGGTAAGGGTGTTGTTTGAACATAGGGAACATGAGTTGTGATGTTTGTTCAAGAGGTGGGGCCGGTATCAATGCAAGCACTCGAGGTGTGTCTGTCCATGCTAAGGTGGTCTATTGGCTTGATGACCATACCTCCCATAGGCATTGCAATCCCCATTGAATTTTACTCTAAAAGTAGGGCATTCACTGGTACTATGGGATCCATAGCATACTGATCACCATTGTTGCTCCGTTCTTGGATACATATGATTGTTTTGTGGAGCACAATTGTCTCTAAGACTCTCTTGAATGTCCTTGGTGAGATATGCTAAAGTCATCTCAGATATCTTTGGCTCCTTAGCAATAGGCTTTAGGGTCATTGATTGATGCCCCGATGCTTGCGAGCTAATAGATTTAGGCTCAACAGACACTCTTTCTCCTTGAATCATTAAATTATCCTCCAATTGGATCGCATTGGTGGTGACTGCTTCCCAAGTGGTGATACCTCTAATGACTAGGCCATTGTAGATATCCATGTCGTAATCCCCTAAGGAATCTATCAAGCAATTGATTATTATTGAAGAGCTCATTTGGATCACAACGAGAATTCAAATGCTTTAAGCGACTAATAAAGTCTCTCACCGACTCTCCTTCCTCTCGTTGGGCTTTCTGAAGTTGAGAGGCTACACTCCAAAGCACTTCCTCTCGTATGTATTCTTTCAAGAGCAGTCTCCTAAGAGTAGGGTAAATCGTTTTTTCTTCCACCCTTAGGGTTCTATACCAATCCCCTGTCTTTCCACTTAAGGTTAGGCTTAAAGCATTACTCTTATGCAAGTCATTGTGTTCTCCTAGAGAATTGCATATTTGTTCAAACACTTTGATATGCTTTCTCACATCCCCGTCTCCACTAAATTTTTGTGCGAGCATGGCTATTTTGTACTGCCTTACTTCTTGTTACGCATATTCTCAGCAATAGATCGACCGATAGCTTGAGCAAATATTGCCAAATCACCTAATTGAGCAGGCACCATGGGTGAAGGCTCTCCAAAGACTACATGTGGAGTAGGTATTGGCATTGGGCTTGGCACGTAGGAAGCCCTTGGCTTCCACGTTTGGTATGGTGTTGTGCCATGTGGGGGCCCAAAGTTCATATGTGTGGCCCTAGGCATAGTAGATGTCAGATGTGACATGCTAATGCTAGCCGGTATGGTCCCATGAAAATAAGAACTTGGGTGTTGTGGTTGTGGAGCATAGGTTGTTGAAACAATGGGAGGGGTAGGGACTACATGAGTACGAGGACCACAGGTGTATACGATTGGTACACACTTGTAGATACTATTGCAGGCATGGAGCTACCATTTAGTGGTGCTTTATTAACAAATGAGGTCCATGGTGTGTTTCTTCGCATGCCCATCATTGGGGTAGGCATGGTAGCCGTGGTGTCATCAAGGGAAAGATGAGCTAGACTTCGAAAAGTAAAGCTATCATTTGTGGGCTCAGATTGCACTGAGACCCCTGGCAAAACAACATATGGAGGATCCATCGGACTTACCGAGGGAGTCTCCATTTGCAATAAGGTTGGTTGTTTAGCTTTCCTTGTATCTAAGAATCTCATGAGACCCGTTGAAGGCATGTGGAGCCCCTTGTTCTGTCTCTCTAGCTCAATAACCCTATGGATGACCTTACAAACTCTTTGTTGTTGATCCTCCACAGTAGTAGCACCCATTGTGGATTGTAGGACATCTAACCAACCCACGTGATAGGTGTGACCTATGTATAGGTCGGTTTGAGTTTCCGTTCGTAGTTTGTACTCCCAGTTCTCATTTAAGAACGCTCCATCTAGGCTTGAGGTGCTAAGGGTGTCCTTTGAGCTAGATGCAATGTGGCTCTCTATGGGTTGACCCTTAGTGGTCGCTAGTTCAGGAGCATTAGATTGCTCTCCTAGCAAAGATATTGACATAGAGGCTTTTTCTTTTAACTCTCTTCGTTGCTCCGCCTTGTGTAAGCTCTCAATTTCCTTTTCCCTAGCCGCGATGATATACCGGTCAACTTGTTGTACTTCGGCAAGGCTTCTACCATCAGGTAATATAACCTCGGAGGGGAATAACTCTGAAGAGTCAGGGGGTGCAGTGAATGGAGTATTCACGTGCACATTCTCTAAGGGCATAGGGTCTACGTTGGTCATGAATGGAGAATTTACTCCCCCCTGCCCCCTCATTTACATCGTTAGCTCCATGTTCGGAGTGAGTGGCTCTACTAAAGGTTTCCTTCAAGCGGCTAAGCAAGGTTGGCCCAGACCGTGAGCCCATGGCATGCATGTCTTGCCTTGAGTGTCTTGGCTTGAGCTATCAGGATTAGGCATTGGGTAACCCTCCATGACGTCGTAGCCAGAGGAAGATTCACTAGATGCTATATGTGGGTCCTGAGTGGTACCTCTAATGACGCATAAAGCTAAAGACTATCCTATTATCAAAGGATGTCTTTACTTTATACAAAGGATATATGTACCTAAGTAGTTAGCATAGAGTTTATCCAGATGTATTCTTGAGATGAGGACATCTCAAATTTTTCACATTGGGGAGGATGTAAGGTCTCCGACCCGGAGCTAAAAGAACACCATTGTACCATGAAACAATCATAATGGAAAAAGTTACTATTTTTAGCAGTTTTCCAAAATCTGCGATGCCATGATGTTTAGAATGTCATAAAGCTTCCAAAAGTGAATTAAAATAATTTTTGTGGAAAAATTCCAAAAATAGTAAGTTTTTGGTCGCCCGACCCGTTTAGTTTTGACCGTCTCGACAAACTGCACCCATAACCCAAATTTGAAAAAAATGCATTTTTGGACGCCAAGGACTGCTAAATATGGCAGGTACTCCGAATTATGCACCTTAGTTCTAGCTTAGCATAGCAAGTTCCGGCATTAAAATCTGATTAGAATTGCCCGTCTAGGATTAAAAACAATTTTTCCTAAGGTTGTGCGGGGAGGCACCGGGGCTCGGGAGCTGTGTGGGAACCGGCTCCTGGCCACTGCTGAGTTGATATGGTAGGTAGAGGGCGCCCTCACACACAGATAGGGCTCGTAGGCTACTTTCCCAGCTTGAGAGATAGTGAGTGAGTGAGTTAGAATAGCAAATGGGACACTTTGCAGCCCATGCACCGCATGGAAGTAACCCTGCCCATGAAGGCTTGAGTGGACTCCAGACCAGCATAGGAGGTGATTTCAAAATTTTGAGCTTGTGAGCGTATATAAGAGCATGCTCACACACACACAAGCACATGTATGCTCACACACACATTCAATATACACACACACACATACACACACATACACACATACACACACACACACACCTTGGGGAGGTGCTGCCGGCACACATAGCCTTTGGACAAGGAGCAAAAGACGGAAGTGCTGCCCAATTCTCGCCACAAGAAGCTCCTTTGGATCAGCAAATTGATTTAAATTCAGCCCAAGCTACGCTCTCTTTTTCCAAGTTGTCAATTTAAATAGTGAGTATAATATGGCCCTGGTAAAGAGAACTCGTTTCGGTGGTTCCCACGACCGCGAGGCTGGGGCAAGCAACACACATGGGAAGGGAAAAGCTCCCATGGTCGACCAAGTACCGGCCAACTCACGGAGCAATGACGAGGAAATTGTGGAGGTAGGTCACATTTTTAATTCAAGTTTTACTCAATTTAACATTGCATTCAATAAGTTAGGAAAGAACATATCCCTAAACATGTTGGAGAAATCCAACGGAGATCACGGCATTTGAATTGAAATATATTTTAATTTCCAAGTAGGAAAGAATGATTGTTGGATATACTGTTTGAGATAGGAAAGAATGTTTGCTAGGGAAAATTTAGCTTGGCCTGTTCATTTATTTCCAATGTTGATACTAGTCCGAACCCCCTCTTGATCACAGGGGGTAGAGTTCTTGGTTAAGGGCTCTTGAATCCACGTCTGTTGGTTAAGCGGTGGATACCCACGTCTACTGGTTAAGCGGTGGGAACCCACGTCTTGAGTTCTATGCGGTGGGAATGTCAGGTCTGCTGCTTAAGCGATGGACATACCTAGTTGTATGGGCAGCTAGGCGACAACGGGAGGAGTAAACTCTCGCTGGAGGAGGGATGTTGTACCTCCAGAACATTGGAATTTTACATTTGAATCTGAATCTAAATATCATTCTTAGCACATAGTCTGGTTCTTATTCCAGTAGACGTATTCCAGTCCAGTTTCTGTTCTTTTGTCCTGTCTATTGTCTGAACTAATACATCACCAGTAAATCTTCTAACACTGGAATGAGCTATCTCAAGAGATCAGCTCCAATTCTATTTTGGCGATTATGGTGGGTAGAGCTGATGCTCATTGACTGAAACACTCTTCTCTTAGTTGGAAGTTCTCAGCTACAACAATGGAACCCAAAACCAGTCATCGCCGGAAATCCGCCATCCGTGTTGATCCTATTCCTGAGGAGTCGAGAAGAGAATCTGACCCTAAGCAAGAGAGGGTAACTGACACTGAGGCTCATGAGGAGCATAGTCAGGCTGATGAGACGCAGGACTCACAACATTCCAATCACTCTAGACGCAGACGGGCAGAGAGGGAAGCACGGAAGGCCAAAAGTTCTCAGTCCAGGCAGGGGGTACCAAAGGTAGTAAAGGAAGTCGCCGCACTTCTAGTAGACAGGCCAGAGAGGACACTGACATAAAGACAGAAACAGATATTGATTGGGATGCAGATACTGACAACTATAAGAAGACTCCCAAGCGCCGTTCAGAATCTAAGAAGAGAAGCGGCAAGACTAGTGGTAATCGGAATGATTACACATCTTCTCTGAAAATTTCTTTTCTAGTATTCAAAGGGGGCAAGAAGGATGATCCAGATGTTCACATACAGGCTTTTGAGCAGTATGCAAAGCTGAAGAATATTGATGAGGATGATTGGGGGGAATACTTTCCGCAAACCTTGAAGGAGGCAGCGAGAAAGTGGTACTATTATTACCCCGCTTGTCAGCTTAGATCCTATAACAAACTACTTAAAGCCTTCAGAATGGAGTATTCCGACAATAGAGGTGATGAAGATATTCTTTGTGAACTGGATAAGATCAAGCAGCAGAATCTGTCAGTCCGAAGCTATGTGGAGAAAATCAAGGAGCTGACAAGGCAGTTACAGGAACCGCCGTCAGAGCAGCGATTACATGCATGGTTTCTAAATGGCTTTCGAAGCAAGAAGCTTAGGGAGCAAGAGGTACCAGCTCCAACCAAGAAATTCAATGATCTGGTACAATGGGCAATGAAGCTGGAACAGCAGGCCAAGAAGGAAAAGAGCCATAAATAGAGAAGATCCAGTAGCAATAGCTCTTCTACTGAGAACTCTGATTTGAGTGAAGTGTCCAGCAGCTCTGCAAGTAGTTCTAACAAAAGGTCCAAGGATAAGTCAAAGAAGGGATCCTGGACTAAGAAGATTGAAGAGATGGCTAGGCAGATTGTCGAGGTTAGCCACACCAGACAACCAGTTCGGAAAATGGCGACTCGGTGTTCGAAATGCAAATCCAAGGACCATATTTCCAACGAGTGCCCACAGTGTACTTACTGTAACGCCTTTGGCCATTTATGGAATAATTGTGGTATCAGGATTCATCACTTTAAGAAGGGCAAAGACCTGTCAGTGGTAGCCTATACTGAACCAGTGAAAGTGGAACCCGCCAAAGCCTCTCAGGAGGAGAGACCAGGTACCAGTGGTACAGGTCAAGGACGCGGCCGATTCCAAGCGGGTACGGGCCGAGGCAGAGGGCGTGGCAACTTCCAGAGCTGGAGTTTGAATTGCTACACTTGTGGAAAGTACGGGCATTTCGTGGCTCAATGCCCAGACGCACCCGCACTTGCTGCTACTGAGGCAAAGGCACCAGAGCCAGTCCCAATACGGGTATTCACAAGGAGCAAAGGCGTGGTAATTGAAGAAATTCCAGATACTCCAGAAAAACCAGTCACTACTGGGACAACAGCAAATGGGCTCAACAAAGAGAGGTTTGGAAGGCCAAGGGTAAAGAGAAGGTGGTAGATGAATGGCAAGAGCAGAGAGAACTAGCGGCTAAAATCACGGAGGATGTAGCCAAGAAGCTGCCAGAGCAGCCAGAAAGTTCTGAAGCCCGAGTCATTCAGAAGATCCCAGCCCAATCTACTAAGAAAGATCAGTTGATACCTTGCATACCTGAGACCATGCTGGCTACGGTACAAGGAATGATTGGTGAATTGGGAGTTGATGGAAGAACTGGAAGCACTGCAAGGGAGGAATGGCAGTGTGAAGATACGACCAGTTCTTCGAGCTCCGACAACTAGTCCGATCAGGAGAAAGAAGAAATCCATGTTAAGATCTGTGATAGAATTCATAAGCTTACTGTGGAGCTGGAAGATATCAAAAAAACCTTACCTGAAGTGGCAAACTTCATCAAACAGCGCAGGAAAGCTAATGCGGAGGCTAGAACAGTTGATCTGATGGCTATCCGAGATGATGAAGTCCCGCTCATTCAGGTGGACTACAAGGTTCGGAAGCAATGGGAACCTCTTTCAAGTGTTATCTTGGATGGAGGAGCAGGAGTCAATATAATGGGAGTCCATAGTAGAGGATGGGCATCACGAATCTAAAGCCAACACCATTTAAAGTGAGAATGGCAGATCACAGAGTAGTACAAGCTACGGGCATGATTGAGAATATGCAGATAAGAGCAGGCAGGGAAAAATTTAAAGCTAGCTTCTTAGTTCTGGATGTGCAAGGGGCATATGGGATGCTGCTAGGGCACCCATGGTTGAGAACAGCACATGCTGTTCATGACTATGCAAATCAAACCTTAACCATAGAAGGGGCCAGCGATAGAATTCAAATCCAGATGAACAATACTAGGAGCTGTAGAAAAGAGCTGAGGCCGAAGGAATTATGCCAGAAGTACAAGGCAAAGAAGATTGAACGAATGTTAGGAGCTCTGAACATATTTCCTCTAGCAGAGATTGACTTGAATGCGGTTTTACTGAATAAAGAGCAGACCGACAAGCAAAAAAAGCAATTCCCAGATCAGTTTATTGAAATCAACATAGGGGAAAGATCAGTTCAGTTAATTGGAAGGCTGGAGGAATCAGCTGAAACTGGCATGGCAGAGGAGCCAATGCATTCTGGAGAGCACACAGTGAATCAGAATGCTGATTCAGAACTAAATGGGCCATCTTAGGATTATGCTGAGGAATTGACCAAGCGAAAAGGAGGTGGGCCTAATTGGTTGCTTCTAGACGACCAAGAAGTTGAAGAATGGAACCTAGGCTTGGAGGATAGTCCTAGGATGATCAAGGTTAATAGGCATCTCAATCCTATAATGAAGGAAAAGGCACACAGGATGTTTTAGAACTACAAAGACGTATTTGCCTGGGAACACACTGACCTGAAAGGGGTGGATCCCGAAGTATGCCAGCACAGGATACCGTTGAAGCTAGCTGCTCGGCCAGTATGACTGCAAAGATACCGAATGAATCCCAACTATGCTAAGAAGGTCAAGGAGGAGATTGACAATCTTATCAAGGCTGGGTTCATCACAGAAGTGTCCAGTAGTGATTGGTTGTTTCTCATAGTCGTAGTTCCCAAGAAGAATGGGAAATTGAGAGTCTGTGTTGACTATAGGAAACTCAACGCCCAAACTATCAAAGATCTATTTCCATTGCCTTTTACTGACATGTTGCTTGATGAGATCGCAGGATACAAAATGTATAGCTTTATGGATGGCTACAGTGGCTATAATCAGTTACAAATCGCTCCTGAAGATAGAGCAAAGACCACTTTCATCACCGAGTGGGGAGCTTTCATGTATCTGGTGATGCCTTTCGGCCTGTGTAATGCACCAACTACTTTTTAGTGGTGTATGATGGAAATGTTTAATGAGTTCCTTCATCGGTTCCTCGCCATCTTTATGGATGAATTTACTGTATATTTAGATGAGGAACAACACTTACTATTCCTAGAAATGGTTTTCAAACACTGTCACGAGAAGCGGATTTGTTTGAATTCATTTAAATCCGTTTTTCTAGTGTGGAAGGGACAACTACTGGGACATGTGATATCCCGTAATGGAATAGAAATGGCCAATGATAAAATCTAGTGTGTTCAGAAAGCTAAAGCACCCAGAAATGCATCTGAGCTAAGCTCTTTCTTGGGTTATATTAACTTCTATAGAAGGTCTGTGCATAAGTTTGCCTCTCAAGCAGTACCATTATATGAGCTCACAAAGAAGACCAGTAAGTTCCATTGGACTGCTGAGTGTGAGGAAAGCTTTCAAAATCTGAAAAAGGCCATTATCAATAAACCAGTCCTTAGGTAACCAAACTGGGATGTTATTTTTCATGTACATGTGGATGCTTTGGGATTGGCAATGGGGGCGATATTGGCTCAGCTAGATGGAAGGATTGATTATCCTGTTTATTTTGCCAGTCGCTCGGAGATTCAGTTAGGTTGAACAAGGTTATACAACCACTGAGCGAGAAGCCCTTGGAATGGTTTTCAGCACTACAAAGTTCAGGCATTACGTGCTAGGCAAACTATTTCATTTCTATGTGGATCATCAGGCTCTTCTGTTCTTGATTAATAAAGTCATTATTCAAGGCAGGCTAATACGGTGGATGATGTTCCTCATGGAGTTTGAATTCAGATTTTTCATAAGCCTCGCAAGAATCACTGTGGAGCTGATTTTCTGTCCAGAAGTACAGAGGGTTATTCAAAAGCATCCTTGAGGGATGAACCAGTGGATGCTGACTTATTTCAGCTGGAAGCAGGAGAATCAGTTGACCCTGAATGGTATGATGTTTATCAGTTTCTTTCTCAAGATGCTTTCCCAGAGGACTGGAAGCAGAACCAGAAGAAGGCTTTGGTCATCAAGAGTTTGAAGTTTACTATCATCGGAGGTTCACTCTATCGATTAGGTGTTGATGGTATTCTTCGGTGTTGTGTACCTATGGAAGGGAGAATGCAAGTCATTTCAGAGGCACATAATGGCGAATCTGGTGGACATTTTTCCAATGAAGTTACCTACAAGAAGATTCTGCAAGCTGGTCTATGGTGGCAAACATTAATTGCTGATGTTAGAAGTTTTTGTAAAACTTGTGAATATGCCAAAGAATGGGTAGACCTACATATATGACTCCCTTAACGCCAGTACAACCACTGGGTGTGTTCATGAAATGGGGCTTAGATTTTATGGGACCTTTTAAGAAGGTTACCCCCAGAAAGAACAAGTACATAGTAATGGCTACTTGCTATGTCACTAAGTGGGTTGAAGCTAAGGCTCTTCCTGAAAACATAGCCAAGTCAACTGCAAGGTTTCTATTTGAGAATATTGTCTGTCGATATGGATGTCCGGTAGAGATTGTGTCAGACCAAGGGACACATTTTATCAATGACACCATGGAGATTCTACTGGATGAGGATTCACGCTGAGGTGGTCTGGGGCGGGCAACAAGAAGAGCAACCTCTTGACACCCTTCAAGGCTCCCGTGCTGCTCAATGGGGCTGGGGCACAACACAACACAAACCAAAACAACAAACCCCCAGCCAAATCCCAACTACATAAGGGGCACCACCTAGTTTAAGAGCGAACTAGGACGCAAAAGAGGAGAATCGTTAGAGCAACCCACAAACAAGCAAGGAATTTACACTAACCCTAACACCAATGGAACACTCTCACACACTAAAACAGGAGAGAGAGAGAGAGAGAGAGAGAGAGAGAGAGAGAGAGAGAGAGAGAGAGAGAGAGAGAGAGAGAGAGAGAGAGAGAGAGAGAGAGAGAGAGATGGTGCTCGGGCTGCTTTGAAGTGTATCGTTAATGATCAAGCAAACATAAATATATATATGTAAGAAAGAGAGAGAAGGGGGGAGGGGGTGCTTGTTGCACTAATGCCTTCTTACAAATCTGTCATGACCAATCAAAGTGAGATTAGTATTTGTTCAACATAGCCTGAGTAAATTACACCACAACACATCACAAGAAAAAAACCACCCCAATCACTGTCTTAAGGCCAGGGGAGTCCTCTCCACCCTTTCGCCCTCTTACAGCATGTGGGATTTATGGCTAAATTGATAACAATACCCGGAGACAAGCTATCAAGAACTTAAATAAGACACCAAGGCACTTACGCATCATTATTGTCCATGACTTCACGTTGGAAGGGAGACAAGGTATCCATGCTTAGTCCAAATTCACCCTCCTTGATTCAGCAAATGTTGGGCTTACTCTAGTAGGAGAAATGATAGATTTCCTACTCTCAATTTAATGATCACTCTCTCTCACAATGGCATAGAGTTCCCTTGCTAATCACCCCTAATACAACACATACATATGCCTGATGCCAATGAGATTCCACTCAAGAGCTCCTTCTCAAGAGGTTGAGCTTGGCTTCTCAAGCTATAGCATAGTGCTCTTTCTTCTCCCCCCTTGTTGTGCTAGCTACACCCTCCTTTTATAGCAATTTTGAAGGCTAGGGTTACTCCTCTAACCATGGTTGGGTTAGATTTTCAGCAATTTATCTAATTTCTTTTGCTTGGAATTATCAAGAAGTTGGTGGGGAAAGAGAGAGGAGAGAAATGGAGGTGATAGGACTTTTCATAGTGGGTTAGTGTTAGTAGAGTTAGTATTAATTTACAAATGGAATTGGATATTTACAATGGGAGTATCCATGTAGGATACAAATAAGGAAGAAAAACTCTTAAGAGGTAAGAAAAGGTGGATTTCTTACAAGGTTGATGCTCCAAGTGTCTTGAGTAGGGCCAATTTTGACGCTTGTTGACGGTCCACTAGCTTTGACGGTACATTTTTTCTCCACTCTTGACCTTCCTTGAGAGACAAGGTAATTGAAGCTGAGTAATCAACCACCATGATGCTGTCTTTTAAGAGAAGAGGCTGAATTTTGTGGTTTTTTTGATAGATATGGGTAATTTGGAGGAGGAAAAATGAGACTAGGTGGTCAATTTTGGAATGGAATTGTGTGTGGGAGGTATGAGTTCACCATGGTTTCTCTTATTCTTCAAGGTTGAGGAGAAGGTGAGTAGGGTGTAGAGAGGAGTGGTGAGAGAGGTGGGGATGATGAGTGGAGAAGTGTGTGTGAAAGAGGAAAATGATAAAGTGGAAGAGAGAGTGTGGCTGCATAGCATGGGAAAACTGGGGTCCACTAATAAAATCATAGCTCACAGCTCGTAGCTCAAAAAAATATGAAAACATTTGAGGCAAAAGTTCAGCCCACGAGCTACAACTTTTGTTTGTATCACCTTTTCAAATTCGGAGAGCAAGTGAACTTTAAAAATTCAGCAAAACCGACCGTTTTTTTCCACTGCACAAGGTCCTTGTGGGGTCCTTCTTTGGATGATTCTTTTGAATACCTCCAAGAGTGAGCCCTCCATAGTGCATGTATGCATGCCACCTACCCTTGACCTTATTTGGTAGGTCTATAATTGAAGATATTGTTGAGATCATGATATAAGTGAATAGTACAACTAAGAAAATCAAATATTGAGGGGTCTAAAAAATATGTACATGTCAAATATAAATAATATAAGTGGAAAAAATATAAAGGGGTCAAAAGAAATCTCTCTCATTATGAGGCTACCATAAAAAGATAAATATTTTTGGTGTTCTAATTTTTTAGAAAAAAAACAAAATAGATGTAGGAAGGGAAAAATCACAATAGTGAAAAAATATACACATAAATTAAACTAGTTTTTTTGGATTTTTGTTGGGGTGGAGTTACACCAAATATAAGAGAAGCTTACATAAAAATATTTCTATATGGAATAAAGAGTATGAAAAATGGTAAGAAAAATTGTGGTAATGGTGAGGCAATGTACATAGCATAAATAACACACACCTAAGTAAAAATATTTAAATAAATACCAAAATAATTATGAAAAAATCTTTTATTTAGGCCCTATATACAAAGAAATATTTACATACGCATGGGCCGTAATATACTTATATTTTTTATATTTTTTATTTTTTTGGCTCAACTAGCCCAATGACTAGCTAATTGAGGGTTTTTTATTTCAGTAAGGAGATATGGGAAAAGTCCCCTAACTCACACGCACCTATATAGAGTGAAAGGGTGAGGGTAACCACAGTGTTTGAGTGATTTGATAGGGGGGGATAACTCACTATGGCAATCACAGAGAGCCAAAAAACGGCTATCATTAGCCCTCCCCCGGGATGATGGTATATTCATGTACCATCATAAAGAATCTTTTCCAAAGAGAGTGCTTCAGAGTCCTTGACAAGATCTTCATTGTTTGGCCCCTTGGAATTTTGGTTTGTGTTACACTCATGCTTCATGGAACAATACTTACGTGGGATAGTTGCCTTTTGCTCTGGTAGATCCTTTGGTAGAAGGCGACTCAAGTAAGGCTTCAAGCGATAGCCGTTTACCTTCTTAGAGTGCTCTTTCCCATTCAAGTCCATAAGTTGATAGTAACTTGAATTGAAAGCCTTCTTGACTATGTATGGCCCCTGCCATCTTGTTTCAAATTTGGCATCAAAACGATTATCGAGTCAATTGTCATACCTTAGCACAAGATCTCCTTCATTGATGCCTTTGTCCTTCAGTTTCTTGTCAAGCTTCTCCTTTGTCTGTGTGGCTTTCCTCTTATAGCACTCGTATGCTGCTTCTCTTTTCCACTCAAGCTCAGCTAAGGTAAGAAGTTGATCCATCCATGCTTCTTGATCATCTTGTGCTGATTTGCCATGAAGTCGTATTGTTGGAATGTTGAGCTCGATAGGTTGCAAAGCCTCTTGACCATAGACCAAGTGAAATGGTGTGAACTCCGTGGCTTCCCTATATGTGGTTCGATATTCCCACAAGGCACCATCCAAGAAGTCATCCCATAATTTTGTCTTGTTTTGCACCATCTTTCTAATGATTCCTGCAATGACACCATTAGCCTTCTCCACCAAACCATTTGACTGTGGGTAGTATGGTGTGCTATGACGATGTAGAATGTGAAGTTCTTCACAGACTTCTGTGAGCAATCCCTTTCTAAACCCTGGACCATTATCAGAAACAATCTCCAAAGGTGTGCCAAATCTACAACAAATGTGAGTGTAGACGAATTTTCTCACTGTCCTCTCATTTACCTTTGCCACACTTTGTTCTTCCACCCACCTAGTCATATAGTCTACAGCCACTAGAATGTAGAGTTTACCATTTTTTGTCCTAGGTAGAGGACCCATAGCATCAATGCCCCACTTTTCAAAGGGTCCATTTGCAAGCACAATTTGCCTTGGACCATAAATCAATCTTCTATTCCCATTTACTTGACAATTGTGACAACTTTTACACCAATGTTGGACATCCACATGCAGACTTGGCCAAACATACCCCGCAAGCAAAATCTTCTTCACAGTTAATTCTTGGTAAAAATGACCACCACATGCCTCTTCATGCAAACCTTTTAGAATGGCTGGAATTTCCGCGATAGTTGGTACTCTTCTGCACACTTTATCCTTCCCTGTTTGATAGAGGGAGCCTTCTAGGAAGAGATACATGCTTGCTTTCTTCATGAGTCTCCTCTTCTGAGCTTTTGTGAAGTCTGGTGGAAACTCACCCTCCAAAATGTAGCCAATGATGGGAGCCAATGACTCCAATCCCTGGTACCTCGGTTGCTTCACAGCAGCCGCCACCATGATGACCTGCACTTCTTTCTTTACACATGCAACGGCTTGTTGTGCAAGTAAATCAACATCTTCATTTTGTTTCCTAGGAATATGATATAATTGCACCTCCTCAAATTGATTAAATAGCCTACGGATGGTATGAACTTTGGCCCTTAGTCTTTCATTTTTGCATGCCCAAATGCCTAAAATCTGCTTCACAATGAGAAGTGCATCCCCTTTTACCATGAGACGTTGTATACCATGGCCAATGCATATTTTTAAACCATGAAGTAGTGTGTCATATTCTGCTTCATTGTTGCTAGCTGAACTTGGTAGATTGAACTTCTCTTTCATGACCACCTCTCCACTTGGGTTGAGCAACACTAGCCCTCCCCCTGCTTTTCCTGTGGCTCGACGAAAAGCTCTATCAAAGAACAAGGTAAAAGCATTAGGAATACTTTTTGGTGGTGGCAATGGTAGGGTCTTTACTTCAGGCACCTTAATCTCCTTTTCATGCACCCTATAAGTGAGAATCCCTGCCAATTGTGCACGCACACTATCTTCTACCTTGAAAGAGTATTGAAACTCTTGCAACTCCATAATCCACTTTGAGATCCTAGTACTAAGATTCATTTGAGATGACACCCAAGGGAACAAATTCTCTGCGGTGAGGATTACAAAAGGTTTTGGGATCAAGTAGGATCTAAACTTCCTTATCGCAAACATGAGAGAAAGCATCATGAGTTCTGCTTCTGTGTAGTCTCTCTCCAAAGCATTCATGATCCTACTAGCAAAGTAGATGGGTCGCATCCTTTTACTGTGGGGATCTTGTTGTAGCAACACAACACCAATTGTTTCCCTTCCAACACTAGAGCTAACAAAGAATGTGTACTCCCAACAAGGAGGCATGAGTGTTGGTAGCTCTGACAAAATGACTTTAATGTTACAAAAATACTCTTCAAGCTCATCAGAACATGCAAATTCTACTTGTTGTGTCAACTTTTGCAAAGGGTGAAGTAACTCCGAGGCTAAGTGAATGAAGCGTGACATATACTTCACCTTTTGAATGAATGAGATGACCTCCTTAAGACTCTTGGGTGATGGTAGCTCAATAAGAGCCTTTGCCTTTGAAGGATCCACTTCAATGCCTTTGTAAGAAACTTTATGACCAAGCAAGATTACTTCATCCTCACCTATATGGCACTTGTCGGGGTTGAGTTGACCTCCCATGTCGTAGAGCTTCTTTAAACCTTCTTCTACCCTTTGTAGATGCAATGATTTTGAGCTATAAATACAGAAATCATCAATGAACACCCTAATTGACTTTCCAAAGAATGCTTGAAACATCATATTCATGAAACGTTGGAATGTTGCAGGAGCATTTGTCAGACCAAATGGCATGACTCTAAAAGCATAAAAACCCCAAGGAGTGATAAAGGTTGTTTTCAATTGATCCTCCAATGCAATCCCTATTTGAAAGTAACCTGAGTAACCATCGCACACAGTGTACTTCTCATGACCAGCTACCTCATTTAGTATCTCATCCTGGAATGGGAGGGGAAAGTGATCTCTTTTTGTTGCCTCATTGAGGGGACGGTAATCCACACACACCCTCCACTTGCCATTTTTCTTAGGAGTGACAACAACATGAGAGACCCACTCTGAATTCTCCACTGGATAAATGAAACCTACTGCTAGAAGCTTTCTTACCTCCTTGAGTAGAGCCTGTTCCTTTATAATTCCTAGCCTTCGTAGCTTCTGAGCTTTAGGTGTGGCCTCAGGCTTTAACTCAATCTTGTGTTGAACAACATCTATCCCACGCACGTCGGTGTAGTCTTTAGCAAAAAGCCTAGGAAACTTCCTTAGCACACATTTGAACTCCTCTCTTTCATCCTTTGTAAGTGTTGTTGATAGCATACCTTCCAGCATCTCTTCATCTTGAACACCTTCGTTCTCTTGAGGACCTACCTCCTCCAAGACTTGACAAGAGGTCTCTTGGTTGCTTGGATTAAACCTCACCCCCATGACTTCGATGGAAGACTCCTCTTCAGTAATGCTGCCGCTACTTTCTTCTTCTGAAGTGCTATTGGTCCAACCTTCTTCCGTCTCACTTTGAGATGATTCTTCATGGAGCTCCTCTTGGCGTTGCTCCTTCATGTCAAAGACAACCTTCTTATGATTGTCATTCCTGCAAATTAATTTCCCACTCTCCCAATCCTGCAAAGCTCGCATTTTCATTAGCCATGGTCTTCCTAGGATAAATGGATAACCACTTCCCTTGGTCGACATAACATAAAAATCCACCGCTTTCTTAATGCCAAAGGCCTCTACAAAGACATTTTTACAAATGCCTACACACCTAGCCTTGCTATTGTTTGCCATCTTGACTTTGATTTCAGGTGTCTCCTGGATGTGCATGCCTAGTCTTTGCATGAGTCCCTCTGTCATGATGCAAATTTGTGCACCCCCATGCACTAGACCTCTTCCTTTGATGTAACAGTCTAGCACCGGTGTAATGTCCTCATTCATTTTAGCTTGTGCAATTTTTACAACAGGCACACTCTCTTTTACCTTTCTCCTAGTGCTAACTGCCCTTGTTAAATCCCTCCTAACTTGTGGACATAATGCAAGAAATTGAGGCCATGAAATATCAGGACCCTTACCTCTCATGTCTTCCAACAAGTTGTACGGAGCCATACCATGTCCAAGAGGGAAGTCTTGGAGGTTGATACGACGTCGAGTCCTCTTGGTTTCCTTGGTTTCCTTTGCCTTCTTGCCTTGTCCATGGTCACTCTGTGATGTGACTCCTTCTTTCTCTTTACCTTTTCCTCGGCCACGCTTAATGCCATTGGCTTCCATGTCAACCTCATTTGAATTTGTCACCTCTACCACATGCACATTTGGATCTGGCAAAGGTGGAACTCCTTCTACCCCTTGTGGAGGTGGTCTTGGTCCATTTGGCCTTTGTAGAAGCCTTGGTTGTTGACCAGCTCCTTCTCCTGCATTCATCACTGGGTAATTCAAGTTAGGTCTCCCTGGCTCTCCACGGGGCCAAGGACAATTATACATCCCATGTCCAGACTCTCCGCAATTCCAACATTGCAAGACTCTCCTAGTTCGTGGCTCTCTCTCTTCTGACTTCTTTGCTTGTCCCTTTGGACCTACAGCTTGTGCAAGGTGAATTGACAGGCTGCTTAAAGATTCATTTAACTTCTCAATCACTTCAGCCGTTACCTCAGGAAGCTCCCTAGATGTTGATGCTTGTGACTTACCTTTGGGTCTAAGACCTTCTATTGGAACCTCTCCCCTTAAGCACTTGAGTTTCCTATACTTCTCAGCAGCCCTAGTTTCAGCTGCATCAAAAGTAGCAGGTGCACCCGCCTCAACTTTTACCTTAAGGTCAGGAAAGAGTCCGGCTATGAACCACTCCTTCTTTAAAAATTCTGCACCATCACCAGGGTTAGCAACATTTCGTATCCATAGAGCCCAAAGACGTAGAAACTCTTGCTTGTACAAGTAGTAGTCATCTAAGTCTGTTTGCTTATGAGAAACAATGTCTTGCCATAATCTTTGAGTGTTTTGGGGATCAAAGAAGTATCTCTTAAAACGATTCAAAACTTCTGTGTAATTCCCCTTAACTTCCTTAGGCAAAGAGTCAAACCAAGTACTAGCATCTTTCCTAAGGACCACCTCAAACATTTCTACACGTTCTTGATCGGTTACTATCCTCTTGATACGGCAAGACATCTTGAAATTTGCTAAAAATAATTTTGCATCCTCTCCAGGCTCTCCAAAGAAAAGAGGATATCCAGACATTTGGCGTTGGCTCTCCATTATTATGAAAGATTACAACACGAGTTACAATAAGGGATACAATAGAGATTTAGAACCACTCGCCTGCAAATGAAGAAGTAAGAAAATACCACTCTAGGTTTTCTTCTTCAGCTAACCAAGCTTCAATGAGGTCTCGATTTGTTTGATCAAAACAAAAAGGTAGACTATTGATGAGCTCTAAGAAGGGTTGAAATTCTTCAAAGCTAAGGCGATAAACAAAAATCTCTAGAACTTCATTTTCTGGATCCAAAAGAGCAACCACGTCCCAAGTGATAAATTGCACTTGCTCTACAATTCCCAACGCACAAGCGGTTTGTATAAAAACTAGATCTTCATGCTCGTCGAAGGCCGTGAGAAAGTAGCAATTGACTAGGAGCTCCTTTCCTTCGAGTTCCACACAGTCGGAGTGAGGCAACCTTCTCACAATTTCATAAAGAACATCCTCATCAAGTCCAATCAAGTTTGCAAGATTTAAAGACTCCACTTGTGCTACAAAATTCCTGGACAAAAACTCCTTAGGATTATGGTTAAATCATTCAAAAGCATAAAGAGATTTACAATGTCTCTATGAACAAAGTGTCATAGAAAGTAGAGAAGGATGAGAATTTATACAAATTTGCAATCTTCTCTATGCTCTCTTTATTAAGACAAGCTCTGAATAGCTCCCTATCTCCTTTGTTGAAAGCGAAAGGAAGATTATTAATAAGACGCAAATGAGGGAAAAATTCACCAAATGTGAGTCTATGAAGCATGAACTCTGGCCGCAAGTTTCCTGAAGAGTCTTCCTCAATGGTGAAATGCACTCGCAAAACGCCAAATTTCACTCTATTTACCAATCTTAGGGCACACACTAGTTGGATGAATGCGCGGTCTTCCTTAGTGCCCAACAACAAGAGGAAAATAGAATCCACGCGTAGGACCTTTCGTCTTAACTTCACCACCCTCTTGTTATGAGGGAGACGCCTTACTACTTGCTCCTGCAACTCAATTGGTAATAGAGCTAACCGATTGCACTGCTCATCTTTTCCTTTTCAAGGCAGCCCGTGTTGACGCGGGCAATTAAAACAAGTTCTTTTTTGCTATTATAGTGATCATGGCCTAGGTTCTATTTCCTACTCTGGCTTTCCGTGTTGACGCCGGCTTCTGATTATATATCTTGTTCGATTTGCAAACAAAGCCGCGTTGACTGTGCCTCGAATTTTTTTACCTTTAGGAGCTTGTTTATATATGCTCGAAACTGACCGTGTCAACACGGGCAATTTCAGTCCTTAATGCTTTGATATTGTTTTTCAAAGCTTTACAACTTCTATGCCAAATTGTTATCATTGTAAACAATAAATTAGGCCTAAATAAATTTAATTTAGAAATTTATTTCTCCGCAGTGTTAAAAAAGGTTCTCTTTTTTTAATTTGTGATTTAGATATCCTCTCTGAAACTGCCCGTGTCAACACGGACACTTTTCAAGTAGTTAATTTTGAACAGTTTTTGAACTAATTTTTTCAATTGTGATAGTGGAATGTATAAATCTAAGAACTTAAAGAGTCTTTGTTTTATTAGAGGACGAGCAGCTGGCAGTAGAGGTAAAGCAAAGCTAGATGTCCATGGAGGCGAGTCTAGTGATATTGTGAGTTCTGTCTCTGCATCCAATATTGCCAGCACAGAGCAGGATATTACCCTTGAAGAAGATGAAATGGAGAGCCAAGAATATGTGACACTTGAATCCTTGCATGAGAGTGATCTAGTTCAAAATGAAGCTAATATTTCCATGGAGGTTGTTCCGTATGTTGCAAGGCCCGAGGTCGAGCAGACAATTGATGTTGGTGCAGAAAACAAACTTTATATGCAAACAGGACAAGATATTCTTCAAAATACTAGAATACATAGTTTTTCCTCTTGTCCTTTGATACCTCTTTGTAGGCTCATTCCATATGCACGTGTTAGGGGTCTTCGGGATGATGTCACTGGCTTGAAATTTGCATTTGCACAAGAGGGCTACATGCAAGAGAAAGGAGCCTTTATTGTCTCCATTTGGACATGTCAGAGGGAGGAGACTAATATCACAGGTATGCTTCGTGCTGATTTACTTGATTGTTTTTGTTCTTGATGTATATTTGCTTGAGTCTTGTTTTTTATAAATATAGATGATATAAAAAAAGAGTGGGATGATCATTGGAAAGAAATCAATGAGGAGTTTGAAAAGGAATTAGCTGAGAGAACATATTTGAAATCCATGTCAAATAAGATGCTATATGTATGGGAAGGTAACCATCGAACTGTTGCTTGGATTGCTACCATTAGAGAGCGCTTCTCAACAATCAAGGAAAAGCACTGCAGAGTTCTATGCACAATTATTGATCCTTCAAAGGTTTCAGAGATTGCACTTCTTTCGGGATTGCAACGGTTGAATTTGTAAGTTTGGTAGGGTTTTAAGTTTGTAAGCTTGGATCATGAGATGAGTGATGATAATGCTTTTTTTCTCATTTTCTCCGTAGTATGAATACTCATGCACTAGTAACAACCCATTTTCAGGACGAGTTGGTGAATTGCTCTAATATCTGTAAAGCTGACCACAAAACATACTTAGAGGGATTGCCAGATAAAGACCAAAGAATCATTGCCATGATTAGAAAGAAGTCAGCTAAAGGGACTGAGCCATGGTGGCCATTGACTAGACGATATTTGGGAAAGTTTCTTTACGATGTACGTTGATTGCTACTGTGTTATGGTTTAATATATTTTATACATATTTTTTAATTTGTAAGATATTCTTGGGGCTTTTTCATGAACCGGGTGCAAATTACAAAAGAGTTTCATTCACGGATGCATCCAATTAAGCTATCACTTTCTGAAGAAGAGCTCAAAAAGGAAGAGGAGAAGGTCATAAATGACCTCTCTAACAAGTATGCAGACTCTACCCTTTCTTAATAGCATATTTGTGTTTAGGGTTGGTTTGTTGAAGTTAGCTTAATATTTGTTTTTAGATTCTGAACATTGTTGATCCTAACCTTGGGGATGCATGGATGGCACGGGTGTTAGCCTTGAAATGGGGTCCAGATTCTTATGCATCCATTGAGAAGCTAAACATGATAGCTCAGAATGAGGCTAGTGTGGATATAAAGATGTTTTGGGTTTCGTTGCTTGAAGCAAACAAGCTGACTAGGTCTGCTTATGGATTGCAAAAAGGAGATCACGCATTTAGACCATATTTCTCTATCTCTCACTTTGATTTTCGGCTCTTTATTTTTTATGGCATTGACGATATGAATAGTATGGATGGTATTATTTCAGCTGGTTGCGTAGGGAGAATATTTTGGTCAAGTTGTTAGACAAAGCTTCTGCACTTTTATCGAATTTTGTTAAGGCTCCTGATGGCATTGTAGAGCTAGAGGACTGCAAATTATCGCACTATTATGAAGAAGTCAAGATTGAAGCTCGTGTCTATCTCTTTCCTATAGAGACTACATTAGAGTCTAGAACTAAGGATGCAGACATGCAAGCTTTAAAGAAGCAGGATTTCTTATTGCGGGCTGGACAGAGAATTCTATATAGGTATAATATAATTCTTGCAAAATAAGCTTATATTTTACTTTTTGTTTGCTACTTGTATATATTCTTTGTGTCCTACAGGTACTTTCTATATCTTTTGTCCACCCACCGCATTACTTCCATTCCAGTTCTTTCAAAGCAGTGGGTTAATGCTTCTAGAGGAGATGGTTGTATGTACATTGACAATATGCAACATATTACTGGTTGGGAGCGTGAGCATTGTCCATGGTGGATAGACATGTCACCCGGACATTTGTTGGAGCGTGAGAAAGAGTTGCACAAAGCAATGCATGGAGCTAGGGTTGATCTTCCACCTCCGCTATCGACTGGCAATGTTCACCAAGAGGCTATGATGCAAAGTATGTTTTTTTTGGCATTGAACATGGAATTTAAAACATTAATGTGGATTATGCTTACCAAATTTTTGAATTCAATAGTATTGTGGTAGAGAGACGATCAATTTCTGCGGGGAAGCGACATGTCATTAATGTCGGCACATCTGGTTTACCAAGTGGAGCGGGCTATACAGTGGTTAATCCTTTGGCTTCACATGGTGAGATTAAGAGTTGTGACTGCAATGTGTTTGTTGAGCCAGCAGAGGATCACATCCGCATTTTTGCTCACACCCATCATTTTGTAACCATTGATTGTAATAAATGTCTTTCTGACATTAATTTTGATTTGAGCCATTCATTAAGTAACGGGACTCAATTGAGTTTCCAGCTTGTAATCCCGAAGTAATTTCACCTGTTGATGTAAATAATTAGAGATGTTCTCACCTCCAAGGCTGAGGTATATAAGCCAAAGTTTTGTAACCAAAAAAGGATTCAATTATTAATCAAAGTGAGTTTTTGAGCGCCGTGACTGTGTCTGAGAGAGGGTGAGAGAGAGAGAGAGTCTTATCTACTTGCTACGCGAGCTACGGAGCCGCCATTGGAGAAGCGACACCGCCATTGTGTTAGCAACGGCGAGAGCTACGCACTGATACCAAGAGTGCGCGCTATCGGCTTCTATGTGTGGTAAGTTCCTACGAGCTTCGGTGTGAGTTTTCTTCCAACTCGTGTGTCGGAATAGAGCGTGCAACATATCTATAGAACCACAACGAGTAGAGCTACACATTCATACCATCGGGGTCAAGTTTCGGTCACCTGTATTTTTCGGCCTGTCTTCATATGCGTTTACCGCACGGAGTGGTTATAGGTTGATTTTGCAGTTCAAGTCTTTAGGGTGTTGTTCTTACCTAGTGTATAGACTTCCCCTTGAGTTTGAGATCGATTCAATGATTCTAGATCCTGTTTCATATAGCATTCGTTCGTAGTACGGATTTCAGTCACTTGCGTATTTTAGAACTTAGATTTGATTTCCTTAGTAGTGATTGTCATTAGAAGGTCGAGTAGGTGATTTGATACCCACCTAGTTGTTTCCATGCGCCTGCGGGTCAAGCTTCGTCCTCGTCTGACAAATTCTGTTGTTGGTTGAGTTCTCGCTATTTAGCTTCCGCTAGCGGCGTAACCGCCTTAACATTTGGCGCCGCTGCCGGGGACGAGAGCCCTAAGTAGGTGACCTTAGACTAATCCTACGAGGTGAGTCGTATAAACTACTTTGTATACTTTAGTTAGAAAAGATCTAGGAGTGGAGGACTCCGAAGATCTCGAGAGATACTAGGAAGTGGGGTATTCTTGGGTCTTCCGCGTTGACAGTATTTTTAGTCTAGCTTAGATTAGATTGTTTTTTGATGGTGTTTAAGTGGTTGTTGACAAAAAAAGCATTTGCTACTCCTTGTGTGGTAGTAAATCTCTTTATATTTTCAATTGCAAAAAATCCCTTTTATGATTAGAAGTAGCTTAGGTAGGGCCTGATTTGATCCTGATCTAGAGCTATCGATTGGTGTTCTATTTGCTTGATGTGTTTGATTGCATGTTAGATCACTGAAAAAGTCTCTTTGGTAGTGAAATATGCAATAAACAAAGTTCAGAAAAATTTTCTATGTAACTGATTGTTGCTGAGCACTTAAAAGAGCTATTGAAAGAGTTCTGTGCTGAAAAACTAGAAATCTGCAACTTTAGACATCATACGCGTATGATGTCTTAGGACCTAAACAGAGACTAAAATTGAAAATTTGACATTGCCAGAGTGTTTAGAAGGGGGGTTTTACCCTAAGATCAACTTAAAACAAGAGCATTAACACTCAAAGAAACCCGAAAAGACAAGTCGGAGTCCAAGAAACGCAAAGAATATGAAATTTTGGATTCAGATCTTGTTTTTACATTTGAACCTGACAAAAATACTTGAAACTCAATTATAAACATTGGAGAAGGCTTAAAACCAAAAAATAGTCAAAATCTGGGACAAAAGACATCATACGCGTATAATGTCTTTTGGCACATCCACTGCTTATTTTTGAAATCTGACCTGACAAGATTGTTACAAACACTGTGGGAAGCATAAATATCAAGTTTGGACCCAAATTGATGAAAAAGACATCATACGCGTATGATGTCTTTGACCTAATTTTGGACATATTTTGATACTTTGCTAACCCAGATCCATTGTAATAGCTGTCTAGAGGTTATATTTCAAGTTTCATCCCATTTGGATCACAATTGACCCAAAAAACAAGTCAAAAGCAGAAAATTGCCAAAAAAAGCCTGAACTAGCCATAACTTGCTCAAACAGAGTTCAAACTGAATTTTGTGAGTGAACAGAGCATAAAGGGGCCACTGAGAGTGAGCATAACCAAAATAGTCAAAATCTGTGAAAAAAGACATCATACGCGTATAATGTCTTTTTCAGCATAACAGTAACAAAATTCTCACTTGATGAAACAGAAGTTGTCCAACTGACAAGATTAAACAGTTGACCAAGTATCAGTCAGTTTGGATCAATTCTGACCACAAAAACATGGGGAAAACAAATTGCCGAGACGGAAAAGTTACAGTCCTTTAGGGGAATTGATGAATTTGAGATCGGGCAGGAATCTCCGGAATAATCAACCAAAACAAGGGGAACCAGCAAGTGTCATATCAACCGAGGGAAGTGTAAACCAAAGTTGGGTGTAACCATTAGAGCCGATCTTTGAAGGAAGTGTTTCTGATACTTCTTCGGAGAGGTCTTACGAGATTTTCACCGAACACTTGAACTTGAACAACAGAGAAAATATGGCAGCAGGATCATCAAACCCTTCCGCCACAATGAAGCTATTGTTCATAAAATACCAGTACGACAATGAGCAAGGTGCCAAGATCTACAAAGATGGAATGGACCGCTATTGTGTAAAGATAGAAGATAGACCTAGTGAGTTCAAGGACTTAGTGCCTGTGAGCTATAGCGGAGATAGATATCTAGATGACGAGGGTACCATGTACTTGGTAGTCCTAAACCCTAACATTGTGGACAAGTGGGGATTGATGGGCACCAAAGCCAAAATAGATGAAGAACTTGAGGAGAAAGCACCAATAATGAACTTCCCTAATGCGAGGTTAAGAAGAGAGAATGAAACTACAAGGATCAACACTGATAACATCTATGTGGGGCTGTACAAATATAATAATGGGGAGCAAGATCTCTATTATAGATGTGAAGAACCCTACACCGGAGAGTTGACAGACAAAAAAAGACTCTATGTCTTTACCTACACAGAGGGATCGGAAGTGAAAATTGCCGCTTATGATAAGTATGGCAGGCAATACTCAACTATGGGCAAGAAAGAATTAGAAGGATATACATACTTTGGGGGACCTCTACATCAGTATTATGTTACTTCTAGCTCACATAGACCAGCACCAACAAATGGAGTGCAAAACTCAATGACAACAGGAGGACAAAGAACTCAGGTTGCTGACTGTTTCAGTCAACCTTGGGACTCGAAGCTCGGACCAATGGGATCATTACATTCCAGAGAGTCAATGGAGACGAATCGAGGTAGTGCAGTTCCAATCCCCACCTATACCACGCCAGGTCCAGGGTTTGAAGCGGAACCATCGCATTTACCTCCTAGTAGTAGATTCAGGGCGGGGGAACCGACAAGGGTAACCCATGAAGTCCATGATGCTAGAGAAAGCTTTAGCCGAGACACAGGAGCAATGAGATTGGTAGCAGATCATAGACGTATGAGACCATCTCAAGTAGCCAAGTGTATGCCCAAGAAGTATGGTGGTTCAGGAGATCCGTATGCACATGTGTCACTCTTTAAGCAAGTCTTAAGAGCTGAGCAGATAACAGATTTCCATACACAATACGAGGGATTTGGTCTTACTCTAGAAGGTACTGCATTGACATGGTTTCAACCAATGAACATTGGGGGATTCCATGACATTGACCATTTGCTAAGAGAGTTTGCTGAGGAATTCTCAAAACGAGGGATTAAGCACAATACGGTCTCACAAATATATGCTTTTAAACAGAGAGAACACGAAAAAGTGAAGGAAGCTTCACTTCGCTTCAAACAATACATTGAGAGATGTCCAGTACGTGAACGACCACAAGATGACAGACTATCTGTTCTCTTTATTGAGGGACTGAGGAACGACACTCTCAAGAAGGACTTGCACTTGAAAGCTTGTACAAGTTTCGAGCAAGTAACGAGAGAGGCATTGTACTTAGTGGATAACTGTACGGTTTATGGAGAGGTGTCAGCGGATACAGATTTTGCATCCAGTAGCTCCTCCTCCGTAGTGAGCGAGACTACCACTAAAAAGAATGTTCAAACAACAACCATGCCAAATGTAGAGCAAATGATAGAAGATGCTCTAAAAAGGATGGCACCATACCAAAAACCATTGCCAAAAACACTGAAATGGTGTGCTATTGAACAAAAATGGACAAATCATCCAACAGAGGAGTGCTATTACAACAAAGGGTATGTAAGGGAGCGCCAGTATGCACCTCCTGCTCAATTAGCACCACCTCAGATACATCCAGTACCTCGATACCCAACGGGAAATGTACCAGGACCTATGGGGATAGAAAGACCTCAACCGGTATTGGGACAACAACCACCTTTACCAGGAGCAAGACCAGTGGGCATTAGATATGCACCAACCTTAGAGAATCAGGAAGAACAAGCCTTAGTGCCTGTTCAAGCTTATTACGAAGAATCGGGTGCACACATGTCTCCGACAGTGTATTACCCACCAGAAGAACCAAAACAACCAGAACCATGGGGCATGATGGGGAATGTTGGAATACCAACAATTACAAGTGCTTCTGATGAAGAGAGATACAATATGGATGCAAGAACCTTGATGTTTATAGCTCATGGAGGGTTAGCAGGACAGAGACCATCCTATCCACAAAGGACGAATCAAATGGGACCAAGACCAGCACTAGGACCTTGTTACAAGTGTGGAGGTGACCATCTGATGAATGTTTGCCCACATACGGAAATCATTCGAATTAACGCTTATTGCACTGAGTGTGGGGTTACTCACTTCATTGAGGATTGTTCAAAGAATCCAAACAAAGTGCAAAAGACGACATTGAATATGCTAGAAACTATTCCTACCAGCAGTGGGTCTGAAAATGAAACTCTGATACCAACGCAAGTTGTTACTAGAGCTCAAGCTAAGAAAACCACTAGAGAACCTGAGAATGGAAAGTTAGCGACTGAAGTGGTTAGTCAAGGACCGCGGAGTCAGAAAAACACATGGAAAGCTAGAAAAGCACGCATGAAGTTGAGAAAAGAACGTGAAGACGCTATTCTAGCTGAGGAACTAAAGCAAACTAAAGCTAGATTAGAAAAACTTGAGAGTCAAAACAGGAAACGAGAGATGAGCCCGGAAAGAACGAAACAAAAGAGTATCAAAGAAACAATGAGCTTAAGCTCCGGGGGATCAGTGCTAGTCGACAAGGTACACGAACCATTGGACGCACTGCTAAGAGCTTACGAAGCTAGGTTAAAGAACAACCAAACACAAGAACAGAGGTGGATGACATACCCAAACGCGGAATTGGAAAAGCAGAGACTTGAAATGTGCCAGAGAATGATCGAGACTGCACAAGCCTTATTAGAACCACCAAAAGAAACAATGAATTGTGGGAAGGAAAACCCAAGTCAGCAAGAGACTATCGTTTCACGGGTAGCTGAAAAGACTCCCAGTGCACAAAAGCCTGAAAATACACAAAGGGATGACCGCATTGTATTGAACACAACCGATCAGGAGATAGAGAGTTTTCATCCAGTCATACAGAGGAGTTACGAAAGAGATGATGATTACAATGAATTTTGGAAACAAGTGAGAGAGGCAAACTTTGCAAACGAGCTAAGTTGCCAAGCTAATCAGACAAATTGGGAAAAGGACATCAGGAATCCTCCCATAGTGGAATTTGAGGCAGGATCTCAAGTGGACTTGGATCTGCAATCTTATTGGGGAGATGGGGGCTCTGTTAGAACAATGGAGAGCAAACCTCATTCACTGAAAACCTTACCTTCATACTTAGGAGAGTATGAAGCAAAATCCGAGATTAGAGCACTTCCCTCAAGAAAAATCTCATCAGAAAAAGTCATGGACTCGCAAGGATTGATAGAGATTTTGTCAACACCAGTGACATGCACTATCACTCTAGCTGAGCTTTTGAGGCTAAGACCACATATGTGGACCACTGTAGGAAAATGCTTGGAGAAATTCGGGATAAAAGATCCAACATCGATATTGCAAGAGAGCATAGAGGAGCTGAGCAAGCCACAAAAGAACGCTAAGCCTGTACCCTTAAACAAGGTCGGAGAGTATTGCGAAGGTGAAGAGGGGAATACAACCTTACCAGTTGAATTCCAAGGAGTGAACACAATGGCAATACTAGACAGCGGAGCGGGGGTAGCCATTGCTACAAAAGAAATCTAGAAAAAATGGGGGAAACCAGCACTAAGGAAGACTAGGTTGAAACTCCAATTAGCAGATGGACACATGGAGAAACCTATGGGGTTATTAGAGAAAGTTGTAGTGACTTCTTGCGGCATTAAATACGAACATACTTTCGCTATTGTCGATTTTGACAAGGAGAATAACTATGATATCATACTGGGAAGACCATTCATGAGACAGTTGAAAATGGTCCAGGATTGGGGCTACGATCACATATACCCGAGAAATATGGAAACCACTACACGTGTGAACCTGAAAGACCATAGCTACAAAGAGGTGAACCGAACACCGGTAGAGGAGTTTGATTCAGCTACTTTGGCGGGATCCGAATTTCCAGCTTGGTTAGGTAAACCCAAGGAGTTATGGATGTGTGGAGCTTCGAAATGTGGAAGTCTGAAACGAGAAGAATGTGTTTTAGAAAGAGCTATCGAAGACGAAACTTATGTAGGAGAACCCTTTCCAGAGGATACGTTTGAACCATTAGAGTGGACACACATTCTAGCAACCCTAGATGTTTGTGCAATTCCGGATGGTCCCACAACGAAATTTTGCGACAAGGACGGGTACGACGTGGTTCCGTATTTCATGTTGAGAACTGTACTAAAAAAAGAAACTGAAAAGAACGATACACTGGAAAAGGAAGATGAAGAAGAGGTGTTTCACGACATTCCCAATCATCCAGAGTGGGGAAATGAAGCAGACAACGAGTCAACGGACAATTCAAGCGGAAACGAAGAAACTATAATGGATGTCCGATTTTATGATTTTCCGAACCAAACTAAACAACGCCAGAAACACTATAGAGCAAAGAAAAAAACAAAAGGGGTTAGAACCAATCCGATGCTTAGAATAAGAGGAAAAAATCAATTCCTAATGCTAGTAAAGGCTGAAGATTGTGTTAAGGATAAGATTTCTGGAAGAATGAGAGGCAGTGATCAGAAGAGCTTACGAAAAGACAAAAGAGGCTCAAGAAATCAAGTTCAAAATAATGGAACGAAAACTGAAACAGAAAAATCAGAAAAGAACAAGCGCAACAGAGAACACACGGAGTCCAAGCTAGAACGTAGAAACAAGTACAGAGAGCTCAAGAAAACTCTGAAGGAAGTTTGGACGACAGAAATTGAGAGTGGAGAGGACGAAAACGTCAAAATCAAGGAAAACATGGATGTTCCCTCTCACTATAGAAAATTCACAATAGAGGATAGGAAGGTGATATTAACTCCACCTATTCGAGAGAGGAAGGAGAACGAATCTTATGACGGACCGGAGGATGCGAAAAAAGTGTATTTAGCAGCTCCAGGTGAGCCACCTAGACCGGTGTACATAGCCACAGATTTGTCCCCAAGCGAGGAAGAGAGACTTTTGAGTCTTCTCAGAGAGTATAGGGATGTGTTTGCATGGTCTTATAAGGACTTAAAGGGAGTTGACCCATCGATATGCCAACACTCAATCCCACTGAAACAAGACGCAAAGCCTAGCAGACAGAGACCATACACATATAATGATACTTTTGCTAAGCGAATCAAGGAAGAGATAGATAAGCTAATGGAAGCTGAATTCATATACGAGATTGAACACACCGATTGGGTATCTCCGATTGTGGTAGTACCTAAGAAGAACGGAAAACTCCGAGTGTGTGTCAACTTAAAGAAAGTGAATGCTGCAATAATCAGGGACAATTATCCCCTGCCGATAACTGATCATGTTCTAGAGCGTGTATCAGGGAAAACAGCATACTCCTTTCTTGATGGTTTTTCAGGATATAACCAGCTAGCCATAGCACTGGAAGATCAACATAAAACAGCTTTTGCAACGGAGTGGGGAATTTATGCTTATCGAGTTATGCCTTTTGGTCTAACCAATGCTCCCGCAACCTTCCAGAGGCTGATGACGCATGCTTTCAAAGAATACTTAAGGCTGTTTCTAGAAATCTACATGGATGACTTATGTGTACATTCTCTACTGAGAGATGAGCATCTAGAACACCTAAGAAAAGTATTTGAGAAATGTAGGACATATCGCATTTGTCTCAATCCTGAGAAATGTGTGTTTATGGTCCGACAGGGCAGAATTCTGGGACATATTGTCTCACAAAACGGAATATCCACGGATTTAGAGAAGATAAAAGTTATAGTGGATATGCCTAGACCAACCAATGCGAAACAAGTACAGAGCTTTATGGGACATTGCGGATATTATAGACGATTCATTTACATGTACGCTATAATAGGCCAACCACTTTACAGGCTAATAGTGAACTTTGAATGGACAGAGGAGTGTGAGGAATCGTTCAAGAAATTGAAAGAGGCACTCATTACTGCTCCAGTCTTGAAATCACCAGATTGGAAGAAGATATTCCATGTGCATATAGATGCTTCGGCATATGCAATAGGATGCATTCTGGCTCAGCCAGAAGAAGGAAACATGGATTTTCCTATCTGTTACGCCAGTCGACAGCTCAACAATGCAGAGAAGAATTACACCACAACAGAGCGAGAAGGATTAGGAATGATCTATGCTGTGAAGAAATTTCGGCATTATCTTCTAGCCAACAAGTTTGTGTTTTTTACGGATCACCAAGCCTTGCTCTACCTAGTGAATAAACCATGCAATACCGGGAGAATAGTGAGATGGTTCATTATCTTACTGGAATTCGACTTCACGGTAGTAGTAAAGAAAGGAAAAACACATCTTAGAGCTGATCATCTTTCGCGATTGACGAATGGAGAAGACCCTATAGGAGTAGATGACGACATGCCAGACGCGTACTTGTTCAACATAGAAATGATACCGAGGTGGTCTCAAAATGTCGTTGACCTATTAACCTATGGAGGAGAGTTCGATAGAAGAAATACAACCTGAAACATATTGCTATTCAGCAATCCAAGAATCTTCAATTGATTGCAGGAAGGTTGTATCAATTGGGAAATGATCATGTTTTACGACTATGCATCAATCCTGAGGAATATAGTATATATCTGCGCGAAGCACATGTTCAGGAATGTGCATTTCATTGTTCAAGAAGGAACACATATAGGAATTTGTTACAATTGGGAGTCTATTGGCCAGGAATGAAAGAAAGCGTACATGAATATGTCACTGTATGTATTGTATGTTCATCAAAACCGCCAGCCGAGTATTCAACATTATATCAGATAATGATCGCTCCAGAATGGAGTCAGTATATTGTTGAATATCTCACAAATAGAACTTTCCCAGAAGGAACGTCAAAAGCTCGTCAGAAATCTGTAGAGACAGAAGCTAGAGATTACGCTTTAATAGGAGATCAACTCTATAAGAGAGGTAAAGACAACCAGCTTAGGATTTGCGCATCAGAGTCTGAGTATGTGATAATCCTGGAGCAAGCTCATGGAGGAGTAGGTGGAGGCCATTTCTCAGGTGATAAGACAGCAAAACTTGTCTTAGCCGCAGGAATATGGTGGCCAACATTACATATGGACGCTGAGGAATACGTTAAAAGGTGTGATGACTGTCAGCGGACCAAAGTACCACTTAAAAGAGATGATATGCCGCTTAGACCAATGATGGGGGCAAGAGCTTTTGCAAAATGGGGGATTGATTATGTTGGACCCATTTCGCCTCCTGCATATAAGACTCATGCACAATACATCGTTGTGGCTACAGACTATCTAACAAAGTGGGTCGAAGCAAAGGCAACTCAAAAAGCAGATGCCAGGACCACGACACAATTTCTATATGAATACGTCTTTGTACGATATGGATTGCCAATAGAAATTGTGAGTGATCGAGGCACACATTTCATAAATGAAGTGATAGAGATCCTTCTAGATGAATTCATGGTAATCCATAGGAAATCAGCCCCGTATGATCCACAAGCAAACGGACAAGCTGAAGCAACAAACAAAACCATATGCACGGTCCTTACGAAGATTGTATCTGAGTCGAGAACTGACTGGGACCAGAAGTTGCATTCAAAATTATGGGCATATAGGGTAGCATATAAAACATCAATAGGAACGACCCCATATAACATGGTTTTTGGGCTAAATGCTATCTTACCAATAGAATTCTTGATTTCAACCTTAAGGGTGGCTAAGGATCTAGAGTGGACAGGGCACGAGCTCTCTGATAGAATAGATGACCTGGAAAAGCTAGATGAGCTTCGCCTAAAAGCAGTAGCTTCCATCTACGCTCAAAAAAGGCGACAAAAGGAATTTTTTGATAAGCATGTGCGGACTAAAGAGTTTAAAGTTGGGGACTATGTCCTAGTTTACACTCTGAAACAGCATGCTAAGAAGCTTAAAAAGCGAGGGATGGGACCTCTGGTGATTAAAGATCTATCACCAAGTGGAGCCGTCAAGCTTGCTACATTAGACGGAGAAGAAATGCCCAATTGGATTAGTGGATGCAGAGTGAAAAAGTATCTGTTGCCGCTAACGCAAGACATGCTTCTCAAAATACATCAAGAAAAGCTGCGTGTCCAGAAAAAGAAAAAGATTGAGGAGGAAGCGCAAGCCGAGGCGAAGGAAAGAATGGAGAAAAGAAGACTACTGCGTCAGAAACAACGCAATGAAGGAGCAATACGAATAAACGCAGTTAGTATAACAGAAATGGATAATGACAAAGAAGAACCCATCATTGAATGCAAAGTAGGAACCAACCAAATCAAAACCAGAGCACTATTGGATTCAGGAGCTCAAGCTAACCTACTTTCACTCAGTTTGTATAGACAATTGACAAATGACACGAAACTACAAACTGCCAAGCAAGAGTTAAAGAGTTACTCTGAGAATGCAATCAAAACTGTCGGATGCACAGTTTTACATATACAGATTAACCAATATGTGTATCCTCATATGTTTTACGTGGTTGAAGACCAAGCTACACAACATCCATTATTGCTAGGACAACCATGGCAGAAGAAATACAATGCAATGATTGACTGGAGTTCTAAATTAGTGCTTATCAAATACGAAGGTGAAAGTCAATCAGTTAAGTTCACCAAAGGAGCAGAGCCAACTCCAAAGGAAGAATCCACGGACAAGGGCAAACAACAAACAGAGAAAAGAAGAAGCAATGGCAACCAAAAGTTTCTATACAACCGGATTACTCTTCGACGAGGAATTCTCAACAGTGGATAAGGAAGACAAGCAATAATATAACAGCTCAACCTTGGAAAAAAACGGAGTCAAAGTTGGTATGGAGACCAAAAAAGGTGGTGCCAGAAAACACAAACAGAGTCTTCAATACCAGACAACAGAGTGATCCCCGACAATCAAGGACAGTGAAACAGATCTGGATTCCAAAGAAGTTCATGACGGCACAAAGCTACAGCAAGCAAATTTGGATCCCAAAGATTTGTAAAAAGGAACTCCCTTCAATACAATCAACGGAAACTCCTAGGTATTTCAAGGCGAGGAAATCAACACACAGAACAAAGCAGGTTTGGGTCGCAAAGAGTTTGTGGCAAGCACAAGCAAAGCGGAAGCAGATTTGGATTGTGAAAAAAGACAACAAGGTAATGAAGAATCCATCTACTGATTCTACTACCGAAGTGCCAAAACCAACCCAAAACCCGACCACCAATCCTTCAATCAAACAAAGAGCAGCTTTATTGGAAAGTATGTTGTATCGTCGCTCTACAATTGCATTGGGAACTTATGACCAAAACAACTACAATGCTTCACCCACAGACACTTCATAGTCGTCCGGGAGGACTCAGACTAGGAGGGGGGGAGGTATACAGGAGCTACAAAGCAGCTACAAGCGGAAAAAACAAAGAAAAACAAAAATTATATTACAAGGGCAGTGTCTTACATGATTTTGCAATTTTTTATGTTTGATTGCGGATATTGATAATATTTATGCCCTTATATACCTTGTTTTGCAACAAGAAGAGATCAAATGATGAATTTGGGTCTCTAGATGTGTAAATATCACTAAATAAGAGTGTTTTTGGAGCTAAAAAGTGGAAAAAAGTGGTAATCCAAGTCCAGAAATCACAAAGAAGTGTATATTCATATACACAGGGTTACCAGCTATTTATCGTGTATGTTTGGAATTTTTTGGCTTCAATTTGCTATTTTCCTTTATTTTTTATGATTTTCTTAATAAAAATAAAAGAAAAATAAAAAAGCAGGTGAAATGAGATCGGAAAAAAGAAAAGAATAGACGGTGATGATCCTAATGACAAGGGCAACCCATGGTAAAAATGGGGTACAATTCTGAAAAAGTTGCGGAAAGCCCGAAATGACAGAATTTTGGCAAAGTGGACAGATTTCTCAGAAACAGGTCAAACGGAGTCCAAATTGAGAAATTTCAAATCCTAAAGTGCATTTCACGACGAGATAGGAGCACATGTCAAATTTGGTAACAAGTGATCCGGGAAGCCCGAAGTTAAGTATTTTTCACTTCACTATCAAGCTCATTTCCACTATTACCTTCTTGGAGAGAGCAAAGAGCACCAGGAGCATCCGACCTTCTACCGCCTTCTACGACTGCTACGAGAGCTCAGAGGACACCAGACATGAGAGGTAGACTCGTTGCCATAAGCTTTTGATGCTTATCGTTAACTTTTGTCGCGAAAACTCACCAAAACCAAGAAACAAGAGCAGACGGGGAATGGGGAAGAACGCTAGGTAGGGGCACAACCGCCTAACCAAACTTTGCAAGAACTTAGAGGTGGGTTACCCTAGTATAGGAGATGAGTTTCTAGCACTCAAAGCTCGAGAAAGAACGACTGGAAAAACCCTAGGTCAACAGAGCCTGCAAGAGGCAAACAGAAAAAAGTTGTCGGAACGACACAAAACTTCTCAGGAAGCTTAACAACATCGAGGGCAATGCAACCATGGAGTATCTCCGGGTTTGGATCACCAAAAGTAGGTCGGAACAACCGATTCGGCTGCGGACACACAAAGCGTCATTTTGGCATAACGGCTAAAATTGACGACCAAATGACATGAAACTTCACGAGCAGTTTCAACTATACATGGATGACTTATGTTTGCAAGCAAAACCCAAAAGAAAGCTGATTCACTTACCGATGGTGAAAAAGACGCTTTCGAGCAACCAAATGGATAAAGATGGAGAACGGGGAGCCAAAGTCAAGTCCAACCAACTGGATGGCTTCACAACATATCCAATGAGCTGGAAATGCAACTCTCAAGAAGAAAAGTTGAAGAAATTCAACTCCAAGGCAAAAAGACGACTTCGGAGACTGAAATGCCTATAAGGGGGCTTTTTAGCTAAACTGATGACTTTTTAAGTTGAAAACTAGTTAGCAGGGCTTAGGGCACTAGCACAAAGCATTCTTTGCACAAAAAGACCAACATTTCAAGAAAAGACATCATACGCGTATGATGTCTCACAGCATGATTTTCACATCATTTCAACATTTGAGTGCATAGCCTCATTCCACATGTTAATCACATCCTATGAACCAAGTATCATGAGAATTGGAGTTAGAAAACCCAAGGAAAACCAAAAAGACGCAAAGTAGGCCATAAAATTGATTTTTGGTCCTAATTTTGTCAAAATAACTCCAAACTCATTGAAACTTTGTAGGATTGTTGATTAACACATCTACAAGCTATCTGGAACCAAAAAGCACCATTTTGACACAAAAGACATCATACGCGTATAATGTCTATTTGCACTTACAGAGCCAAAAATGCTCATTTGTCATCATACATCCATTATATATATCTAATACATGCTACATATGAAGTTTGGAACCATTTGGTCAGTGGATCACCCCATTAGCCCAATTAAGAGAAAATCCTTCATACAAAGCCTATTTTTGTCCCAAATCCAACATATTCAAGTCCAAACCAAGATTTGAGTATAAACAGTCCTTCACTAGCACATGGAGAGTCCACAGAACCAATCCCATGAAAAATTGATGAAAAAGACATCATACGCGTATGATGTCTCCAGAGCCATTTTTAGTCCAAATTCTATCCAAACTTGATAAATCCACTGAATAAGCCTATCTAAAGCCAAAACCAAGCTTATAGAGAAAATTGGTCCAAAAATGCACCAAAAGACATCATACGCGTATGATGTCTCACTATGTGATTTTGGCATCTAAGGGCTTCAACCACCAAACAGAAGTGTTCTACATGCCATTTGAAGGTGATCCACCAAGTTTTACCCAATTTGGATCATAAAATCCATTTCCCTTTCAAAATTTTGCCAAGAGCCTGAACTGGACTAAACTGGCCAAAACTTGACCAAATGGGATCCAAACTCAAATCCAAGCATATGACACTCATGTATACACTATCACTACAAGCACAACCAATATGAAGTCATTCTGACACAAAAACATCATACGCGTATGATGTCTCAAGCATGTTTTTGAGCCCAGTTTGCATATTTTTTCACCTACATTGCATCCTTAGGCCCTGAATAGCTCATGTTTCAATTTTCAAGTCATTTGAATAGTTAAAAGCTTCATTTCGGCTTTCAGTACTAAAAAGACGCTAACTTCTGAAATTGGAGTTACAGGATCCATGGATTCCGCTAAGTCATCGGCAACTAAGAGAAAAAGACCAACCATCAAGGATGCTCTTGCAGAAGCAGAACCTTTTGATATTCCAACAGAAACCCTCAAGCCAACCAAGACTTGGGTGGAGGAAGCAGTACTAGAAAAAGAGGGAATAAAGATCTACCAGGGGACTTTCAGAGATCCTCAAGGGCAATCGGTCGATGTACCTATGATCCCACGAGAATTAGTGGATTATAGCAGATCAGAGAACATAAGCAGATACCTGGAAAAGGCTGACTTACACAGGTTCTTCACCTCGAGACCATCAGGTGTAGACACAAGAAGAGTGTATGAGTTGGCAACATCCATTCAGAAGGATGGGAAAGCCACGTTGACAGCCATGGATGGAGAAACAGTTGAAGTACAGATCACTCCACAGCTCATTGCAGATGCATTGAAGCTGCACAACAAAGGGAGTTCTGTCAGAGAAAGAAGAGAGGCCATAGAGGTCTATGGATCAAAGAAACAAAATACAACCTACGGAGATATGGCAGATCAACGAGCGGCAACCCTTTGCCGGTTATACAACCAGTTTTTCCATGTGTGCAGTAAAAGACCGCAGAAGTATACTACACCACCCCATGCCATTGCGACAACCATCACATGGGCACTGAAGAGCAACATGCCAAAAGAGGTGAATTATGCTCAATACATCCACGAGCAAGTAATCGCCATGCACAACCAGAAACCAAAGTACATAGGAGGAGGAGAAATCCTAACAAGAATAGCTTATGAAGCTATTGGAGCTAGGGATCAAGGGCCACAGATTCCCTCCCAGAATGAGTGGCTTAGAGAAGCCGATGAGGAGGAAGTACAGCAAGAAGTATCCAAGAGGGCGTCCACAAGAGCACGCCGAAAACTAGAAATAGTTTCAGAACCTGAGGAGGCCGTGGACGAGCCGCTCAAGAAGAAAGTGAAGAAGAAGGCCGATCCCAAGCAAACCAAAAGTCAAAAAGCCGCAAGAATGGAAAGGCTGGTGGAGCAGTTTAGAGCGGAAAGAGCTCTAAAGGGGGACTTCGAAGAAATGTGGGTGCCAGACCCCAGTAAAGTCGGAACCAGCTCAGCCAGGCCACATGTTGATCAATATGATCAATATATTAGAGCTTATGAGGAGTCGGAGGCCATACTGGAGCAGCAACCTGTCGAGCCTTATACTGAAGAGGAAGTACAGCTTTTAAAAGCTGAGCTGCAAAAGGACGACAAGGGGAAGAAAAAAATAGATGAGTCTACTGAACCTAAAGAGAAAGACGGGCAAGCAAACAAAGGGAAAGCCAAGATGACTGAAGACAATCAGCCCTCTTTTACTGTTGTACCAAGCCCGAAGAAGATGGAAATTATTGTGGAGGAAACCACAATAGAAATAGAAACAGAAATTATGGAAAAGCCGGAGGCCGGGACCAAGGAAACGGAGATAGATCCAGTTCAGCAAAAGAAAGATGATTATGAGGATCTGGTAGCGATCGGATACAGTGAAGAAGAGGCCCTGGAGGCAGTTTATGGGATATCCCTACGGAAACAAGATGATCGGAAAGGGACGAAAGAAAAGACAAAGGGTACAATGGAGAGTGAAGAAAAAATGGTCGAGCCGAAGCCATTGGAGGTGGTGGCAGAAAGAGCTGTCAAGTTGACAGATGAAGATGAAAAAGACATGCACATGGTGCATGAACTGCTCAGCAAGATTAAAGAAAGATCCAGAGCAAAGGAAGTAGCACTTGAGACAGCAAAACAAAAGGAAGCAGAGTTGCAGAAGAAGTTAGAGAATGCTATGACTGAATCTGAAAGTCATAAAGCATCACTCTACGACGCAGAAAACGAGAGGGACGGCTTGATACTCCAACTAGCCGAAGCTTCAAGAGAGGTAACAAGCTCACAGGAAGCAAAGGAGCGAATAGAAGATGAGCTGGAGGCAGCCAAGGATGAGCTCATTGAGCTAAGGGAAAGAGTCGAACTTCAAGAAAGGACAATCATGAGACTCAGGACCACCCCTAGAGCTAGCAGAGCAGGAACAGAACAAGAGGGAGCCCTCGTACTAGCTCTGGAAGAGCAGGTCAGAAGTTTGCAAAGAGAGCTAAGGTTAGAGCAAGTGCAAAGGTTGCACATGGCGGAGGGATCATTGGCTGCAGAGGAGAGACTCACATCAGAAAACCAAACACTAAGGACAGAAAATGAGGCCCTCCGCAAACAGCTCCAAGACCTCCAAGAGCAACAAAGAAGAGAAACAGAGCCACCACAAGAAGAAGCAGGGGGAGCAGCCATAGAGCTACCTGAAACTGGAGAGGCAACCACAATTGAAGATCCAGCCCCAGTTGAAGAAGTGGCCTCGACTTCAGGAATCTCTGAAGAAGAAGAACAAAGGCTCCAGGACCAAATAGAAAAGTCAACAGAGGAAAGTGCCAAGGCGGAAATGGAATGGGAAAGGAGACTCCTCATCTCCATTAGACTTCAAGGTTTAGACACAAAAGTGCTCCATGAAGAGTGGATGCAACCCAGCCTGCCTATCCCTCTGATGAAATTTGAAGTGATAAAGACGAAAAAGAGAATAGAGGAGGAGCAGTATGTCGCTCTTTACGAAGGCGACAACACAAAGGATGAACAATCAAAGAAGATTGTAGATTCTCAACCTAGATGGAGGAAAGGTTGGCTGAACAAATACCCAGCCTACCTCATCTACTTGGTAGAGGCTCCAAAGGAGATTCGGGAGGATGCAACCTTCTGCCCGGTGCCAAGAGTCAGAAGCTGGAAAGAGCATGGCAGGATTGCAGAAAAGAAGCCAAATTGGCTTAATTACCCAAGGATGCCAGGACCAAAGGAAGGAGAGAGAATAGGTAAAGCCTACATGGTGAAAACCCTAACGGGCACCATCAAACTCCTTACTGGCTCTCCTGACCTTTCGTGTCAGATGCTAAAGAAAATCTGCAGGACTCTCTTAGCATGCATTGAAGTGTTCGCGCCAGGTAAAGCCACGACCTCGAGTCTACTATCGACGGCCGACACAGTGACGGATATGATGTATGATCTTTCATTGCAGCCATCACCAAAGGTGTTACATCTCTTATACCAAAGAATTATGTTTTTGCCTAGCTTCCACATGCAAACATTCGAAGAAGCTTTCTACACCGGCTTTTTCACTCACGAAAGCAAAATATTCGGCCCAACCTTGACCATCGGCAACCTACGCTACGAATCACATTTGCAGATGCTCAAGACGACAGGACTCTATTGATCAAGCCTAAAAGTCATGTCAGGGACGACATGAACGCGGAGGGGGGGAGTGTTGAGCCAGCAGAGGATCACATCCGCATTTTTGCTCACACCCATCATTTTGTAACCATTGATTGTAATAAATGTCTTTCCGACATTAATTTTGATTTGAGCCATTCATTAAGTAACGGGACTCAATTGAGTTTCCAGCTTGTAATCCCGAAGTAATTTCACCTGTTGATGTAAATAATTAGAGATGTTCTCACCTCCAAGGCTGAGGTATATAAGCCAAAGTTTTGTAACCAAAAAAGGATTCAATTATTAATCAAAGTGAGTTTTTGAGCGCCGTGACTGTGTCTGAGAGAGGGTGAGAGAGAGAGAGAGTCTTATCTACTTGCTACGCGAGCTACGGAGCCGCCATTGGAGAAGCGACACCGCCATTGTGTTAGCAACGGCGAGAGCTACGCACTGATACCAAGAGTGCGCGCTATCGGCTTCTATGTGTGGTAAGTTCCTACGAGCTTCGGTGTGAGTTTTCTTCCAACTCGTGTGTCGGAATAGAGCGTGCAGCATATCTATAGAACCACAACGAGTAGAGCTACACATTCGTACCATCGGGGTCAAGTTTCGGTCACCTGTATTTTTCGGCCTGTCTTCATACGCGTTTACCGCACGGAGTGGTTATAGGTTGATTTTGCAGTTCAAGTCTTTAGGGTGTTGTTCTTACCTAGTGTATAGACTTCCCCTTGAGTTTGAGATCGATTCAATGATTCTAGATCCTGTTTCATATAGCATTCGTTCGTAGTACGGATTTCAGTCACTTGCGTATTTTAGAACTTAGATTTGATTTCCTTAGTAGTGATTGTCATTAGAAGGTCGAGTAGGTGATTTGACACCCACCTAGTTGTTTCCATGCGCCTGCGGGTCAAGCTTCGTCCTCGTCTGACAAATTCTGTTGTTGGTTGAGTTCTCGCTATTTAGCTTCCGCTAGCGGCGTAACCGCCTTAACAGTGTTGTATTTTTTTACATTTTGTAATTGCATCTATCTTTTTGTAGATGGCTTGATAGAAATTGCTAGACACGACTCTAGCTTTGCAAAAATTTTGGACGATATTGCTCCAACCTTTGGTATGATAACTATGCATATTATTTAGTTTGTTTAGGTTGCTATATGCGAGTCATTGTTCTAAGGGCGAGCTTCAAATTCATTGACTTAAACTTATGTAGGTTTGGGTGGTCAGACTCTTAGGAGATCACTTTGCTTTACGTATGCATCGGAGGTTTCGATGGCTCACCCTAGCATTGGTTCAGAGGGTCAGAGCTATGCTTCAACTCTTGACTACATAGTTGTGGCATCAGGTTTTAGAGCAGGCATTCGCCCGCCGGCTTGGATACCTGTCCATGAGCACCTTACACAATTTCGCTCCAAGGGGGCCTGCTATACTCGTGGTGGTAGGCCTGTCTCATGGGCTGCAGACTTCATTTTCCTCGACTTGCCATTTGGTGGATCACACATCACCTCTGACACTGTGCCGCTTTGGGATATTTGCACTGAGGAGCATGTTCGATCGGGTGTTCACCTAGCACATTCTATTATGGATGACTCCAGTTGGTTGCTTGTTATGGCATCTGTAGTTGGTGAGTATTATCAATGCTTTGCAGAACACTACAAGTTCATAGAGTTTTAGAAATTTTCAATATTAACCGTAGGAGGTAGTATTGGATGGCTGGAGAGAGTTTTTCGGGCTTCACAGTTGATAGTGGATCACTGCATTGTTGTGATTCATCACTCTGCTTACGGATTTGTTGAAAGTGTTGGTGGTCGCTCTGAGGTATTTATGGGGTTTAAGTTCACCGAAAGAATGATTTTTCAATTGACATAGTCATGATTATGTTTGTTTTCATCTTTCTTGTTGTAGTGTCATTGCTCAGTATTGTTCATGATTCATCGAGCTGGCTCCAGACCCCCTTGCTATGTTGCAGAGAGTACTCCACTTTTCCATCGTTTGGGATTGCAGCCTCTTGACTCGTACATGTTGCACTATCTCCCTGAGACATCGCAGGCTAGATCTTCATTGGGGGAGACTTGGCGTGGCTCCATGCAACGGAGTCATGCATTCATTGCCTGCTTTGTAGAGCTTTTGTGTCTACCTGGAGGTTTATGTATAGAGCTTGGTTGTGGCACTGCACCAGTTTTGGCAGCTTGTTTGGCTACAGGTCGTGTTTGTGCTTCAGTGGATAGTGATGATGCCATCATAGCAGGATATGTGCAGCCTTTACTTCACTCTAAAAAGCGGAGTCGAGAGGAGATATCTACCACCGTTGATTTGGAGGGTGAAGAAGACATTCCATCTAGTGTCTACCCATTTGATGACTAGTGAGCACTTCTGTTTCACTAGAGTTAGCATCACATGGTTTTTATTTGATTTGTAGGATGAAGTTGACATTCCATCCAGTGTCTACCCATTTGATGACTAGTGAGCACTTTTATTTGAGTAGAGATAGCATCACATGTTTCATTTTTTATTTTGCATTCACGTATTGGTATCATTTTTTTAAAAGATGTGGTTTGCATTGTGTAATATTTTGTGTCTAATCTTTGTAGAGGGTTGATATTGACATTATATTCTCTTTTTGTGTTTTGCATTGTGAAATATTTTGTGTTTTGACATTTATAGAGTATTGGTATTGATATGTTATCTTTTTTATGAAAGTGTTTTACCGATGTATGCGGAGGAGACGGCCAGAACCATGGCTGCTCATGACAGAAGATACAATTATGGCATTCAAGAGAAGCATCGTAGGTGCAATGTTTTCATTGACGATGAGTGTGATTCCTCATAGTCATGGGCTCTATGGTGTCACGTCAAGAATATTCGTTTGTTGAGTGTTTGTCTTCGAATATTTATGTTGAAACAACTTATCACTTATGTAACTTTGGACATTTTGCAAAAGAGATGTTGCTCTTAAGTGAAAAGTATTTATTTGTGTTTTGGCTAGCTAAGAATTTAGTAAGTGATATATGAGAAGTTTGAGTAATCCATGCACACAATGGCACTAACACTATTAATGTATATCAAACTATAATTATCATGCCTAAACCTTAGGCACCTCGTAGTAGACTCACGTTAGTCTTATTGCTAACTTTGTTGCCATAACACCCTTTCCATTCATGCCTACCCATTTCCCTTTTCATTCATTCACTCGGAGAAAAAATTAGAGATTAATTTCTTGAATTTATATATTTGTCAGACAAAGAGACATTTATAAAGTAGTCCTTTCAAATAAATTTAGTGATCGCATATTGTCAATATCAAGATAGGAGGCATTTACATAAGCTTTAAACACTACTCCAAATTTCTATAGATGTGATGGCATGGTATGTGCACATGATGAAAAAATCATAGTCAATCTAATGAAATGCATACCAAACGCTGCAAAATAACAAGATGTAGCTGGATAAAAAAATTGGGGATAAAGTTTATGGACCCATTCATCTATCAGCCAAAGAGAATAAAAAAGTAGTCCTTTCAAGATATGTAGTGATCGCATAGTTTTAATAGATGTGATGGCATGTCACACATGGCCACCAAAATATATTCAGTCGAACTATTAAACACACCAATCAATTGTAGGCATGAATGGCAACACTCTTGTCATAACACCCTTGCCATTCATGCCTACAATCTCCCATCTTCATTCATTCGCTCGGATTTTAGTTCGCTCGAGAAAACTTGCTCGCCGCACGGTAGGACTCCTACTGGATATGCTTTCAGTCAAGCATTAGAAATCTACCCCTTATTATCCCAGATGCAATGGACAGGCTGAAAGTAGTAACAAGACAATCAAGACTATTCTCACTAAGGTTGTGCAGAAGAAGCCAGACCAGTGGGATTTGAAACCCCAGATTGCTTTATGGGCGTATAGGACAGCTTACAAGGTCACTACTGGGTTGACACCATTCAGAATGGTGTATGGCACTGAAGCTGTGGTTCCTATGGAGTTTGTTATCCCAAGTCTGAGAATGGCTGTGAAGTATGGCTTAGACTTCAACCACAATCTGAAAAAGCGCGTGGATGAGCTTATGCAGTTAGATGAACTCAGGCAACGGGCTATGCTGGAACAAGAAATTGTTCAGCAACGAAGGAAGCACTGGCATGATCGTAGAGTTAAGGTCCGAGAATTTCAGAAAGGGGATTTGGTGCTTCTCTATCATTCTAGACTAGGTCCTAAGAAGCCAAACCTGAAGATTGCCTGGGCATGACCATTTGAGGTAGACTGGGTCTTCTCCAATGGCACAATAAGACTGAAAGATCTATCTGGATTACTGCTTCCAGGAGTGTATAATGGTGCGAAGATCAAGCTCTACTACTCTGAAGCTAGAGAGCGTGGCCAGGAACAAGGTACTAGGGAGCTGGGAACTAAAGATCAAGAGATACCAGAATCAGATATTTTTGGGCTTTTTCATGTGCAGCCAGTTCCAGTTTCAGAACCAGTGCCAGTAGGACCAAACCAGACTAATCCCAGGATCAGTACGAGTGTGATCAAGCCAGACTGGGAACCAGCCCAGTATCAGTGGGAACACAGTTTTCAATTTTTAAGCGCCCAACAGTCAGATGGCACGCAAGTAGTAATCATTTCAAGGATGGGTAAAAGTCTTGTCCAATGCATGTCTGCCACGACAGCAGCAACGCACACAAGTCTAGGAGCGGCGAGTGGTGGAGCTTTTATGGTGCGAACGCGTATAACAATAAGGAGAGTCGGAATTTTTCCTCACAAATCTCCTGCACGATGATTTCCTCGCGTTGTTCATTCGCCATCGCCAAGCTCTGAGGTATCTTCGCTACAGCCGCAGACACGTCTTCTGAGGAGACAATCGACTATCGACTAGCTTTGCCAGCAACACCTGGGTACGGCTTTGCAGCATCAAGTAAGTCTTCCTCTTCCTCACCTGTTTTGTCATCTTTGCAGTGTATGGGTAGAAAGAAGCGTTCAGACAAGATACAAGAATCTCTCGATGAAACTCAAGCCATTGACATTGCTGCAAAGGCAAGCCTTCCCATCATCCCTTATAGCAAGATTCAGTGTTATGTGTTCACTGACCAAGCTATGGCTTTGCTGCAACTGTGGGATCTACGGGTAGTTATGCAAGCCACAAGAATTGCTTTTAACGTGGCCATCATCAAGCAGGTTCTCGACTCTTTCGATGCTGAAGATGGCAGTGCTATGGTGTATGGAAAAAAGGTGTCTGCTACACTAGACGACATAGCTTTTGCATTCCGGATGCCAAATGAGCCCAAGCCGTCTGTGGCAACCCCACAACAGAGCAATATAGTCTTGAAGGAGGATCAGACTGGCAAGCGCAAAAGAAAAGCCAGTGGTCAAGAGATTCCAGTGGTTGGATTGGAGGCCTCTACTGCTTACAGGTTTGTAGCTGAAGCGGTCAGTCTTAAAAATAGTCCAACATATGTGTCCGAGAAGGTTTTTGCTATGCTGCTAGCCAAGACATTGGATTTAAAGGTTTCTATCAACCTTTGTCAGATCCTGTCACACAACGTGCTTCAACAAATTGCCAAGTTGAAATCCCAGAGTGTTTCTAAAGCTTGGTATGTTTGGCAGTTTTTATATTGGGCAACTACTCCAGATACTCATGGCCAGGTCAGAATGGCTTGGAGTGAGAAGCCAGTTCCAAAATCAAAGAATGTTGATTTGTCTTCAGATGAAGAAGCCACGGACAGTCAGACCACTCCGACTGGTCTGAAACGGAAGGCTACCCAAGATGAGTCTGGCAGCTCGAAGAAACCGAAGACGACACTGACAAAGAGAAGTGATTTTTTGAAGCAGATAGAGAGTCAAGTCAAAAGAGTGACTACTGAAAAGGCTATAGTTAGCCAGGTTGACAAACAACCAGCTCAAACCATTGAAGTCAACCAGTCAGTAGGAGAGATTACAGTCACTACTGGTACTGGCAAAGACCAGGCAAAAGCAGCGACCTCTGAGAAGGCAGCAGAATAGTTGGATAAGGGCAAAGGACAACTGGACAAGGGTAAAGGTCAACTGGACAAGGGCAAAGGTCCAACATCTCCAACCTTACTGGGTGGCGTCTCCATCCCAAACAATGAAGAAGCTCTGCACCTGGTAAGGATGGACTGAAAGGGTGTCTCTTCCTATAGAAATCTGATTATGTAGCCTTACCCTATATGGCTCCGGTTACAGTGTATGAGCCCACTGATTCTGACCCTGCCACAGTCAATGATGGATGTTCAGTCCTCATCCAGTCTTCATGGAACACTATTGTCAACTGTATGGGACAGATGCTGGATGCTGCAGGGTCAGAAGAAGAACTGAATAAGACTAAAGCTGACTTGAAGGGAGCTGAAGACCAAATTTAGAAGCTGAAGGAAGCACGAGACAACCATAATCTATGCCATAAGCTACTTGAAGCTCATTCAGAGCGGTCTATTAAGCTACTGGAAAGTAAGTTAGCTAGGGTGGAGTCTGATATGCAGATTGTGAAGGAAGAAAGGGATGAAGCACAAAGAGCTGCAGATCGGGATGAAATGATGCTGAAAATGAAGAGAGTTGACTAAAACTCCTTGCTGCTTCACCATACAGCTCTGAGGGCTTCCCTCACTGACAGGTATATTTATAATAAATTGGCTGAAATTTTGAATCCAGCAGGCAACACTGTCTTTGATCTTGAGAACTTGAAGTCTCTTATGGAGACTATGCAGAGTGACTTGCAGGACAAAGTGGCTGAATATAATAATTCTCTGGCAAATCAAGCAATCCTGGATTATATTGAGCAGTAGAATTCCTTGGAAGAAGCTGAAGAAGATAAGGAAGAAGAAGAAGCTGATAAGGAGGAGGATGACCAAGAGGAAGGGCATACTAATGATGATGATGATGCCTCGCCTCCATCTCCACCTCCAGGACCTGGTACTGGTGGCACAGGGCGAACTGAAGAAAGTCTGTCATAGCCAGACCATCGAGACCAGAATGAAGGGCAGAAGTCAGGTAATCAGTAGCCAGAAGAACAACGACCCAGTCATACTGGGAATCAGCCAGCAAACCAGTCCCAGCTCAGTAGGGAGGATAAAGGAAAAGCAAAGTTAGGGTTGAAGGACCAACATCTGATCAGCAGAATTCCTTACAGCTTATCACCCTTAACAGGTGATTGAGACATCAGTAGGATCGCATAACCAGGAAATATCTGGAGGATGATGATCTCTTATTTGATCTGGAACGTTTTCAGTGACTGTATGTCGGAGCCAGGGAAATGGTGGAGCACTGGAAATCAGTTGCTTTTCATAATCAAGAGACTTGCCATTTACCTGCACATCCCAGCACAATCGAGCTGCTGGAAAGGGTACCTGAATGGATAATCACTGCTGCTGAAGAGAGAGTGACCAACCCACATTTGCAAAGACAGTTTACTGCAGATTGTCACTCTCTAGCTCTCGAATTAGAACTTCTGCTGGGAAACAAGCCAACCTACAAATGTATGAAGGATGTTAGGGATCAGTTGAAAGAGGTTTTGTTGCAGATGCAAATTGCCAAAGGAGTCTTGGATCAAAGAGTGCGGGCCATTCTTGAAGACCAGACAGCCACTAGTAAAGGACTTCAGATTAGAATTTCAGTCGGAGAACAGGCAACTGCTCTCCGCAAACTGTTTCAGATGGTAAGAATAACTAGGAAAATGATGCAGCAAGAGAACCAAGCTATTCTCAATTTCTTAGAATTTGTGCTTGATTCCCCAGTTCTCTTGTATGCCTTCCCAGCAAGAGAGACAGAACTGCCAAGATGTTTTTCCAGCACTTTACCCTCAACATCAAGAACTAGTCGATCACCTTACATATTTCAAGATTATTGATGAGCTCCAAGATTGGTATGAGCAATCGACTGTGGAATGGAAAACTTGGCAAACACTGTTAAATGATGCTCTCCAAGTCAATGATATTCACGACCTGAAAGAGGAGATGCAGAGGATCCGGCTGTGTATGGGTCAGTGGAAGATTCAGATCAGAGGCCTTACCAAGATTACCAATCAGTTGCTGCAACTTACTGTTGAGTCCTCTAAACTGCTTGAAAAGGATATTGCAGCTAAGGCAGGCCTAGCACTACATTATAGAGAGATGGCTGAGATTCTTTTTGAATCTTGAGTCAAAACCAATCAGCCTCTTCCAGAAGGATGGATCCATACTGCTTCTCATTGTCATAAGCTGGCCAGAACTAGGATTTCCAAAGGCAGACGCACGCTCTATGATCCTGACACCAAAACCTATCATTCTCTTACGCCTTATGAAGTGGAGATGACCACAAAAAGGCGGGATCAACTTGAGAAAGAGGCCATTTACAAGCTCATTCAGAAGGAGAATGCTGGCACTAGGACTTCTCAGACCCCATCCAGGCCAAAGGGTAAACGGAAGCTGGTTCAGTGGAAGGATACTGGGTAGTTCCATCTCAGAATTCAGTTGGAGGCTTTTCTTCTCAGCTGGAAGGTTGATATCAGTTTGTGTAGATGATGAGAGCTCTACACTGACCTTTCCAGCTGTCTCTCTATCATTGGTCAAGTCCAATCCCCAGAATCAGAAGCAGATGGTGGATTTTTTAGCTTCAAACCAGAATCAGACAGGGGAATTTTTCAAAATTTTTGGAATCTTGCCAAAATTCAAGAAAGGAGGGAAGGATGTAGACGACTGAGACAATTTCACTAGGTGGGAACACTCTCTTGTGAGACGGGCAGTGAATCAGTTAGTAATTACTACGGTAATTACCATGGTAAACCCAAGGCATATAAATAGGGCCCATTACATTGTAATCAGGTTAGCATAATCGGGTTAGCGTTTTGGTGGCATTTGTTGGCAATTGTACTCGAGTTGTCAATCATTGGCAGTTGTTGTCGGTTGTACTCTGTCTACCCTTTTGTTCATAAGCCACATCATACTCATTGTAATCCTTCATCTAGAATTCCAATTACAACAGTATATTCCAGTTACACTTACTCTGTACTCAGTACTCTGAATCTGAATCTAAATATCATTCTCAACACATAGTGTGGTTCTTATACCAGTAGATGTATTCCAGTTCAGTTTCTGTTCCTTTGTTCAGTCTACTGTCTGAACTAATACATCACCAGTAGTTGAAATCTTCTAACACTGGAATTAGCTATCTCAAGAGATTAGCTCCAATTCCAGAGTGACTGAGGCTTCTTGCCCCTTGATAGCACCATCGGCAGGTAGGACATCTCCCATCTCATAGGCTTCGATGCCTAGCTTGGTGGCCAACTCTGTGGATATGAAATTATGAGTAGAACCAGGGTCAAAGAGAATGAAAGCATCATGTTCTCTTACCTTTCCCCAAGCATGACATAGAGGATATCCTTTGTGATGAGCATCCTCTTCTTGAATTTCGACCAATGTAGCTCTAGGAGGCTCATTACGTTATTCTTGTGGGGGCAAGCACGATAGGCATGCCCTTGCTCCCCGCACTTGAAACAATGGTTATCTTTTCGATAACGCTCTAGCTCTTTAGGAGAGAGTTTATTTTTGCCTTTATAAACTCCCTTCTCCTTGGATTTGTTGTTGTTGGTGTTGCCTTTGGGAGACTTTTGGAGGTTGTCCTTCCCCTTAGGCTCATTACGGTCCTTGTTTTCCATGGGCTTAATATTTCTCTTAGCCCCTTATTGGAGTTGATTCTTGAAGCCACCACAGTATGGTGTATGACCGCAGATATGGTGCGTGGCCTTTGGGAGTTAGCATACTCCGCCATATCCTCAGATAAACCCGCACAAAATTGTTGTTTTTGATCTCCAAAATCCATCTTTTTGTAGATAGTGGCTTTGAGATGTAAATCCCAAAATTTGTCTACATATTTGTGAATAGATTCATAGGGAGAGAGCTTCAAGCTTTGCCATTCGGTGAGTACTTTTTCTTTGGCATCGGTAGCCAAAAATTTCTTCATGATGGAAGCTCTTAAAGCTTTCCATGTTTGTGGAGCTTCACCGTTTGCTCTAAGTAAGGAAAGAGATGTTCTTTTCTCCCTCTTTGAACTTTTTGAGTTTGGACGACCTCTTCCTATGGCCTCTTATTTTGGGTGGTTGGAGAGCTGCACCATAACTTTCTTCAAAAGAGGAAGAGTATGAGGAGGATGGAGAAGAGGGTGACCTCTTTCTCGCCTTGTTCTTCCCTTGTTCCTCCTTGTCTGCACCATCAATTTCTTCAAAAGAGGAAGAGTATGAGGAGGATGGAGAAGAGGGCGACCTCTTTCTAGCCTTGTTCTTCCCTTGTTCCTCCTTGTCTGCACCATCACTTTCTTCAAAAGAGGAAGAGGATGAAGAAGATGGAGAAGAGGGTGACCTCTTTCTCACCTTTTTCTTCTCTTGTTTTCCCTCTTCCCTCTTTGAATTATGGTGTAGAGAAGTATGCGATGGTCTTCTCCGTTTAAGGGGTGCTGGAGAGCGTTTTGCCCATCGTCTTCGTGGAGCCATCTCTGCCAAGGTGGTAGGAGACTCGCTTCTTTCTCGTTCTTTCGATGGGGGCTCTACCATTGAAACTTGGGTTCTCCTTTGGGAGGGAGAAGCCTCATCAAGTAGTAAGTTTTGAGCCCTTCGTACGGATCCTCATCTTCTTTCCTTGTTGAAGAGAGTCCTCTTTTGGAATTCTCACAAGGAGCTTTCCTAGGTACTCTTCTTGGTGGGGAGTTTGGAGAATACCATGGGTGCACAATTGCTGTAGCACTTCACCTTGGAGGGATGGGTTGCCCAGGGCTTGTGTTGTTGAAGCCTAGAAACAAGATAGTTTACAAGCATAGGGGCATCATCATTTGCTCTTTCATTAGCAAAATCAAAGCTATCAACATTCATTTGCTCTTTCATTAGCAAAATCAAAGCTATCAACATTCATTTCAATCTCTTTTCCCTTGTCGGCCATTTTAGAAAATTTTAGGTGTAAATTTTCACTTGTACTTTGGCACTTCAAGCCCTAGTTGCTACTCCTCTTTACCTTCAAAGATAAGCACTCAAGCATCTATACCCGTGGCTCAAATATTATTAATTGCAAGGAATAGCAGAGAGGGTTCAATAGAGCCAAGACAACACCGGTTCTTGTCAAGCTTCTAATAGATCAATATTGGTTAAGCCATAGGCAAGCCCTGTAGGACTCCATTATTAAGACCATAGCTCTCGACGATATCCCCGTTAACTGCATAAAGCAGGCGTGCTTCAAGGATGAAAAATCCCTATTCTACTTACTCTTTTGCAATTAATAACACCAACCATTTGTAGCAAGCTTGAGGACCTCTCTTCTTGAGCAAGAAAAGAGAAACCAATAGCTATGATACCAATGTAACATTTAATGCACTAGTAGCTTGTGTGTAGCGGAAATTGATAACATAGTGAGCATTCCAGTAAGAATAAGTTCCTAATGAGCATAGAAAGAGTAGTTAGTTTGAGAAAGCAACATAGCAATTTACACCTAGCTAATTTGGCATAGACAATACTCAAAAAGAGAGAGAAATAGAACAATTGACAACAGTTGAGGACCGAATTTACATGGAGCCAGTCCCCTCTCCAAAAAGTCTTTGTATTATAGCTTCTCCCATCAAAGGAGATTTTTGTACAATACAATCTTTGTGTTCCTTGACAAAACTCGTTGGTGCAATGAAGATGGAAGCTTCATGCACCAAATATGCTTGAAAAACACACATAGTGTCCCTAGCCTAAGTCCCAAGACCTCACACACCTTAAAAAATGGTGAGAGCTAGCAGGGAATGAGGAAAGATTGAGAGGAAGAAGATGTATCTTATGAGAAAGAAGTATCCTCCTCACATAATTACTCTAATAGCGTAGCTTAGCTTAGTAATTAGCATGGTAGAGGAGATGAGCATGCCATTGAAGCTTGGCTCTTGGTTGCGTTTGCATTTCATAGCCAAGAGTTGTTGGTGTAGGCCTCTACTTCTCAATGCTAGGAGAAGGAGATCTTGCTCAACACATAAGTTGTGTGTGTATGTGTGTAGCAAAAGTGAGTTAGACTAAAATGCCCACTCTCTCTCTACTCGATCGACCCCTCTTGCTTTCTGCTCTGCCTGGCTTCCCATTGGCTCCTACAAAGCTTAGCCAATCACAAATTAGAAGAATATTTGATAGCCTTGTGACATGTGTCCCCCTTTCTCCTTTTGTGAGAGCTTTAGGTAATTAAATAATTCATTAAAAATCTCATCATTGGACCTTTTAGTATTCTGGCCAATAGGAATCAAGCAAGCCATTGTGCTGTTTGATGCTCATTGGACCCCTTGGAGCTTAATTTCTATTGGTTCTTTTATCAAGCATTTTTAAATTGATTAGACTAATTTTACTCTAGCCTAATCCTCATTGGTCCACCTCTATGGCCATCCAATAGGATTTGAGGGGAGATTGGGGGCAACTAGGCTAGGAGCTTGCCATGTGTCCATTCTTCCCTTTGGGGAGAGATTGGGAGTGTGTGTGTGTGTTTCTCTCTCATCCCCTACCATTAGGGCTTGCCCCCTCCTTCCTAGGGATGTGGGAAGACTTTTTAGTCTTCCCATAACCATCCAATATTTTCCACATTTAGCCATTGGACTTATTAGTTAATTTTTGGAACCTTAGCCTATGGAGGTCTTAATGGAGCTGAACCTTAGGTATTTTAAGCTCCAGTGATGCACATTGCTCTCTTGCAGATTTCCCCCCCTTTGGATCCCTATTTTCTCTCCTTTGGATCCTTGCAGATACCGGTCTGGCAGCCTTACAAATATTCTACCTTTTACTCCCCTGGTACTTCCCCATATTAAATGGCCAGTTTAACATGAGAAAATCATTTGGGAGAATTAGATATTGATTTTTATGACATTCACAAGATGTTAACCCTCACGACTCACGGACACCCCATCACCTACGACGGACGTGTATTATGTATTTGGTAGAGTCAGGTACCGGGCTTGTCAGACCAATAGGAAAAGGGTAAGAGTGATCGCCGATGAGAGGCGCACTCTAACTGGGACATTCAAGGGATTAGTTGGCTAAGCATGGGCGCCCAAGTGTGAATGGGGTGAGCTCATATAAAAGCCAACTAAACCTAAAATTGAGGTATTCTCTCATTTGTGCAATAGAAGAGTGCTCTTGCTCCATCTCCATCTCCATCTTCTTCTTCTTCACCTCCCTGTGTGTGTGTGTGTGTGTGTGTGTGTGTGTGTGTGTGTGTGTGTGTGTGAGAGAGAGAGAGAGAGAGAGAGAGAGAGAGAGAGAGAGAGAGAGAGAGAGAGAGAGAGAGAGAGAGCATTGCGGCGGCACGACGGCAGTGAAGCGGTTGAGCGCGACGTAGCGGCATCTCCTTCTTCTTCGCGGCGAGGAATCCTCCATGGCAGGAGCATAGAGCGGTGAGTGACACACCATTGCCCTCTTTTGAGCTTACTAGTTAAGCTAGTTGTGTGCTTGGAGCCGTCTATGGCTCGCACACGGTGTAACGGCAAGTCCCTTGCTTCGACAGTGCGGCAAGGAGCGCACATTTTTGGCGCCGCTGTCGGGGAATCGCCTTGCACTAAGCCCAAGAGGCACTTTGTGCTTCTCCTATGAGTTGCTTGTAGTAGGAAAGAAGAGGAAGAGGAAGAGGAATGAGTTGTTTTTCTGCAAGTTGTTAATTTCTGTATTGTCTGCAAGCTCTGTGATTTCTGCATAATGTTGTGTTTTGTGGTTGCACACAGTCTTTGCACAATTAGTAGTCGTTAGCTTGTTTGCAGTGAATGAATAAGTAGGAAGGTAGTTAGCAATTTCTGCTTGCACACAGTCTGTACACAGTTTTCTGTCAAGGTTTGCCTTCACACAGTCCTTGCACAGTAAGGTAGTGAGAGAGGAAGTAGGTGGACAGTTAGCTCACTGTCAGTAAGGAGTTAACAGATTAGTTAGTAAAAAAAAGAAAAAACCGAAAATATTTAAGCGTGAGTGACTGGCGGGCCACACTAAAATTTTGATCGGGATCGAGATCATTTCCCCAAGCCCAAGCCCAAGCCCAGGCCTCAGTCCTCAGTCTTATGTGTGGGGCAAGTCCTCCACTCTCCTCCCTTCTCTTCCCACTTGCACCCTTAGACTTTCTAATTCGGGCCTAGTTCCCTACTAGAAATTGACGGTTTTAGGGATTCCGAGGGCATAAAGTGACCAAACGGAGGGCTGCAAAGCACGGCACGTCCCTCTGACTGAGACGCTCGTTTTGAGCAATCATACGTTCTATTCTATAGCTGGGTTAGAAAAAAAGAACCAAAAAATCAATAAATAAGAAAAGACTTGGGTTGCAAAACACCCAAAATTACTAGGTGAGCAGCCTTCACGGGCCCTCACTAACACTTCTAGGGGATCCAAGTCATATGAACCTACGCTCTGGACGAGTGTTAGAGCACGAGCATATTGCTAGTGCCTCCATTTACGCGGGCACCCATTATTCCTCCACCCTAGGTTCTGGACCTTCGGCCGAGACTCAAGGTAGCGCGACCCAAGATCCTCATATCGCGTCTAGTGATTCTTCCTCTGACTACGGAGTCATGGAGGGGTATCCTACACCAAAAACTGACAGTTCAAGTCAAGACATGCATGCCATGGGCCCACGGCCCGGGTCCAGCATGTTTAGCCGCTTAGAAGAGACCCTTAGTAGAGCTACTCGCTCCGAACATGCGCTTAATGAAATAACTGAAGGGAGTGGGGAAGTAAATTCGTCATTCATGCCTAAAATGGACCCTATGCTTCTTGAGAGTGTGCATGTGAATGTTCCATCCACTGCATCTCTTGATCCTTTAGGACTATCTCCCTCTGAGGTTTTACTACCTGATGGTAGGAGTCTTGCCGAAGTACAAGAGATCGAACGCTATATGCAAGCAACAAGGGAGAGGGAAATTGAGAACCTACGAAGGCTAGAACAAAGTCGAGCCCTGAAAGCAAAGGCTCCTATGACAACAATCATGCCAGCCGAGCAATCGAGTGCTCCCAAGGTAGCAGTGACGGAGGGGCAAGCTATGGGAAGCAATAATGCTTCCACTTCAAGGGAAACCTCCAGCACGCCAGGCCTAGATGGGATATTCCTAAACGAAAATTGGGAGTATGACCTACAAGCAGAAGCTTTAACTGATCGGTACACAGGACACACCTATCATGTGGGTTGGTTAGATGTTCTACAATCCACATCGGGTGCTACTAGCATAGATGAGCAACAACAGAAAGTCTGTGATGTCCTCCATAGGATTGTCGAGTTAGAAAGACAGAACACAGGGATCAACATGCCTTCAACAGGCCTAATGAGATTCTTGGATACGGGAAAGGCCAACCAACCAACCATATCACAAATGGAGACTCCCTCAGTGAGCCCCATTGATCCTCCATACGTTGTTTTGCCAGGAGCCTCAGTAAAATCTGAGCCCACAAGTGGCAGCTTTACCTTCCCAGATCTAGCTCATCTTTCTCTTAATGACACTACGGCTACCATGCATATCCCAGTGGTGAGCATGACCAGAAGTACACCATGGAGTTCATTTGTTAATACTGCGTCGATGCCTAGTAGCACAGTGCCCCCAACTATACCTACATGTATGTATCAATCATGTGCACCTGTCGTACCTCAGCCTCATGTATCTCCTACACCTCCGATTATTCCAAGAGCTTACAATCCACAATGGAATTATCCAAGCTCTTATACAAGTGGAGCCATGCCATTTAATAATAACATGCCATATCAGGCACCCCCTATGCCTAGGGCCACGCCTGTAAACTTTGGACCACCGTTTGGTACACCACCATACGAAATTTGGGACCCAAGAGCCGCGCGTATACCAAGGCCAAGGCCAACTCCCATCTCACATGTGGTTCCAGGAGCACATACACCCATTATACCTGCTCAAATAGGATATTTGGCAGCATTTGCTCAAACTATCGGTCGCTCTATTGCGGAAAACGTGCGTAGTGCACCTGATAGAGAGCCTAGGAGCAAGGCAGTTCAAGTAGCTAAGCTCACACAGAAATTCAATGGAGACGGAGATGCTAGAAAGCATATGGAAGTCTTTGAACATGTGTGCGATTCCTTGGAAGAGCACAATGAGCTACATAAGTGTAAGGCTTTGAGTTTGACCCTAAGCGGAAAGGCTGGAGATTGGTATAGAACCTTAAGAGTAGAAGAAAAAACGATCTACTCTACTCTTAGGAGACTGTTCTTAAAAGAATACATACGAGAGGGAGTACTTTGGGGTGTAGCCTCTCAGCTTCAGAAAGTCGAACGAGAAGAAGGTGAATCCGTGAGAGACTTCATTAGTCGCCTAAAGAATTTGAATTCTCGATGCAATCCAAACGAGCGATTCAACAACAACCAATTGCTCGATAGATTCATTAGGGGACTACGACATGAAAGTATTTATAATGGCCTAGTCATTAGAGGTATCACTACTTGGGAAGCAGTCACTATGAATGCAATCCAATTGGAGGATAATTTAATGATTGCAGGAGAAAGAGTGTCTGCCGAGCCGAATTCTAGTAGCGCGCAAGCATCAGGGCATGAGCCAATGAAGATAAAGCCAATCGTGAAAGAGCAAACAATATCCGAGATGACTTTGGCAGATCTCACAAAGGCCATCCAAGAAAGCCTTAGGGGTAATCGTGCTCCACAAAACACTCATATGTATCCAAGAAGGGAGCAACAATGGTGCTCAATTTGCTTGGGCCCACATACTACGAGTGAATGCCCTACTTTCAGAGTAAAGTTTAACGGGACTTGTAACGCGTGTGGTAGGTATGACCATCAAGCGAAGGATTTCCTAATGCTTAAACGCATCATGGAAAATAGACTGCCTATAGCTTGGGCAGACTCACCTCGAGTTCCTGCATTGATGCCTACCCCACCCATGGAGCAACAGTTGCCATTACAACACATGGTCCCTAGAACCCAAAATGTGGTCCAAACCACACCGTTGCCACCTCCAGTGCAAGGACCGCAACCCCCTCATCCAAGAGTTACACCTATGAACCAAATAGGTTGCGAGTCATCTAATACTTATGTAGATTGCGAAGAGGACATAGACTCTAGTATCACCTATGGAGTCGACATGCTTGAGGAGTGTCCCATGTACTATATGGAAGACCATTGGGGACAAATCAAACCGGTATATCAAGCTACTGCGCTAGCAGCAAGAGGCCAAAACATTAATAGTTTTACCAAGAGACCACCTCTTCAGTGCTACGAATGTGGTGGACCACATCGAGTAGCTGAGTGCCCCATTAGAATGCAAAAGAATGCCGCACTAATGCAAACAAGTCAAGGGAGTGCATTGGCAATGCCAATACTCACTTGTAATCGTTGTGGCATAGATCATTTGATCGCACAGTGTCCTAACAATCCAAACGCACGAAAAATCACACCATTGAACATAATAGAGATTGTTGATGAGACACCACCAACTATAAACATAGCACCAGTGAATGCACTCACACGGTCGATGCTCCAAAAGCAAAATTACATCCTCGAAGAGAGAGATGCTGCATCCACTGGCTGAGCGAGAAAGAAGAAAACACGAAGAAAGAAATCCCTTAATGCTTCTAGCTCAAAACCTAGTTCAAAGACTAACATAGGGACAGGAGAGGATCCCGTGTATATGAATGACCCTAAGGATGACTCAGATTCGATAGAGACCACGGAGACCAAAACTATTACTACAAAGGAAAAAGCCAGTGAGGAGGATCACGAGAGGGAATTACGACGAGCACCAAAAGAGTATTCAAAGTTAAACCACCCAGTTGCGAACCCCCAAGATAAGCCACGAGAGACGAAAAATGAGGATTGCAAGAGAAAGATTGGAACCTATCCAAACCCAACAGTGGAAATTGAACGAGTCCAACAAATGAGGGGTTTGGTGGAAGAAACTCAACGAACATTAGAACCTGAACCCAAACATATCCAGATGTCGGACACAGTGTTTCCCACACAAGTTCAACCTCACAAGAACTACAGGCTGTTAGCTATACCTAGTATCATTCGGGAAGAGAGTGAGGGTAGGACATCTGAAAGTGGACACACACCTTTCCTACTAGAGAGAATGTTTGGTGAGGGAATACCCGACCCCCTAGAGGAAGTGGAGATTCCATCTTCACCATTCTCTTGTCAGGGTCCTACGTCCCACAAGATGCCATTAAATGTTGCCAAATTGATGGATTTCATGTCTTCAGAAGTTAGAACCACCATCATGTACAAACTATATAAAGACCCCGAGCTAGTCTCAGCTCTTCGAGCCTTCCTCAATGGAGAATTACAAGCCGGATTACCACAGTTTGCACATATGAACAAACCTGACTCGGTAATGAATGATGAGGAACATTTAGCACCACCATCTGACCTAGCGGGACATGAATCTGTAATTGAAGTACCCGTTAACAAGTTGGGGCAATACTTTGAAGGTGATGAATCTAATGCTACTCTGCCAATCACTACTAAAGGATTAACTGTAAAGGGAGTCCTTGACAGTGGTGCGGGAGTCAGCATGGTGACAAAGAGTTGTTGGGAGTCTATGGGGCGACCTCACCTTGAAGCCACAAGCGTAGTGGTAAAAATGGCTAATGGATCTATTGTTACGCCTATTGGAATGCTTAAGGATCTCAGGATCAAGGTCTTGGGACACAAGGTAAGGCAGACTTTCATTGTTATGGATTTTTCCAAGCATCCTATGTCATTTGAGATAATCTTAGGGCGTCCATTCATGAGGGAAGCAAAAATGGTGCATGACTGGTCCAAAAACCACGTCTACTTACAGTTCCAAGACTCTGTCATTCGAGTTGATCTTTTAAGTGGTCGAACGCATCCTCTAGGAAATAAATTCATCATTGATAATCAATCAGACACAACAATTCACTCAGCTCCATTACAGTATTGTTACACGTGTAATGAAGACACGGATATTGGGGAGAACTCTCCTTATATGGATATCCTACCCGGAATGGCTGAGTCAGACAATGTCGATTGGATACACCTAGCGGCAACTATAGATACATGGGGAGATAGAGGAACAACCTGGGTAACACCAGATGGGGAAGAGATACCACACATTGCACCAGTAAACATGTTAGGTGTAGCGCATGTAACATCCGATGATAAGAAAGAGGCACACCTACCTGAGAGTGAAACTGATGATTCCTCAAAGGCTTCAGGCTAATACACATCGGAAACGGAATCTCAGAAAGAAATGGATTCAAAACCTGAGGAAACATCGAGTGAGCCAAGTATAGAAACTGAACACTCAAGGTCTAGTACGACCATCTATGGTAATTTATATGAGAGTGAAGAAGATACAAGCGAAGACCTATCAGGCGAGTCGAGTTCAAACATTTACCAAAATAAAAACCTTAACAAGAAACAAAGGTCATATAAGAGACGACGATATCGAGCAAATGTGAGAGCTAGGATAAACAAGGAAAGATCTACTGCAGAATGGCTTAGCTATCTAGGGGCGTTTGATGCTCATCGAAAGCTAGTAGACAATTGGGGTGAACATCTCCAGAGTGTCATGTGGTGCAGCCCGCGACCCATTGACCTCGCTCAATTGGAGGTTACAGAGCCGAAATTGAGTCGAACTATAAGAAGACGTCAAAACCGAGAGTTAGCACAACAACAAAAGGAGGCAGAACTAAAAGAAAGGTCTCCGTCAGGACAAGAGCCTGCTGACTTACATACGGCTCCTGAACATTTTAAATCTTATACCACGGGGGAGCGAAAGGTTGTGTATGCCAAGGCCCAACGAATACCTACCAATGAAAGCAGTGGAGTCTATGATGGTCCAGCGGTAGTTAAAGAGATAGAATTAGCAGAACCAGGTGAGGAGTCTAAACCAGTCTTTATTGCTCAAGACCTTACCGAAACTGAAGAGGCTGTACTTAAGGAGCTCCTCAAGGAATACAAGGATATCTTTGCTTGGACATATCATGACATGAAGGGCGTTCCACCTTCTGTGGTGCAACATACAATTCCCATGATCAACACTGCTAAACCCGTCCAGCAACGACCCTATCCAATGAATCCTAAGTACGCCAAAATTGTACAAGAGGAGATTGAAAAACTTATCCAATGTGGATTCATATACCCTATTGAGCACTCAGAATGGGTTTCTCCAATAGTCATTGTGCCAAAAAAGAATGGGAAACTAAGAGTGTGCGTGGACCTCAAGAAAGTTAATGCAGCTACTAGGAGAGATCATTATCCCTTGCCATATTCAGAACATGTGCTTGAAAGAGTTGCGGGCAAGGAAGCTTATAGCTTTTTAGATGGGTACTCTGGTTACAATCAAATCACAATTGCATTAGAGGACCAAGCTAAAACTGCTTTTATCACAGAGTTTGGAGTGTTTGCATTTCGTGTTATGGCTTTTGGCTTAACGAATGCCCCTGCTACATTCCAACGATTAATAAACACTGCGTTTAAAGAATTTCTAAGGGAGTTTTGTGAAGCTTTCCTAGACGACCTTTGTGTTTATTCTTCTTGGGAGAAGCATTTGTTATATCTACGAAAAATATTTGAAAGGTGCAGATTTTATCGCATCTCATTGAACCCTTTCAAATGCCAATTTTGGGTTAAGCATGGAGTCATTCTAGGGCATATAGTGTCCAAGAACGGGATATCCACAGATGAGAGTAAGATTAAAGCCATTGCCGATTTGCCACCACCTACTAACTATAAAGGAGTTCAAAGATTTATGGGCCATGTTGGTTATTATCGAAGGTTTATTTTAAACTTTGCCGAGATAGCGCGTCCATTGTACAAGCTTCTTATCGAGTTTCACTGGACGGAAGAATGTCATCAATCTTATGAGTTATTAAAGAAGGCCCTAACAAGTGCTCCAATCCTGCGAACACCCGATTGGAATGTACCTTTTCATGTGCATATTGATGCATCAAATTTTGCTATTGGGTGTGTTCTAACTCAACCAGGAGAACATAAATTGGACTACCCTATTAGCTTTGCAAGTCGCCAATTAAATGATGCCGAGATGAACTACACTACTACAGAGCGCGAAGGTCTAGCTATGATTTACGCAGTAAAGAAATTTCGCTATTACCTTCTTGCTACCAAGTTTGTGTTTTATGTTGATCATCAAGCATTGCTATATTTGGTAAACAAGCCGTGTTCCACAGGTCGAATTACACGATGGTTGTTAATTCTTCTTGAGTTTGACTTCACCGTTGTTGTGAGGCCTGGGAGGAAACATGTCATGGCGGATCATTTATCTCGTATCCCTAATGGCGAAGCTCCTACGGGGGTTGATGATGAATTGCCTGATACTCCTTTGTTCATTGTTGAGACAATGCCTGAATGGAGTGAAAAGATTGTTAACTTCTTAGTTAATGGTTTTCCACCCAAAGAACTGCGAAAAGATATAGCTCGAAAATTAATCAAGGAATGCGAACCCTATTGCTTACTGGCTGGAACTCTCTATAAGAGAGGAAAAGATGATGTTCTTAGACGCTGTGCCCGCGAGGATGAGTATTTATATATTCTACAAGAGGCACACATGGGCGTAGCTGGTGGTCACTTTTCAGGAAACTTGACTGCCCGAAAGATCTTACAGTCAGGCTATTGGTGGCCCACTCTGTTTAAGGATGCATCACTTTTTGCAAAGGGATGTGATGAATGCCAACGCTTCAACAAGCCACAAAGAAGGGATAGGATGCCTCTACATCCCATCAAGGTAACCCAACCATTTGAAAAGTGGGGCTTAGACTTTGTAGGACCGATTAGTCCGGCTGCACGTAACACGCAATCACGATATATCATTGTGGCTACCGACTATGTAACCAAATGGGCTGAAGCAAAAGCAACACGAAAGGCGGATGCAAAAACAACAGCTAAGTTCCTCTTTGAGAACATTATCACACGTTTTGGATGCCCCTTTGAACTTGTGAGTGACAATGGAACTCATTTTATAAATGAAGTAATAAAAGAACTCACATCAAACTTCATGATATCTCACCACAAGTCTACACCCTATTATCCCCAAGCAAATGGCCAAGCTGAGAGTACCAACAAAACTCTCATCTCCATTTTGACAAAGACAGTTGAGGCTCATCGCACTGATTGGGACCTAAAGCTTACATCAGCTTTATGGGCTTATCGTACTGCGTATAAAGTTGCTATTAATTGCACACCGTTTAAGATGGTGTATGGCCAAGAAGCAGTTATGCCATGGGAATTTGTCATTCCTAGTCTTCGAGTAGCTTCTCAAGAAGGTTGGGATGGTAACCCCTTAGTGGAGCGATTATATATCCTGGAAAGGCTAGATGAAGAGAGGCAATTAGCTGTGCGAAATGCTCTAGTGGAGAAGGATAGGAGAAAGAAGTGGTTTGATAGCCATTTAAAGGATAAAGACATCAAGGTTGGTGATAAAGTTCTTATGTACGGGGTACGTAATGAAAAGAAGAAATTGAAATACGCTGGTAAGGGACCATATCGAGTGTGTGAAATTACCCCGCAAGGTACCATTCGTGTGGAGACTCTAGATGGAGTTGAAACCATTGGATTCCTTAATGGGAGTAAATTCAAAAGATATTATGATCCTCTAAGCCAGGAAGAGTTGCAAGACATCCATCAAAAGAAGGCTGCCAAGGAACAAGCAGAGCTTAGAAAAATCCAAGCAAGAGTTGAGGCTCGAGAACGACAACAACGCCTTAGACACCAACGAGAGGCTAATCTGGGAATCACGCAAGCATTTTTCGAGGACACAGATGATGACTCATTAGAATCTGAGCCACCCCTACGATACCCAATTGAGCTAAATAGCCCCTATGGGAAAGTACTATACAATGCCTTATTAGATACGAGAGCTAAACACAATTTGTTATCCTATGGAGTTTGATGTAAATTAGGGAAACCGACCCTATCCCCGAGTACAATGCAAGTCAAGGGCATTAATAAAAAGAAAACTGCTATTCTTGGAGTCCTTCAGACCCCTGTTGTCTATGATAATGGAAGCATAGTGCAGAGGTTTCTAGTCATGCCCGCGGGAGCTATGGAAGGCAACGTAAACCTGGGACGCACGTGGATGTTGGCAACCAAATGCACTATTGATTGGGATACTGTTAGTGTCACGACGCGACCACCGACTCTTACCCCTATCATTCAAGCAAAGTCACCTACGTTGCAAACTCTAACAAAGTTGAAGGATAGCCAACATTCACAAGCCAAGGTGGTTAACTCGTCTTTGCCAGCTACCCATGAACCTAGCACTTCAACACTTGTAGTTGCAGCAAGCAATAATATTGCAAGTACTCATCCACGACCTAAGAGTACATATCAATGGGTCCCCAAGGCCTTACTTCCAACTACCTCAACCCTCCCATCCATTCCAAAAAAAAATTTCCTGGGAAAACCAAGAGCGCGCCCTAGGAGAGTCAAGACCAAATCACGATGGATTCCAAAACAACTATAATAAGCCCAAGGCTACTATGATGGATATGAGCAAATTTGGGTACCTAAACATAAAATGTGTCCTTCCCTATCGACAAAAAACCCATATGAGTCAAATAGTGTAACGCTAAAGCCAATGGCAGACCGTGGGAAGGGAAAGATCACAGAATGCTACACACCTAGTCCAGAGCTAGTTTGGGCTCCAAGGCAAAACCAATTTATTCCACCTAGCTCAGGAAGGGGGGAGTTCCATGAAGCTTCTAGCTCCTCATGTAATACATCCATAGAGGTAAAAGCTTCTACACAGCCTCCATCTATAGTAATGGACCTTCATGAAGCTACAAAAGAATCCACACCTCCCAGTGTTCAAAAATCACCTGATGAACCACTTCAAGTTCGATCCTGAGAGAGTACCTTACCACCCTTGCAACTTGACGAGGCACCTAGGGTAATAGAAAACTACTGGCAAAAATCCTCACCTATTACCAACTGGAACAATTGGTTTCAAAGGGTGACGACATCATTTCAAACGGTATGATCTACCCAAGGAAGGGGGGAGTGTTTGTGGACATCCATCATTCACTTGCTTCCCTCTCAACCTTTCTCCCTGACCTCTTAATCTCCGATCTTAGGGAATGTATATATAAAGCCTTATACTCACAAAAACAAGATAAAAAAGTAAAAGAGCAAGAGCCATAACACAAATCATAAAAACAAATTATGCACAAGAACACGACCCTTGTAATATTTGCACTCTAACCATCATCTATTTGCGTGTACAGATATGGCTAGTACACTAGAGTCATCCACTCCTGCCTTGGGTGAGAGGTACCCTCGTTACTTTTCACAAATATTTCACATGGTCTTTCCAGTGCTTGCATGTGAATGGGATTTGATAGGTACGCTAGCATGTGAGAGGAATTTTGAGGAGTTAGAAGGGCTGATACGTCTCTTGACCACGTCTGATCCATACTTAGTAGTGAGCGTTTCTTCCATTGCACAAGCCTACCCTTTTGACCAAGATGACTATAGGCGTCTAGTGACCTTCTTAGTAAACATGGGCACCTATGATGAAGAAGAAAATTTACACGACTACACGAATGGCACATATGGTCTCATGGATGATGACTTTGTTTATCTCGACGACGAGGATAGGGGTTTAGCCTTAGGGTTTCCCCCCAACCTCTACAATATCCTATTCCCTTGACTCTCTAGGGGGAGTGCAAATAATTAGGTTAGGGTTCCTTATGTTTTTTGTTGTGTTCAATAAGTGTTGGTACCTTTTTCCACTAATGTGCCTCCTGGAGGTATTCCTTTTGTTTCCTAGTGTGTACAGGAGCATGTTGCTATTGGTAGGATTTGGACCTTCATGGAATCTTTATCTCGACTCACTCTTCAAATCAAGCGCGACCATCGACACAAACAGGTGTTTCTTGTCCATTAGCATTGCGCCTTATCTTTTTTGCATCTATGATTGTCAGCTTTAATTGTGATTGGTAGCCTAATATTCACCGCATTTGCTTAGCATCAAACATTTAATTCAATGTAATTTTTTGTCATAATCACTTGTCTAGGTTTAAAAATCAAGCAGTCCGACAAACTAGTTTGACCAAGTTAGGTGTTAGAAATCTTCTCTTAATACCATGGGGAATGCCTTCCTAATAATCAATGGTTACTTAGGTTTTTAATCCGATTTAGGCAGCATTGTGTGAAATGTACTAGGGCTTTCTAGTGGGCTTGACCCTATTGACCTTTAGCTTAAGTATTATAAAGGGAGTTAACTAGTGTGATGAGCTTGGGGGGTGTATCAGTGTTATATGACCCCCCAAAGTTACAAAATTAAAATGCTGGAAATGAACAAACAAAAAATCAAAGTGCCACACTGTAAAATCTTAAGCTGGAAGAGAAATCTCAGCTTGATTTGGTACTTCACTCACATGTATTGCCTATGGTACTAGAGCCCTAGAGGTTCCCAGTGTGGGCGCTTTTCCTTGAAAAGCAAAAAACCCAAGGCATACAAAATAAGCACACACATCAAATTGAATCAATGTGAAAAGACTTTGGGGGGTCAAAGAAAAAGTAATCTGTCAGGCGATGATTTCATGAGAAATTCCTTTTATGGTAGCTTAGCTACAAGGTCTTCTAGATATAGCCCCTAGTTAGCCCTCGAACATGAATACTCGGCTCTCGCGATTAAACAACTTAATTGACCACAGAAAATTAAGAAGCTTACCCATGGTATTAATATTCGATCTCTAGTGCCTTTCGACCGTCAAATTAGCGACCCCAGACTTGTTTAATTTTTTACCCTTACATCTGTTTATGCATTTGATTACATTGCAATTTAATGTTCATTGCTGACAAATTGTTTGAAATTCTTTTACCAATCAATTTGTCTACCTAAAACTGCACATGCTTTTTAATCACTTATGAGAATGCAATTACTGTGCCAATGTTGTTTGATTTTGCAGTGACTGAAGAAGGCTAAGGACATTCATCTCAAATGCTGTTCCACCTCGACGAACGGGCTTCAACTCAATAGCTTCCGAGGACGGAATCTACATCAAGAAGGGGGGCATGTTAACCCTCACGGCTCACGGACACCCCATCACCTACGACGGACGTGTATTATGTATTTGGTAGAGTGAGGTACTGGGCTTGTCGGACCAATAGGAAAAGGGTAAGAGTGATCGCCGATGAGAGGCGCACTCTAACTGGGACATTCAAGGGATTAGTTGGCTAAGCATGGGCGTCCAAGTGTGAATGGGGTGAGCTCATATAAAAGCCAACTAAACCTAAAATTGAGGTATTCTCTCATTTGTGCAATAGAAGAGTGCTCTTGCTCCATCTCCATCTCCATCTTCTTCTTCTTCACCTCCCTGTGTGTGTGTATGTGTGTGTGTGTGTGTGTGTGTGTGTGTGTGTGTGAGCGAGAGAGAGAGAGAGAGAGAGAGAGAGAGAGAGAGAGAGAGAGAGAGAGAGAGAGAGAGAGAGAGAGAGAGAGAGAGATCGAGCATTGCACGACGGCGGTGAAGCGGTTGAGCGCGACGTAGCGGCGTCTCCTTCTTCTTCGCGGCGAGGAATCCTCCACGACAGGAGCATAGAGCGGTGAGTGACACACCATTGCCCTCTTTTGAGCTCACTAGTTAAGCTAGTTGTGTGCTTGGAGCCGTCTATGGCTCGCACACGGTGTAACGGCAAGTCCGTTGCTTCGACAGTGCGGCAAGGAGCGCACACAAGACATTTATGATAGTTTGTTGCCTCTTTTCAATGGTGGAAGTTCAAATGAAAATTCTAATGAGGCAAATGTACAACCTATGGGGGTTTTTAAAAATGTTATAAAATTAGCCTATTACTGATGTAGATGTACATGATGTACTGGATGAGGAAAGGGCTGAGAATGAGCACGCTAGAGATATGCCTAAATGGGTGGTGCATACTTTGCATGACAATAAATTGGATGCACCTTTGTCTATTCGTACTTGTTCAGGTTCTCGCCATGCATGTTATGCATCTATTTATTATGCTTTGAATGTGTCTAGCTTATGTGATGTTGAGGAACCTCTATCTTTTGCCGAAAGCTCACAATTCAAAAAATTGGATGGATGCCATGCAATGTGAATATGATGCACTTAGAGAAAATGACACATGGACTTTATGTGATTTTCCTCTTAGCAAAAAGACAATTGGTACGAAGTGTGTTTACAAGTTAAAAGGCAAGCTGGATGGTGAGATTGATCGGTATAAGGCTTGACTTGTTGCAAAGGGTTATGCACAACAAAAAGGCATAGACTATGAAGAGTCTTTTGCTCCCACTGTCATATGACTACTATGCATTTTCTATGTGCATTGGCATCTCATTTTGGTTGGGATGTACATTCTTGAATGGTGACATTTTTGAGGAAGTTTATGTAACACAGTCTCATGGTTTTGTCAAGAAAGGACAAGAGGATAAAGTGTGTAAATGTAAGAAAGATTTGTATGGATTGAAGAAATCTCCTCGTGCTTGGTATAAGAAAGATGACACTCATTTGGTCAAACAAGGATTTTGTAGTAGTCCAACACAAAGCACTTGTATGTCAAGTGTGAGGGCGATGTACTCATTTTTGTTCTCTATGTGGATGATTTGTTGATCATTGGTCCAAATGAGGCACATATTATTGAATTCAGGGTTGATTTGAATGCAAATTTCAAGATAAAAGATTTGGGGTTGTTGCATCATTACTTGGGCATACAGTTTAAGCAGTGTGATGGTGGTATTGCCTTGGGTAAGACAAGTTACATAGAAACATTGCTATGTATGTTTGGACTTGAGGATTGCAAACATATTGCCACTCCCATGGATATAGGTGTGAAATTGAGTGTTCATGATGCTGGTGATCCTGCCGATGTCACTCTTTACCAAACTGCTATTTTATGTATGCAACATGAGGCCAGATATTCAGTTTGCAGTCTTACATGTCAATAGCTTTATGCATAGCATAGGGTCTAAGAATTGGCAAGTTGTTAAGAGGATTTTTTGCTACTTGAGTGGCACTTTACATCTTGGCTTGTTTTATCCCAAGGGAAAATCATTGACACCAGATTTACATGCTTTTTTGGACTTAGATTGTTGTTTTGACACACCAGTGTCCACAAGTGGTTTTTGTTACATGCTTGACAAGTCTTCTATCTCATGGTTGAGTAAGAAGCAACCTACTGTGGCCACTTCTAGTTGTCAGACTGAGTACATGGCAGTCTTCACATCTATGGTTGAGTGTGTATGACTCACACACCTTATGGATGATTTGGGTGTTGGATAGGACACTTCCAACACCATCTGAACTGACAGTCAGAGCGCTTTGGCAGTGGCAAGGAGCCCAAATTTTCATGCTTGCACAAAGCACATTGAGGTGCATTACCACTATGTCACAGAGATGCTCTCAGTAGGAGAGATCAACTTGGCTTATGTGCCAACATAGGAAAACCTTGTAGGGGCCTTTTCACAAAGGCACTGTCTCGTGAGAAGTTTGAAGCTTTTTGCAAAGCTTTGGGCTAACTTCCCTCTGTGGATTGATCATGTCCTCAGGGCATGGCAAGGAACCCATCTAAATTGACAGTCAGAGCGCTTTGGCAATGGCAAGGAACCCAATTTTCATGCTTGCACAAAGCACATTAAGGTGCATTACCACTATGTTAGGGAGATGCTCTTAGTAGGAGAGATCAACTTGGCTTATGTGCCAACATAGGACAACCTTGTAGATCTTTTCACAAAGGCATTGTCTCATGAGAAGTTCAAAGCTTTTTGCAAAGCTTTGGGCTAACTTCCCTCTGTGGATTGATCATGTCCTCAGGGCATGGCACTTCCCTATACTCTCTTTACCAGCTCTTGTTCACCGCATCACTCCCAGGGAGGATTTGTTACCATATACATGTGGTAGTGATGTGTGTGAACACACTTAAGATCGCCTTGGCATTTTTTCCCTCAATAGGAGGTTTTTCCCCCCGTGCTTTGTATGTACACCCATCACTCTAGGGCTATCTATCTTTCCGTTGCACACTAAGTAATACACTCTCTGTTGTGTGCCTTGATTTTCCTTCATCTTCTCCAAGCCATGTGTGTTTCCTTGCAACCCTAATTCCAACAACATTGTCAGTTCTATTGTGGTTCGCGACTACGCATTAGTGAGCTTAATCTTTGAGTGCTTCAATCACTTCTTTTTGATGTTTTGATCATGGGAGAGGGTTCCTAGACCATAGGGAGACCTTTCTAGATAGTTATGTTGCAGTTTTCACGACCTTGATCATGATGGATCGTGATTTTGGTACTGTTGGAATTAGGGAGTGTTTACTTAATGTGCAATAAAAAGATAAGATAGCCCTAGAGTGATGGGGGTATATACAATGCACAAGGGAAAAAACCTCCTAGTTAGGGAAAAAATGCCCCGACAGTCCAAAGTGTGTTCATACACATCACTACCACATGTATATGGTAACAAATCCCCCCTGGGAGTTATGCAGGTGAATGAGAGCTGGCACCTAGAGTATAGGAAAGTGTCATGCCCTAAGAACATGATCAATCCACAAAGAAAGGGGAGTAAGCCCAAAGATTTGCAGAAAGCTTTGAACTTCTCACGAGACAATGCCTTTGTGAAAAGATCTGCAAGGTTGTTGTGTGTTGGCACATAAGCCAAGATGATCTCTCCTATCGAGAGCCTCTTCTTGAAAAAGTGGTAATGCACCTCAATGTGCTTTGTGCGAGCATGAAAAATTGGGTTTCTTGCAACTCTTAATGCCCTCTGACTGTCAGTGTAGATAGTGTTGGCACTGTCCTGTCCAACACCCAAATCAGCCATAAGGCGTCTGAGCCATACACATTCAACCCCGTAGCTGTGAAAACTGCCCTGTACTCAGCCTCACAACTCGAAGTGGCCACATTAGGTTGCTTCTTGTTCAACCATGATATGCATGATCTGCCAAGCATGTAACAAAAATCACTTGTGGACACTCGTGTGTCAAAACAACCAGCCCAATCTGATTCCAAAAAAGCATGAAAATCTGGCGGCAATGATCCCCCCTTGGGATAAAACAAGGGCCAAGATGTAAAGTTCCACTCAAGTAGTGAAAAATACTCTTGATAGCCTGCCAATGCTTAGACCTTGGGCTATGCATAAATCTGATGACTTGTGAGACTGCAAACTGAATATCTAGCCTTGTGTTGCATACATAAATGAGGCATCCAAGTGACATTTGCAGGCTCACCAACATCCTAAAGACTCAACTTCAAACTTGTTTCCATGGGAGTGGCAATAGGTTTGCAATCCTTAAGTCCAAACTTACATAAAAATGTTTCTATGTAACTTTTCTGACACAAGGAAATACCACCATCACATTGCTTAAACTGTATACCCAAGTAATGATGCAACAGTCCCATCTTTCATCTTGAAAGTAGCATCCAAATCAGCCTTAACTTCAACAATATGTCTCTCATTTGGTACAGTGATCAGCAAATCATCCACATGAAGAACCACAATGAGAAGTACATCACCCTCATGCTTGACATACAATGTGCTTTTTGTTGGACTGTTACAAAAGTCTTGTTTGACCAAATAAGTGTCAGCTTTCTCATGGCGAGCGAGATTTTTCGAGCGACGAAAAAAACGAGCGAGTCCCTCAATAAAGTTATTTGTGAATTAGAGAGGTTTGCAAATGTGATAAGGGAAAACAAACGTAATAAGTGTGATAACACTGTGATAAGTGATCAACTACTTGTCCTCTTAAGGGTGGACAAAGCTTAGAAGTTTGTGTGGGTCTGCTAGATGGAAGAGGACGAGAGGGTGGATCGCAAGATCCACAGGAAAGGATGGAGGGATGTCTGTGAACGATGCTCCCCTAAACTCCACATCATGTAACTCTCTCTCTCTCTCTCTCTCTCTCTCTCTCTCTCTCTCTCTCTCTCTCTCTCTCTCTCTAGTAAGGACATGACCTCTACTCATATCAATCCACCAAGGAAAATGCTCAAGCTCCTAGAGGTGATAAATGGTCGATGGATACATGCATCTCTCGCCACTGTCGGCATTAGCCCAAGAACATGCAAACACATGCATGACTATCCCAATGTAGCTCATGCTCAAAAAATGAGCAAAGTATCTTCAACATGAAGTATAATAGGATTCTCAAAGCAAGTATGCATGTATACAACTCTCAAGTGAAAGATAGAGACGACTCAACTATCACCTATAAACTAATCGCTAAGATGCCATGCACTAGTACTTGATTTTCTTCATAGCTTGTAGCTCGAAATCCTTTGTTTTATTTTCTAGTGCCCCTTCAAGTGGAAAAATGATATTTTAAACCTTCCAACAATATCTCCTAGTGCAGCTAGGTGGGAGATCCCTCTAGGCACATCAACATAGTCAACAAGGAGCTTGTGAGGGACCCATTTTGGAAGTTGTTTAGCTTCTCCAATATGCCCGAGGCTTTTTTTTTTTTCATATAAGAGGTGTTTTGCATGGGAGGAGATTGGACCTCGTTTTACAAACTGGGAAGGGGTTTGCATCTCTTGGTAGGGGTTAACCATGGATAGTTGGTGTAAGCCCAAATGGGTAGAGTTTGCCAAACTGCAATGGCTAAATATTCCAAAACACATGCTCGACATGAATTGTGCACGTTGACAATGTTAATTACTACATAGGGAGCCAGGTTGAAGAGGCACAAGTTTTGACCTTGAAAACTAATGTGACCCCTCTTATGCAAAACACTTCTAAATTTGATCCAGTTTAATCAAGAAGTAAACTTTAAAAATAAAAACCAAAAATTACCGCAATGCTGCTCGGATCCACCGTCACTGGTGGTAGTGCCACCATGCTGAACCGGTCCCTACATTTGCGGATTGGTTTGGACTAGGTGATAATATAGCTTTCTATAGCCTACTCAACAATGCAAGTAGAAGTCTTTATAAACTACATAGAAACTCGGTGGTGCAAATTACGAGTGCCCTTTATGTCCTAATTAATTAGTTTTCTAGATTTTGCACAATTGACAAGTTCAAATTTACAGTGTTCAAGAAAAATGTGTCTCAACTTAATATTGTGCCATTTTTTATTTCAAAAATTCCGGTTGAGGGCAAGCGCAAAAGGAGAAATTTCACCCCAAAATGGAGAAAATAGCATAGAAAATAAAAAAAATAACCTAATTTTTGCAAATTCAAGAAAAGGAATTTTGTATGTTTGGGAAAATGATTTTTCTTGGACACTAATTCACAAGCAAAATCCATCTTGGCCCCCCTGCTGTCGTTCATTCATGCCCCCTCTCTCTCTCTCTCTCTCTCTCTCTCTCTCTCCGCCTCTGCCCATGCAAGTGATGCGACCACCATTGCATCTCTCTCTTCCCCACAGGTTATATTACATTCAAGCCTGCAATAACATCATCTCCCTCTGCTCCGTTTACCCCTCGCCTCGAAAAACCTCACCCTCAGCTATTGACGCACACACGATCTCTCTCTCCCACAGCGCCTTTGGAGTCCCACCTTCTGCATTGCTTTTCTCATCTCCTTCTCAGTTTGACTGCCATTCACAAGGTTTTCGTCAGCATCACGGCCCTCCTTTAGGGCTCTGGTTAAATATCGGCCTGCTAGGCCGTGTGTAGGTGGGCGTGACTGGCCCAGCCGGTCACGTCGCTTTTTGGGGGGGGCAGGAGACATCTTCAACATATGTAGCGCATGAGCCCCACCATGTGCACATGCACGCACGTAGTGCAGTGGTTAGGGTAGTGCTCCTGGGATGTGAGGTCGGGGGTTGAAGACTCCGTGTGAGCTGCGCATGTTGACTTTTTGGTCAACGGTCACCTAATGGCTACATTCGACCGGCAACCTGCGACCCCTGCTTTGCCACGCGGCCTAGCAGGACGAAATATAACCAAATCCCTCCTCTAGCTCAGGAGCATCATCATCGTCGTCATCATCATAATCATCTTCATGCTAGCTCCGCTGCGCTCTCAGTTTTCACCACTATTTAGCATGTCTTCTAGAATCTGCTGGAACCAGTCCACGCCGGCGTGGACTGGTTTTGATAGGTTTCAGAAGGCAAAGCTGAAGTGACAAATATGACTTCTAAAATAAAACAAATCAAAAAACTTAAATTCTATATCGTCCTATTTTAGCATATTGAACCTACTGGAACTGGTCCACGCCGGCGCGGATTGGTTCCAATAGGTTCAGCAGGCAAAGGCAAAGTGAGGCCCTAAAAAAAGCTCTTAGAAGGAACATAGCAGACTGAAAAGGCTCTGACAACATAACCTATATTGCACTAGTCTCGATTGCGAGCAAAAAAGGCTTCGATAATAGAATCTATTTTGCAGTGGTTGGGCGGCACTGGTTGCTAATGCAAGAAAAAAAGACTTCATAGTAAGTTTTTCTGTGTGCAACTTAGTCAACTCTAAACAACTTGTGTCGTCTATAAAAATAGCACTAAGCAGGCGCACTCTACTTAGAAATAATAGAATCTATTTTGCAGTGGTTGGGCGGCACTGGTTGCTAATGCAAGAAAAAAAGACTTCATAGTAAGTTTTTCTGTGTGCAACTTAGTCAACTCTAAACAACTTGTGTCGTCTATAAAAATAGCACTAAGCATGCGCACTCTACATAGAAGGGGCTTTCCACCCGCTTGACTTCTCCACCACGATAAAGCATGAGCCACTCCACTTTAAACATAACTTTGAGAACAACCTCAACAAATGTATCTTCAATCCTCCTAATTGAGAGAAGTGAGAATGATGGAAAAATTACAAGAATCTAAAACACCACAAAGGAAAGGGAGCTAAGAACAACTACTCGGATAGGAGCAAGACCCATGTCAATGCGCCAAAATTCACAAGATGATATTTGAATAAATGTGTTCAATTAAAAAGATTGCAGAGGTAGGGCAAGGGGCTGAATGCCGAAACGATATCCACATGAATCCTGTGCTAGCATCCTCAAGTCCCAATTTGGCAACCAAGTTTCATTCGATGAGGAAAGGGATTTTACCATTGGGCAAAGACAAACACTATGTAGACAATATTCCATGGGAAACACTAGTGACACATTTTTGGACACATTTAAACATGCCAGCTCCTCTCACTTTTCCACAAGAGCATGTACTTGAGTGTAGAGAAATAACATGGGAAAGCATGTTTATGCTATTGATCATGCGGTTTCTCAGTTCTACAAGGTTGTTATGTCTACTTGTTCATTGCAAAGTGATGTCGGTTCCAATATTTCACCAGCATTTATAAAAAAGGATCTCCATTAAGACAACATCCATCATTGGGAAATTGTTGTTGATATCGTTAGATGCCTCTCAATGCAATTCACATTACCAATTCCCTTAGTCAAGCTCGACAAGTAATGCAAGTTTGTGAGCTTCCATTAAAGTATGATGGATATATTGTGTTGAAAGGACGTCCTTTCAACAACGTTTCCACAAAGATTCCATTAAGATTTCTCAAAGATTCTATAAAGATTCCACATGAAGATGGTGATGAAGTAATGAAGATGAAGATGGATGCTGCAACATGAAGATACGAGTTCATGGACGTCATCGAATATCTCGTTATTATTATTTTGAGCCATTACGGCCACTTTTGTAATGTTTACGGGAACCTCATATTTTAAATCGGCACTTGTATTTTGGCCGCAGATGCTTGTATCATGAGTAAAGCCAACTCACTTTCTTGTAATTAAGCTCTGTAGAAGCCTAGGGACAATTCAGGTCATTTGGCCGGACATTAGGTTTGAAGGCTTTGTATATAAGCTGAAACCTAAGGCTTTGTAAAAATACACATTACGTTATCTCAAATAATATACAGTTGTGGGTTCTGCAGCACACAGTAGTGAGCTTCACGCACACACACCGTCGCGCACACTAATCACATTGCAGATATGAGAGTAGGAGCGTGTTAGCATCGAGGAGCTCTCCGCGTCGACGCAAGCAATGCAAGCCGAGGACCACATCGCGAGCCCGCCTGCTACGAGCTATATTTGCTCGTAAGTACCTCAAACGACATCCGTTCTGAATGATTGAGTAGTCGTTAGAATCAGGGCGAGAAGCTCTTCGTGTTGATGTCTTTGTAGATCAGTTTCAGACACTTTGAAAATTGCTGTTTTGAGTCTATCGCGACAGCGATTAGAGGTCGTACAGTTATGGTTTTCAGGGTTTAGGTGTTTGGCCACATCGGTTATGTCCTTGTGAGTCTTACCCTCCGATTTCGAGTCATTCCGATATGATTTGAGACTATTTCGAGCTTGTAGTGTTTCGTAGGATGCGTTCTCTGTTTCTTTGCTTTATGGTAGTGTTGTGGTAGGATTACTGACTGTAGAGTGTTGTTCGTGTCTAGCTCAGGGTTGACAACCCAGAGATTGCCTCCATGCCCTAGTCGGTTCAGCTACGTCCTCGGATTGACAGTTTGTTGGTCTGTGTTCTCGCTGTGCTCCATCGTCCGTTGCGGCGTACCCGCTAACATTGGCGCCGTTGCCGGGGACGAAGCGCCTAAACTAGCATAGACCGCATCACTCGTGTTTGACAGTATAGCGTTTCTCTAGAGTTTTCATGTAAGTTGTCACCATTTGCCAAGTTGTTGACAAGTATGGACGAGAATATAGAGTTGTAGAAAGCACAAATCCGCGAACCAAATTAGAGATGAGTGGATATTTGGTCAATGAAGGACCTCAGATACATCCACCAAACACACGAACCTCTAAGAGAATTCCAAAGAGGGGACCACCACCTGGATTTCCTCCTAGAGCGATAACGAGAGATGAAACGATACCAGAGAGGAGTATGGTTCCATACTTTGCACCCCAAAGTATAAGACCATCTCAGCTAAGAAAATGGGTAAATAGAAAGTACAATGGCATAGGAGACCCATACGCCCATGTCTCGGCTTTCAAGCAAGTCCTACGAGCAGAACGAGTAGAGGACTTCCACACGTAGTATGAGGGTTTTGGACTTACATTGGAGGACAATGCACAAGCATGGTTTGAACTATTGAACCGGAGAGAGTTCACAACCATTGAGAAAATGTTGGATGAATTTGTTCAATAATTCACCAAGAGAGGCATAAAACATAACACCCTTCCTAAGATTCAGGAATTTAAACAAGGCGAAACAAAAACATTGCGACATGCAATATTGCGTTTCAAGCAATACGTTGCTAGATGTCCTACCCAAGAGTTACCCACGACAGAACGTCAGATCCTATGCTTCATCAGAGGGCTTAGGAATGAGAATCTCCAAAAGGACCTATACATGAAAAGATACCAAACCTTGGAAGAGGTGACCAAAGCGGCAGTTGACCTAGTTGAAAATTGCAAATTCTATGAAGATGGTCAGAAGAAGATGAATGATGCGAGTGAGAGAAAGAAAACCGTTGATCTTGAGGATCAAAGAGGGAATCTAGGACAAAACCAAGTAAATGTTGAGGAGCAAATCATAGAGAATGTGATGCAACTCATCAACCACTCTTACAGAGTACCAGCCTATATAATTCCTCAACAACGAAGGTGCATGACATGTGGAGGGGACCATCCGACGCAACATTGTCCTGACTATAGACCTAAGACTACACCAGGGTTTGAGCATGTTATGTCTCAACCGCCTAGATATCATCCTGTAGCGGAACAAGTGTTCTTAAGTGAAAGACCCATAGCTGCTAGAAATGCATATGTGAGTCATGAGCTTCAAATAAAAAGAAATGTGGTAGATCAGAGGCCACTTCAATGTCAATATCAAATATTGCCACAACAACCAATATGTCCATGTGACAGATGTGGTAGTAGTGATCACTTGACTAAGGATTGGCCACACCATGATATCATGATAAATGTATATTGTAATGAGTGTGCAATCACACATATGATTTTGGATTGTCCTAAGAATCCAAGAAAGAAAGGTAAAATGCAACCACATGTGACCTTTCCTTCTGCCAGCAAATCAGAGAAAGAACGAGCCGCAACAAAAGGAGAGACAACAACAACAACAGAGCAAGAAACAATTGCAAAAGAACAGGTGCTTAAACAACAAGAAGATGAAAGTAATCAAGTTGCTCCAGTAAACGTTGTCACAAGAGCACAAGCAAAAGTGCAAGAGCAGAAGCCTATAGATGGAGAGACTACTAAGAGTTCCAAAAGCCGTAGAAACTCTAGACGAGCAAGAAGGACTAGAATGAAAGTGAGACTAGAAAGGGAGAAAGGAGAAGAAAAGGCTGTTACAGCTGAGTTGGAAACAACTCAAGAGCAACAGACACAGCAAAGGGAAGTTGAAACCCTTAAACCAGCTGAAGCACCCAAGAGTGCTAGTTCAGGAGGATCTGTCCTAGTGGACAAAGTGAATGAGCCTTTAGACGCGATTTTACAGGCTTATGAGGCTAGATTGGCAAATAGACAGACCTTAGAACAAAGATGGATGACCCATCCTTATCTCGAACTAGAGAACCAGAGGCTAGAAATGTGTAAGCAGCTCATTAAAACTGCTCAAGCATTGCTAGAACCACCTCCACCAGAAGTGAAGGATAGGATAGTCACCCTAGTATACAAAGATGAGAGCATTAAAGTAGACGAATTGCCTAGAGAAGAGGTAGATCATTGGGAAGAACCACTGCCAAGGTCGCAAGACTCGAGGGTAGTCCAAAATACAACAGATGAATCAATGAGGGATTTCCCACATTATGTTCCTATAGTTGAGGAGCAGTGGCCAGAGGAGTTATGGAAGGCTGTCCGAGATGCCCAAAAAAGAGAAGAGGATGCTGGACCAGCACCATTTCCTGAAATCACATTAGATAGACCACAAATTTTTGAGGCAAAGTTTGAGATTGTGAGAGTTCCATCACAGAGGCTAGGGGGGGACAAAAGAATTGGACACAAAAATTTTGACTGACTTGCTATCCACGCCAGTGAAGTGCACAATTACGTTGGCAGAACTTTTGAAAATCAGACCAAGTATGTGGACGGATATAGGAAAATTCTTGGAAAAAATTGGGATCAAAAGCCCGTTAAGGTTCCTGGAAAAAGAGCTAGATGAGATCGAGAAGCCTAGATCAAATGTAAGACAGGTACCTCTGAACAAAGTAGGAGAGTACTGTGAAGGAGAAGATGGTAATGCCACTTTGCCTGTCGAGCACAATGGGATTGAAACGAAAGCTATACTTGACAGCGGAGCAGGAATTGCCATAGCAACAAAACGAATTTGGGAGAAATGGGGTAGGCCCGCCTTTAGAACAACCAGAATAAAATTACAGTTAGCTGATGGGCATGTGGAAAGACCCATGGGATTGCTAGAAGCTATAGTGGTGTCTTCTTGTGGTATAGAGTATGCGCATACTTTTGCCATAGTTGACTTTGGCAAGAAAAATAACTATGAAATCATCCTTGGAAGACCATTCATGAGACAACTCAAGATGGTACAAGATTGGGGTTATGATTATCTATACTTGAGACATGCTGAAACCACAACACGTGTAAATATGAGAAATCATAGTTACCAAGATGTAACTAGAACGCCCGTGGAAGATTTTGATTCTGCAACACAAAGTGGATCAACAGACCATCCGTGGATGGGCAAAAAGAAAGAAATCTGGATGTGCGGAGCATCGGAGTGTAGTGACTTTGGGAGAAATGAGAATGCCTTAGAGAGGGTCTTAGAAGATGATGCTTACATAAGAGAACCTTTTCCGGAAGAGGCGTTAGAACCGCTAGAGTGGACTCAGATATTGGCTACTTTGGATGTCTGTGTTAATGAGACCACACCAACAAAATTTTGTGATGAGAATGGGTATGACATAGTCCCCTACTACATGCTAAGGTTTATGTGTGAGACAGATGAAAAATCTGAGTATGAGTTCGAAATGGGGTTATCAGCTATGGGGATAGCACAAAACCAGATACCTAGCCCGAATACTGGTCATATAGAAATAGATGCTCTTTGCGATCAGTGTGCGATAACACACTTGATTACAAACTGTCCAACTCGAATGCATAGTACAAAGGAGGAGCCGCAAGTCAACAAAGAAAAGTTGCAGGAAGAAGGACTAAGATCCAAAGAAGATGCTTCAGGTCCAGCGCCTACAAACGAGCAATATGAAGACTTGGAATCAATCAAAGAAGAGGTGCAGCAAGTAACGAAAGTTCAGACACTATTGGTGACATTTCAACAACTGAAGTCGAGGAAGAAGAGCCTATGACTCTACAGGAACCAAATGCTGATCTTGTCTCTCCAAAAGACATATCAGAGGAAATGGTGGTCAAGCAGGAGCTAGAACACACAGATGAACTCAGAAGTGTGAAGAATGAAGAAGAAGACGACAAGGAGTCCAGGCCAAAGATTGCTCAAGTCACTCAAGAGAACACAGGCAATCTAGTACCAAAGAAGACCAACTTTTTGCTAAGTGCACAAGACGGAGTCAAGATGAATTTTATGGCAGAAATTGATACAAATTCCACGACTAATGTCATGTCATATGGCATGTGGTTACTTCTAGGTAAGCCAAAGCCTTATGATATTCAGATAAAGGTAAATCTCTCACCTGAAGTGGATGTTATAAGTATGGGGATTGCAGAAGCTACTCTCCAACTACACTCACAGAATGTCAAAGAAGAATTCTTGGTGGCAGATTCTCAAAAAATGGGAACACACTTGATTTTGTCCAAGCCATGGGCACAAGTCTGTGAAGACGAGCCTGAATCTTCAACAATGGTCATCACGACAAACTATCAAGTGGCAACAGAGGTCAAGCCTACAACAATTCAAAGATCCTTGGCTATTAAAAAAGGCAAAGCTAAAGTAAGCCCACAGTCTCTAGCCCAACCAATGCAAGTGCAAGACAAAGCCTCTACATCAAAAGCCAAACCATCAACAAAACAATGGAAACCCAAGGAAAAAGTCTATCAACCGAAGTTTCCATCGCACGAAAGTCTCCAAAGGAAGTCAAAACAGGTCAACCAAGTGCTAGTATCCAAGGCACATATTAAAGTTAATGATCCAATTTGGTTACAATCACAGGAACAACCTCAACAAGCAAAGGTAATAGGATGGATCACATCAAGTGAGTCAATTATTGCACAAGGCTACAAGAAGGGAAATTAAGATGTTTGGATCAACAAGCCCAAGATAACAGCCTGGCGATATCCATCCCATGACAACCACTCAGTCAGGAATCAACAAAGCCGTCAACATCAATCACACAACTCAACCAAGAGAAAGGACAGGTACAAAAAGCAAAAGAGAAGGTCTTCCACTGGACAAACCATACGACAAGTTTGGGTAATGAAATCAGAATTCTACCAGACTACCCAACAAAGTCAAGTGAAGATCACCTCCAAGCAAGTCCAAAGATTCATTCCAGTCGAGTTACTCAAAGCACAAGGATTCTATGAGGGTAACTTTCAAATCTGGTTACCTAAGGTAGTAGCTTATCAAGGAATCACCCAGGAAAAGCAAGAAACATCAAGAAATGAAGAGCAGCCACCCGCTGCACCCAAGAGTACTACAACCTATAGATGGATCAAGCGTCAATTACTACAAGAGCAAGGCTTTTACAAAAGTAACAGCCATATTTGGAAATTAAAGAAAAGGTACCATCAAGTCAAAGAAGAAACAAGGCAAGTGGAAAAGGAGATCACACCAGGCTCAAGAACAATGTGGGTTCCAAAATCCGCGATTGAGGCTCAACAACAAGAAAGATACACAACTCCTTTACAGCCTCTTAACAACCAAAAGAAAGCAACGGTAAATGAGGAGGTCACAGTTTTGAAGAACAATATCTGGGAGAAGAAGACTTCATCAACCATTGCTTCAACATCAATACCTGTATCATCAAGCGACCACAATTTTCTACCAAGGAATGAAGAGCAGATATATGCCAATGTAATGGACAACATGGCATCTCAAACAGAAACTAACAAGAAAGGCCTAAACATCAAAAGCATATGGAATTGGATTTCAGGCCGTGATCAGGTAAGTCCAAGTCGCCATTAAACTTACATGACATAAGAGTCTAGAGTCGGGCAGCTAAGCCACTAAATGAGCAAAGTGTCAGACCCAAGCTTCAAGTTAATATTTTCTGTGGTCTATGAGTCTAGCTAATAGGTATAGGCTCAAGCTGGAGAGTTGAGCATACATAAAGTCATGTCGCTCATGCTGGAAGAGGTGAGCATAAGAGTCAAAGTCCATATAATATATAAGGTGGAGTAGTCCAAAAAAAAAAAAAACACACTCACTCACTTGACACAATGAGGAAGAGTGGAGAAACCTCGATAGCAAAAACCCTTCTTGTGAGTAGTGAAAGCTTTTGAAGCACTCATGCTATATGTTTTGCTTGCTACACTAACTCCATGAAGAACCCATCAATACTCTTCTCTCGCACCGCATCTTGTTTAACATGTATAACTCTGTGCACGCATATAGATGTCCCATCATTTGACATATGCATTAGGCACTCTTTTTTATTCCACCCATGCACTTACACAAACAAATGACGATGACCAAGCGGAAACTGGTTTTATAAGCCTTTGCTCAACAACAATGACTCTGACTTCAAGCTACTAACACTTATCCATGTATATCAAGCCCATACTAGTAGCCATATGGCCATATGTACTTTAACTTAGCATAACTCTATAACATCAGAACCTAAGTACATATAGCCTCGCATTTAATTATGACTAAAGACATTTTTTCCCACTGGGTTTTTCCCTTTAGTCTTATCCAGGTATCCAAGACCTTCATTTTGTACATATGCTACATTTTACTTTTACTATTTTATTTTTTATAACAACAAAAACAAGAAGAACCACGATATCCCCACACTACTAATTGCAAATCTACTCACAAGTCAAAAGGGAGAGGCAAAAAAACAGCTTGACAAAGCTTCAAGTCAACTTACAGGTATGACTTTCAGATAACAACCACAGGAAAAGAAAACTAGAGCTACAATGACAACGACCTACTGCACCAACAAGTCGATACAACCTCATGCAATTCAAGATACAACAACCAATCGGAGGGGGAGAAACTATAGGTACACTACATGTAAAACTTCAAGGCAGCTTTAACATCACGCAAAGCAACCAACTGTAGAAGGACTGCCACAACAACTTCAACCAACACCAAGACATGAAGAACTCGTCAAGGCCAGCACAGACATAGGGTCTTGTCGGGGACGACAAGAATTTGGAGGGGGAGAGTGTTGAAAGGACGCCCTTTCAACAACGTTTCCACAAAGATTCCATTAAGATTCCTCAAAGATTTTGTAAAGATTCCACATGAAGATGGTGATGAAATAATGAAGATGAAGATGGATGCTGCAACATGAAGATACGAGTTCATGGACGTCATCGAATATCCCGTTATTATTATTTTGAGCCATTACGGCCACTTTTGTAATGTTTACGGGAACCTCATATTTTAAATCGGCACTTGTATTTTGGCTGCAGATGCTTGTATCATGAGTAAAGCCAACTCAGTTTCTTGTAATTAAGCTCTGTAGAAGCCTAGGGACAATTCAGGTCATTTGGCCGGACATTAGGTTTGAAGGTTTGTAAGCTGAAACCTTTCTTGGGAGAAGAAGAGTTTTCTAGTTTTCTTGATATTGTGACTCCACTATCTAACAAGAGTTGAGTGCAACAAAGCTTGGAAATAGTAAAAAAAGCAAAGGGTATTACATCAATGGGTCTTGAGTCAATTTTCTTGGGTCCTCAATGCATCACATGTGTTCCATGTCAGTACAACTAGGTCATTGGAGAAAGGGGTTTCTTATGTTGTCACCCTTGTTGAAATCCCTCGTTGCACTTGTGAGGATTTTCAAAGGTAGGACAAAAAACATGCCATGTATGTGCATTGCAAACACATCTACTTCATGTTCTTTTACGTCCTTGATTTGGAATCCGTTGCCCGTAATCAGTTTGTGCATCAGAACCGTGAGGCTGCATTACGTAAACTTCCTCAAATATGTCACCATTCAAGAAAGTAGTAACAATGTCTGAGTGATGTACATCCCAACCAAAATGAGCTACCAATGCACATAGAAAACACATAGTAGCCATACGATAAGTGGGAGAAAAAGTCTCTTCATAATCTATACCTTTCTGCTGTGCATAACCTTTTGCACCAAGTCAAGCATTATAGATATCAATCTCACCATCCGGCTTGCGTTTCAACTTGTAAACCCACTTCGTACCAAGGAAATTTTAAGTGATTACTGCTTTGGAGGGACAGAAGACAGAGACTTAAATTACCCCTTAAACCATAGCAGATGCATTTGGGCTCCACAATAAGGGAAGCTATGCTAGGGAAGGAAGAGCTGAAGTAAAGGTCTACTCCCAAAAGAAGCCCAATCAGACGTTTGAAGACCTGGTGGACCCAAGAGCTGCAAAGATCTACAAGCCCTACAACCAATACTTCCATGTTTGCAGCAAGCGACCCCAAAAATACACAACTCCTCCCCATGCAGTGGCTACTACCATATCCTAGGCTTTGAAAAGCATTATGACCAAAGAAATGAATTACACCCAATATCTGCATGAGCAAGTGGTCAAAATGGGCATGGAAAAGCCAAAGTACATTAGAGGGCAAGAAACACTGATGAAGATTCCATATGAATCCATTGGTGCTAGAGGAGAGTGGCCTGATCCACTAACACAGAACGAGTGGTTCAAGTTGAAGCTAGATACAAAAGATGAGCCAGTAATTGCAGTGGCTCCACCAGTCACCACATGACTTTAGAGAAGGCTCTGAGACAGTACCAGAGGAAGAGCCTGTGGAGCCTCCAAAGAAAAAGGAAAAAATGGCAGTGATCAAAGAAACAAGTCCCAAGGATACACACAGCCCAAAAGCCGCTCAAATTGAGAGACTGATTGAGCAGTTCAGGGCAGAAAGAGCACTCAAAGGAGACTTTGAGGAGTACTGGGTACCAGACCCAACAAAAGTCGATGGAAGCTCCTCTAGACCTCTAGAGGATCAGTTTGATTTACATCCGGGCATATGAAGAAACAAAAAATGTGCTCAAACAACAAAACTTAGAGCCCCAACAAACGTCAGTGGAAGCTCCTCTATAGACTTATAGAGGATCAGTTTGATCACTACATCCAGGCATATGAAGAAATAGAAAAGGTGCTCGAACAACAAAACTTAGAGCCTTTCACAATGGAGGAGGTGCAAGACATTAAGAAGAAGCTGAAAGAAACGACGGAACCTCCAGCTAAGAAGGGTCAGGAAGGTAATCAAGCAAAAATGGAAACCTCACCACCTTCACCACCAGGGTCTTCCACCCCTCCTCCAAGTCAAAATCCTCCACATCCCAACCACAACCCTCACCAGAAATAACTAAAGAGGCAACACCTCCACCAAGAGATAAGGAGAAAGAAGAAAGGGACACCTATGAAGACCTCCTTCAAGCCGGATACACAATGGTAGAGGCTTCAACTATAGCTTACGACACTCCAATTCCACCATCATGGGCTGCCAAAAAGGAGCTAGAGACAAGGGATCCCTATTGAACAGATAAGAGCTGATAAATCTCAAGGACCAAAGTTAGATGAGCATGGAGTTCCAGGGTTGGTTCACATCCCGCAAGTGTCATTATGGAGACCATTAGCCAACCCATGGAGAGCACCTCCAACAGGGGTTATATTAAGTATGGGACATCAGGTTCCTTTTTCTAGCGCTATCAATAGGCCATCAACCAAAAACTTGGTAGTAGCAGATGAAGATGACGTAAGAGCCACATATCAAATACTTGACAGAGTCAGAATGTGGTCTCTAACCATTGGTGAAGAAAACTGTATGCTGCATACAGAGAAGATAATATGCAAATGGAACATGATAACCTTTTGAGCATGGTCCAAATTATCCACCTAAAAGTTGAGGAAGCCAAAAAAGAGCTTGAGACTCTCAATGCAACACTAAGAGAGGTTGAGAGAAAACGAGACTAACAATGGAAATGGTAGAGGTGTCGAAAGAAGTGAGGACTCTCCAAGAAGAACAAGAGAGAGTAGAAGATGAGTTGGAGGTAGCAAAAGAAGAAGTGTTGGAGATGAAAGCAAAATTAGAGCTCTAGGACTTAACAATCAAGAGACTAAGGGCAACCCCGAAGGCTACACAGGCAAGTGCATGAGCAGATAATCAAGTTGTTCAAGCCTTGGAAGCACAAATCACTACCCTCCAAAAGGAATTGCCGCTAGAAGAGAGACAAAGAACGCATAAGGCAGAAGGATCTCTAGCCGCGGAGGAAAGAATGAAGGCTGAACACCAAGAGCTTCAAAAAGAACATGAAGAGCTCCAACGACAATTGGCTACACTGCAAGAGATGTTGGTGGACCAAGCAAAGAAGCCACTAAAAGAGATCTGCTTGCCCAACAGCATATAACAGACTTACAAAGAGAAATAGACAAAGTAACGACACAAGACATGGAATCGGGGCCCAGTGATCTAGGGACTAACACCAGAGATGAGCCTATGGAAGTTCCTGAGGATGCCGAAGATCTGCAACACCAAGAAGAATAGATAGAGACACAACAAGAAGAAGGGAAATCATTGACTACAGAGGAGGAGACACGCCTCCAGATTTTGATAGAAAAATTCCACAGTGGAAGACCACAAGGCAACCTTGGAATGGGAGACAAGAATGTTACATTTTGTAGGAGTCCAAGGGATTGCCACAAATGTGCTCAGATAGGAATGAATGCAACCTACACTCCCATTTCCTCTCCTAAAGTATGAAGTGATGGTGATCGGGAAAAGAGTCGAAGAAGAAGCAATGGAGCCAATATATGATGGAGATGTCAAAAATACAGAGACTGCAAAGAAAATAGTGGACTCTCAACCAAGGTGGAGAAAAGTGTGGCTCCTCAAGTACCCCGGGTTTCTGAAGTACTTGGTGGAAGCCTCGAAAATTGTCAGGGATGATATTCTATTCTGCCCAATCCCTCGTGTACACACATGGGCAAACCACTTCAGGATCTTGAAGAGACATCCCAACTGGCTCAATTACCCATCTATGCCACCACCCAAGGAAGCTGAGAGAATAAGTGTCTTATATGGTGAAAACCCTAAAGGGCACCATTTAGACTTTCACCGGCTCTCCCGACTTGACGTGTGTGATGATCAGGAAAATCTGCAAAACCCTCCTAGCTTGCATTGAAGTGTTCGCACCGTCCAAAGCTACGGACTCAACCCTTCTATCAACGGGTGACACTGGCACCACAATGACATATGATTTGTCAAAGAAGCCATCTCCAAAGGGATCTGCTCTATCAAAGGGTGATGTTCTCACCCAACTACCACATGCAGGCTTTTGAGGAAGCCTTCTACACCGGCTTCTTTACGTATGATAGCAAAATATTTGGCCCCAAAGTCACCTTGGGCAATATAAGATATACTTGAAACTGCTAAAGCCCCAAGGGTTCCATTGACACAAAGATAGCTTTTACTAGATGCAGAAGATCAAGACCCGTCATGTCAGGGACGACATGAACGCGAAAGGGGGGAGTGTTGATGACCAAACACAGAAGGTGCTTCCCAACTTTTTGCGTAACATTTAATGGCCCAGTAACTTGTGTGTAGCAGAAAATAGCATAAACATAGCGAGAATTTCATTAGAATAGTTTCCTAATGAGCATAACTAGAGTGCTTGGATGCAGAGAGCAACAAAATCATAACACCTAGTTGGAGAGGCACGAACAATACTTCAAAAGAGAGAGAAATTAAGCTACTGACAATAGTTGAGGACCAGATTTACATGGAACCGGTCCCCCCTCCAAAAGGCTTTGTATTATAGGTTTCCCCCATCAAGGGTGTGGGATGGGTGTCTAACCTCACTCCTATCTTATTGCAGATTTAGCGAAAACCACGATTAAATTGTCAATCCATGGGACGAAGATGACTCGACTAGTGCATAGAGGCTACAAGAGGTTGTTAATCTCTCGAAAAACAACAGACAACTCGCATCTAACTCAAGCTACACTCAAGTGACTGAAATCACCAAAAGCCAATCGCTCATCGTCGTCAAACAAATCACATCCGTTTCAACATCAAATGACATCTAAACATAATGAAACTTCTAGGACATGTTTATAAGACCTAAGCACACATGCTTATGGTCTCAAATCCCACTTTAGATCAAGTGCAAAAATCATGATTATTAATAGCAGTGGTTTTTTGACCTAGTCGTTTTCGACCCAAAATGCATCTAAATGCTTAGCAATGATGCCCCAATACCCCACCTATGCTTAGTTTTTGATTTTTTTGTGTAAATTCCTAATTATGATGAAATTAGGCTGCCGAACATGCCAAAAGCTACTAAATACCGTGAAATGCTTACGTCAATCCGTAGATCTCTTACCTGCGGTTGCAATGTGACAACCGGGAAGGGAGTAGGAAACGCAAGAAGGAGAGAAGTGAGCACTGTTAGCTCACGCTGTGTATTTCATTATCCAAAACTTGAAAATAAGTTACAAAAATTGGCTTTTATACCTTAGCCAAGGTTTTTGGTGGTCAAAACTAATAATCTGGGAGCTCTAACTAAAGATGGGTAGAGATAAGTTGATACAATCTAGAAGTTTATAGCCCCGACTCATCAATTACAAGGTTTATCTGAAAAATAGGAGTTACAATATTCTCGATTTATAAAAATAATAAGTGTTTTTACAAGGAGAGCTCCAAAAAATGGTATCTGAGTTAGCTTGCTGCTACATTCCCCCCCTCCTCACCTATGTCATCCCTTGACACAACTTTATGGGCTAAAATAATCTCTGGGTTGATGGCTGGCGAGGCGGTCTTTTAAGTGCATGCAGAGCCTTTTCATATTTGATCTTTTGCTCTTTGTCTGGCACCTGCAAAAATTGCATAGTGACTCTGTTTTTAAGCTTGACTACGGAGTAGCCAACGAATCTTGAAGTCAGGTTACTGGTCTCATTGGCCCAAAAATCTTCGTTTGTCAAGTGAAGGACCCTGTGTAGAACGCTTCCTCAAATGCCAACATATTATGAGAAAATAAGAACATGCAGCGGGCGTAGAAGCCATAGTGGACTTCTTCAGAAGGTTGACCTCTGAGATCGTAGCATAATCCTTTTTTTCCCTCGAGGAATGACATCCACGGGGCTCTTGCTTGCTCTGGCTTATAAAATACTTCAATGCAGATGAGCAGTATTCAACAAATTTTATAAAGCATAGCGCATGAAAGATCAAGTAGGCTTTTGGAGAATGACATGGCGCCCGTTAGGGTTTTCACTATGTATTCTTCTATTGGCGATCCCTTTTTTGGAGTTGCTTCTCTTTTCGGATCTGGTTTTTTTGCTTTGGCTTGGTCCTGAGTAGTGGCTGCCTGTTGTGCAGATTCTGCTGCTTCTTTCTGTTCAGGCTCTTTTTCCTTAGTGGGCTCAACTTGTGTGATCCTATCTACTGGTGGTGGTGGAGGGCTTGGCATGGGATGGTCATGCTGTTCCGTAGCAGGTGAAGCAGGTCAGGGAGACATGTCACCTAGTTCATGTTGAGCCTCTCCTTGTGCGCCTGCTTCTTCTGCTTGTTTTCTTTGTCTTCTTCAATGTGGACAACACATACTGCACGTGGTTGATGGGTTGCCTAGTTGTCGACTTTAAAACTTGTGTAAATGTGGTTGGAATCGCATGATTAGGTGTGGTGTACCTTGGCGGTCTCTTTGCCAGAAAGTGGAAGTGTTGATGATATAATCTTGCAGGTTATTCCACCTATTTCTGGATGAGATAAGCAAATGTCGTAGCAACGATTTCCTTGGTGAAAGTACCTGCTATTTTTCAGTCTCTTGCCCTCATGGTCATTCCTTCTATTGGCAATTTGAGCGCTTCAGCCACTATCTCTTTTGTAATGACCACTTCTACCTTGTTCCCTTGCTGGTTAGAGATTTGGGCTATCCCATCTTCCTTGATTGTGGATGGGAGCTCATAAGCTTTTTGAAAATCCACTCCACATGGCTCTTGTTCGTAGAACTCTCTGAGTCCAAGCCTTCTGTTAGCTTCTTTTGTCTTGGGCTTTGTTGCGACATCATAGACTTCTTTTGATAGAAGCTGCAATTCTACCTGATGTCCTTCTTCGCTTTTGAATCTACCTGTGAATACTATGGTGTTGTTCTCCTCAAGCTGTTCTTTCGACAGATAGGTCGCTTTGGCTGTCTTTATTGAATTGGGGTCAAGTTGGTGTGGTGGTAGCTCTTGCAGCTTCTCCTTTTGGGAGACCCTCTTCTTGGCCTTCTCTGCAGCTTGCATGGCTCCTGCTAAGTGAATAGAGAAAGTTAGAAAATTTGGCAAATTCTGCCCTGAAATGTCCTTCAATTTGAATTGCTGACAAATTGAGTCCAATTTGCTTCAAATCAATTTTTGAACATGCATAGACGCATAAAAACATGTAAAGGTCAAATTCATGAAGTCAAAACAAAAAATTGCAACAAAAGTAAATAATCGTGATTATTTACAACTAAGTAATTTTTTCAACTTTTTGCAAATTTGACATTAGAGGCTTGAAGTATATACCAAATAGATATTTTGAGTGAAGTGTGGGCTCATTTGGGTGTACAGGGTGAAAATTGCCAGATTTGGGCTTTAGATCTCTGAAACAGTAGATGTGAAGAAATTTTGACATTTTGAGCTCCAAATTTGTTCAAACTTGGTTAGTGGACTTAGGACATCATGTACTTTGGTCCCATGATGGCAAAGTTGCAAATTCACCGCATTTTGGCCAAAAAGTAAGTAATCGCGATTATTAACGTTTTCATCAAAATGAACATTTTTTGGTGCAACTTGGTTCTAGGCATGGTGTAGACCCTGAGTATGTGATATGAGGTGATTTGGATCAAAAAATGTGACTCATACCTCAAAAATTGGTTTGTAAGGACTTCTTTGCGTTTTTTTGGCAATTTTCCAAGTTATAATTGATCATTTTGGCTCATACTTGAAATTTGGCATGTAATAGGTGTGTACAAGTGATAGGTGAGGTGATGATACCATTTTCAAGCCAAAATTTTGCAAAAGTAAATAATCGTGATTATTCACAGTAGTCAACATTTTCTTGCAAAACTTGAAATTTTGACCTAAATATATTCTATACACCTAAAACAAGTCCTAAATTGAATTTGGTAAAATTTGGTCTTGTCAGCATCACTTTGTGCTTTGTCGACTTTGAAATCACTGATTTTTTGTGACTACATGGCCTGTAGAGTTGGTTAGTCACTTTTGAAGCTATGGACTTGTCCAGGCTACATAGTCCTAAAGCAACTCATCCAATTTTGGCCCATTTGGAGTCAATTTGACCTCGTACGTCAAATTTGATGCTTTGTAGCCTTAGAGCCGTTTTCTACTTTTCGAGGGCTTGGCTTGATTGATTTTATGAAACCAATCATATACATTGTGTATAGACCTCGTATGCAAGATGTCTGTGGAGTCAAAATCCAATTCTGGCATCTGTCAAAAACCTAGCTTTTCTACTTGGGATCCCCTCGACCCTTGCCGAATGGTCAACTGTTGATATAGAAGTGTTCTATTATGTTGGGGCTAGCTACAATTCAAATTAATCTCATATGATTTGGTTGAGCTGACAGACCGCTATGGTCGATTTTTGGTCGTAGGTCTTCGTGCACTGCTCGGATTCTAGGGTTTTTCCAAGGTTTTAAACGGGGTTTTTCTATTTGCGATCTTTTGTTTTTGAGCTTTTGAAATTGAAACGTTATTTTTGAGCTTTTTAGCGCTCATATTACACTAACGATATCTTCAAATATTAGTGTGGCATGAAAAAAAACTACATCAGATTATGAAATCCTTCAATCATTAAATAATCAAATGTAACATGCATGAGTGTTTTTGTTTGTGGGAATGTATGCTCATATATACCTCTTTTTATCTTGAAATGTAAAAAGGCACCTTTTCTACTTAGTTTTGCTTGAACAACATATTGGGAGGAATACCAAACAACATGCATGTCATAGTCTCAAAGTAACCTAGCAAATCACTAAGGAAACCTCAAAACCAAGTTCTATTGTTGGAAATGAGTACTCTGTCGATTGGTTTTATAAAATGTATGCGCATGATTAGTGGATAGTATGCAGTGTCAACAAGTGTTTCAAATGCAATAAATTTTCCATGGAAGCTTGTATAAGGGTGACCATTTTTTGTATTGGACAAAAGTGTCCTTGGTATAAAGAGGGCATGGTCAGATTTAAAAAAAAGGAAAGGAGTGCATTTTATTTAAGAGCTTCAAATTTTGTATTTTTGTAATTGTTTCACCTTTTTTAATCTTTTTGCCATCATTTTGGTGCAAAATAATATCCCAATTTGTTGTAATGGCTCTATCTCACCTTTGCCACACATTGAAACTCTATTTGAGCCTCTATATGTCTAGAGCTTTTGTAACATCGCAACATCAAGTCAACACCAAAACACAATTTCTTAACTTCATCTTTATATATTTGACTTGAATACAAATGTGAAGGTGGATATTGTACGTCCTCATCATAAATCTACGATCATCTTACATGGCTATCCCAAAACGACCAGAATATCTAAGGTGGTGGCAATATTTAAAGGTTCCAAATTCTAGTGTAGTGTCAAGTCTAAACGAAAAACCGTGTTATAAAGACTAACCAAATCTTCTTATGTGACATTTATCCCCTTTGCAATAGACAGGCTAGGTGATTAGGTAGCAAAGATGGTGTCCTTGTAGAATCTTTTGCTAAAAAACATGGAGCATTCAATTTAATAGAACAACTTTGCAAGGCATTGTTGCAGTTTTAACTTCAAAAAATGTTACACTCATGCTGCAATGTTACATTTCTCTAGCTCTATTTTGCGAGCTCAAAGGGCAATTATCCAAGCTCAACATTTCTCCATTTTTGACAATCATCTAGAAGAGCCAACCAAATTGATGGATATTCTGATGATGTCATCATCTTGATACTCTCATAACTTTGTCAAAATTCCTTGCCCACCCGAACAGGTCAACCATGCAAGTGCAGTGTTTTTTGTCTGATATAATGCCAAATGTTTTCCTCATGCTAGCAAAAATCATATGGCTCTCATCCAATAGACCTTTGTAACTACATGCATTGAGCATTCTAAGGACAATGATCGTTCGCAATTGGAGAGGTGCCCTACTCCCTTATCATGATCATAGTTGGGGATCAGGTGCCCTATTATTGCATCCAACAAAAACAATTCAACGCTTCTTCAACAATCCCTCACTAAGCATATCCTCCTATAAGAGGAATCTTAGAGACTTTGTCTTCGAGAGACCCTCACTTTGTATCTGGTAAAAAAAACACACTACTTCTTGCCATAGCTATGTTAGGTGTATCTTGCACTCAATGCAAGGTACTCAATGCATTCCAAGAGGCAAAGTTTCACATATAAATCTCATCTAGAATAATTTTTGCTTTCATAAGGGCACCACTTTTGACATACACATTGATCAAAACATTAGCAAGCACAAAATGTTTCTTGAATGGCCTTTGACTAGCAATCTCACCATGAATTCTTTGCCCCATGACATTTGGTTATAATAGCTTCCTTGCCTTAGCCATGTTGATCATATCCTAGAACTCTTTAATATGTCGTTCTCTTGCAACCAATGTACTGGTTGCAAGAGACAACACCAACCAGTGTGACACACTTGACATACATACCAAACAAAGCCTTGCTCTAATACCCTCTAAATCAATCTCATAATGAATTCTCTCATCCATGTCAACTTCTTGTGTAAGACCACATGCCTTTAAGAAGTGAGCGTAGGTGATTGTATACTTCCCTTTGCATCCAATGAACAATAGAACTAAGCATGGCGTAGCCATGTTTGGAATATCGTGCAATCAACATGTTCCAAGAGACAACATTTCAAACAAAAAGCTCATCAAGAAAATTTTTTATTTCATAAGGGCACTATGTTTACTATACATATTAAACAAATCACTGCCAAGCACAATATAATATTTCTTAAGACGCCACTAACTAGCGATCTCAATGTGAATTCTCTCACTCATGTAAAGGTGTGTAGGATCAAAGGTCTCCGTGGTACATGTATACATGATTGCGTTTTTTAGAAAGACCTTTTCTCCATATGCGTATCGACATAAGCATTGCCAAGCTCAATGTGTTTCTCCAACAACCACTAGCATAGGCAATTGCATCTAGCGAAAGGCCTTCGTTTGCATGTGGGTTATATAGCCTAGAGCTTCCTTCCCACAACCAGGTTGGGCATATCCAACCATCAACCCGGTGAAAATAGCATAGGGCTTCCATTATATAGCCATGTTGGGTATACCCTTCAATCAACGCATTTCAAGTGATAACTCAACAATTTGACTACATGAGGGTACTACATTTGACTCAATAATGTACTCCCCAAATATGCATCTTATTGAAGTAACCAGTTTGGTGGTCATCCGCATGCACGTGGATGATCAGGCTGCTTTTGAACACGCATTTGAAGCTTTCTTTTGCAAGTCGTCTTTGCATCTAGTTGAAAGAGCCTAGAGCTTCCGTGCCAGAGCCATGTTTGGCATATCCTACAATCAACTCATTTAAGTGCTGACAATCTGAGTAGGAAGCTTACATTTAATATACACACTCAACAATGCACTCCCTACATATGCATTTTTCATGAGAAACCCACTGCTATGGAACTCGCCGATCATCCGCGTGCGCGCAGATGATTGTGCTGCTTTTGAGCATGTGTTGTGAGTTATTTTCTTGTCTGAGTGCACTCCTTGAGCATTTAGAAAAAAGGCCTTCCCATTGAATCCAGTCAAGACAGCCTTGAGCTTCCTTTCTAGAGACATGTTCGGCATATTCTATAATTGACGAGATGAGAGGATGCAAATAAAAAATTCTTCATGCTTTTGGTAGGTCACCACGTTCGACATACATATCGTCCAAATCACAGGCCTTTAAAGGTGTCCTAGCCACAACCATGTTTGTTGTACCTTGCAATCATCGCATTTTAAGTAATGACATTTTGGGAAGGAAGGCGTTGGTCGTCACTATGTGGAGCTCACTGGTCGTCCGCGCAAGCGGAGATGAGCAAGCTGCTCTTGAGAATGTTGATTGATGCTGCTTGGTGCCAATTTTGATAAAATCATAAGAGAGTTTTTTGTGTAGAGGATGAGGGGATATAGTTCAAGAATTGTTCTTGGTTTTGGTAGGGGCCCACATTCGCCATAAATGTCGACCAAATCACAAGCCTTTAAAGGCGTCCTTGACACAACACTGTTTGGTGTACCTTGCAATCAATGGATTCAAAGTGATGACATTTTGGAAAGAAAGACGTTGGTTCAGTGTGTGGAGCTCACTTGTCGTCCACGTGCGCGTGGACGAGCAGGCTGCTCATGAGGCCGGTCGGACAAAGCGCGGTGCAGCTGCAGTTGGTGGAGATTGTGCCACCGTTGACAGGCTTTGCTGTCGATAAGATCGGAGCTTCCAGCATTGAAAATGAAGCTTAATCAGCACATTAAAAGTGGGTGACATTTTGGGAAGGAAAGCCGTTGCTTCAGTGTGTGGAGCTCACTGGTGGTCCGTGCGAGCAGGGACGAGGAGGCTGCTCACGAGGGCGGTCGGACAAGGCGCGGTGCAGCTGTAGTGGGTGAAGATTGTGCCATCGTTGAGAGATGCTAGAAGTTCATGCCCGGCTTTGCGATCAGAGCCTCAGGCATTGAAAATGAAGCCTAATGAGGGTAGGAAATGCGACAGAAGAAACATGGCTGCTGAATGTGAGTGCGTACTGAAGCTGCTCAAGCTGCACGAATCATGGCCATTATGAGTACAATTCGCCCCTGGCTGCAATATGTTCTCTCTTTCTCTCTCTCGATGATGACGTGCACACGTCGCTTGCTTATTGTTTGCTTATTGTTTGCTTATTGCTTATTGCTTATTGCTTGTCATACAAGGAGCGGATAATATAGTGTTGCTTATGGCTTATCAGACGAGGAGCGGATATTCTCTATATCGATATTTTTGTAAATCGTTCAGACTTGTTCGCAGCCAACCACACTAGCGCAGCTGTAATGTATGCGAGCTGCTACATGGCCAACAGTTCCAAACCAGTCAACTGTTTTTGTGCTATTTGCATGTTCGATGTCCGTCGCTTGCTGAGATGTGGGCGAGGGGCTAGGCACAGTTTCGTTTTTGCTCTGGCGGACACTATACAACACTAATGGCACGCTGCCAACTCACATTCGCACACATGCAGCAAGCATTGGGTAGATTGAAGAGGATGTTTTCACACGTTCAATTTGAGGAGCCTATGATGAAGCTTTGCCTCTTTGAAACTTTGGTGGCTCTTGCATTGCGCTATGGAGCTGAGATATGGGGACCTTCATTGGACCATCATGGGAGGTCAGGTCGCATTGATAGATGGGGGGACATGGAGAAGCCTCTAGTCTCCATGATGTCATGGCTTATTAGATCCAAGTCATGAGTACAACGTGGCATTATCCTATAAGATCTAAATGCCTCCCCACTAGTGGTTGAGGTGCTCACCAAATCAGTCTCCTTTATACACCGCCTATGGGACCTTCCCAGAGATAGATATGCTCGCATATCACTTGAGTCCTCCCAACAGTTAGCCATGCAAGGACATACAACATGCTAGTATGGGGAGATGACATCATGGTTTCAGGCACATGCATCCAACATGGACAGATTGCCCCCCATCTAGTACTGATTGGATGCATCCTCTTTTACTATTACACAGTCCCAGATCACTAGGCTCATCGACCAGGACCTAACCCAGCTAGACATAGCACAACCCACATTCTCCTTGCACCAGAGCCATCGACCAAGCTAGGGAGATCTAGATGCCCACGATTGCGGAAGACTACACAACATCGACGGAGGTTGCAATAGAGGATTCGGATCACTTTGGCCCGACATGCATGACGCCCGATCAGACTACTCACCATGGAGGACATTGATGAGATTCGCGAGCGATCGATGCTAGATCTCTTGTGATTTATCACTTTATGAGGATACATTCACACTATGTTGTCTTAGCCCCCCATTCAGCTCACCCCCTACCCCCTAGTCATATCCTACACAAGCCCAGCTAGCTAGTTGCTTAGCTCACATCTAGAAGCTTTGGATTTTATAGTATTTTTATATTGTCAATCTGGGATTTGGTAGGTGGTAGTTGATCGATCATCCCTAGGGCCTCGTATGCTATCCTTGTCAGCAGCATTGGCCCCGCATTTATGTATGTCTTGTTTTTGTCACTGCTCTTGAGATTGAATTCAACAAGATTTTCCAATATATAGCTGCCCAATTTGTAGCAGATGACCGGCCTGCGTTTTGCAAGCCCCATAGCCATGACAACCGCTATGTGTAGGTTGAGCTCGGTATACCATGGATACTTCTGCACCTTCAAATGTTGTGAGATTAGCTGCAATGGTAGCTCTGTTTCAGAGTAAACAAGGTCCTTGTAGGTGAACTTGTGTCCTTGCTGCTTGATGAAAGCTTTGTCATTCTCTATTGCCTTTGTCTTTAGCAATAGATTATGGTTTTGTGGAGGGAGGTGGACGTCTTGGTTGATTAGGTTAGTTAGGACTCTAACCTTCACCATCTCTCCAGCTTTATTTGTCGATGTGGCCTCACTATTGTACTGAATGGAAATCATTAGCTCATGAGCTCTCTGGATATATCTTCCCCATGGAGGTAGCCTAAAAAATGTGTCCATCTATAGGTAACTTTATCCCTTGATGACTTCCCTTTGCTAATGTAAGGTCCACGATTCTTTTGGAAAGGTTGTGGTCTTGACTTTAGTGTCGTCGGCCGCTTGGAATTTCTCGATAAATATATTGGTTGGTATTTTGGCGAGCTCTTCTTCTGAGATGTGAGCCTTTTCATTGGAGCATATATGTATATATATATATATATATATATATATATATATATATATATATATATATATTGGAGGTTTATGCAAAAGAAAAGTGGGTAGAAACCCCCTTGTTGTCCATGTGTGGAACTCCTATTCCCTTTTTGACCTTAATGGACCTCTTAAGACAACAAATCAGCAGATTGTTTGCAAAGTGTAGCTCTTAGGATAGTTAATGTAAAAGATAATTTTGCAAAAAAATAGAGGGGGTGGGAGCACTATGATCATCCGCCGGCTCGCGGATGATGAGGGAGCTCCTAACCTCCCTTTTTCCCTAATGGATCTCTTGGTACTCTTAGTCCTCTAATTTTTTGTGATTTTCTTTTGTGAAAAATGCTCAAATTAGGAGAAATGGATCAAAAACACCGTCACACAAAACGGAGACCCGGCTCTTGCCCCCCACAAATTTGTGAAAATTTTCTCAAAGCTCCTTAATATCTCAAATCTTGCATTTAGTTTCTTGTTGTTGATTTGAGCATGCTATTTTTTCATGCAACATTATCTCAAGATAAATCGACTACCCAAGTGAATAATATACATAGTCACAATGCTTATCTTAGCAATTCTTGAAGCAAATACTATTGTATGCATGTCAAATATATAAGCATGAGTTGTAGGCAATCTCTCTTTAAACATTCTTTATGAGAGAGAGAGAGAGAGAGAGAGAGAGAGAGAGAGAGAGAGAGAGAGAGAGAGAGAGAGAGAGAGAGAGAGAGAGAAACCATAGGCTCGAATGTAAGTGGTCATGTAGAACATAGGGGTGCATGTAAATGTTGTCGATCATCATGTTATAGTGGGGATTTGCAATGTCAATATCCATCTCTTTTCAAATTAAGATGTGAAATTTTCTTTTGAGACAGATGCTATGGACACAATTATGTGGTGCTAGTCTAGGACAATGAGCATGTCTCTTCATATCGTATCTACATACGATCAATCACGTTTTCTTAAATCATGTCCTTGCTTTCATATTCTTTCACTAGAAAATTGTTCCAAAATACATCAATCATATATACTTAGACCATGACTCATGTCTTGCTTTGATAATATTTATGACCTAGCTTCATTGAGAAATCTATAGAAAGTATTTATAAAATGATTTGAGGAGAGACAATTAATGTAGTTTGGATGCACTTGTTGCTAGACATATATGCATCACACAAAATTAAAAAATGAATAAGAGCACCTAGAAATATAGTAGACAATAATTCAAACTCTTATGGAGAAATTATGGGTATATTTAGACCATGACTCATGTCTTGCTTTGATAATATTTATGACCTAGCTTCATTGAGAAATCTATAGAAAGTATTTATAAAATGATTTGAGGAGAGACAATTAATGTAGTTTGGATGCACTTGTTGCGAGACATATATGCATCACACAAAATTAAAAAATGAATAAGAGCACCTAGAAATATAGTAGACAATAATCCAAAATCTTATGGAGAAATTATGGGTATATTTAAGTGACATTGAAATTCCATTATGTACAGATATTATCCCATTTTGTCTTTGGAGAATGTGGTCAATTTTCAATTTTGTCTTTGGAGAATGTGGTCAATTTTCAATCAATGCTATCAACCTCCAAAAGTTTAATTAAGTTATCACCACATTCAAATTCTATCTTCCAATTATGCAATGCAAGTAACCAGATTAATTACCAACACTAAAAAGATAGAGTGTCCTAATTTAGATTTAAGTAGGAGATTATAAAAGGTGAACAAAAATGCACCTACTACTCTTAATATCATGTACATGTAAGAATGTGTCAAGTAACAAAGTGTATGCCTCGTTCGGTATATAGCTGAGCGTGATAGCAAAAAACAAGTCCATTTACTATCGCTAATACAAAAAAATGTATTCACTTTTTCAAAACTAATTTATTGAGCTATGAAGTTCCCTAAATGTCCTCATCTCTCTCTCTCTCTCTCTCTCTCTCTCTCTCTCTCTCTCCCCCTAATGTAAAATTTTCCCTCAAGAATTAAGGTTTTCTTGACTCAAATGTAAAAAGATTAGTCAATAATATTAAATATGTTTGAACTTGTTACATAGTCTCATAATAAGTCTTATTTCTATAATGCACTCAAATCAAAAGTGCCTACTTAACCCATATTTGAACTCCATTGCTCATATACTTGTAACTTTGGTTGTCATAAGTTAGACATATGTCTTCAATCTTGGGGGGATGGAGGGTACTGGATCTAGTCTCTAGCCTGAGTCTCTTGTCCACTACATATTCATGGTGGGTCCTCTCTCTCTCTCTCTCTCTCTCTCTCTCTCTCTCTCTCTCTCTCTCCCCCAACACACACACACACACACACACACACACACACACACATATTATTTCTCTTATGAATCAAACCAAAGTGTCTATTTAACCTATATTTGCACTCCTTTCCTCTTATACTTGTAGCTTTGGTTGTCATAAGTTAAACATATGGCTTCAAGCGTTGGGGGGGATGGAGTCAAGAAATTAGTAGTGGAGCTAATCCCTAGCTCAAGCCTCTTGTCCACTACATATTTGTGGTGGGTCCTCTCTCTCTCTCTCTCTTTCTCTCTCTCTAGCTATCACCCATGGACCATTTAAATTCATAACTAATGACATGCATTTGGAAGCTAGCAACCAATGACAAGAAGACTAGAATAGTTTAGTATTCAAATATTTGCTATAGTAACATACCTTTCTTATGTATGATAATAAGAACATTTAACTTTGTTGACCTAAATTACTTTATGCAATATGGAGTCATCTCCAAAAATCTTGAAAATAGGGCTATGATTAGAAAAGCACGAAATGAAAATCTCCCAAATAAATTGCACTCGTTTTAAACTAGCTACTGGCCGTACAAAATGGATCATTGATAAGTATAGAACTTACCCCCTCATGTCTTGTGTGAGACGGTGCTAAAAACAAGCAATTGTGGACTTCAGAAAATGCGTGCAAAGAAGGCCGAAAAACTCTCTCTCCAAAGGCAATAAGTGGAATTGAGGTGATTTTAGCCTACCTTGGGTATCTTTCATGTGGCTCATTCTGCAAGAAATCTGCAAAAGTAGGTATGGCCGCCTAATTTAGGCTTCTCGCTTCCATCTGTTGATTTGATTGAAGTTTTTTGTGCCTGTTCGCCTTGTCTTTCTGATCATTAACGTATCTTTAGTTTTCCCATCTGAGCTTATTTGCTATTTTCTATTAATTTTTGACCTGCTTATTAAAAAAAAAAATAAAATAACAAAATGCGCTAAAAAAGCAAAGTGAAAATCCAATAATTAAGAAAATCCATCAAAAAACACAGCTTTATTGTTTTTTGTTGGATTTCTCCATTTTAAATCTCAATATCAAGAAAAATGATGAAAATTAACAAAAAAGAATTATTTTTGGATGATTTTTTGATAGTATTATGTACACTATTTACACTCATCGAGGAGATATTATCAATAAATTTTCCTTGTTGATGATTTTTAATGGCATTATTATGTAATTTTGCAAAATATCACACGTTAACATCAAACTGTTTTCTCCCTCTTCAAACATTGCCTTTAATTACTTTAATGCCCTTTCACCCCTCCTAGATGGCGTACTCCGGGACGACTGTGTGCATGGGATGAACAATTGTGTCTATGCATAGCCTTGGTTGGCTCTACCATGCTTTGAAGATCTATGCAGTTCAAACCATTATGCTGTGCAAGAGTTGGTTAAGGGCTTTTGATGTCGAGGCTTTCTCATGCTGTCTTCCAAAGAGAAAATCTTATAGCTTGTGTGCTCTTTGCTTGATTGTACCATTAGGATGCTTTAGCACGCTGATTGCTTGAACTGTTGATATCACTTTTGATTGTTGTTGAGCTTTTACCCGCCATTGATATCTTGGTTTGTTTTGGTCAGAATGGTGTGGTTGAGTGTTCTGAGACTTAACTCTCCATTGCTTGATCCATTTTCTAGTTTGTGGAGAAGATGAGTACTTCTTTTTCTTCCAAATCCATTTCTTATTAGATTCCTTGCGTGGAGACACTCGTCTCTGTGTTTTGAACCTTGGAACCGTCTTTGGTATTGTCGATGATGTTTTGGGTACTCAGATTTGAATCGGCTTGTCCTTAAGCTGTGCTTTTGGTACCCAAATTTTCCTGACTCCTTGCATGCTACTTGTAGCATTTACTTGTTGATAGGGTGGAGAAGATTGATTGCTTCGTGGTTTGCTCTGTTGGTAAGATCCTTTTCATTTCTCCTTGCTTGGTGCAATTGGAACAATGAGTTGTCCGCCTTTAGGTAATAGCTTGAGCTGATTTGTATCCCAATTTGGCACTACCTTGGACGTCCGTATCCATGAGATTCCAAGAATCATTGTCTCATTCATGTGTTCATCTGGTAAGCATACAAAATGATAAGGACATGAACATCCATGTACTATCACATTCAAGTTGACTACTCCCAATGTTGGTGTTGGGTTCTTGTTGCATCCTTTAATAGTTGCTATTCCTGTTGTCAAAGACTAACTTGTTGCTTTCTTGTACATGGAATAACTGACTGCATTTACTCAAGCTCTTGTGTCGACCAATGCATTTGTGCTATGATTGTTGAGCTGTACTTTGTTGCGAAGGTCCATTCCATCTAACCATTCATCATCTGTTGACATTGCATCTTTCGGCAATTCCCAATGTCGGTCATCTATTTCCATGGTGTTGATGGGAATAGGTATTTGTTGATTCTTGAGAGCAGCTTTTCTTTTGAGTACTTGAAGTCGAGCTTCTTCTTGGGCTTCATCGATAACCTGCTGTCGTTTTATTTTCCTTTACTTAGCTGCATGCATCCTTTCTAGCAATTCATTGGTTACTGGCAAATTGTACTTCTTTAAACGACATCCACTAATCCAATTAGCCATTGGTTCACCATCTATGGTGGACAACTTAATTGCTACACTTGGAGATACATCTTCAATGATAAACGGTTAGTTTCCCTTTTTCTTAAACTTGGGAATGTGTTGCTTAAGGGAATAGACTAAAACTAAGTCTCCTTTTTTGAAGATTTTTGTAATTAGATGGGAATCAAAAAACTGTTTTTGTTTCTGCTTTTGTGCATAGATGTGAGCTACAGTAGTTAGACTTTGATCATCTAGCTTTTGTAAATCTTCAAGTCTCTCTGAAAATTCATGTCTAGTCCACTCAAGATCCTTAGCTACCCTTAGTGTCGGCAATAGAAATTCTATTGGTATGGCCTCAATTCCATAAACAAGGTTAAAGGATGTAACATTTAAAGGTGTTTGGAATGAAACTCGATAAGCCCATAGACTTGTATGGAGATTCATTTCGCAGTCTGTCCTTATTGAACTAACCACTTTAGTTAGTACCGAGCTAAGAATTTTATTCGTATGCTAAACTTGTCAATTTGCCTGTGGGTGATAAGGGACTGATTATTTATGGATTACCATAAATTCATTAAGCAAATACTCAGTTACCTCATTTAGGAAATGAGCTCCCCGATCACTAACAATTTCTATCGGCAGTCCATATCTTGTGAACACATACTCATATAAGAATGCGTCAGTGGTTCTGGAATCATTCTTTTGAGTTTCTTTAGCCTCAGCCCACTTGGTCAAATAGTCCGTAGCTACAATGATATATTGAGCTTGGGTTCTATAAGCAGGTGGCTGTATTGGCCCAACAAAATCTATACCCCATTTTGCGAAAGCTCTAGCTCCCATCATTGGTCTTAAGGGCATGCTATCTGCACGTGTTGGCATTTTTTCTCGTTGACAAGCATCACACCTTCGAACATATTCTTTGGCATATGCAAAAAGTGTTGGCCACCATATGCCTGCCATTAAGATTGCTCTTGCAGTGGTCTCACTAGAAAAGTGACCTCCAGCTAGTTCATCATGTGCTTGTTCTATAATGGGAATATATTCGTCTTCATTTGCACAAAGATGTAGTGTTGATTCTTACCTCTCCGATACAACTGGTTTCCAATAAGAGAATAATCTCTTGCTTCAGTTCAATTGCTCTTTGACAGCGTTTACTCATATCCTCAGGAAATGTTCGGCTTGATAAGTAAGTAGCTAGATAGTTACTCCACTTAGGAACACGCGACATTTGGAACAATGTGACATGAGGTATGGGTGTTTGTTTTTGACATTGAGGAAAATTTTTCACAAAAGAATGCTCCAAGTCTCAGGATCCTTTGCATAGTTTGGTTTTTCCGCAAAGTGAAGTCCTAGTATGGTACTATGTGCTTGACTTAGGTATTGGGTTTTCTCTTCAGAATTGATGTATAAGAGCAATATTCCATCCCTATTTCTTTTGTATAGTAATTGATACATAGCCGATTGCTCAATTAATCCGATTGTAATAGGAGGTAATATTTGTGAATCCACTTGAGCTATGCTCATCAATGATACCATATTTTCTGACCATCAAGGTATCTTTTCCACGGAGAACACATAGGCATCTGGTAGATCATTGTCTACTGCTTTAGGTGGTTCTCCTGAAACAATCCTAGATAAATGATATGCTCTTTGATGTGTAGTGCCCTTTTTTACAACCACAGTGAAATCAAATTCCAAAAGAATAATGAACCACCTTACTATTCAGTCTGTGTTTCATGGCTTGTTGACCAAGTACAATAAGGCTTGGTGGTCCACAAAGAACACAAATTTGTTGGCTAATAGGTAATGTGTATACTTTTTTACGGCATAGATCATTCCTAATCCTTCCCTTTTGGTGCTGGTCTAATTATTTTCTACCATATTCAATTGTTGGCTAGCATAAGAAATAGGAAAATCAATTTTTCCGTCTCTTGGTTGAGCTAGTATATACCCGATGGCAAAATTGGAAGCATCTACATGTATGTGGAATATCTTATTCCAATATGGCGCTTTCAATATTGGAGCTGAAGTGAGAGCTTGATCCATTCAAAATGTGTAATCAAGCTATACATGGGTTTTGCAATTATAGCGTACATATAAATGAACCGTCTGTAATATCTACAATTCCCCATGAAGGCTTGAACCCCCTTGACTGTTGTTGGTCTAAGCAAATCAGCAATAACATAAATTTTGTCCATATTAGTAGCTATGCCATTTTTAGACACTATATGTCCAAGAATTTTTCCTTGTCTACCATATTAGTAGCTATGTCATTTTTAGACACTATATGTCCAAGAATTTTTCCTTGTCTACCCATGAATGTGCACTTCTCCGGATTTAAGCAAATCCTATAAAGTCTACATTTTTCCACTATCGTTTTGAGGTGTTCAAAATGATCAGCCTGGATTGATAAATGTACACATGGATCATCCATATATACTTCTAAGATATTCTTTAAAATCATGGGTCATCAATGTTTGAAAGGTGGCAGGAGCATTAGTTAACCAAAAAGGCATAACCCGATAGGCAAAAATACCCCATTCCGTTGCAAAGGCAGTTTTATGCTAGTCCTTGGGGTCAACGAAAAGTTGATTGTATCCTGAAAAGCCATCTAAGAAGCTGTAAGATTCTTTTCCTGCAACTCATTCTAAAACATGCTCAGCGATCGGAAGAGGAAAGTTGTCTCTAATGGTAGCTGCTTTCACTTTCTTGACTCGGTTGACACACACTCGTAGTTTCCCATTTTTCTTGGATACTACCACAATTGGGGACACCTAATCCGTGTGTTCAATTTCATAAATGAATTCGGATTCCTTGAGTTTTTCATCTCTTCTTTGATCTTCCTGGAAAATGTTTCATTATATGTGTATGGCCTTTGTCTACTTGGTTTTGCATCATCTCTCATGGGTATGGTATGTTGACAGATTTCTGGATCAACACCCTTGAGATCCTTATAAGACCAAGCAAAGATATCTTGATATTCTTTCAGTAAGCTTAACAAAAGCCCTTCTTCTTCTTCCGTAAGGTCATTTGCAATGTAGGCTGGTCTAGGCTCTTCTTCTGGTTCGGCTAGATCTATCTTTTTTCCGTTTTCAGGCCCTTCGTAGGACTCACCCTGTTTTCGTAGTTGCCTAACAGGTTGTTCGACTATGATCCTTCGATCTTGAAGAGTATATTTCTTGTAATGGCATGGAACACTCATTACATCTTTAGCATTCTCTTCATTGGTTTCCATTTAGTTGTATATATCTCCTTTAGAGCTTTTTTCAACTTTTGATACTTATTTTTCCACTCAACTCGTGTCATGGTTGAACCCTTGTCCTAGTTTTTAGGTTTTTCTTGAGTTTCCTTTCTTGTTTTTCTCGACGTTTTTGTCATTTCATGTTCTTTGTTTAAAGGATATCTATCAGTGATTTTGTCCTTGACACAATCATTTGCATCCATATGCATCAGGAACTGTGTTCTACTGGAGACTGATGGCATAGGTCTAGCTTTCAAATTTCTAGTGTCTCTTTTTCATCTATACCATTTTTGTCTTCTCAATTTCTGGTTAGGAAAGTCAAAAAACTTTTCCTCCCCTCCTTTCATGAGTAGCTTAGCTCTCACATGTTCTTTTTCCGACCCCGAATCTTCTGAGGTAGCCGAGTGTTCTTTGAACTCATCTGTTGCATCATAGTAGATGTCTGAAAAGACTTGTTGAGCTTTCATCAAGTCCTTGGGTTGTTGAATTTCATCTTCCATGTGGAGGGTTAAGATCATTTGTATGGGAATCATGTCATAGCCGTCCTCATTGCAAAATTGAGTATGCATAGACGTATTTACACATACATCCATTGTCGCTAAATTCTCTGGAAGGGGTTCAGATACATAGGCTTCATCCGTGCAATCCCTTTCTAAGATACATTCTTCTCGTTTTAAAACTTTCATTTTCTAAAGCTCCATACATCCAAATAGGAGTGTCTTTGTTCAACCAAGATGGAAACTTAGTTTCAACCGAAGAGATTGAATCAAACTCCTGTATGGGCGTTTTCATGACATCTCTATATGTGTGATCTTTTAGATTAACTCTTGTTATTGATACCACTTCAAGTACAGATAATTGTTTCCCAAATCTTGAATGAGTTTTACTTTTCACATGAAAGGCCTTCCCAATATGATTTCGTGATTGAGTTTCTTTCCAAAGTCTACTATGGCAAAAGTGTGTTAATATTCAATCCCACATGAATTAACTATCACTTTTTCAAGTAGTCCTAATGGTCTTTCAATGTGTCCATCATCCAATTGCAATTTCATTTGAGTTTGTCTAATGACTGGCTGTCCCCAGGATTTCCATACTGCTTTCATAGCTATGGCTATGCCTGCTCCGCTATCGAGTATTGACATGGTTTCTATGTCATTATATTCATTAGAAGGGTTGTGTTTTTTTCTTTCCCTTCGTAGCATTCTCCAACTTTGTTCATTGGAACAGATCGAATCTCTTTGTTGTTGATTTTTTGTTTCAATTTTTTCAATTTTTTTGCGATTAGCCCCGTTATTCCCACCTTTTCTAGGGTTTTCCGGAGATCATTCCATAGATATGGCTTGATTTTCAATAGTTCTCGCAAAGTAAGAGTGCATTGGATGGGTGTAGAGATTGAATGAATGTTGTCTACTTCTAGGGTTTGTTCAACTCTTTTTACTTGAGTGGTCTTACACACTATGAATTCATCTTTTTTATCTTCCAAGTAAGAGGGTAATGTTTTCAAGGTCAATGGTTTAGACATTCCTGAAGCTTCAGATTCGTAATCCCCATACAAGGATTGTACATCCATGTCCATATCAGGAGGTAGATTGTCTAACCATACTTCCTCTAGAGGAGCTGACTTCAGAGTTAGGCTCCCATCCTTGATCTCTCTAACTTTTTCCCATAAGTGTCCTGGCCAGTCTTCTTCTACGAATGGAATTCCGTTTAAGGCATCTTCGTTGTCCAGCACTATAAGTTTTGGCTCTTTTGTTTCAAGGTGGGGTTCTACCACCACTTTGGAATTTTTTTAATTGTCTCTCACCACAAGCTCTTTAGGTTTAGACATACTTTCGAGCTTGGGTTTTTTTTTTTCCAGCAACTCTTGCGTGATTCTTACCAAATTTTGATAAGCTTCAAGCAATTGATTCCATGTCTGGAGAAGGATAGTTCTTTCATTTGTTTTCCATGTTTGACCTGCTTTAAGTCCTGCTTGGTAGGCTTCCAAGGATGCATTAATAGGCTCAAAATTTTTGTCAACCAAGACTGATCCTCCAGATTTCACAGTGGTTTCCTTGATTTCTCTTCCAATTTCTTTCACCTTTTCTTGGAATAGCTTTTTTGCTTTCTCCTCAATTTCAACCCTTTGTTTTTGTTTTCTCATCTCATACCTTTTGTTCTACTTTGTTTGGTCTTTTGAGAGGAGATTTTGTATTTTTTGAATCATCAGAGGAGTTATGTTTCTTTTTCTTAGCCTAGACTCTGGTGATTACCTTGACTGGAACAATCGGTTTACTCTTAGATGAGCTACTAGGTATCACTTGGACTACGTTCACTACTGTTTTATCCTTGTTTAAAGGATTTTTAGGACAATATTCCGAAAAGTGTCCTCTCTTTTTGCAACATTGTATGCAATAAGCTTCAGTTGGCTTGAGGTTCTTGTCAGGCTCTGGGCATTCATTTTTCCAACGATCATCTGCACCACAATTATGACAGTTTCCAGTTCTTGGCCTAATCATGGGACTTACCATAGGAGGTCTGACACCTTTATTAGCTACATAGTACATTGGTACAAGCTCTAGTGTAGCATAAGTCACAGGTTCTTCCATTGGTGGTGGATGTGAATTATACCAATCTCCTTCTACCATTACTATTCATGGACTAGGATCAGCATATGGGTATCAGCAGTATGGAGGTTCATCTATGACTCCCCCCATGCATGGGGTTTTTTGAGATTTGTGTTTTTGTGGTTGAGTTCTTTCCATACCCATTGGTGGTCTTTGAGCTGGGGCCATATTAGGATGTTGTCTGTACATGGGTTGTCCTTGTGGCCTCATAATCACGTACTGAACATTCCCATCATACTTTGGTCGGTAATAACACTCATTGGTCTCATGGTTGGTCCATTTACCCTCGATTGCACACCATTTTTGCGGCCTAATTGGTTGTCCCTGTTAAGGCATCCCTTGTCTGGTCCACTCATAGGTGCTTTTTGCATGTTATTCATCATGTCATTCATCTTTTTGAGCATGTCTTCTATGATTGAAAGTGGTCCTGCAACAGACGTTCCCACTTGTGCTGGTTTAGTGGATGCTGTTTTCTCACTTTGGTTATTCTTAGGGACATCTTCTTCGTTGAAAATATCACAATTGTCTCCTAAATCAATAACACTTGACACACACTCTTCTAGGGTTGTATGATTCTTGCTATATAATATAGCATGAAGTTCTTTGTTTAGCAGTCCCTCTAGAAACAATGATACTAGTCATTCTTTTGCAGGTATCTCTAGCTCTGAGCATCTGACAATGTATTGTTTCATTCAAGTTGCACAATCCCTAACAGACTCACCTTGTTTGTGTTTAAAGCTATAGATTTGAGCCACCATATTGTGTTTGATCCCCATTTTGAAACAAGCAGCTACAAATACTTGAGCTAATGTGTTCAAGTTCAAGATTGACCTTGGTGGAATGTTTTGGAACCATGTCAATGTTTTCCTTCTAATGTCATTCCAAACCCCTCAAATTGAGTATGGAAATCGAATATGTGTTCTGCTCTTAGCACTTGATTAAAGCTTGCTAAGTGGTCGTATGGATCCCCTGATCCACTGTATTTTTTGACTTTCTGAAAATCTACTGGTCTGACACGTCTGTTTGGTTCCACTCCCGGTCTCTTGGCAATTGGTCTTGTTCTGAGTCCTTCAGACCAGTCTGTTGAAAATAGTGACTCATGTAGCCCTGGACTGGCTTTAGTGTCACCCGGCTTTCTTTGTGATGAAGTGGTTTCTGGTTTCTTAACATTACTCTCAGAAGATCTCTTACGGTGTTCATCTCTTGGAATAGTTTCTGGTCCTTGGCCCAATATCCAATCCCTTATAGAATACCCTTGGTATTTGGTTTGTTTCACCTCCTCATAAGTCATCATAACAAAGTTGTTGTTATAACAATCTCTAAACAGGTAGGTTGGTAGATCTGCTGAATCCTTATCTTTGATCTTGAAAATATAGATGATCTTCATGGATGCTAATTGTTCTGATTTGGCATGCAAAGTCCACAGAAGATCTTTGATGTTTCTATCCTCCCAACAATAGACTCCGATCCTAGGATTGTCTGTACTAAGCCGTTTTAAAGGCTTCAAATCAACCTGATTGTATCCCTCAAATTCTAAAGTTGGTGGTCCTTCTTTTGCCGCCATATTTGGAATTATGGTATTTACTTCTAACCCCCATTTGTCTATCACGTCAGGCTTTTTGACTTGTAAATACCGAGTTTCGTTTCTATCCATGTACATTTTTCCTTGTTTGTGTGCCCTGATCTCCTCTTCAAACTCAATACCATGGTCATCAATGCGAACAACATACTCTTCATTGGGGTCCAGGTAAACTTGAGCTCCATGTCGATTATTCTTATAAAAAAAAAGTATATGCTTATAGCGCACTATCGTTCCAGTTTTTGAGAGGTCGAATAGGATGACATTTCAGATGTTGAATCTGAGAAAGTGTCTGAGACTTCTTCAAGGATAGTGCGCAAGGGATTGTCTTAATTCACACTCTCTTCGGTGGATACTCTACTGGAGGTTTCTCCAAATATGCCTTGATTTCCTAGTACACGATCAGATCTAAGGTTCATAAAGACTTGTGAAGCTCTGGATAGAGTACTTACCTTTGGATTGACTTGTTGTAAATTTCTTCCACTTGACTTGATTGCAACTTCTGTCAAGCTGCCGATTCCTTGTCTGCAACCAAATTCCTGTATCAATTTTGATCAAGTTAGCTATTATTTCACAAAGATTTTGTAGTTTTTGCTAGCTATTGTGATTGGTCTATGCGGATCACTTCAAGTCGATCTATGGGAGTCGGTAATTGAGATTTTCAGATTCCACTTCAGCAAAAAATCAAAGGACTAATCTGCAACCTGAAAACTGAGTGAACATGTACCAATTTGGATCCAATCGAACCCAAAAAATTTTGGTGGCCTTGTATTATGTTGGTCTAACACTGTACAAGTTCAAAAGTCAAAATTGGTGTCTCTGTGTAGCAGTAAATAATGGTGATTATTTACTTTTCTCAGTTTTTTACACTTTTTGGCTTGATTTTCCAAGTGTACAACCTGTTAAGGTCCCTGTACAAGTTTCATTAAGTTTGGACAATATTTATTCAAGTTTATCAACTGTTTCGTGTTGATATGCTTGACCTTGTGGTATACTCAAATGTGCAAAATTATCAAATTTTGAAGCAGATGTAAATAATTGCGAGCTAATTTTTTGCAAGTTTTGTCCCAATCTTGACATAGATCTGTTAACACTTCAACTTAAGGTCTCTAGCCAAGTTTCATCAAGTTTGGACATTTTTTTTGTCAAATGGTCATCAGTTTTGTGCCCGCAGAGACTGACTTTGCAAATTTGGCTACAATTTTCAATCTAATGATCCAAATCTTATCAAATTTGGTTTATGGGCTTATTACAACATGTTAAAGTATTGGTATGCTGAATTGGTCAAAAAAATTGAAAAATGAGGTAGATGTAAATAATCGCGATTATTTACATCTATTATTTACTTTTGGCAAATTTTTGCGTCTTTTTGGTCAAGTGAGCATATACACATGTCTATCACATCAATATAAGCCTATGAATCGAATTTCATTGAGTTTGGACAATTTTTTGTCCAATTTACACTCAAGTTCCCGAAAGTCAGTATTTAGTTTTTACCTAGTTTTTGGTCAATTTGGTGATCTAAATCCTATGTGCCTTTACAAAAGTTTTTTGGATACATGCAATGAGTCACTGATATCAACCTTGGTCAGTTTTGATCTGAAAGTAATAATTACAATTCTTTACTTTATGCTCAAAATGAACACTTTTTTACCCTTTTTCAATGGACAGTCTTTTCATAAGCTATTTTAAGCCTATGAATCAAATCACAACTTAATTTGGCCTAAAATGTCAAGAAAAAGTAAATAATCTGAGTTTTTGCAAACTCTTGAAATTTTTATCTCAATGTGTCCTTGAGCTTACCCACTGGTTCATACAACTTTTAAGCATACTCTCTAGTTGGATTGAGTGATTTGCAGTCTTTTTGTGCTATTTCTAGCCGTAGACCTAAAATTCTATTCAAATAACAACTCACAATGATTCTTTTGAAGAGAGCAATGAAGTTTGAAATCCACCTCGGATCCTACTTACCCTACTCCTAAGTTATCATGCAATGGGGTTGTGAAAAGTGTTAACAAACACTCGTTTTCTTGTTTTTTATGGTTTCCTGAGCATTGATCTTAAGCATTCTCAAAAAAATAATCTATTTCTAGAATCCTACAATCCTAAAGGCACTCAGCAAGTAAGAATACTTCCAAGCGACCTCTACATAACAAAAGACGACAATCTTAAGCTATGCGGTTTTTAAAAAGAAAGATTCTACTCTAGGAGATCCTAGAGGAAGTTAAAAGATAACTTCACAAGATGCTCATATTTTTCCCTAGTTTAGGTCTCTTTGATCCCCGGCAGCGGCGCCAAATGTGGGACGGGTGTCTAATTTCACTCCTATCTTATTTAGATTTAGTGAGAACCACGATTAAATTGTCAATTCATGGGACAAAGATGGCTCGACTAGTGCATAGAGTCTCCAAGATGTTGTCAATCTCTCGAAAAACAACAAACAACTTGCATCTAACTCAAGCTACACTCAAGTGACTGAAATCACCAAAAGCCAATCGCTCATTGGCAAAAAAATCACATCCGTTACAACATGAAATGACATCCAAACGTAACAAAACTTCTAGGAAAAGTTTATAAGACCTAAGCACACATACTTATGGTCTCAAATCCCACTTTAGATCAAGTGAAAAAATTGCGATTATTAACAACATTGGATTTTTGATGTAATGGAATTGGCCTATTTAATTTGAGAGTAGCGGAAATTAATGAGAGTACTTTTGAGAAATGACTTTGTGAGCATAGCGGGTGAACATAATTGAATATAGCAACATAATCATAGCAATAAGTTAACTTGGCATGAACAATACTTTTGCAAGAGAGAGAATTTAGAGAACATGACAACAGTTGAGGACCGGATTTATGTGGAGCCGGTCCCCCCTCCAATAGGCATTTGTATTATGATTTCTCCCATTAAGAGAGACTTGTTACAATACAATCTTTGTGTTCCTTGTGACCTAGGTGATGCAATGAAGATGGAAAGCTTCATGCATCACAAACATAACATAAACTTGAAGAAAGCTTTAACTATCCCAAGCCTCAGTCCCAAGACCTCAAACACCTTCGAAGGTGGAGAGAGCTAGCAGGGAATGAGGGTAGGGAAGGGGAAGAAGAAACATTTCGTAGGAGAAAGAATTAATTCCTCACTTATCACAACTCTTGTTGCTAGCATATATAATAGCATAGTAATGAAGAAGAAGGTGATGGCAAGCTTAAGCATTGAAGCATGGATCTTGGTTGGATTTGCACTCCATATCCAAGAGTGTTGGTGTAGGCTCTCAACCTCTACTTGCTTGGAGAAGGAGAGGGAGCTCTTGCACTTTGCATCGCACACAATGAGAGTGTTTGTGAGTGTGTGTGGGTGAGTATACCCCCTAAGCAACCCCCTAGTTTGCTTGGGTTGACGACCCCCCCTTGTAGCTTATGCTTGAAGCTCATTGGACCCCTCCAGGCCTAGCCAATCACAAGCAGGAGGCATTACAAGCAGCAAGGGTAGCCTTGAGACAAGTGTCCCCCTTTCCCCTTTGAGAGAGAGGGCTAGATAAATGCTAAATCAATTAATTAAATCTCCTAAATTATTATTGGACCCCTTGGGTGGCCAACCAATAGGCTTCAGGCACACCATGAGGGAAAATTGAGGAGGAACTTGACAAGTGTCCCTCTTGCTTTCTTTGTACCATGCATGCCTTGTGTGAGTGTGTGGGTGTTCTCTCTCATCACCCCTCATGTAGGGCTCGCCCCCTGCTTGTAGGGATTGAATATTTGACTTTTTGACACCTCAAGCCCCTCATACATAGGCCCAGTTCCCACCACAAGCTTGGCCATTAAGCACTTTAAGCTTGGGCTAGGTTCTCAATTTAAGTGCAACCCTAGCATCTCAAGCATGTCAAGCACCTCAAGCATCTCAATAATTAAGAACCTCAAGCATATCAAGCACCTCAAGCAACTTAATCATCAAGCATAACAAGCAAGATAAGCACCTCGAGCTGGGTCGGGTTCCCGCGCCTCAAGGTCAGCCCTAGCTTACCTAAGGTCAAAGGATTGTTACACACATTATTGGAGGTCTTCAATGAAGCTAACCCTAAGGTCTTATGCTCCATTGGTTAGCCTTGCTCTTTGATAGACCATATCTCATTTGGGCCCCTTTACCATTTGCTCCATGTTGAGATAGATCTATAAGCACATGTCTATATCTTAACCCTTGTTTCCGTTTATTCTCCCACATTAAGTGATCAGTTTAATATGAGAGAATAATTTGTGTTGGTTAGATATTATATATTAGATTCATAACATTTGATCTAGTCATTTTCAACCCGCAATGCTCCTATATGCTTAGAAATGATGCACCAATACATGCTTAGTTTTTGATTTTGAAGTGTAAGTTCCTATTGATGATGAAATTAGGCCGTGGGTCAGCGATGCCAAAAGCTAAAAAATACCATGAAATGCTTACGTCAATGCGTAGAGCTCTTACCTGCGATTGCAATGCAACAAACGCGAATGCAATGTGAGAACCGGGGAGGGAGTAGGAAGCACGAGAAGGAGAGAAGTGAGTGCCTCACGCTGTGTATTTCATTATCCAAAACTTGAAAATAACTTTCAAAAATTGGCTTTTATACCTTAGCCAAGGTTTTTGGTGGTCAAAACTAATAATCTAGGAGCTCTAACTAAAGATGGGTAGAGACAGGTTGATACAATCTGGAAGCTTGTAGCCCGGGATCGTCCATTACAAGGTTTATCCAAAAAGTAGGAGTTACAATATTCTCGATTTATCAAAAAAATAAGTGTTTTTATGAGGCGAGCTCCAAAAAATGGTATCCGAGTTAGCTTGCTGCTAACAAAGGGAGACATTTTAAAATAAAATACTTTGTGTTCCTTCAATAACTTGCTGGTGCAATGAAGATGGAAGCTTCAAGCACCATGCACACACTTATAAAACACAACATCAATTCCCTCATGGTCTCAGACCTAAGAGCTCACACACCTTCGAAGATGGTGAGAGCTAGCGGGGTATGAGAGTAGATTGAGAGGAAAAAGGAGTAGTCTTACGAGAAAGAAGTATATCTCCTCACATAATCACTCATAAAATCTTAGCATAACTTAGTAATTAGCATGGTAGAGGAGATGAGCATGCATTGAAGCTTGGCTCTTGGTTGGATTTGCATCACAAAGCCAAGAGTTGTTGGTGTAGGCCTCCTTTGTCACAAGCTTGGAGTAGATGATGAGGTTTCCATTAAAGCTTGAGAAGGAGAGAGAGTCTTCTTTGCTTCACACATGAGATTGTGTGAGTGTGTGTGTGATATTGTCTTGCCAAAATCAGCCCCCTCTCTCTCTTGGTCTACCCCTCTTGGATTTTACTCATGCTGGCACGCCATTGGACCCTGCAAAGCTTAGCCAATGATAATTGAGAAGCATAAGTGATAGCCTTGTGACGTGTGTCTCCCTTTCCCCTTTTGTGAGAGCTTTAGGTATTTAATTAATGCAATTAAACTCTCATTGGACCCCTTTGTCCTTTGGCCAATAGGAACCAGGCAAGCCATTGGGTTGCTGAATGCTCATTGGACCCCTTGGGAGATTGTCCAATAGTCTTCTAGAGAGCTTAATTCTTATTGGTTCTTTTATCAAGTGTTTTAAAATGAATTAAACTAAATGTACTCTAGCCCAATTCTCATTGGTGCACCTCTATGGCCATCCAATAGGATTTGAATGCATCTTGGGGGCAGCTGGGTAGGGAGCTGACATGCGTCCTCTATTCCCTTTGTATAAAGGCCTTGCAAGAGTGTGTGTGTGGGTTTATCTCTCATCCCCTACTAAAAGGGCTTGCCCCCTCCCATCTAGGGATTTGCAAAGACGTTTTTGTTCTTCTCAAAGGCATCCAATTTCGCTAAGGTTTGACCATTGAACTTTACATTGAATTTTGGAACCTTAGCATTTTGGAACTCTTAATGGGCTGAACCTTAGGGTCTTTGAAGCCCAATGTTTGCACATTGTTCTTTTGTAGATGGCCCCCCTTTCGGATCCCTATTTTCCCTCCTTCGGATCCCTATTGTGGCCAGTCTGCCAGCTTAACCAATATTCTAGCTTTTTCTCCCTTAGCACTTTCCCATATTAAATGATCAGTCTAGCATGAGAAAATCATTTAGGAGAATTAGATATTAGTTATTATGACATTACCTCTCTCTTGAAATCATAGTCTCCCTTGACTATGGGGTAGAGAAGATAAAGCCTATTCATCAGTCCTTTTTCTAGCGGGTAGAGGATCCCTATCTTACCCTACGACATCGTTCCAGAATATATCACTCATCCATTTGGTGCTTGAGAGCCTAAGCTGCCGCAAGCATGTCTGCGCGTTAGTCCTATCAATCTTCCATAGTACAGTGACAAGCTCTACTTGGTGTATGGAAGACGTCGTCTCCACAAACTTGATCCTAAGCATGCATACTACTTAACATTTGTGCACAATAAAGAAAAAGAGAGTCTTATAAGACAAAAACTTTGTTCATTTTAAACATTTGTACATTTGCTTACTCTAGGGAAGCATTGTAAGCATTGACAAGGTTTAGGTTATCCTTTAATTGTATGCCTTGCATCCATCTAGTATATTCAAAAGGATAGTTCTTAAACTTTATAAGATACCATCGGTTAATCTTACCGCCTCTCAATACTTTGTCTTCATGTCGCAGAATGGACTCCGGTTGCTACACCTCTTCTTGGTCCTTGATCTTCTGTGGCTCTTCAATAGTTGGTTCTTGAGGTGGCTCTCCTTTGTAAGGATTTAATAGGCTCACATGGAAAGCATTGTGTATGAGCCAATGATTGGGCAACTTGAGTTGATAGGCCATGTCATTGATTGGTCTAAGAATCTGGAAGGGATCATAGTACCTTTTTGCTAACTTAGCATAGTACTTTTGGTGTCCCATAGGATTCTTGCCTGTCGTATGCCTTAATCGAGCCTTGGGAAATTTAAGCAAGACCCAATCATTTTCTTTAAAGGCTTCGGCTCTTCTGTGCTTATCAGAAGTAGCCTTTTGCCTTTGTTGTGAGATAGAGATAGCATCCTTAATCTTTTGGAAAGATTCTTGTAGGTCTCAATTATACTCATCTACAGCAAAGATCTTCTCGTGTACCTTAAGTAGTAGGGACTTTTGGATCTTCCCTTAATTACCTCAAAAGATGATTTTCCCGTGGACATACTCCACTAAGGGTAAGTATTTCTCCCATTGGGACATTTGGTCTACTTCTGTTACATAGGATTTTAGTAAATCAAGAATTGTTAGGCTAGCAATTTCACTTTGGCGATCCATTTGTGGGTGATAGACCGAAGAGAAGTTTAACCTTGTGCCTAAATTCTCAAAGAGACCCTTCCAGAAATTACTGGTCATTCTAGGATCTCTATCCAACAATATGGACATCGGCAAGCCATGGTACTTAAAGATTTGTGAAATAAAGAGGGTTACCATTTGATGGGCTTTGATCGTCTTTTTGACAGGTATAAAATGAGCTTGTTTGCTGAACCTATCTACTATCGTCCATATTCTCGTACTTTCATGGATAAACTTAGGCAATCCGAGGGCAATCCAAAGATAAAATCCATGGATATGCTCTCCCATGGTGGATTAGGGATTGGCAAAGATTGAAGCAATCCAGGTTGCTTCCCTCTATCAAAATTCGTCTTTTGGCATACCACACATTTTTAAACATACTCTTGTATGTTTTTTTTCATGGCAGGCCAATAGAAATATGTTTCAATCCCTTTTATGGTAGACTGAATCCCTCTATGCCCTGCATAAGGAGGAGCATGAGATTCATACATTACTTTCTCAAGTAGTGAGTTGGTAATGCATAGTCTATTGCCATAGAGAAGATAACCATCTTGTAAAGTAAATGGTTCCTCTTTCTTCCCTAGTGCAAGGGCTGAAATCACATCTCTATAATCGGGATCAATAGCATACTCATCTATCATAGAAGATAGATCATTGTGAGTTGCTATGGAAAATGCATTCACTCTTGGCTAGTTCTACCTATGAAATATGTGTAGTATAGCTCGTCAACCACTCTGTTGACCAATAGACTTTCATTTTTGCTGAGGTTGTATTGGGTAGTCAGTTGGTCATCTTCTTTCAAGCTCAGGCTATTTGTGTCCCATGAATATGTTAGATGTGATAACCCTTTGCTGCTAATGTTTTTGGCTATTTCTCTCCAGAAGCAACTTATTGCAACACTTCCAATCCAGAGAGCTAGGGGGACCATTTGGTGATGGAATTCTTGAAGTATCTTGTTGTCTCTCCCCATTCCAGTGTATTGGAAGAGAGAGTACCTAGGAAGCCTCCTTGTGAGACTTCCAAAAGAGGCCTCTCTTCGATTCGGGAAGAAGAAGAGGACCCGTACAAAGGCTTGAAAAATCTACTACTTGATGATGCATCTCCTTCCCAAAGGAGAACTCAAGAGACCCCACCGAAAGAGCGAGAAAGAAGTGAGTCTCTTGCCACCTTTATGGAGATGGCTCCACAACAACGGCGGGCAAAACGCTCTCCATCACCTCGTAAACAGAGAAGACCATCTCACACTTCTCCACACCAAAATTCAAAGAGGGATGACAGAAAACAAGAGAAGAAAAAGGCGAGAACGAGGTCACCCTCTTCTCCATCTTCTTCATACTCTTCCTCTTATGAAGAAAGTGATAGTGCAGACAAGGAGGAACAGGGCAAGACAAAGGCAAGAAAAAGGTCACCCTCTTCTCCATCTTCCTCAAATTCTTCATCATTTGAAGAAAGCAATGGTGCAACTTTTGAACCACCAAAAAGAATAGGCCATAGGAAATCCTATGCCGCGTGGAAGAGGTCGTCCAAGCTCAAGAAGTTCAAAGAGGGAGGAAAGAACATCTCTTTCGTTACCTACAATGGTACCTTTGGTGCTACGGACAAAGTTTGGGCTATCATACAACAATTCAATGCCGTGTTTGGAGATGAGGGCTTCACGGAGTCCTCTAAGCTACGTCATGTAGCTATGAATTTTCAAAAGTCCACCAGGCAATGGTGGTCTAGCCTACGGGCAAACAGCGAAGCTCCACAAACATGGAAAGCTTTAAGAGCTTCCATCATGAAGCAGTTTTTGGTTACCGATGCCAAAGACAAAGTACTGACCGAATGGTGAAGCTTGAAGCTCTCTCGGCCCTATGAATCTATTCAAAAATATGTAAAGTTTTGGGACTTCCATCTCAAAGCCACTGTCTTCAAAAAGATGGATTTTGGAGAGCAAAAACAACAATTTTGTGCGGGCTTAACTGAAGATATGGCGGAGTATGTCAACTCCCAAAGGCCACGCACCATATCTGCGGTCATACATCATATGTTAACCCTCACGGACACCCTATCACCTACGACGGACGTTGTAACCTACGGCGGACATTGTATTATTTATTTGGTAGAGTCGGGTACTGGGATTGTCGGTCCAATAGGAAAAGGGTAAGAGTGATTGCCGATGAGAAGCGCACTCTAACTGGAACATTCAAGGGATTAGTTGGCTAAGCATGGGCGCCCAAGTGTGAATGGGGCGAGCTCATATAAAAGTCAACTAAACCTGAAATTCACTCATTCTCTCATTTGTGCAGTAGAAGAGTGCTCTTGCTCCATCTCCATCTTCTTCTTCTTCATCTCCTTGTGTGTGTGTGTGTGTATTTATGCGCGCGCGCGCGCGCGAGAGAGAGAGAGAGAGAGAGAGAGAGAGAGAGAGAGAGAGAGAGAGAGAGAGAGAGAGAGAGAGAGAGAGAGAGAGAGAGTGCGATCGAGCATTGCGACGACGGCACGGCGGTGGGGCTAAGCGGTTGAGCGCGGCGAAGCGGTGGCTCCTTCTTCTTCGTGGCGAGGAATCCTCCACGAAGCAAGCGTAGAGCGGTGAGTGACACACCATCACCTTCTTTGAGCTTACTAGTTTAGGCTTGTTGTGTGCTTGGAGCCATTTGTGGCTCGCACACGGTGTATCGGCAAGTTCCTTGCATTGACACGTGCGACATAGGCACACATTTTTGGCATCGTTGCCAGGGAATGCCATACATTAAGCTTGAGTAGCACTCTGTGCTTCTCCGTGGTGCAATTTCTATTGTAGGAAAGGTAAGGAAGGAGGGTGTGTGTGTTGAGAAGAGAGATTTGGTGTTATACTGTGTGTTTTATTCGTTAATGGAGTTTTCAAAGGTACTGTGTTTATTCTCTGTGTATTAAGGTTGTTAGTTTTCTTTGTTAATGGAGTTTTCAGAGGTACTGTGTTTATTCTCTGTGTACTAAGGTTGTTAGTTTTCTGTGTACAGTAAGTAGGAAGTAGATCTGTGAGAGTTAATAGAGTGTGTTAGTGTGTAACAGTAGGTATATTAGTTAGAAGTAGGTAGATAGAGTGTGTGTGTGCTCTCGCGAAGGCCGCGGCGACCTTATCTTTATAAATAAATAAATAAATAAATAAATAAATAAATAAATAAATAAATAAATAAATAAATAAATAAATAAATAAATTTAAAGGTAGAACCGGGATCAAGAATATCTCCCAGACCTAAGCCCAGACCCAAGCCCAAGCTCACGCTCAGGCCTAGGCCTCAGTTACCTTTTAAAAAGACGAATTTTAGCTTCACACGTAGCTAAAATTGATTTTTTGAGGACCAACGGAACGTCATATGCCCGAAAATTGTGCTGTAAAGAACACAGCGACCCTTTAAGTGATATGCTCATTTCGAGCTATCACACACTTTAATAAAAAAAATCAAACATTAAAAACGTAAAAAACACGAGTGAAAATGGACGCTTCAAAAAGGTAAGCGGTTAACCTTCGAGGTTATTCGCCGACGTTTGTAGGGTGCCAAAGAGACATGCATCTGCGCTGTGGTCGTGTGCTAGAGATGGAGCAACTAGAGAGAATTTCGACTTTCACGAGTTCTCAATATCCACGTACTTTAGGTTCTGGACCCTCGACGGGGACCCAAGGTAGTACAAACCAAGACCCGAACATAGCGGCTAGTGACTCTTCCTCTGACTACGACGTCATGGAGGGTTTCCCAATGCCTAATCCCGATAGCTCGAGCCAAGACATGCATGCCATGGGTCCTCGGTCCGGGCCGAGCGTGCTTAGCCGCCTGAAGGAAACCTTTAGTAGAGCCACTCGCTCCGAACATGGAGCTAATGATGTAAATGAGGGGGGTGGGGAAGTAAATTCTCCATTCGTGGCAAACGTAGACCCTATACCGTTAGAGAATGTGCACGTGAATACTTCATTCACTACACCTCCTGACTCTTCAGAGTTATTTCCCTCCGAGGTCATATTACCGGATGGTAGAAGCCTTGCCGAAGTGCAAGAGGTTGAGCGATATATCCTTGCAGCGAGGGAAAAGGAAGTCGAGAGCTTACATAAGGTGGAGCAACGAAGAGAATTAAAATCGAAAGGGTCTATGTCAATATCTTTGCTAGGAGAGCAATCGAGTGCTCCTGACTTAGCAACCGCTAAGGGCCAACCCCTAGAAAGCAACATTGCATCTAGCTCAAAGGATACCACTAGCACCTCAATCCTAGATGGAGTGTTCTTAAATGAGAACTGGGAGTACGAATTACAAACAGAGACTCTGACCGACCTATACACAGGTCACACCTATCATGTGGGTTGGTTAGATGTCCTACAATCCACAATTGGCGCTACTAGTGTGGAGGATCAACAACAAAGAGTTTGTGAGGTCATCCATAGGGTCATTGAGTTAGAGAGACAGAACAAGGGGATCAACATGCCTTCAACGGGTCTCATGAGATTCTTGGATACACGAAAGGCTAAACAACCGACCTTATTGCAAATGGAGACTCCCTCGGTAAGTCCGATGGATCCTCCATATGTTGTTTCGCCAGGGGTCTCAGTGCAATCTGAGCCCACAAGTGATAGCTTCACCTTTCCAAGTCTAGCTCATCTTTCCCTTGATGACACCACGGCTACCATGCCTACCCCAATGATGGGCATGCCGAGTGTTAACCCTCACGGCTCACGGACACCCTATCACCTACGAGACGGACGTTGTAACCTACGGCGGACATTGTATTATTTATTTGGTAGAGTCAGGTACTGGGCTTGTCGGTCCAATAGGAAAAGGGTAAGAGTGATCGCCGATGAGAGGCGCACTCTAAGTGGAACATTCAAGGGATTAGTTGGCTAAGCATGGGCGCCCAAGTGTGAATGGGGCAAGCTCATATAAAAGTCAACTAAACCTAAAATTCACTCATTCTCTCATTTGTGCAATAGAAGAGTGCTCTTGCTCCATCTCCATCTCCATCTTCTTCTTCTTCACCTCCTTGTGTGTGTGTGTGTGTGTGTGTGTGTGTGTGTGTGAGAGAGAGAGAGAGAGAGAGAGAGAGAGAGAGAGAGAGAGAGAGAGTGGGCGATCGAGCATTACGACGGCACGACGGCGGCGAAGTGGTTGAGCGCGGCGTAGCGGCGTCTCCTTCTTCTTCGCGGCTAGGAATCCTCCACGAAGCAAGCGTAGAGCGGTGAGTGACACACCATCGCCTTCTTTGAGCTTACTAGTTTAGGCTTGTTGTGTTCTTGGAGCCATTTGTGGCTCGCACACGGTGTATTGGCAAGTTCCTTGCATTGACACGTGCGACATACGCGCACATTTTTGGCGTCGTTGCCGGGGAATGCCATACATGAAGCTCGAGTAGCACTCTGTGCTTCTCCGTGGTGCAATTTCTATTGTAGGAAAGGTAAGGAAGGAGTGTGTGTGTGTTGAGAAGAGGGATTTGGTGTTATACTGTGTGTTTTTTTTTGTTAATGGAGTTTTCAAAGGTTCTGTGTTTATTCTCTGTGTATTAAGGTAGTTAGTTTTCTGTGTACAGTAAGTAGGAAGGAGATTAGTGAGAGTTAATAGAGTGTGTTAGTGTGTAAGAGTAGGTGTATTAGTTAGAAGTAGATAGAGAGAGTGTGTGTGTGGTCTCGCGCAGGCCGCGGCGGCCTTATCCTTAAAAAAAATTGATTAAAAAAAAAAAAAAAGGTAGGACCGAGATCGGGAATATCTCCCAGACCCAAGCCCAAGCTCACGCTTAGGCCTAGGCCTCAGTCGCCTTTTTAAAAAAAATGAATTTTAGCTTCACACGTAGCTAAAAATCGAATTTTTGAGGACCAACGGAACGTCAAATGCCCGAAAATTGTGCTGTAAAGCACACAACGACCCTTTAAGTGATACGCTCATTTCGAGCTATCACACACTTTAATTAAAAAAAATCAAACATTAAAAAACATTCAAAAAACAAGAAAAAATCAAGTAGAAAACGGGGTGCAAAACATCCACAAAACAAAGCAAGTAACTTTGAAGGGTACTTGCCGACACTTGTAGGGCACCCAAAGCACATGTATCTACGCTCTGGTCGTGTGCTAGAGTCCGAACAACTAGCTAGTGCTTCGATTTACGGGGGTACTCACTATCCTTCCACGCTAGGGTCTACGCTCTCGGCGGGGACCCAAGGTAGTGTAACCCAAGACCCAAATATAGCGGCTAGCGACTCTTCCTTTGACTACGATATTATGGAAGAGCATCTTACACAAAGCCCCGGGGGAACAAATGAAACTGTGCCTAGCTGGGCCCAACAACCTGGAACTAGTGTTTTTAGCCGTTTGATGGAAACTTTTAATAGAGCTACGCGCTCTGAACCTACGGCTAGTGAAGTAAACGAAGGGGGTGGGGAAGTAGAATCACCATTCACATCTTTTGTAGACCCCACACTCCCTCAGAGTGTCCACGTGGACATTCCACCTATCTCATTTAATGAGGGCCCTACCGAGCTACCACCTTCCAAAGTCGCCTCTAAGGTAGCGGTGACTAAAAGTCAAAACACGGGAAGCAACAGTGCATCCACCTCACGGCAACCCTCTAGTACACCAAGTTTGGACGGGGTATTTCTCAATGAAAATTGGTAATATGACCTACACACGGAGACTTTGACCAACCTATACATGGGCTACACATACCATGTGGGTTGGTTAGAAGTTTTACAATCCACATCTAGTGCCACTAGTCTAGAGGAACAACAACACATGATTTGCAATGTCATCCATAGGATTATCCAGCCCGAGAGGCAAAATCGAGGAATAAAGATACCTTCGACTGGTCCTATGCGACTTTTAGACACGGGCAAAGGGAAACAACCCACTCTATCACAAATGGAGACTCCCTCAGTGAGTCCCATCGATCCCCCATATGTTGTTTCGCCAGGGGTCTCAATGCAATTTGAGCCCACAAGTGATAGCTTTACTTTTCCAAGTCTAGCTCATCTTTCCCTTGATGACACCACAGCTACCATGCCTACCCCAATGATGGGCATGCCAAGAAACACGTCATGGACCTCATTTGTTAGTAAAGCACCACTACATGGTAGCTCAATGCCTGCAACAGTACCTACAAGTGTGTACCAATCGTATGCACCTATGGCTCACACTCATGTAGTCCCTACCCCTCCCATTGTTTCAACTACCTATGCTCCACAACCACAATACACAAGTTCTTATTCCCATGGGACTATACAAGCTAGCATTAGCATGTCACATCCCACGTCTGCTATGCCTAGGGCCACTCATATGAACTATGGACCACCACATGGCACAACATCGTACCCAACGTGGAACCCAAGGGCTTCCTATACGCCAAGCCCAATGCCAATACCTACTCCACATGTAGTATCTGGAGCGCCTTCACCCACGGTGCCTACTCATTTAGGTCACTTGGCAACATTTGCTCAAGCTATTGGTCAATCTATTGTTGAGAATACGCGTAACACGCCTGATAGAGAGCCTAGAAGTAAGGCAGTACAAATAGCCAAGCCCACACAAAAATTTAGTGGAGACGGGGATGTGAGAAAGCATATCAAAGTGTTTGAACAAATATGCGATTCTCTAGGAGAACACAATGACCTACATAAGAGCAATGCTTTAATCCTAACCTTAAGTGGAAAGGCTGGGGATTGGTATAGAACCCTAAGGGTGGAAGAAAAAACGATTTACCCTACTCTTAGGAGACTGTTCTTAAAGGAATTCATACGAGAGGGAGTGCTTTGGGGTGTAGCCTCTCAGCTCCAGAAAGGCCAACGAGAGGAAGGAGAGTCGGTGAGAGACTTTATAAGTCGCTTGAAGCATTTAAATTCTCGTTGTAATCCAAATGAGCGCTTCAACAATAACCAATTCCTAGATAGATTCATTAGGGGATTACGGCATGAGGATATCTACAATGGCCTAGTCATTAGAGGTATCACCACTTGGGAAGCAGTCACCACCAATGCGATCCAATTGGAGGATAATTTAATGATTCAAGGAGAAAGAGTGTCTGTTGAGGCTAAATCTATTAGCTCGCAAGCATCAGGGAATCAACCAATGACCCTAAAGCCTATTGCTAAGGAGTCAAAGATATCTGAGATGACTTTAGCAAATCTCGCCGAGGCTATTCAAAAGAGTCTTAGAGAAAATCGTGCTCTGCAAAACAATCATATGTATTCAAGAAGGGAGAAACAATGGTGCTCAGTATGCTATGGACCGCATAGTACCAGTGAATGCCCTACTTTTAGAGTAAAATTCAATGGGAATCACAATGCATGTGGAAGGTATGTCCATCAAGCTAAGGATTGCATAGTATTTAAGCGCGCGATGGCCAATAGACCAACCTTAGCATGGACAGACACACCTCAAGTGCCTGCATTGATGCCGGTCCCACCTCTTGAACAAACAGCACAACACATGGTCCCTAGGGCCCAAAATGTTGTTTAAACAACACCCTTACCACCTCCAGTGCTAGGACCGGAACCACCAAATCCGAGAATCACTTCTGTGAATCAAGTGGGTTGTGAGTCATCTATTTCTTGTTTGGAAGGCTATGAGGAAGATATAGATCCTAATATCGCCTATGGGATGGATGTGCTTGAAGAAAGTCCACAATACTACATGGAGGACTATTGGGGACAAGTCAAACCTGTATATCAAGTAGCTGCTCTTGCGGCAAGAGGCCAAAATATCAACTACACTTCTAAGATACCACCTCTTCAATGCTATGAGTGTGGAGGTCCACATCATGTAGCCGAGTGTCCTATTGGGCTACAAAAGAACGCCACACTAATGCAAACCAATCAAGCAAGCACGTCTACAATGCCGATACTCATGTGTAATCAATGTGGCATAGATCATTTGATTGCCCAATGTCCAAATAATCCAAATGCACCGAGGATCACACCATTAAACTTGATTGAAGTTACTGAGGAGCCATCACGAAGTACACCCGTGGTACCAGTAAACGTACTCACATGATCGATGCTCCAAAAACAAAATTATATTCTAAAGGAAAGAGACACGGCATCAATTGCCCAATCTCAGAAAAAGAAGAAAACACGAAGAAAGAGATCGCAAAAATCAGCGAAGTCAGACCCCAGTTTAAAGACCAACATAGGGACTGGTGATGACCCCGTATATATGAACGACGCTGAAGAAGATTCTGATTCAGGTGAAACCATGGAGACCAAAACGACCACTAACATAGAAACCAACAAGGAAGATCTTCATGAGCCACAATGGCCAGGATCCAAAAAGAAGATAGGAACTTACCCAAACCCTACAGACGAGATTGAGCGAGTCAAGAAATTAAGGAGTTTGGTAGAAGATACCCAAAGGGATCTAGAACCAGCACCTAGGAAGATCCAGATTACAGACACCGTATTCCCTACGCAACAACAACCTCACCAAGTCAATAGACCCTTGGACATACCTAGTGTCATCCAAGAAGAAAGTGACTTCAAGTCATGGGAAAGTGGACGTACTCACTTCTTGATGGAAAGAATGTTTACAGAGGGACTACCTGATCCTATCAAACAAATGATGGAGATCCCATCTTCCCCACGTCAAGGGACTCAAGGCCAAAAGGTGCCGTTAAACATTGCCAAATTGATGGATTTCATGTCTTTAGAAGTTAGAACCACCATGATGTCCAAACTATATAAAGACCCTGAGCTAGTCTCAGCTCTTCGAGCCTTCCTCAATGGAGAACTGAAGTTTGGGCTACCACAATTTGCACAGATGGATGGAGTTGGGGAGATGCCAATAGAGGAGGAATACATAGATCCACAACCCAACCTAGATGAGAACCTTGTATAGAAATACCTGTTAACAAGTTGGGACAATACTTTGAGGGTGATGAATCCAATGCGACCATACCAATCACTACTAAGGGATTAACTGTGAAGCGAATCCTTGATGGTGGTGCTGGGGTTAGCATTGTGACTAAAAATTGCTGGGAAACTATGGGAAGACCTCACCTTGCGACCACAACCATAGTAGTGAAGATGGCCAATGGGTCTATTGTTAAACCTATTCGGATGCTAGAAGATCTCAAGATCAAGGTCTTTGGACATAAAATAAGGATTACCTTTATTGTTATGGATTTCTCCAAACACACTATGGCATCGGAGATGATCTTAGGACATCCTTTCATGAGGGAAGCAAAAATGGTGCATGACTGGTCTAAAAACCATGTCTACTTGCAGTTCCAAGATTCTGTCATTCGAGTGGATCTTGTGACAGGTTGAGAACATCCTCTAGGAAACAAGTTTATAATTGATCATAGATCTGATACCATAGTTCACTCGGCCCCATTGCAGTATTGTTACACGTGTAAAGCGGACACTGATGTTGGGGAAGATTCTCCTTATATGGATGTACTACCTGGGAGGATTGAGTGGGACAATGTGGATTGGGTCCACCTAGCAGCAACCATAGACACTTGGGAAATAGGGGGACGACCTGGGTAACACCTGAGAGGGATGAAATGCCTGTACCTTAAAATATGCTACAAGCAATGCATATAGCTTCTGATAAGACTCATCCTAATATAACAAAGAAAATATACAAGTGGGTCCCTAAAGCTTCTTTAGCGACCATGGCGGATGCTAAAAAACAAAAGCCTTGTAGGAAACCTACCACTCGCTCCAAGAAAAGTAAGAAAACGTGGCGTTGGATTCCTAAACGACTATTGGCAGCCCAAGGCTACTATCAAGGAAATGATCAAATCTGGGTGCCAAAACGTAGATTGTGTTCTTACCTGTCACCTGACCCATGCGAGCCCAATCATGTAGGTCCAAAACGAATCAACGATTGCGGAAAGAAAAAATCACAGAATGCTACACACCCGTTCTAGAGCTAATTTGGGTACCAAAGAAAGAACGATTTGTTCCACCTAGCTCACGAAGGGGGGAGTCCCATGAAGCTTCTAGCTCCTCATGTAATGCATCCATAGAGGTAAAAGCTTCTCCACAGCCTCCACCTACAATAGTGGACCTCGATAAAGCTACAAAGGAATCCACACCTCCTAGTGTTCAAGAATCACCTGATGAACCACTTCAAGTTCGATCCTGGGAGAGTACCTTACCACCCTTACAACTCGACGAGGCATCTAAGGTAATAGAGAAGTACTGGCAAAAATCCACACCTATTACCAACTGGAACAATTGGTTTCAAAGGGTGACAAGCTCATTTCAAATGGTATGATCTACCCAAGGAAGGGGGGAGCGTCTGCTGACATCCATCATTCACTTGCTCCCCTCTCAACCTTTTTTCCTTGACCTCTCAATCTCCCAATCTTAGGGAATGTACATATAAAGCATTATACTCCCAAAAAACAAAAATAATAAAGAGCAAGATCAATTAGCAAACGAGTATGCACAATAAATCAAAACATTGACTCAGACCTACACATTCACATCCGGTACACTGAGACAAAGACCTATGTCATTAAACACCTTTGATCCTCATCACTCAAATAATGGAGGGTAGGTAAGATTAGTACGATAGGAGTGTTTCTGTTTTAGAGTTGAGTGATTAGCAAAGTTCTCTTTTCCCACTGATGTGCCTCTTAGAGGTATTGTTTGTGTTTCATAGTGTGTACAGGAACGTGTTGCTGTGGTTAGGATTTGGACCTTCATGGAATCTTTCTCTCGTTCACACTTCAGATCAAGCGTGACCATCAACACAAACAGGTGTTTCTTATCCATTAGCATTGCCCCTTATCTTTTTGCATCTATGTTTGTCTGCTTTGATTGTGATTGGTAACATAATATTCAGTGCATTTTCTTAGTACTAAACATTTAATTCAATGTAATTTTTTGTCATAATCATTTCTCTAGATTTAAAAATCAAGCAGTCCAACTAAGCTAGTTTGACCTCTTAATACCATGGGGAATGCCTTCCTAATAATCAATGGTTACTTAGGTTCTTAATCCGATTTAGGCAGCATTGTGTGAAATTTACTAGGGCTTTCTAGTGGGCTTGACCCTATTGACCTTTCGCTTAAGTATTATAAAGGGAGTTTACTTGTGTGATGAGCTTGGGGAGGTGTATAAGTGTTATATGACCCCCCAAAGTTACAAAATTAAAATGCTGAAAATGAACAAACAAAAAATCAAAGTGCCACAATGTAAAATCTTAAGCTGGAAGAGAAATCTCAGCTTGATTGGGTACTTCACTCACATGTATTGCCTATAGTACTAGAGCCCTAGAGGTTCCCAGTGTGGGCGCTTTTCCTTAGAAAGCAAAAAACCCAAGGCATACAAAATAAGCACACACATCAAAATTAAATCACTGTGAAAAGACTTTGGGGGGTCCAAGAAAAGATAATCAGTCAGGCGATGATTTCATGAGCAATTCCTTTTATTGTAGCTTAACTACAAGGTCTTCTAGGTATAGCCTGTAGTCAGCCCTCGAACATGAAATACTTGGCTCTCGCGATTAAACAACTTAATTGACCAGAGAAAAATTAAGAAGCTTACCCATGGTATTAATAGTCGATCTCTAGTGCCTTTCAACCATTAAATTAGCGACCCCAGACTTGTTTAATTTTTTACCTTTACATCTGTTTATGCATTTGATTATATTGCAATTTAATGTTTATTGCTGACAAATTGTTTAAAAATCTGTTACCAATCAATTCGTATGCCTAAAACTGCATATGCTTTTTAATCGCTTATGAGAATGCAATTACTGTGCCAATGTTGTTTGATTTTGCAGTGACTGAAGAAGGCTAAGGACATTCATCTCAAATGCTCTTCCACCTCGACGAACGAGCTTCAACTCAATAGCTTCCGAGGACAGAATCTACATCAGGAAGGGGGGCATGTTAACCCTCACGGCTCACGGACACCCTATCACCTACGAGACGGACGTTGTAACCTACGACGGACATTGTATTATTTATTTGGTAGAGTCAGGTACCCGGCTTGTCGGTCCAATAGGAAAAGGGTAAGAGTGATCGCCGATGAGAGACGCACTCTAACTGGAACATTCAAGGGATTAGTTGGCTAAGCATGGGCACCCAAGTGTGAATGGGGCAAGCTCATATAAAAGTCAACTAAACCTAAAGCTTATATAAAAGTCAACTAAACCATCGCCTTCTTTGAGCTTACTAGTTTAGACTTGTTGTGTGCTTGGAGCCATTTGTGGCTCGCACACGGTGTATCGGCAAGTTCCTTGCATTGACACGTGCGACATACGCACACACCGAGAAACACGCCATAAACCTCATTTGTTAGTAAATCACCACTACATGGTAGCTCAATGCCTGCAAAACAGTACCTACAAGTGTGTACCAATCGTATACACCCATGGGTCCTCGTATCATGTAGTCCCTACCCCTCCCATTATTTCAACTACCTATGCTCCACAACCACAATACCCAAGTTCTTATTTCCATGGGATTATACCGGCTAGCATTAGCATGTCACATCCGACATCTGCTATGCCTAGGGCCACCCATATGAACTACGGACCACCACATGGCACAACATCGTACCCAACGTGGAACCCAAGGGCTTCCTATGCGCCAAGCCCAATGCCAATACCTACTCCACATGTAGTCTCTGGAGCGCCTTCACCCACGGTGCTTGCTCATTTAGGTGACTTGGCAACATTTTCTCAAGCTATCGGTCGATCTATTGTTGAGAATATGCGTTACACGCCTGATAGAGAGCCTAGAAGTAAGGCAGTACAAATAGCCAAGCTCACACAAAAATTTAGTGGAGACGGGGATGTGAGAAAGCATATCGAAGTGTTTTAACAAATATGCGATTCTCTAGGAGAACACAATGACCTACATAAGAGAAATGCTTTAAGCCTAACCTTAAGTGGAAAGGCTGGGGATTGGTATAGAACCCTAAGGGTGGAAGAAAAAACGATTTACCCTACTCTTAGGAGACTGTTCTTAAAAGATTACATACGAGAGGGAGTGCTTTGGGGTGTAGCCTCTCAGCTCCAGAAAGGCCAACGAGAGGAAGGAGAGTCGGTGAGAGACTTTATAAGTCGCTTGAAGCATTTGAATTCTCGTTGTAATCAAAATGAGCGCTTCAACAATAACCAATTGCTTGATAGATTCATTAGGGGATTACAACATGAGGATATTAACAATGGCCTAGTCATAGAGGTATCACCACTTGGGAAGCAGTCACCACCAATGCGATCCCATTGGAGGATAATTTAATGATTCAAGGAGAAAGAGTGTCTGTTGAGGCTAAATCTATTAGCTCGCAAGCATCAGGGCATCAACCAATGACCCTGAAGGCTATTGCTAAGGAGCCAAAGATACCTAAGATGACTTTAGCAAATCTCACCAAAGATAGTCTTAGAGACAATCGTGCTCTGCAAAACAATCATATGTATCCAGGAAGGAAGCAACAATGGTGCGCAGTATGATATGGACCGCATAGTACCAGTGAATGCCCTACTTTTAGAGTAAAATTCAATGGGAACTGAAATGCCTGTGGGAGGTATGGTCATCAAGCTAAGGATTGTATAGTATTTAAGCGCGCGATGGCCAATAGACCAACCTTAGCATGGAAAGACACACCTCGAGTGCCTGCATTGATGCCGACCCCACCTCTTGAACAAACAGCACAACACATGGTACCTAGGACCCAAAATGTTGTTCAAACAACACCTTTACCACATCCAGTGCTAGGACTGCAACCACCACATCCGAGAATCACTTTGGTGAATCAAGTGGGTTGTGAGTCATCTATTTCTTGTTTGGAAGGCTGTGAGGAAGATATAGATCCTAATATCGCCTATGGGATGGATATGCTTGAAGAAAGTCCACAATACTACATGGAGGACTGTTGGGGACAAGTCAAACCTGTATATCAAGCCGCTGCTGTTGTGGCAAGAGGCCGAAATATCAATTACAGCGCTAAGAGACCACCTCTTCAATGCTATGAGTGTGGAGGTCCACATCTTGTAGCCGAGTGTTCTATTAGGATACAAAAGAACGCCACACTAATACAAACCAATCAATCGAGCACGTCTACAATGCTGATACTTATGTGTAATCAATGTGGCATAGATCATTTGATTGCCCAATGTCCAAATAATCCAAATGCACCGAAGATCACGCCATTAAACTTGATTGAAGTTACCGAGGAGCCATCACAAAGTACACATGTGGTACCAGTAAACGTACTCACACGATCGATGCTCCAAAAACAAAATTATATTCTTGAGGAAAGAGACACGGCATCAATTTCCCAATCTCAGAAAAAGAAGAAAACACGAAGAGAGAGATCGCACAAAGCAGCGAAGTCAGACCCCAATTCAAAGACCATCATAGGGACTGGTGACGACCCCGTATATATGAACGACACTGAAGAAGATTCTGATTCAGGTGAAACCATGGATACCAAAATGACCACTAAGATAGAAACCAACAAGGAAGATCTTCATGAGCCACAATGGCCAGGATCCAAGAAGAAGACAGGAACTTACCCAAACCCTACAGTGGAGATGGAGCGAGTCAAGCAATTAAGGAGTTTGGTAGAAGATACCAAAAGGGATCTAGAACTAGCACCTACGAAGATCCAGATTACAGACACCGTGTTTCCTACGCAACAACAACCTTACCAAGACCATAGACCCTTAGCCATACCTAGTGTCATCCAAGAAGAAAGTGACTTAAAGTCATGGGAAAGTGGGTGTACACACTTCTTGATGGAAAGAATGTTTACAGAGGGACTACTTGATCCTATCGAATAAATGGAGATCCCATCTACCCCACATCAAGGGACTCAAAGCCAAAAGGTGCCGTTAAACATTGCCAAATTGATGGATTTCATGTCTTCAAAAGTTAGAACTACCATTATGTCCAAACTATATAAAGACCCTGAGCTAGCCTCAGCTCTTCGAGCCTTCCTCAATGGAGAACTGAAGTTTGGGCTACCACAATTTGCACAGATGGATGGAGTTGGGGAGATGACAATAGAGGAGGAACACTTAGATCCACAACCCAACCTAGATGAGAACCTTGTTATAGAAATACCTGTTAACAAGTTGGGACAATACTTTGAGGGTGATGAATCCAATGCGACCATACCAGTCACTACTAAGGGATGAACTGTGAAGGGAATCCTTGATGGTGGCGCTAGGGTTAGCATTGTGACTAGAAATTGCTAGGAAACTATGGGAAGACCTCACCTTTCGACCACAACCATAGTAGTGAAGATCAAGGACTTTGGACATAAAATAAGAGTTACCTTCATTGCTATGGATTTCTCCAAGCACAGTATGGCATCGGAGATGATCTTAGGACGTCCTTTCATGAGGGAAGCAAAAATGGTACATGACTGGTCTAAAAACCATGTCTACTTGCAGTTCCAATAATCTGTCATTCGAGTGGATCTTGTAACTGGTCGAGCACATCCCCTAGGAAACAGGTTTATAATTGATCATAGATCTGACACCACAGTTCACTCGACCCATTGCAGTATTTTTATACGTGTAAAGTAGACACTGATGTTGGGAAAGATTCTCCTTATATGGATGTACTACTTGGGATGACTGAGTCGGACAATGTGGATTGGGTCCACCTAGCAGCAACCATAGACACTTGGGGAAATAGGGGGACGACCTGGGTAACACCTGAGGGGGATGAAATGCCTGTACCCTTAAATATGCTATAAGCAATGTATATAGATTCTTACAAGACTCATCCTAATGTAACGAAGAAAACATACAGGTGGGTCCCTAAAGCTTCTTTAGCGACAATAGCTAGTGCTAGAAGCCCCGTAAGAAACGTCCCGCTCACTCCAAGAAAAGTAAGGAAACATGGTAGTGGATTCCTAAACGACTATTGGAAGCCCAAGGCTACTATCAAGGAAATGATCAAATCTGGGTGCCAAAACGTAGATTGTGTTCTTACCTGTCACCTGACCCGTGTGAGCCCAATCATGTAGCTCCAAAACGAATTGACACTTGTGGAAAGAAAAAAATCATAGAATGCTACACATCCGCTCTAGAGCTAGTTTGGGTACCAAAGAAAGAACGATTTATTCCACCTAGCTCAAGAATACGGAAATCAAATGAAGCTTCTTGCTCTTCATGTAGTTCCAATACGGAAATAAAATCTTCTCCACAACCTCCACCTACAATAGTGGACCTCCATTAAGCTACAAAGGAATCCACACCTTCTAGTGTTCAAGAATCACTTGATGATCCACTTCAAGTTTGATCCTGGGAGAGTACCTTACCACCCTTGCAACTCGACGAGGCACCTAAGGTAATAGAAAACTCATGGCAAAAATCCCCACCTATTACCAACTGGAACAATTGGTTTCAAAGGGTGACGAGCACATTTCAAACGGTATGATCGACCCAACGAAGGGGGGAGTGTTTGCTGACAGTCATCATTCACTCACTCTCCTCTCAACCTTCCTCCCTGACCTCTCAATCTCCCAATCTAAGGGAATGTATATATATAGCCTTATACTCATTAAAAAAATAAAATAATAAAGAGCAAGAGAAATTAGCAAACGAGTATGCACAATAAAAGTCAAAACATTGACTCAAACCTACACATTTGCATCCGGTACACTGAAATAGAAACCTATGCCATAAAACACCTTTGATCCTCATCACTCGAGTGATGGAGGGTAGGTAAGATTAGTACGATAGGAGTGTTTCTGTTTTAGAGCTTGGTGATTAGCAAAGTTCTTTCTTCCCACTTATGTGCCTCCTAGAGGTATTGTTTGTGTTTCATAGTGTGTACAGGAACAATTGCTGTGGTTAGGATTTGTACCTTCATGGAATCTTTCTCTCATCCACTTTTCAAATCAAGCACGATCATCAACGCAAACATGTGTTTCTTGTCCATTAGCATTACCCCTTATCTTTTTGCATCCATGTTTTTCTGCTTTAATTGTGATTGGTAGCATAATATTCAATGCATTTGCTTAGTATCAAACATTTAATTCAATGTAATTTTTTGTCATAATCACTTGTCTAGGTTTAAAAATTAAGCAGCCCGACTAAGCTAATTTGACCAAGCTATGCGTTAGAGATCTTTTAATACCATCGGGAATGCCTTCCTAATCAATGGTTACTTAGGTTCTTAATCCGATTTAGGTAGCATTGTGTGAAATGTACTAGGGCTTTCTAGTGGGCTTGACCCTATTGACCTTTAGCTTAAGTATTATAAAGGGAGTTTACTAGTGTGATGAGCCTGGGGAGGTGTAACAGTGTTATATGACCCCCCAAAGTTACAAAATTAAAATGCTGAAAATGAAAAAAATAAATTAAAAAAATCAAAGTGCCACAATGTAAAATCTTAAGCTGAAAGAGAAATCCCGGTTTGATTGGGTACTTCACTCACATGTATCGCCTATGGTACTAGAGCCCTAGAGGTTCCCAGTGTGGGCGCTTTTCCTTGAAAAGCAAAAAACCCAAGGCATACAAAATAAGCACACACATCAAATTGAATCACTGTGAAAAGACTTTGGGGGGTCAAAGAAAAGGTAATCAATCAGGCAATGATTTCATGAGAAATTCCTTTTATCATAGCTTAACTACAAGGTCTTCTAGGTATAGCCTCTAGTCAGCCCTCGAACATGAAATACTTGGCTCTCGCGATAAAACAACTTAATTGACCAGAGAAAATTAAGAAGCTTACCCATGGTATTAATAGTCTATCTCTAGTGCCTTTCGACCGTTAAATTAGCGACCCCCGACTTGTTTGATTTTTTATGTTTACAACTCTTTATGTGTTTGAGTATATTGCAATTTAATGTTTATTGTTGCTGACAAATGGTTTAAAATTCTGTTACCAATCAATTTGTCTACCTAAAACTGCATATGCTTTTTAATTGCTTATGAGAATGCAATTACTGTGCCAATGTTGTTTGATTTTGCAGTGACTGAAGGAGGCTAAGGACATTCATCTCAGATGCTCTTCCACCTCGACAAACGGGCTTCAACTCAATAGCTTCCGAGGACGAAATCTACATCAGGAAGGGGGGCATGTTAACCCTTACGGACACCCTATCACCTACGGCGGACATTGTATTATTTATTTGGTAGAGTCAGGTACCGGGCTTGTCGGTCCAATAGGAAAAGGGTAAGAGTGATCGTCGCGAATGAGAGGCGCACTCTAACTGGAACGTTCAAGGGATTAGTTGGCTAAGCATGGGCGCCCAAGTGTGAATGGGGCGAGCTCATATAAAAGTCAACTAAACGTAAAATTCACTCATTCTCTCTTTTGTGCAATAGAAGAGTGCTCTTGCTCCATCTCCATCTTCTTCTTCTTCATCTCCTTGTGTGTGTGTGTGTGTGTGTGTGTATGCGTGAGAGAGAGAGAGAGAGAGAGAGAGAGAGAGAGAGAGAGTGATCGAGCATTGAGACGACGGCACGGCGGTGGCGAAGTGGTTGAGCGCGGCGAAGCGGCGGCTCCTTCTTCTTCGTGGGCGAGGAATCCTCCACGAAGCAAGCGTAGAGCGGTAAGAGTGATCGCTGATGAGAGGCGCACTCTAACTGGAACATTCAAGGGATTAGTTGGCTAAGCATGGGCGCCCAAGTGTGAATGGGGCGAGCTCATATAAAAGTCAACTAAACCCAAAATTCACTCATTCTCTCATTTGTGCAATAGAAGAGTGCTCTTGCTCCATCTCCATATTCTTCTTCATCATCTCCTTGTGTGTGTGTGTATGCAAGAGAGAGAGAGAGAGAGAGAGAGAGAGAGAGAGAGAGAGAGAGAGAGAGAGAGAGTGCGATCGAGCATTGTGACAACGCCATGGCGGCGGCGAAGCGGTTGAGTGCGGCGAAGCGGCGGCTCCTTCTTCTTCACGGCGAGGAATCCTCCACGAAGCAAGCGTAGAGCGGTGAGTGACACACCATCGCCTTCTTAGAGCTTACTAGTTTAGGCTTGTTGTGTGCTTGGAGCCATTTGTGGCTCACACACGGTGTATCAGCAAGTTCCTTGCATTGACACGTGCGACATACACACACACCATACCATGGTGGCTTCATGAATCAATTTGCAAACAGGGGCTAAGAGAAATATTATGCCCAGGGAGAATAAGGACCGTAACAATGAGCCTAAGGGAAAGAACAATGTCCAAAAGTTTCCTAAAGGCAACGCCAACAACAACAAAGCTAAGGAGAAGGGAGTTTATTAAGGCAAAAATAAACTCTGTCTTGAAGAGCTTGAGCATCATAAAGATAACCGTTATTTCAAATGCGGTGAGCAATGGCATGCGTACCATGCTTGCCCCCCAAAAGAACACCCGCCATTATCCTCCTAGAGCTACCTTGGTTGAAATCCAAGAAGAGGAAACTCACCACAAAGGATTTCCTCTATGCCATGCTTGGGGAAGGTAAGAGAACGTGATGATTTTATTCTCTTTGACCCTGGTTCTACTCACAATTTCATATCCACAAAGTTGGCCACCAAGCTAGGCATCCAAGCCTATGAGATGGGAGATGTTGTACCCGCCGATGGTGCTTTCAAGGGGCAAGAAGCTTCAGCCACTCCCTTAATCGGGAAATTGAGGCTCCATGTCCAAAGCTATGTGGAAAAAATGGACTTCTTTATCTCTCTTCTCAATCATGAGGACGTAATCCTAGGGGCACCATGGTTTGATCGCATGGTTTTCAATGTTAAATTCCCTGAAAGAAAAATCTACTTTAGGTTCAGGGAAAAAGATATGTACATAGATGCCAAAGAGTTGGGTAACACCATACCCATTGTACATATGCAAGCTTTCAATAAGTCAATAAAGAGCTTTATTTCCGTGTACATGATTTTTGTTAAAGATTTTCAAAATGAACCTAATGCTTTAGCAAAAGAAAATGTAAACAATCACAAGGAATTAGAGTCATCCAATTTTCTCAAGGGATTTCAATATGTTTTTATTGACGACATCCCTTGTGAACTACCTCCTAAACGAGGCAATGATGACCATGCAATTGAACTTCTTCCAAGAATTTCACCACCTAATAAACCTCCTTATAAAGTTTCTCAAGCTCAACAACACGTGATTATGCGGCAAGTACATGAGTTAGTTGAGAAGGGCATGGTTAGGCCTAGCTCATCTCCATTTTGTTCACCCATGTTATTAGTGCAAAAGAAAGACGGTACATATCATAGCCTTTTGGCTTGACCAATGCACCAACCACATTTAACCGCTTGATGGAGAAGCTCTTCAGGCCTCACGGAACTTTTACTGGAGTGTTCTTTGATGATATTACCATCTACTCTAATTCACTAGACGAACACAAGCAACACCTCCTGATAATATTTCAAGTCTTACGAGAGAATAAACTTTATATTAATCGAAAGAAAAGAGAATTTTTCTTACAAGAGATTCAATATTTAGGTCACATTATCTCTCAATATGGCATTCAAATGGATCCATCAAAGCTAAAGGTAATAAAAGGATTGCCTAATCCAAGGAATCTTCATGAACTAAGAAGCTTTATAGGTATGTATGCATACTATATACGCTTCATAGAAAAGTTCTCACAAATCGCTGGACCATTACATGACCTAAGAAAGAAAAACATTAGGTATACATGGTCTGCCAAGGAGAAAATGCTTTCAAAAAGCTTATCCCTCAACTAGTGCTTACATTGCCGGATCTTTCAAAGCCATTTGAGGTCCAATGTGACGCTTGTGGTGATTGCCTTGGAGCTGTTTTGCTCCAAGAAGGGCACGCCATAGCCTATGAAAGTCGAAGGCTCGACCCTGTTGAGCAAGCTCTAGGAACATATGAAAAGGAACTCCTCGCAATTCTACATGCCTTAGACTCGTGGAATCACTATTTATTGGGGACTCCTTTCATTTTGCGCGGACGGATCACCAAAGCCTTAAGTACTTCATGATGTAGACCAAGCTCTCTGACAAACACATGAGGTGGGCAAATTTGATTTCACAATTTCATTTTCATATTGCTCACATTGCTGGCAAGCATAATCAAGTAGCCGATGCACCTTCAAGACGGATTAGAAATCCTAGCACTAGCCCAAAGACACTAACTGTGTTGTCCCCCAAGCAGGAGGAATGTACATCAACCTTGTTTACAAAGCAGACTGGTTCTTTCTGCTTATCAAAGGCTGTTGTGGCATGAATCAAAGTGAATGTTAGTTGCAATTGCCTAGTCTAATGAAGTTCTTCCCTTGGAAGGTGCTATGGGGGCCCTTCATACTGGGATCAAGGTAAAAACCATAGGAATTGGCACGGGCTTATGCTTAGAATGCAAAGTGGCAATTGAAGACCCTCGCCACCTCTTCAAAGACTGCCTGCGAGGGGGCTTGCGGGGAAACTATGTAAATGGGTACAAAAGACTTGGAGGATACCCTTTTTCGAGAATGATCTACTCTTGGGAGGAAATATTTTTAGAAACCAATCCATTCAGATGTGCACATACATTTTCCACTCTGCTTCTCAAGAAAACTTGGAAAGCGAGAAACCTTTCCATTTTCAAAAGAAACCCTATGATGGCCAAATTTGATGAAATCATATAGGAGAGTAGAGATTGGATTTTCTTTCTCTTGGAAAAATTAGGAACTCTGATAAATAAACACAACACTTGTTGACACTAGCGAGGAAGAAAGTGGTTGCTAAGGGCTTCCTACCGTCAAACCACATCTTGAATTGTAAATGTGTAAGTGGGTATCAAAAGGCTAAAACTTGGAACATTTTGTACCAGTTGGCTCCTCAAGGCACAGTGTGTGCTTGAGACTCATTGGAATTTCATTTTTTACTTAATTTATCTCCACTCACAATTGTGAGTATGGCAAAATAAAAAATAAAAATTCAATCATAGTTATGAATGCAGTATACTTGAGACTCATTGGAATTTCATTTTTTACTTAATTTATCTCCACTCACAATTGTGAGTATGGCAAAATAAAAAATAAAAATTCAACCATAGTTATGAATGCAGTATACATCATCTGAGAAAAGGCATAAAGATATTGTTTTGAATGTTGAAACCTTTTTTTGGGGTCTATTAAGAAAAATCTACTGAGTAGGGCTGAACCCATTCTATTTGAATGGGAATCCTAGGGGATTCCCTTGTGGAATTAAGAGAAAAAGGAGGGAAGGTTGGGGGCTCTATGCCATGCGCCAGTAGGTCTCAGTTCACCTGCATCCATGCATGAGTAAGTTTGTGTGTATGTTGTTCAAGATGCAGGTGGGAATGAACGAGAATGACGATGGAAATGGTGGAGCAAAGTTTTCTTTTGGGATGCATGAGGCGAAGGTAGGCATGGAGGAGAGCAGGCACTGAAAGGGAAATTGCGCTTTACGTGAAGTAGGGCTATAGATGGGTGCACGAGCTGCAAGACCACGAGGTCGCTGCTTGGAGCCGGGTGCTACTAGGAGCCAAGTGAGGGGACGAAATTTGTGAAGATTCGTCCTAATGAAAGCAAAGTGGACCAAGTACGTATTTGGCTAAAATAGCTATGTCTGTTCAATTCTAAAACTGGCCCAATTAGATAGAATCCTAGAAGATGCTTTGCGTAACGGGGTAGTAAAGGATAAGCAAATGAAAAGAAGGAAAGGGGGGGATGATGCAGAGCGACACATGGAGCTAAGGTCAACAACGCAGATGGCGAAAGCAAGAGAGGGCTGAGATTTTTTTGGCTTTCTAAAAGAAGCCTTAAACGAGAGTTGGGTTAGGCATACTTTTAATCAGTGATGATTGAGACTTACCTTAAAGGTTATTTCAGTTTTAAAATAGTAAATGGATCTTTTTATCTCACTTGTTATTTCACATCCTAACATCTCGACTTTTCTTGCATTATCTATCTATCTATCTATTACTATACTAAAATGAGAGTAGTGGGGTTATTCATGTGGCTGCAAATGCCTGTAGCCACCACAGGATGGCCCTTGCCCCCTCTTGAGGCCCTCCCTAATTGCATGCAAGGTGGCAAGGCAGTGCCAGCAAAGCAGGTAAATAGACAACCCTTGCCTTACCCTTGATTTGCGGGGGTCCATTACCTCCAGCTTTGTCCCGCTTCAATATGCAATTAATTCTTCTCTCAACAATGTTCCGCATGTCAAGAAGAGAGAGAGAGAGAGACTTCAACCTAAACCCCAGAAGATGACTGCTCGCAATTCTAGAGAAGTAGCATCTCCCTCTTTCTCCTCTCTTTCTCTACACTGACCTTTCCAGATCAACTCAAGAGAGTGCAATCTCTCCCCATATATAAATCTCCTAGTTGCAGTGCCATGCCTTCAATTGGTACCCCTTCAATATACTACTAGTCATGTTTCTCCACTACAGGCTCAAGTTGAAATGGATCGTTGAGTAATGCATGGGAGTAGCTGGCTTCAACAAACGCAGAGAGGTACTCACGTGCAGGTATAAGTGGCCATAGTCAATCCCTCACGTGCACAAATTAGCAAGCAAGTCATGGGCTTTCTTTGCTAGGGGTTGAGCAACATACGAGGCCGTTAACGCTGCCTACATTTGTGAGCACGAATCTCCTCTGTGTGTGTGTGTGTGTGTGTGTGTGTGTGTGTGTGTGTGTGTGTAGGCTACGAGCATGCAAGGCTATGACGTCGTTCTCTCTCTCTCTCTCTCTCTCTCTCTCTCTCTCACACACACACACACACACACACACATGTCCATGTTAAAATTCTCTCAGCTACTACAACGTTAAAAATTCTCTCTCTCTCTCTCTCTCTCTCTCAAGCAATCAATCAAGAGTAGCTGGCAGAGGATCAGATAATTATATTATCAAGGTCCTGTTAATGAAGCTGGGCGGCCGGTTTAAAAGTGGGATTTGGAGGGTCACAACCTGCAGAATCTCCATCCACATCATCCATGGGAGGCGGCCAAGAGAGTCGTGATGGGCAAGAGGAGTTGATAGCAGCACTAGCGCAAGTACTGCATGGGTTGGCACTCAAGCCCTCCTTCTCCTCCTCCTCCTCCTCCTCCTCTCTCTCTCTCTCTCTCTCTCTCTCTCTCTCAAATCAGCGGAAGCTGGGACAAATGAGCGGGATGGTGCCAATCAAAATTAGACCAGTTGCTCGAAGAGCTCTTGCATTCCGTAATTAATCGGCCATCTAAAATGGCTCTTGGCTCATGCTGGGCAGCCTCTAAATTGATTGATTCGCACCATGTCCTCAACTGCATGGGGGATCAGCAGGCTAAGCTTCAGCATCGTCTCATCCCAGGACACACCAGATGCCTGCTCTGCCCAACGGAGTCGGCACGATATCTATTCAATACTACAACACCATTCAAAACACACAACAAATTGAGTCCACTGGAATTAGTGAGTCCAAGAGCAATATGAAGGTTGGTGAGGTGTCAGAGTACTGGGGAGTCATGCCTTCTTCTATTAATGATTTAGACTTCAGGTTAGGTGTTAGTTCTTCTACTACATGAGATGGTTGCAGCTGAAACCATAGGAAACGATAAAATACTATAGCATGCGTGCAACTGTCCCTGCAACTCTAGCCCTTTTGCTTTAATAGCCAATAATCTAAACTAACATAATATGGTGGAAAGAGGAGCCATTTACACGTGTCAAATCTACGACATGAAGGCTGAACTCCAAAACTGAGAGAAGGCCCTGTGCACGCGATAAAGAGGGAGAGAGAAAAAGGGAGAGAGGCTGTCGAAGGCGGACGACCATACTAGTTTGTTTTAATTGGACACTTAAGTGTCCTGATACACTAAAGTGCCCTTTTTCCTTCCAAGTTTCGGCAATTTATTTGTCAAGCTAGAAATAAGTTTTTCATACCTTGCTTCTAGCATAGGTTGGTTATGAGGGAAAGAAAACACTCGATTTTTCTCCATGTCAAAATAAAATCCGTATGGATAGAATTCTGGTAAGTTTGAAGTCATAAATTCTAGAAAAATTTCAAACTGTTTTGCCAAAAAAATCATAAAATTCTTATATCTTTTTGTAGAGATTGCGCTTCTTATGTTTATAAAAGCCAAGTGTTAGCACTTAGTGTTACAAAACAATGGAATGCACTTTAAAGACAAGTTTGCAAGCCACACACAAGTTATAGACCTAATTTCATACTTGAGCACGTGTTGAATAAGAGCATAATTTTGGTCTTCCAAAGGTCCCCTCGTGGAATTCGCGCTATTCTAGTGCAATTTGACAGCTACAAATGACTTTATATGTTGAAACCAAGAGACTACATATTTTTTGGGCTCCCTAACTCAATTAAATCTCGTTGCTTGAACTCTATCTTGAATTTTTTATCGTGCAAAAACTCTTGAAAATCTTGAGTTCTCCATAATAACATTAAAACCAAGGTTTTGGGCACCCCAATTGTGCATGTACCACGTATTTTGATACATTTAGTTGATCTACATAGAAAGTTTGATATATTTTTTGAGTATTTGAATGCTTATGTCTCAAGAATGAAAATATCAAAGTTCTCTCTTATGCAGTTTTGAATATTTAAAATAATCCAATAATTATTGCATATCAAATCCCTTCTACTTGCCACCTTGAGTCCTAACTTAAAGGGTAAGCGATGTATCACTTTCTAAAACTCACAAATACATCAAAAACATATTTTTCTTTGTATACAACGATATGCTTGAAATGGCTATATCAAACACATAGAACTTTCCATTATTTTATATACTCCCAAGTCAATTTTTTTTGCACATAAGACTTCAATTATCTATAGAAAAATTGTGGAAAAGACACCTAAATTTTTACAAGGTCGCTTCAATTTTTTTTGAGCTTATAAAGTCAATTTCTTCAAACCATCAATCGCAGTCTTCTGAGGGTCAACTTGATGAGTATAGTTCTTGGTCATGGTAGATTCTAAAATGCAAGGTTATATTTTTAAAAGACCCTCTAGCTAACATATTTAAACATATCATCAAGAAGATTTTCTTAAATAAAGCGTTTAATTCAAGTAGCATTTAGTTTAAATTTGTAAAAAAGGAACACTTAAGTGTCCTGTTTTGGTACCAAACTAGTGTTAAAATGCTAAAGTGAAGCTTCACCTTGTTTTAATAAAGGAAAATTACCAAAATACCCCTCTAATTTGTGAAAATTCTCAAAATACCCCTCTAATTCAAAAAATTACCAAAATACCCTTGCATCTATTTTGGTTGGGTTGTTCAAGATTTTCTAATCTTTATTCCTTTTTGACAATTTAGATCCGTTTTTTATGCTTAGCATGTAATTTGTCGCATATTACCTTCTAAAAATAATGAAGAAATTCATATCCAAAGCCTACGATATACCCAAATTCTAGTTTTAGCATCTTGTATTGATAGACAATCCTTCTTGTGAAAAGCTACAAATTATTTTGTCTTTCAAGAAATTTAATCTCACAAGGGGTACTTTGGGAATTTTGGAAAAATTGAAAGACGTTTTGGGACTTTGTGACAAAATATTGGGGGTGTTTTGGGAATTTTTGAAATTTGAGGGGTATTTTGGGAAATTTTGCAAATTAGAGGGGTATTTTGGTAATTTTCTCTTTCAATAATTCTATAAAAATACACACACACACACACACACACACACACACACATATATATATATAGATTGAAGAGTACTTTTTATTTCACATTTTATTTCATTCACATGGGTTGCATTCTATAATTTAATTATAGTCAATATTCGAGAACATATCTTTTCTTAAGCGGTCGTTGGCCAATTATCCTCCTCACAAAGAAGCGAACCGAAAGTACTAGCATAAATTTAAAATTTGCGAGATTTTTGAATTATTTTCTCACCTATTGCACTGTTTTTTGCCTTTCTCGTGGTTTACAACCGACTAGTCTCGTTTTTCAACCGGCTCAAGGCTAAGTTGAGGCAATCTTTTTTTGAACACCGATTCCAGTTTAACTGAACCTAATGACTTGATCACTTTTTTATTTTTTTAGAAAGCCAGTGTGATCCTTTCACTTGTTTTGAAAAAGATCACCTTGCAGCCTAATGGGAGAGGATGGCGGAGGCGACGCGTGGGGCGTGAGAAAGCACGACAACAACAACTTTTTTAAGAGTCAAGAACACGGTGGGGGCAGGCTGGCTTAGCTACTTTGATTCGTTTCCACCCTTGAGATCGTGAGCTCGATATCAATCGTAATCACTGTAAGCCACGTATGGCATCGCTTCCAGATAATGTGGAGGTGGAATCTTGTGAGATTCCACCTAATGGAGCGAAGATAGAGCGATGCTTGGTTGGGTTTTAAACCCACGTGTCTAAAACGACAATTAAGGGAACCAACTTTATACCTTTGCACACAAGTGCACAATGAAATGATATATATCTAATCCTTGGTACTTTCAAAGGTAAAGATATATATTTCATCCTTTATCCTTTATACTTTAAAAGGGTAAAGATATTGTTTTAAACCCATGTGATCTAAAACGACAAGCAAGGGAACCAACTTTATACCTTTGCATACTGCACAATGAAATCCTTTATACTTTCAAAGCCTTAAAAAATCCATTACCTGGACGAAAAGAGACACCCTTGAGGGCATGACGAGTCGAGACAAGACTCTAGTCAATCAAAGAGTGTTCTAGTCGTTCCATCGATCAAATTTTATATGAAGGCACCGTCAGCTAAGTATCAGCCTTGATACGTTCAAGGTGAGGTGAGGTCTCATAGAGGATTCCTCCTATTCATGTAAGGTTTTGTGTTAGAGTAGTTTCAAGTGCATGGGGTTACGTGGTCAATCCATGGTTACTTCGTTAGCGTAGGAGGCATTTTCCTATCTCTGGCCTTTCGTTAACCCATGTGGCTCCTCTTTTTCTTTTAAAAACCCAGCGATGAAAATCTCTAAAAAAAACTACACTGTCAAAAGCTACCAAGTGAATAAAATACAAAAAGCATTTTGCGTTGCTCTTAGCAGCAATTCGATCTTCTCCACAAGCAGTTCGCAAGTTCCCAGAAGCATTTTCCTATCCCTGGCCTCTCATTAACTCACGTGGCTCCTCTTTTTTTTTAAAAAAAAACCCAGCGATGAAAAGCTCTAAAAGAAACTACGTTGTCAAAAGCTACCAAGTGAATAAAATAAAAAAAGCATTCTGCGTTGCTCTCAGCAACAATTCGATCTTCTCCACAAGCACGAAGTAAGCGTAGGAGGCATTTTCCTATCCCTGGCCTCTCGTTAACCCACGTGACTCCTCTTGTTTTAAAAAAGATGAAAAGCTCTAAAAAAAAACTACGCTGTCAAAAGCTACCACGTGAACAAAATAAAAAAAGCATTCTGCGTTGCTCTCAGCAGCAATTCGATCTCCTCCACAAGCAGTTCGCAGGTTCCCAGAAGCATTTTCCTATCCCTGGCCTCTTGTTAACCCACGTGGCTCCTCTTTTTAAAAAAAAAAACCAACGATGAAAAGCTCTAAAAAAAACTACGCTGTCAAAAGCTACCAAGTGAATACAATAAAAAAAGCATTTTGCGTTGCTCTCAGTAGCAATTCGATCTTCTCCACAAGCAGTTCACAGGTTCCCAAAAGCAGCCACAAGCAGTTCGCAAGTTGCCAGAAGCAGCTCCGAGCTTTGTCTATAGGTTTGTCTCTGGCGTTCTTGTTTTTTTTTTCTCTCACTGTGCCTTTAAAAAAAAAAACCCATGCCCCCCCCCCGAAACAGGACATGAGCTAAAAGAACTGGTCACTGAGCTTCACAATAGTATAGATGCATATTCAAAGAGCACAATGTTGAGAAGTTCTTGATAGGCTTCTTATCCGGGATGTTGAATTTTGCTATGCAGTGATTGCCGGAATGCATGGCAGTGGCAAGAAAGCACTCTGGTGCAGGCCTCTCTGTTCCATTGAAAAGAATCACGCGTTTTGTATCCACAGTAAATCCACTATAGAGAAGAAGCAATATTCACTACACAAGTCAAGCATAGACAGGAAGAGCATGTGTTGTTGCAATGCTTTGGTCTATATGCATGCCAAATGTGGTGCCATTGCGAAAGGATGAAAGGTTTTTGTAGGTATCCTCTCCAAAATGTCATCACTTAGGTCGCATTGATTTCAGGATATGCACGATATAGTTGTGGCAAGGAAGCTCTGGGCTTTTCCACCAACTCCAAAGGCAAGGCCTCCCTCTAGATGCAATCACTTTTCCTTGCGGGCCTTCTTCACATGGGCAAGAGATTTCACGATGAGATTTTTAGTCAAGGGCTATTGAAGGAAGATGTCCTAATTGCGGTGCTTTGGTCGATACGAATGCAGTCAAATGCAAGAAATGCCCAACATGGCTAGGAAAAATGAAGCTATGGTTGTTCACCTTAAAGATGTGGCAAAACCTTCACATGGGTAAGACTATTCAAAATGAGATTGCCAGTTAGGGTTTGCTAAATGAAGATGTCGTGTGTAACAATGCATTGGTTGATATGTATTTCAAATGCAAGTGCCTCATGAAAGAACGAATGGTCTCGATGCACATTCTATTCAGGTTCTCATTATTTGGACAACATTAATTGCAGGACCCCCACCATGGATGTGGCAAGGAGGCTCTAGGTTTTTTTCACCAATACCGAAAGGAGGGCGGCCTGTATTGAAATAAAATCATTTATGTTTCCGCCTCCAGGCATGTGGGCATACACAAGATATTCATATGTGTAAGATAACTATCAAAATTCTACTTAGGGACAGTCGTTTGCAAAAAAATGTGCTTGACTATGCTTGGTTTGATATGTATGCCAAATGTGGTGCGTCACAAAAAATTCTAATGGGCATCCTCTCTAGAAGGTCGTCATTTTGAATGCGTTGATTCTAGGATATGAAGGGAAGACCTTTCTCCATGTGGCCTTCGGTAAAAACATCAAGTGGATGCAAGATGCTGATATGTGCACCAAAATTCACAATTATATTGTTAGTCAGAAGCTACTTAAAAAAGATGTTGTGCTTGGCAGTGTCTTGATTGATATGTATGCCAAATGTGGTGCGCTTGAGAAAGCACAAGCAGAATGTAGCCTCTTGGAATGCACTGATTTCAGGATCTGCGTAACAAGAGCAGGGCCAGAGAGCTCTACGCTGTTTTTGATGAATGAGATGTTGTACTTGACACTTCTTGGACGATATGAATGGTGCGCTTGAGAAAGCACAAAAAATGCTTGAGATACTTCCTGTTCAAAATGTCACCTCTTGGAATGCATTGATTGCACGATGTGCGCAACAAGAGCGAGGAAGCTCTAGGCTATTTTCAGCGGACGAGACGTCGTGCTTGGAAAAAGTGTTTGAGGTGCTTCTTGTCCAAAATAAGCACAAAAAGTGCTTGAGGAGCTTCCTGTCCGGAATGTTGCCTCTTGGAATGCACTGATTGCGGGATGTGTGCAACAAGAGCAGGGCCAGAAATCTCTAGGCTGTTTTCAGCGGGTACCAAGCAAGTGTATTTCTCCAAATTTAGTCACCTACACTTTCATCTTGAAGGCTGTGCTTACATCTTGAAGCCATGTGGCTCTATGCAAGTGCTCGAGGAGCTTCCTGTCCAGAGTGTGGACTCTTGGAATGCACTAATTGCAAGAATTTCCCCCCTATTGGCACTGTGTTGGTCGACATGTATGCCAAATGTGGTACGCTTGAGAAAGCACAAGTGCTTCCTATCCAGAATGTCGCCTCTTGGAATGCACTGATTGCGGGATGTGCAACAAGAGCAGGGCCAGAAAGCACTAGGCTATTTTCAATGGGTGAGATGTCGTGCTTGGCACTGTCTTGGTCGACATGTATGCCACATATGATGCGCTTGAGAAAGCACAAAAAGTTCTTGAGGTGCTTCCTGTTCGGAATGTCGCCTCTTCGAATGCACTGATTGCGGGATGAGCGCAACAATAGCAGGGCTAGAAAGCTCTCACCTTTTTTCAATGGGTGAGATGTCATGCTTAGCACTGTCTTGGTCGACATGTATGCCAAATGTGGTGCATTTAAGAAAGCACAAAAAGTGCTTGAGGTGCTTCTTGTCCAGAATGTTGCCTCTTCGAATGCATTGATTGCGGAATATGTGGAGCAAGAGCAGGGCCAAAACGATCTAGGCTATTTTCAACAAATGCAAATTTAGTCACCTACACTCTCGTCTTGAAGTCTATGCTTACATCTTTTAGGCACGTGGCTCTATACAAGTGCTTGAGGAGCTTTCTGTCCGAAGTGTGGACTCTTGGAATGCATCGATTGCAAGATTTTCCCCATGTGACACGGGGCAGGGCTAGAAAGCTCTAGTTTGTTTTCGTTTGATGCGAAGCGAGGGTCTCTCTCTATATGCAATCACCTACGCATGAATCTTGTGACTATATGTAAGATGATGATATGGGCACAAAAATTCACAATTATATTGTTGGTCAGAGGCTGTTGAAAAATAGACAAGCAGAGCATGATGAGGAGTTAGAAGGGACAGGTTTTTCTTTTCTGACTGGACTCATTGCAAGATATACCCAACCTAGCTCTGGCAAGAAAGCTCTGGGCTGTTTTTACCAAATGTGAAGGAAAGGCCTCTCTCTAATTGTCGGGCATGGACCAAAATAATGGCATCCTAGGTGGAATCAGCAGGCTTCTTTAAATTATAAAAAATTGATTAAATTGGGAAAGATTTGCAAAGGACACATGCATGCAAATCTATTGCCAGATCATTTTGTGATATGAACTTCTGAAGAGCTTCTTTAGCTAAGTGGTTATGTTCATCTCTACAGCTCTGAAGCTGACTGTGAAGCTCATTAAGGAGCCTTGGGTGATCCAAGCTATTATCAAGGTCAAGGAGTGGAAACGACTCTCCACCACTTCCATCGGCTGGCCAAGAAAGCATGCATCATTTCAATCGCAACACAAGATGCTTGTATGGGCACAAAAATTGATCTTGATATTGTTATTATGGGCTATTGATGAATAAGGATGCTGTGTTTGGCAATACCTTGGTCGATATGTATGCCAGATGTAGTGCACATTTCACAAGAAGGTCTGTCGGGAATGTTGCCTCTTGGAATGCACTGATTGTAGGATGTGCGCAACAAGAGCAGGGCTAAAAAATCTAGGTTGTTTTTAGTCGATGCAAAGCATCAAAATGCACTGGTAACAAGATACACACATTAGGAGCAGGGCCAGAAAGCTCTATGCTGTTTTCAATTTCCTCTTCGGAATGTGGACTTGTGGAATGCACCCATTGCAAGATTTGCCATAGGAGAAATCTCTAGTCTGTGCACATCTTGAAGGCATGTGGCTCTATGAAAGATGCTCATATAGCAATAAAATTTCAGCCTGATATTGTTAGTCAGGCTGAACACAAGACCATGTCAACTTGAGGTAACAAGATTTGTGGAAAACAAAGCATAAGTGCTCTCTCTCTCTCTCTCTCTCTCTCAAGATTCTCTTCTAGGTTCTTGCTTTCTCTTACTCTTGGACTCACTTCAATCCAGTACAAATGCAGCTAACGAAGCACTCTAGTTGGACATCTTCACACTTTGAAGTACTTAGACTTTTAGGTCTGGACTCCTTAACCTTAGATGGTGTCTAGCTCCCTTATCAATTTCACACATTGCACAACTAAAGAAAATCTAGCCACTAGTAAAATAGGTGGAACATATAAAAGTAGCAACATGTGCAGGCCTAAACATCATTATGACATTCATTGAAATTCATAGAGTCTATTAAATCTCTTTCGATAGGGAAAAGCGGTTGAAAGAGGTATGCATAAGAGTGGAGATGAAATTGAAGAGCAATGATCATTTTGGTAGCATATAAGTGACTCACTGCTAAAATGGAGGGCTATGTCTGTTAGTCAGCCAATTTCAACATACATAATGCAAACTCTTTGTATGCTTCCAAATGATACGAATCCAAATATCAACCGATTGCACAACTTAATTAGCACAACAAAAGCTACATGCTAAAAGCACATTAGTAACATGGGGTTGTTACCCCATTGGATACTTATAGTCACTTGTATTGATTGTGGGTTCTAGTTAAAGTAAGCCCCATGATTCCCTCATGTTTGGCCATTTCAACATGCCATACTTTATTATTTTTTTGAGCTAGCATAGCAATACCATGTGTAAATCCTGATTCCGATGGTAGATCTATTCTATTAGTTGTATCTCTTTCACGATATTTGTAAAAGTCCATGTGAGCCGGCCACTGGCCATTTAAAAATCCCTAGGTATAAAATGTAATAACCTTAGTATGAAAGAGAGGCTTATCTTTGGGGCAAAAGAAAGCTTTGTGCTCATATGCTTAAGCGATCAAGCAGCTCCACGTTGTAGTCAAATTTTCTCATGATTGGATAATCCGATTTTGATTTTGAAACTTACATTGTGTTCCTCTTCTGTTGCTCTTTCATTCAAGTGTAAGCATTTAAAGTTTTGTCGAGGTTTGTGACTTCGTATATGCAAGCATAATCTTCACGTTTAAGTACTTAAATCAATATTCTTTGATATTTTGACCATAGGAGAGTGCTATTAGACCTTAGGGTGACGTGTTAAGTTTGTTCTGTTGTAGTTTCTGTGACTTGGTACATGATGGATCGTGATTTTGGTACCTTGAGAGATTGCTGCAAGACCTTGACAGATTGCTGCCAGACTTTGTAAACATGTTCCCTTAGACCTAGTATAGCTTCCCTTAAAGTTCCGTGACAATTCGAGTCCATTTAGTCATTGAAATGGCGTGGTGACCAAGAGAGGTGACGAAGAACATAGGAATTTTTTTTGATCTGGGAGCTAGTGATTTGCTTGTTAAGTTGATGCGTTTGCTTGTTAGGTTCACTTCTTGAGGACTGACACGCTTAAAGAGTCTTTGTGCCCTATCTGAGCCACTTCTTTGAGTATATTGACATTACTATTTTAGTGCCAGATAGCTTTGCTAGAGACGTCCATCACGCGGTGATCTGCTAACATTGGCACCATTTTTCGAGAATGACCTTTATATAGCGAGTGACCTAGTGCATATTCAAACCTTTCATTCTGGAGAGATTAGTGTTTCCATTTCGTTTACACCATTAGCAAAGTAGCAAAACGGGGGTTTAGTACTTGATAGTGTAATGAAAATGGCCTTTGAACATTGAGAATAACGGAATTAAGAGAACTGTAGTGAGCATTTTTATGAGACTACTTTGAGAAAATAGGGGGTGAACTTGATTAGAGGTAGCAACATAACCATTATACTTAATTAACTTGGCATTAACAATATTTTATAAGAGAGAATTACAGAACTTAACAACAGTTGAGTACCAGATTTATGTGGAGCCAGTCCCCCCTCTAGAAGGCTTTTGTATTATAATTAACTTGGCATGAACAATACTTTGTAAGAGAGAGAATTAGAGAACTTGACAACAGTTGAGGCCCGAATGTAATGGAAATGGCTGTTAATCCTCACGGCTCACGGACACCCTATCACCTACAACGGACGTTGGATTATTTACTTATAGAGTCAGGTACCGGACTTGTCGGTCCAATAAGAAAAGGGTAAGAGTGATCGCCGATGAGAGGCGCACTCTAACTGGAACATTCAAGGGATTAGTTGGCTAAGCATGGGCGCCCAAGTGTGAATGGGGTGAGCTCATATAAAAGTCAACTACACCTAAAATTCACTCATTCTCTCATTTATGCAATTGAAGAGTGCTCTTGCTCCATCTCCATCTTCTTCTTCTTCATCTCCTTGTGTGTGTGTATGCATGAGAGAGAGAGACAGAGGGAGAGAGAGAGAGAGAGAGTGTGTGTGTGTGTGCGATCGAGCATTGCGACGACGGCATGTCGGCGGTGAAGCGGTTGATTGTGGTGTAGCGGCGTCTCCTTCTTCTTCGCGGCGAGGAATCCTCCACGACAGCAAGAGTAGAGCGGTGAGTGACACACCATCGCCATCTTTGAGCTTACTAGTTTAGGCTTGTTGTGTGCTTGAGCCATTTGTGGCTCGCACACACTGTATCGGCAAGTTCCTTGCATTGACATGTGCGACATACGTGCACATTTTTTGGGCCGCTGCCGGGGAATTTAATACACTAAGTTTGAATGGCACTATGTGCTTCTTTTGTGGTGCAATTTCAATAGTAGGAAAGGTAAGGAAGGAGGGTGTGTGTGTTGAGAAGAAGGATTTTGTGTTACTAGTGTGTATTTATTTTGTTAATGGAGTTTTCAAAGGTACTGTGTTTTTTCTCTATGTAAGGTGTTAGTATTAAAGTTGTTAGTTCTGTGTAATGTAATGTATAGTAAGTAGGAAGTAGATCTGTGAGAGATAATAGAGTGTGTTAGTGTGTAACAATAGGTGTATTAGTTGGAAGTAAGCAGGTAGAGTGTGTGTGTGCTCTCGCAGGCCGCGACGACCTTATCCTTTTTAAAAAGAAATGTAATTTTTTTAATAAAGGTAGGACCGGGATCGGGAATATCTCCCAGACCCAAGCCCAAGCTCACGCTCACGCTTAAGCATCTATCACCCTTTAAAATTACGAATTTTAGCTTCACACGTAGCTAAAAATTGATTTTTTGAGAACCAACGAAGCTTTAGGTGACCGAACATTGTGTTGTAAAGCACACCGTGACCCTCTGAGTGATACCCTCCTTTTGAGCTATCACACACTTTAATAAAAAAAACTGATCATTAAACAAACATTAAAAACGTAAAAAACACGAGTGAAAACGGACGCTTAAAAAAGTAAGCGGTTAACCTTCGAGGGTATTCGCCGACGCTTGTAGGTTGTCAAAGGCACATGCATCTGCGCTCTGGTCGTGTGCTAGAGACGGAGCAACTAAAGAGAATTTTGACTTACGCGAATTCTCAATATCCACCTACCTTAGGTTCCGAGCCCTCAGCGGGGACCCAAAGTAGTACAAACCAAGACCCGAACATAGCGGCTAGTGACTCTTCCTCTGACTACGACGTCATGGAGGGTTTCCCAATGCCTAATCCCGATAGCTCAAGCCAAGACATGCATGCCATGGGCCCACGGTCCGGGCCGAGCGTGCTTAGCTACTTGAAGGAAACCTTTAGTAGAGCCACTCGCTCCGAACATGGAGCTAATGATGTAAATGAAGGGGGTGGGGAAGTAAATTCTCCATTCATGACCAATGTAGACCCTATGCCCTTAGAGAATATGCATGTGAATACTTCATTCACTGCACCTCCTGAATCTTCAGAGCTATTCCCCTCCGAGGTCATATTACCCGATGTAGAAGCCTTGCCGAAGTGCAAGAGGTTGAGCGGTATATCCTTGCAATGAGGGAAAAGGAAATCGAGAGCTTACGCAAGGCGGAACAACGAAGAGAGTTAAAAGAGAAAGCCCCTATGTCAATATCCTTGCTAAGAGAGCAATCAAGTTCTCCTGACTTAGCAACCGCTAAGGGCCAACCCCCAGAAAGCAACATTGCATCTAGCTCAAAGGACACCCCTAGCACCTCAATTCTAGATGAAGCGTTCTTAAATGAGAACTGAGAGTACGAACTACAAACGGAAATTCTGATTGACCTATACAGATGTCACACCTATCACGTGGGTTGGTTAGATGTCCTACAATCCACAATGGGCGCTACTAGTGTGGAGGATCAACAACAAAGAGTTTGTGAGGTCATCCATAGGGTCATTGAGTTAGAGAGACAAAACAAGGGGATCAACATGCCTTCAACGGGTCTCATGAGATTCTTGGATACAGGAAAGTCTAAAAAACTAACCACATCACAAATGGAGACTCCCTCGGTAAGTCCGATGGATCCCCCGTATGTTGTTTCGCCAGGGGTGTCGATGAAATCCGAGCCCACAAGTTATAGGTTTACCTTTCCAAGTCTAGCTCATCTTTTCCTTGATGACACCACGGCTACCATGCCTACCCCAATGATGGGCATGCCGAGAAACACTCCATGGACCTCATTTGTTAGTAAAGCACTGCTACATGGTAGTTCAATGTCTGCAACAATAACTACAAGTGTGTACCAATCGTATACACCTATGGGTCATCGCACTTATGTAGTCCCTACCCCTCCCATTGTCTCAACTACCTATGCTCCACAACCACAACACCCAAGCTCTTATTTCCATGGGACTATACCGGCTAGCATTAACATGTCACATCCGACGTCTACTATGCCTAGGGCCACACATATGAACTTTGGACCACCACATGGCACAACATCATACCCAACGTGGAACCCAAGGGCTTCCTATGCGCCAAGCCCAATGCCAACACCTACTCCACATGTAGTCTCTGGAGCGCCTTCACCCATGGTGCCTGCTCACTTAGGTGACTTGGCAACATTTGCTCAAGCTATTGGTCGATCTATTGCTGAGAATATGTGTAACACGCCTGATAGAGAGCCTAGAAGTAAGGCAGTACAAATAGCCAAGCTCACACAAATATTTAGCGGAGACGGAGATGTGAGAAGCATATCGAAGTGTTTGAACAAATATGCGATTCTCTAGGAGAACACAATGACCTACATTAGAGTAATGCTTTAAGCCTAACCTTAAGTGGGAAGGAAAGGGATTGGTATAGAACCCTAAGGGTGGAAGAAAAAACGATTTACCCTACTCTTAGGAGACTATTCTTGAAAGAATACATACGAGAGGGAGTGCTTTGGGGTGTAGCCTCTCAGCTCCAGAAAGCCCAATGAGAGGAAGGAGAGTCGGTGAGAGACTTTATTAGTCGCTTGAAGCATTTGAATTCTCGTTGTAATCCAAATGAGCGCTTCAATAATAATCAATTTCTTGATAAGATTCATTAGGGGATCACGACATGAGGATATCTACAATGGCCTAGTCATTAGAGGTATCACCACTTGGGAAGCACTCACCACCAATGCGATCCAATTGGAGGATAATTTAATGATTCAAGGAGAAAGAGTGTCTGTTGAGCCTAAATCTATTAGCTCGCAAGCATCAGGGCATCAGCCAATGACCCTAAAGCCTATTGGTAAGGAGCCAAAGATATCTGAGATGACTTTAGCAAATCTCACCGAGGCTATTCAAGAGAGTCTTAGAGACAATCGTGCTCTGCAAAACAATCATATGTATCCGAGAAGGGAGAAACAATGGTGCTCAGTACGCTATGGACCGCATAGTATCAGTGAATGCCCTACTTTTAGAGTAAAATTCAATGGGAACTGCAATGCATGTGGGAGGTATGGTCATCAAGCTAAGGATTGCATAGTATTTAAGCACGCGATGGCCAATAAACCAACCTTAGCATGGACATACACACCTCGAGTGCCTGCATTGATGTCGGCCCCACCTCTTGAATAAACAGCACAACACATGGTCCCTAGGGCCCAAAATGTTGTTCAAAAAACACCCTTACCACCTCTAGTGCTAGGACCGCAACCACCACGTCCGAGAATCACTTCAGTGAATCAAGTGGGTTGTGAGTCATCTATTGCTTGTTTGGAAGGCTGTGAGGAAGATACCTAATATTGCCTATGGGATGGATGTGCTTGAAGAAAGTCCACAATACTACATGGAGGACTATTGGGGACAAGTCAAACCTGTATATCAAGTAGCTGCTCTTGCTGCAAGAGGCCAAAATATCAATTACACTGCTAAGAGACCACCTCTTCAATGCTATGAGTGTGGAGGCCCACATCGTGTAGCCGAGTGTTCTATTAGGCTACAAAATAATGCCATACTAATGCAAACCAATCAAGCAAGCACGTCTACAATGCCGATACTCATGTTTAATCGATATGGCATAGATCATTTGATTGCCCAATGTCTGAATAATCCAAATGCACCGAAGATCACGCCATTAAACTTGATTGAAGTTACCGAGGAGCCATCACAAAGTACACCTGTGGTACCAGTGAACATACTCACACGATCGATGCTCCAAAAACAAAATTATATTCTTGAGGAAAGAGACACGGCATCAATTGCCCAATCTCAGAAAAAGAAGAAAACACAAAGGAAGAGATCACAAAAAGCAGCTAAGTCAGCAGACCCCAGTTCAAAGACCAACATAGGGACTGGTGACAACCTCGTATATATGAACGACGCTGAAGGGTATTCGGATTCATGTGAAACCATGGAGACCAAAATGATCACTGCAATAGAAACCAATAAGGAAGATCTTCATGAGCCACAATGACCAGGATCCAAGAAGAAGATAAGAACTTATCCAAACCCTACAGAGGAGATTGAGCGAGTCAAGCAATTAAGGAGTTTGGTGTAAGATACCCAAAGGGATATAGAACCAGCACCTAGGTAGATCCAGATTACAGACACCGTGTTCCCTAGGCAAGAACAACCTCACCAAGTCCATAGACCCTTATCCATACCTAGTGTCATCCAAGAAGAAAGTGACTGAAAGTCATGGAAAAGTGGGGGTACTCACTTTTTGATGGAAAGAATGTTTACAGAGGGACTACCTGATCCTATTGAGGAAATGGAGATCCCATCTTCCCCACATCAAGGGATTGAAGTCCAAAAGATGCCGTTAAACATTGCCAAATTGATGGATTTCATGTCTTCAGAAGTTAGAACCACCATCATGTCCAAACTATATAAAGACCCTGAGCTAGTCTCAGCTCTTCCAGCCTTCCTCAATGGAGAACTGAAGTTTGGGCTACCACAATTTGCACAGATGGATGGAGCTGTGGAGATGCCAATAGAGGAGGGACACTTAGATCCACAACCCAACCTGGATGAGAACCTTGTTATAGAAATACCTGTTAACAAGTTGGGACAATACTTTGAGGGTGATGAATCCAATGCGACCATACCAATCACTACTAAGGGATTAACTGTGAAGGGAATCCTTGATGGTGGCACTGGGGTTAGCATTGTGACTTAAAATTGCTCGGAAACTATGGGAAGGCCTCACCTTGCGACCACAACCATAGTAGTGAAGATGGCCAATGGGTCTATCGTTAAACCTATTGGGATGCTAGAAGATCTCAAGATCAAGGTCTTTGGACATAAAATAAGGATTACCTTCATTGTTATGGATTTCTCCAAACACACTATGGCATCGGAGATGATCTTAGGACGCCCTTTCATGAGGGAAGCAAAAATGGTGCATGACTGGTCTAAAAACCATGTCTACTTGCAGTTCCAAGATTTTGTCATTCGAGTGGATCTTGTGACTGGTTGAGCACATCCCCTAGGAAACAGGTTTATAATTGATCATAGATCTGACACCACAGTTCACTCGGCCCCATTGTAGTATTGTTACACGTGGAAAGCGGACACTGATGTTGGGGAAGATTCTCCTTATATGGATGTACTACCTGGGATGACTGAGTCGGACAATGTGGATTGGGTCCACCTAGCAACAACCATAGACACTTTGGGAAACAGGGGGATGACCTGGGTAACACCTGAGGGGGATGAAATGCCACCACTCATACCCTTAAATATGCTAGAAGCAATGCATGTAGCTTTTGACAAGACGCATCCTAATATAACGAAGAAAACATAGAAGTGGGTCCCTAAAGCTTCTTTAGCGACCATAGCTAGTGCTAAAAGACAGAAGCCTTGTAAGAAACGTCCCATTCTCCCCAAGAAATGTAAAGAAATGTTGCGTTGGATTCCTAAAAAACTATTGGAAGCCCAAAGCTACTATGGAGGAAATGATCAAATCTCGGTGCCAAAACGTAAATTGTGCTCTTACTTGTCACCGGGCCCATGTGAGCTCAATCCTGTGGCTCCAAAACGAATTGAAGATCGCGGAAAGGAAAAAATAACGGAATGTTACACACTTGCTCCATACATGCAAGAAAGAGTTTGCACCTCCCATTGTAAGTTCACCACCTACAACAATGTTGCAAATAAAATCATGGGAGAGTACCTTACCACCCTTGCAATTAGATGAAACACATAGGGTGATCGAAAACTATTGGTTAAAGCCTTCACCCATAACAACTTGGAACAATTGGTTTCAAAAGGTGACGACATCATTCCAAAAGGTATGATCTACCCAAGGAAGGGGGGAGTGTTTGCTGACATCCATTATTCACTTGTTTCCCTCTCAACCTTCCTCCCTGACCTCTTAATCTCCAATCTTAGGGAATGTACATATAAAGCCTTATACTCACAAAAACAAGATAAAAAAGTAAAAGAGCAAGAGCCATAACACAAAATCATAAAAACACATTATGCACAAGAACACGACCCTTGTAATATTTTCACTCTAACCATCATCTATTTGCGTGTACAAATATGGCTAGTATGCTAGAGTCATCCACTCCTGCCTTGGGTGAGAGGTACCCTCGTTACTTTTCACAAATGTTTCACATGGTCTTTCCGGTGCTTGCATGTGAATGGGATTTGGTAGGTACGCTAGCATGTGAGAGGAATTTTGAGGAGTTAGAATGGCGGATACGTCTCTTGACCACGACTGATCCATAATTAGTAGAGAGCGTTTCTCCCATTGCACAAGCCTACCCTTTTGACCAAGATGACTATAGGCGCCTAGTGACCTTCTTAGTAAACATGGGTACCATGATGAAGAAGAAGATTTACATGACTACACAGATGGCACATATGGTCTCATGGATGATGACTTTGTTTATCTCTACGATGAGGATAGGGGTTTAGCCTTAGGGTTTCCCCCAATCTCTACAATATCCTATTCCCTTGACTCTCTAAGGAGAGTGCAAATAATTAGGTTAGGGTTCCTTATGTTTTTTTGTTGTGTTCAATAAGTGTTGGTACCTTTTCCCACTAATGTGCCTCCTAGAGGTATTCTTTTTGTTTCCTGGTGTGTACAAGAACGTGTTGCTGTTGTTAGGATTTGGATCTTCATGGAATCTTTCTCTCGTTCACACTTCAAATCAAGTGAGACCATCAACACAAACAGGTGTTTCTTGTCCATTAACATTGCCCCTTATCTTTTTGCATCCTATTTGTCTGCTTTAATTTTGATTGGTAGCATAATATTCAACGCATTTCTTTGGTATCAAACATTAAATTCAATGTAATTTTTTGTCATAAGCACTTGTCTAGGTTTGAAAATCAAGCAGTCCGACTAAGCTAGTTTAACCAAGCTAGGTGTTAGAGATCTTCTCTTAATACCATGGGGAATGGCTTCCTAATTATCAATGGTTACTTAGGTTCTTAATTCGATTTAGGCAGCATTGTGTAAAATATACTTGGGCTTTCTATTGGGCTTAGTCCCTATTGACCTTTAGCTTAAGTATTATAAAGGGAGTTTACTAGTGTGATGATCCTGGGGAGGGTAACAGTGTTATATGACCCCCAAAGTTACAAAATTAAAATGTTAAAAACGAACAAAAATAAAAATAAAAAAAAATCAAAGTGCCACAATGTAAAATCTTAAGCTGGAAGAGAAATCTCAGCTTGATTGGGTACTTCACTCACATGTATCGCCTATGGTACTAGAGTCCTAGAGGTTCCCAGTGTGGGCGCTTTTCCTTGAAAAGCAAAAAACCCAAGGCATACAAAATAAGCACACACATCAAAATTGAATCACTGTGAAAAGACTTAGGGGGGGTCAAAGAAAAGGTAATCAGTCAAGCGATGATTTCATGAGAAATTCCTTTTATCGTAGCTTAACTACAAGGTCTTCTAAGTATAGCCTCTAGTCAGCCCTCGAACATGAAATACTTGGCTCTCGTGATTAAACCACTTAATTGACCAGAGAAAATTAAGAAGCTTACCCATGGTATTAATAGTCGATCTCTAGTGCCTTTCGACCGTTAAATTAGCGACCCCAGACTTGTTTAGTTTTTGACCTTCCCAGTTGTTTATGCATTTGATTATATTGCAATTTAATGTTGCTGACAAAAGGTTTAAAATTCTGTTACCAATCAAATTGTCTGCGTACAACTTCATATGCTTTTTAATTGTATATGAGAATGCAATTACTATGCCAATGTTGTTTGACTGAAGAAGGCTAAGGACATTCATCTCAAATGCTCTTCCACCTCGCCGAACGCGCTATAACTCAATAGCTTCCGAGGACGGAATCTACATCAGAAAGGGGGGCATGTTAATCCTCATGGCTCACGGACACCCTATCACCTACAATGGACGTTGTATTATTTACTTGTAGAGTCGAGTACTGGGCTTGTCTTTCCAATAAGAAAAGGGTAAGAATGATCGCCGATGAGAGGCACACTCTAACTGGAACATTCAAGGGATTAGTTGGCTAAGCATGGGCGCCCAAGTGTAAATGGGGCGAGCTCATATAAAAGTCAACTAAACCTAAAGTTCACTCATTCTCTCATTTGTGCAATTGAAGAGTGCTCTTGCTCCATCTCCATCTTCTTCTTCTTCATCTCCTTGTGTGTGTGTGTGTGTATGCCTGAGAGAGAGAGAGAGAGAGAGAGAGAGAGAGAGAGAGAGAGAGAGAGAGAGAGAGAGAGAGAGTGTGTGCGATCGAGCATTGCGACGACGGCACGGCGACGGCGGTGAAGCGGTTGAGCACGGTGTAGCGGCGTCTCCTTCTTCTTCGCGGCGAGGAATCCTCCACGACAGTAAGCGTAGAGCTGTGAGTGACACACCATCGCCATCTTTGAGCTTACTAGTTTAGGCTTGTTGTGTGCTTGAGCCATTTGTGGCTCGCACACAATGTATCGGCAAGTTTATTGCATTGACACGTGTGACATACGCGCACAATGGCCTATGAACTTTGAGAATAGTGGAATTAAGAGAATTCAAGTGGGCATTTTTGTGAGATTACTTTGAGAACATAGAGGGTGAACTTAATTGATGGTAGCAACATAAACATAGTACTTAAATTAATTTGGCATGAACAACACTTTTGCAAGAGAGAGAGTATTAGAGAACATTACAATAATTAAGGACCGGATTTACTTGGAGCCGTTCTGTACCCCCCTCCAAAAGACATTTGTATTATACATTCTCCTATCAAGAGAGCCTTTATACAATACAATCTTTGTGTTCCTTGTGACCTAGGCGATGCAATGAAGATGGAAAGCTTCATGCATCTGGCAAGTATACCATAAACTTTGCAAAAAGCATTAACTATCCCAAGCCTCAGTCCCAAGGCCTCTGTCATAAAATCTAATATTTAACAAGCCCAAATTATTTTCTCGTATTAAACTGATCATTTAATGTGGGAGGATAAATGGGAACAAGGGTTACGATATAGACATGTGCTTATAGATCTATCCCAACACGGGGCCAATGGTACATGGGCCCAAATGAGAGATGGTCTATCATAGAGCAAGGCTAACCAATGGAGCATAAGACCTTAGGGTTAGCTTCATTGAAGACCTCCAATAATTAGTGAAAGGTCCTTTGACCTTAGGTAAAGTGCTTGTCATGCTTGATGACTTAGGTTCTTGAGGTGCCTGATGACTGAGATGATTGAGGTGCTTGATGATTGAGATTCTTGAGGTGCTTGTCATGCTTGAGATGCTAGGGTTGTACTTGAGGTGAGAACCCAACCCAAGCTTGAGGGGCTTAAGGGCCAAGCTTGTCGTCAGAACCGGGCCCAAGGTTGAGTGGCTTGAGGTGTGCAAAAGTCAATCCCAATCCCTACAAGGAGGGGGCGAGCCCTACAAGAGGGGGATGAGAGAGAACACACACACACACACACTCACACTCACACTCACACAAGGCATGCTTGGTACAAAGAAAGCAAAAGGGACACTTGTCAAGTTCCTCCTCATGTTGCCCTCATGGTGTGCCTGAAGCCTATTGGTTGGCCACCCAAGGGGTCCAATGATAATTTAGGGGATTTAATTAATTGATTTTGCATTTATCAAGTCCTCTCTCTCAAAGGAGAAAGTGGGACACTTGTCCCAAGGCTACCCTTGTTGCTTGGTATGACTCCTGCTTATGATTGGCTAGGCCTGGAGGGGTTCAATGAGCTTCAAGCATGAGCTACAAGGGGGGGTCACCAAAGCAAGTAGGGGGCTTGCTTAGGGGGGTATACTCTCCTACACTCTCTCTCTCTCTCTCTCTCTCTCTTTCTCTCTCTCTCATTGTGTGGAGTGCAAAGTGCAAGAGCTCATTCTCCTTCTCCAAGCAAGAAGAGAGGTTGAGAGCCTGCACCAACACTCTTGGCTATGGAATGCAAATCCAACCAAGAGCCATGCTTCAATGCTTAAGCTTGCCATCTTCTCCATCTTCATTACTATGCTATTATGTATGCTAGCAAGAAGAGTGATGATAAGTGAGGAACTAATACTTTCTCCTATGAAATGTTTCTTCTGCCTCTTCCCTACCCTCATTCCTTGCTAGCTCTCTCCACCTTCGAAGGTGTTTGAGATCTTGGGGCTGAGGCTTGGGATAGTTAATGATTTCCTCAAAGTTTATGTTATGCTCGTGATGCATGAAGCTTTCCATCTTCATTGCATCACCTAGGTCACAAGGAACACAAATATTAAAAAGTCTCTCTTGATGGGACAAATAATAATACAAATGCCTATTGGAGGAGGGACCGGCTCTACATAAATCCGGTCCTCAACTGTTGTCATTTTTCCTAAATTCTCTCTCTTGCAAAATTATTGTTCATGCCAAGTTAACTAAATGCTATGTTTATGTTGCTACCATCAATTATGTTCAACCTCTATGCTCACAAAAGTACTCTCTCTAATTTTCGTTATTCTCAAGTTAATAGACCAACTCCATTACAACCTCAAACACCTTCGAAGGTGGAGAGAGCTAGTAGGGAATGAGGGTAGGGAACAGGAAGAAGAATCATCCATAGGAGAAAGAAACAGTTTCTCACTTATCATCACTCTTCTTGCTTAGCATAGCATAATAGCATAGTAATGAAGATGAAGAAGATGGCAAGCTTAAGCATTGAAGCATGGCTCTTGGTTGGATTTGCATTCCATAGTCAAGAGTGTTGGTGTAGGCTCTCCACTTCTCAATAATCTTGGAGAAGGAGATGGAGATCTTGCACTTTGCACTTCACACAATGAGAGAATGTGTGTGTGTGTGTGGGAGATTCTACCCCCCTCTCATGCTTGGTCCACCTCTCTCTCTCTCTCTCTCTCTCTCTCTCTCTCTCTCTCTCTCTCTCTCTCGTATTATTGAATTATTTCATTTGGACATGTGGCCTCTTTTTCCTCTTTGAGAGAAAGAACTTAATTATATATCTTTATGCATCTAAATTCTCATTGGACCCCTTTAAAACCTATCCAATAGGATTCAAGCGCATCATGAGGGCCACGTTGGTACAGCCAAAATTTGTCGACTCTAGAAGGTGGCATGGACAGATATGTGCAGGCTAGAAAAATCTTGGCAAAAGGAAGGGGCAACTAGGAAGATCATGGGGTGACAAGTATCAGCGGGAATGTATGCCTGACGTGGTCTATAGGCCAAGGAAGGCTCCATGGGGGGCTAATTGGGGAATCCAATGAAGGAGATGCAAAGTGCAGTTTTTTTGGTCCAGTAATGTAGAGCTCGAAGTGCTGAAGGAGCAGGTCCAAACGGCTCATCAAATTGAGCTACGGAGCCCAAGTTATTGAAGGATGAAGGTTCAGGGTGTTGCAGATTTTTGCCAGACAGGGCAGCCCTGTCTTCTCGGATTGCAAATCGGAGCTCGGGTTAGCAAGATATAGTCAATTGAAGTTTTTTCGGGGGCCATTCTGAGCCCACTTGCCCGCATTGGGAAATGCATGATTTGGTGTTTTCATGAGCTTGCCATGTTTTTGGTACATAGTATGCCGCATATGATGCTAAAAGGAAGTGACTACACATCAAACGGAGTCCGGAGCGGGGAGATGCTAGAGTCGAAAGATGAGGTGCACTTATCTGGATTGGATTGTAGATGATTTCATCAGCTGTTTGTGGCCTTGATTTGAGGGATTAGAGAACTGAAAAAACAATGAAGTCGGGTGGGTTTGCAGTCGACAACGTGGAGTCATGCCCGGGATTTGCAGTCTGGAAACCCGACACTGGAGCCATAAATGGCAGGCCTTGCAAACTAGAGGGAAGAAGGTTTTGGTTAAAGAGGGTTTTCGTTTTTTTCAAAGGCCTTAAAAGGCTGGAGTATTGTAGTGCTACCATGTGGCCTTGCGAAAAACGCACATGGGGTAGCGGGCTACCGAAAGGTGGACTATAAGACCGGCCCGTGGCCATTCAAAGTGCATCAAGAGGGGAGAGAAGCTCCCGTGTGGCGCGAGCTATGGGGGAAGTGTGTGGCGGCATTGTTGGCACTGTGCCTAGTGGCGCGGGGCTGAGGCTAGTAGTGGTGGCTGCTGCGCAGTGTGTGTGCCCGTCGGTGGTGGTCCAATTCTTTGCGATAGTGATGACGTGGTAGTGCCGCTAGGGGCATGTGCCCACGGCCGTTGAAACACCAATTTTTGAAGATAGCCTCCCCCCCCCCCCCCCCGCCCCCCCAATAGCGACATCTCTATTGCTTGGGAGGGGATGTTTGCTCCAAAACGAGGGATGTGTCTCATGGCAGAGAGAGGAGAAATCTGAGGAATTTAAGGGGCTTAGCCCGCCACAAGAAGCAGTGAAAAGGAGAAAGCGAGAGCATGCCCAAGGGGAGTCCAAGTGCAAAGTTGGCAAGTTGAGCAAACAAGGCAAAGTGGGCACCATGCAGATACCCTAACACCAAGAAAATGCCAAGTGGTAGCCATGCAATGAAAATTTCTAAAAGAAGCTCCAGTTAAGTTGTACGAGCTAGATGGCTCATGTTTTTCTTCATTTTTAGCATTAGCCAAGCCTTATAAAAGGAGGGAGGAGTGATGTTTCAAGTGCTTTTTTGCTAGAGGGAGTGATTAAAGGTTTTCAAGTCTGTGGAGTTGCATACTCTACTGTACTACCCCCCTATGTAGTAATACCAAATATTTGCCCCTACTTCTTGTGTTGCTTCTCCCCATTCCCCTCCTTTCCTCTTGCTCTGTGTGTACTTGCCGGTGTTTGCAGAGGGTTTGCCTGCAACTTGAAGGGTGTCACTAAGAGGGTAGAATTGGGGTGTTTTGTGAGTCGGAAAGGGTGACTTGAGTAGTGTGGGTGTGTTTATGCTGAAGGGTGTTTCTTGCAAGGTGTGAGGCGGTAAAGTGGGATTGTTAGTGCAAAGTAGTGGAATCCCTGGGCTATAGAGAGGAAAACATTTTGTGTGCAAGGTGTGTTTCCTATTCCCCCTCTCCATCTTCTGGTGCCCCCACGAAGGAGCAGTTGATTGCTCGTCGGTGTTGATCAAAGACGGTTGTTTCCATGAAGGAGAGATGGCATCACATAGTTATGGACCAGTTTTCACCGGAGAAGAAGATCCGGAAGAGTGGATGGTCGATTTCGAGTTGTATATGCTATCACTGCATATGCCAAATGAAGATAGCAAAATGCAAAAAATTCCATTGTTGATGCAGGTAAGAGCAAAGACATGGCTCTATGCTTTGGAAGGAGAGCCAAGACTTATGTGGCCGGAGTTGTGGGCCCGTTTTCTACAAGATTTTCAAAAAGAGGTATCTCCTGTCGATTTGGATGCAAGGTTGAAAAATTTGAAGCAGGACGTGAATGAGGAATTTGGTGTCTTCCTCGCCTGCTTCGAAGAGTGCTGGAGGGACTTTGCAGTGGCCATGCAATTGGTCAATGGTGTGAGTACTTTAAATTGGAAAAGTTTATGGCTTGTTTGCATCCCAAAGTTCGTGAAAAGGTGGATTTCGAGGGCTCGGAGAATTACAATGGGGCTATCGCTATTGCATGGTCTAAGAGCCGTAAAATAAAGAAGAAGATGCGTTGGGGTACGAAGCAATGGGTCGCAATCTGACCTCAAATCCGAGAGAAGAAGTTCAAATGGAGAATCTGCCCAATCGAGGGGTAGCAACAGTTCTTCAACAATGGGTACGTATAGTTCAAGATTTGCATGAGAAAATGCAAGAGTTGCGTTTAAGTGTTATGGACAGAGGTCAAGCAAGGACAAGAAGAGTTAGGGCTAGGCAACTGCCTGACAGGTGTTACAACTTTGGAGAGGAAGGTCACTATGCACCCGATTGCCCTCACCCCCAAGGGAAAGGAGTGGCATGTATCCTCTGTTTGGTCAAGGCAGGGGTCAGACACAATTTAATGGCCAAAAGGAGCAGCAATCAGTTGAAAACCAAGCATATGAAGCTCCATCAGGTAATGATGAAGTACAAAGGGTTTACATTATTGGTGTTGACAGGAAGGAGGTTGACATTATGGCCAACAAAAGAGCACAAGGTGAAAGAGAGACCGAGACAGAACATGAAACTAGAGCAAAGAAGGGGAAAGAAAAGGTGAATGAAGGTAGAGAGCATCCAAAGTCAAGCAGAAGAAGGCAAAGACGAAGAATTACTCAAAAGGATTTTCAGTTGGGGTGCGGTAATCCGGAGTATGATCTCGTAAGAGATGTTCAAAATCAAAAGGCTAACATCACTTTTGGGTAGCTGCTTGCATTAAACCCTAAGTTAAGAAGGAAGTGGTCAACCAGTGTCAGTACGAGGCTTCCTTGAGTGGAAGGCGATGTGCATACGGTACAGAATCTAGCCTTAAGGGTAGGGAGTCCAACCGATGTGCTTCCAATGGTGGACGTTTTGCTTGAGAAGAAGAAGCACGTTCAAGCCTACATTGATGGTGGTACCCAAGTCTATGTGATTATTGAATCTGCTATGAGGGATATTTGCAGTAAAGTTGTTGTCAGGTCCAATGTGCGAATGAGGATGGCCAACCATGCCAAAGCTCGGTGTTTAGGAGTGGCACAATATGTGAAGGTAAAGGTTATGGGAGTTGAATGCTTAATTGATTTTTTTGTCATGAAAGCAGGAGAAAACACTTATCCAATTATATTGGGGAGGCCATGGTTGTTGGCAATTGGAGCCAAGCAAGATTGGGATACCATGGTGTTTACTTTGCCGGATCGAGAAAATGGAGGATAGATTGTGTTGGATCTAAAGACCAAGGAGAGCCGTTTTCATCCATCAGCCAAGGGAGATAATTGAGACTTCATCACCAGTTATGAGTACGAAACTGAGTCTACTTATGATGAAGGGTTGACCAGTGTCAAAGAGGAGGAGAGTGACGAGGATTTATTGAAGTTGGATACAGATTTATTCAGAGTCACAGTAGACTCTACCATTGCAAGGAAAGATATCCAAGTTCCTGTTTGTAGTCTGAAGGCTAAAGAGGTGGAAGATATGCTAGGTACAGATTTAAAAAAGTAGGAGAAGGAAGGTTATATGGACCTATGTGCATCCTATCTCGACCTATTTGCGATAGAGTATAAAGATCTGAGGGTAGCTAAAGGAGTGGAGCATTAGATCCTACTTAAAGAAGGATACAGGCCAAAAGCACAGAATCTCAAGAGGTTGGGAGATATTCAGAAGGAGGCTCTATGGCAAGAGATTAACAAGTTGGTCAAGGCAGGTATTATATATCCAGTAAAAGAGTCTGAGTGGGTCTCTCCTGTTGTCATTACCCCGAAGAAAAATGGAAAATGGCGAGTATGTGTAGACTAAAAGCCTTTGAATGTTGCGACCAAGCGGAATCATTACCCTCTGCCCTTCCAGGATGAGATTTTAAACCAGGTGGCCGGACATGAATGCTATTCCATTATGGATGGTTTTTCAGGATATTTTCATATTGGTATTGCTTTGGAGGACCAATTAAAGACTACCTTCATTTCTCCATGGGGTTGCTTTGCCTACCGCAAGATGTCTTCTGGAATGGTGAATGCATATGCGACATTTCAAGATTGGATGAACAAGGTGTTTGGGCCAGTTCATCAGAGTGTTTATGGATGATATTGGTTGCTATAGTTCCAAGGCAGAACATTTGTCCAAGTTGAGGCTATGTTTTCAAAGGCTAGATGAAGAAGGAGGTCAATTGAATCCAAAGAAGTGCAAGCTAGCACAACGAAGTATTTATCCCGCTTCTTTTGGATGTTGTCTCAATATGTATACCCTCTTTAGAAAAGGGATTTCAATGGGATGAGGAAGCTCAAGAGGCATTTGACAAAGTGAAAGGTATTCTATGTCAACTACCTACAATGTGCCCTCCTAACCATGAGGATGATTTTTATATTGCTATGACGGTGGGAATGGTGGCTATTGAAGCAATATTTCTACAAAAGGTGGGGAGGAGTTATAAACCTATTTACTTCAAAAGCAGGGTCATTAGTCCAAGGGAAGCTACTTATACGGAGGTGGAACAGTGAGTGATGGCTTTGGTATTTGCCTGCAGAAAATTCAAAGTGTATTTGATTGTTCAAAAATTTATGTGTTGAGTGACTGTTAACAATCTTTTACCTGAAGTGGTGCTACATTGGAAGCCAGGGAAACGAATCCTGAAGCGGGTGATAGAGTTTCAAGGGTTTGAGTTTGAGTTCAAAGTGGATCACACGAGACGGTCTCATTTGGCGGATATCCTAGTCAACAAGAAGATCAAATTACCAATTTATCCAAGAGGTAGTGCGAGAGGAAGATAAGGAGGAGCCTGACTTGGAAGGGGCCTTCACTATGTGGTTTGATGGTGCTTACATAAGGGTAACACAAAAAGCAAGTGGAGGTGTGGTCATTCAAGACCCGCACGTCACATTTATTTTTTCCAAAGCTTACGACTTAAAGGAGGTGCATACCAACAATGAGGCGGAGTATCTTACTCTGCATCTGGGACTCAAGCAGTGCACTGAGTTTGGCATATGAAGGTTAGTAGTAAAAGGTGATGCTCTACTAGTTGTCAAACAACTTTTGGGCCAATGGCAGATAAAGAGGGATTCTCTCAAGAATTGGTTTTTCTCCATAAAGAAGCTATTGGAGTTTTTTGAAGCAGTGCAGTTCAAACATGTGAGAAGAGAGCAAAACCAGGAAGCAGATCGGTTGGCTAGCAGTCATGTTCAGACATGTGTCGAGTTTGTATGTGGGACCGGCTACTTATGCAGGTAGAGAGACTTTGAAGGATATTTATGATTTCTTGAGTACAGGTCAATGTTCAGAAGGGCTTTCCAAGCTACAAAAGATGAGAGTTGTTCAAAGAGATCAAAACTTCACTCTGATTGGAGATGATCTTATGATGCACGGTAGAGATGGGGTGCTACCTCGAGTCCTTTACAAGGAGGAGGTCAGTATGGTATTGGAGTAATGCCACGAAGAAAGTGGGCATCAGGGTAAGAGTCAAGTCTTGTTTTGTATCTTAAGAAGTGGGTTTTGGTGGCCTTCTGTTGTGCGAGATGTGCATTATTGGTGCAAGACGTGTTATCAGTGCCAAGTGATGGGTGAAAGACGACTGGTAGTTGAGCAGCAAGGGGCTATCATAGCACATGATGATTTTGAAAAGTGGGATGCAATTGGTCCATTGTCCAAGTCAGCCAGCGGTAAGAAATATGTGGTAGTGGCCATAGACTACCTTACCCGGTGGGTCGAGGCTAAAGCGGTCAAAGAGGTAAATGCACATACTGTTGCTTAGTTTGCTTTTGATTGAATATGTTGTCGTTTTGGGGTGCCTTGGGGCACTTATATCGGATAGAGGACAAGGGTTCAGAAGTAAGTTGGTGCGTGCCCTGGTGGACAAATTGGGGATTCAACACCGATTTTCATCTCCATACCATCCACAGTGCAATGGTTTGGTGGAGAGTGCCAATGGGCAGATAGTCAAGATGCTTATAAAGTACATATCTACCAGCAGGTTGAAGGGTGGGAATCTAACCTTGGCAAATGCCTATAAGGACTTCCTATAAGGTGGATACCAACTTTACTCCATATGAGTTGGTATATGGCAAGGAAGCAATATTACCTGTGCATGTGCAATTAGGGGCTCTCAAAGGTTTGTGGAAAATCGATAAGACTCATCAAGATGTTTTGCAGGATAGGATTACAAGTCTTGAAACTTTGAGGATGGATCATGAGGCAACGGTAGATTTTTATGTGAAGCAGCGAGAGAAAAGAGTAGCAAAGTTCAACCACCATTTGCCAGCAAAGCTGATTGATAAGGGCGATCTAGTGATGAAGTACGAGAGCTATCTTGACTTCACCTTTCAAAAGAAGTTCAAAAAAGTGGACGGGACCTTACAAGGTTCATCAAGTTTTTCCCAATGATACTTATGCATTAATAAGGATGGATGTTCGTTTTCTCAAACACAGGGTTAATGGTCTACGTCTCAAGCTCTATTTTGAGAGAGAGTTGGTGCCAGCAGTGCATCAGGTTCTTATGGAGGGGGTTGGGCAACCAACCTAAGCAATGTTTCCATATGTCAGGAATAAAACTGTGTACATACGGTGAAGGTTTTTTGAAGTTTCTCATAGTGTGTTCAATGTTTGCAGTTTATAAGGTGATCAAGCTCTTATGTGGTTGAGCATAAATTCTCAACTAGGGGGTGGGCAATGATGGTACAGCCAAAGTGTGTCGACTCTAAAAGGTGGCATGGACAGATATGTGCAGGCTAGCAGAAGCTTGGCAAAAGAAAGGAGCACCTAGGAAGATCATGGGATGACAAGCAGCAGCGGGAATGTATGCCCAATGTGGTCTATAGGCCAAGGAAGGCTCCATCAAGGGCTAATTGGGGAAGCCAATGAAAGAGATGAAAAGTGTAGTTTTTTGGTCCAGTAATGTAGAGCTTGAAGTGCTAAAGGAGCAGGTCCAAACGGCTCATCAAACTAAGCTACGGAGCCCAAGTTATTGAAGGATGAAGGTTCAGGGTGTTGCAGATTTTTGCCGGACAGGGTAGCTATGGACAGGTGGCCCGGCTAGGTGTCAAAGGATATATGTGTAGTGCCCAATCATGGAGCATACTTGTCTTCTCGGATTGCAAATTGGAGCTTGGGTTAGCAAGATATAGTCAATTGAAGTTTTTTCGAGGGCCAGTTCTGAGCCCACTTGCCCGCATTCAGAAATGCACCATCTGGTGTTTTCATGAGCTTGCCATGTTTTTGGTACATAGTATGCAGCATATGATGCTAATAGGAAGTGACTGCACATCAAACGAAGTCCGGAGCGGGGAGATACTGGAGTTGGAAGATGAGGTGCACTTATCCGGATTGGATTGCAGATGATTTGATCAGCTGTTTTTGGCCTCGATTCGAGGGATTAGAGAACTAAAAAAACAATGAAGTCAGGTGGGTTTGTAGTCAACAACATGGAGTCATGCCCGGGCTTTGCAGTCTGGCAACCCGACACTGGAGCCATAAATGGCAAGCCTTGCAAACTGGAGGGAGGAAGGTTTTGGTTAAAGAGGGTTTTCATTTTTTTTCAAAGGCCTTAAAAGGCTGGAGTATTGTGGTGCTGCCACGTGGCCCTGCGAAAAACTCACATGGGGTAGCCGGCTACTGAAAGGTGGACTATAAGACCTGGCCCGTGGCCATTCAAGAGGGGAGAGAAGCACCCGTGTGGCGCGAGCTATGGGGGAAGTGTGTGGCGGTGTTGTTGGCGCTGTGCCTGGCGGCACGGAGCTCAGGCTGAGCGGTTTTGGCCGGTAGTGGTGGTTGCTGCGCAATGCGCACGCCCACCGGTGGTGGTCCGATGCTTTCGGACAGTGATGATGTGGCAGTGCCGCTTGGGGCACGTGCCCACGGCCGTTGAAACACCAATTTTTTTATGAAAGCATCCCCCCCCAATAGCAACATCGCTATTTCTTGGGAGGGGATGGTTTGCCCCAAAATGAGGGATGTGTCCCACGACAAAGAGAGAAAAAATTTGAAGAATTTAAGGGGCTTAGCCCACCACAAGAAGCGGTGAAAAGGAGAAAGAGAGAGCATGCCCAAGGGGAGTCCAAGTGCAAAGTTGGCAAGTTGAGCGGACAAGGCAAAGTGTGCACCATGCAGATACCCTAAAACCAAGAAAATGCCAAGTGGTAGCCATGCAATGAAAATTTCTAAACGAAGCTCCAGCTAAGTTGTATGAAGTAGATGGCTCATGTTTTTTTTCATTTTTAGCATTAGCCAAGCCTTATAAAAGGAGGGAGTACTTCTTGTGTTGCTTCTCCCCATTCCCCTTCTTTCCTCTTGCTCTTTGTGTACTTACCGGTGTTTGCAGAGGTTTTGCCTGCAACTTGAAGGGTGTCACTAAGAGGGTAGAATTGGGGTGTTTTGTGAGTCGGAAAGGGTGAGTTGAGCAGTGTGGGAGTGTTTATGCTGAAGGGTGTTTCTGCAAGGTGTGAGCGGTAGTTTGATATACTAAAGTGGGATTGTTAGTGCAAATTAGCCAATTTGAAGGTGTTATTAGAGAGATTAGGGTGATGTGGAATCTCTGGGCTATAGAGAGGCAAACATTTTGTGTGTTGGGTGTGTTCCTTATTCCCCCTCTCCAATTGTGGAGGATTATTTGAACATGTATCTTTTATGCTTCTTAAGTCATTTGGTTTGAATTGAATACTTCAAGCATTTAGTCAATCAAACATGGAAACCGTTGATGCCTCTTGAGAGTTTATCTTTGAATTGAACACTTCAAGAACCTTAGTCATTTTAACCATAAAAATCACCTCAAGATTTGGGCAAGGTTCCCACAAACATCTTAAGCACTTTAGTTAACAAACCGAGAAGCACCTCATGCTTGGGTAGGGTTCCCACCTCAAGGTCATCCCTAGCTTGCCTAAGGGCAAAGGACCTTTTAACACTAACTTTTGGAGGTCTTTAATGAAGCTAACCCTAAGGTCTTTAAGCTCCATTAGGTAGCATTGCTCTTTAATATACCATCTCTCATTCGGACCCCTTTAGCCCTTGCTCCGTGTTGAGACATATCCATAAGCACATGTATTTATTCTAACCCTTGTTCCCGTTTATTCTTCCACATTAAATGATCAGTTTAGTATGAGAAAATCATTTGGGTTGGATAGATATTAAATTTTATGACATTACCTCTCTCTTGAAATCATAGTCATCCTCGACTATGAGGTAGAAGAGATAAAGCCTTAGTCATTGAGTCTACGTTTCTTAGCGGGTAGAGTATCCCTTTTCACCGTGCGGCATCATTCCAGAATGGATGACTAGTCCATTTGGTGCTTGGGAGACGTAGCTACTACAAGCATGTCTGCTCTTTAGTCCATATCATACTCCCAAAGTAGAGGTGACAAATTCTACTTGGTGTTTGAGTGACGTCCCCATCACAAACATGATTCTAAGCATGCATAGTATTTAAATTTGTGCACAAAAAAGGATTGGTCTTATAAGACAAAAAAATTGTTCATTTAGAAAGCATTTACATTTGCTTACTCTAGTGCAACATTGTGAGCATTGACAAGGTTCATACTATCCTTAAGCTGTATTCCTTGCATCCATCTAGCATCTTCAAAAGGATATTTTTTGAACTTAATACGATATAGTCAGATAATCTTACCATGCCATACTACCTTGTCTTCATGCCGAAGGATAGCTTCGGGTTGTAGCACCTCTTCTTGGTCTTCGATTTTTGGAGAGTCTTCAATAATTGGTTCTCTGGGTGGCTCTCCTTTGTAGGGCTTAAGTAGGCTCACATGAAAAGCATTGTATATGAGCCAATGGTTGGGAACCTTGAGTTGTAAGACATGTCATTGGTTGGCTTCAAGATTTGAAAAGGACCATAGTATCTTTCTGCTAATTTAGCATAATACTTTTGATGGTTTGTAGGATTTTTGCCCGTCATTTGCCTCAATCGAGCCTTGGGAAACTTAAGTAAGATCCAATCATTTTCTTTGAACGTTAAGGCCCTTCTGTGCTTGTTAGCAACAACTTTTTGCCTTTGTTGAGATATGGATATAGCCTCCTTAACCTTTGAAAAGATTCTTGTAGGTCATGGCTATACTCATCAGCAGCGAAGATCTTCCCGTGTACTTTAAGTAGCAAGGGACTTTTAGGTCTTCCATCTATGATCTCAAAAGGCGCTTTTCCCATAGTAGTATGGACAGTATTATTGTAGCATACTCTACAAGGGGTAAGTACTTGTCCCATTGTGAGCTTGATCTACTTCTGTAACATAAGTCTTTAGTAGATCGAGTATTGTAAGCTTGGCTATCTCACTCTGGCCATCTGTTTGTGGGTGATAGGCCGATTAGAAATTCAATCTTGTACCTAAATTTTCAAACAAACCTTTTCAAAAATTACTGGTCATTCTACGACCTCTGTCTGACACGATGGATGTTGGTAATCCATGGTGTTTGAAAATATGAGATATGAAGATGGTTGCCATTTGGTGTGCCTGAATAGTCTTTTTGACAGGAATAAAGTGTGCTTGCTTGCTAAACCTGTCGACGATTTTCCATATTCCCGTATTCCCATGGATAGCCTTGGGTAATCCAAAGATAAAATACATGGATATACTCTTCCATGGTGAATTAGGGATTGGCAATGGCTAGAGTAATCCAAGTTGCTTCCCTCTATCATACTTAGTTTTTTGGCATACCACACATTTTGAAACATACTCTTGTATGTCCACTTTCATGGTAGACCAATAGACGTACGTCTCTACTCCTTGAAGAGTAGGTTGAATGCCTCTATGCCCCACATAGGGAGGAGCATGGGATTCATACATGAATTTCTTACGAAGGGAGTGGGTAACACATAGCCTATTTCCATGGAGAAAATAACCATTCTGCAATGTGAATGGTTCCTTTTTCTTCCCCAAAGCAAGGACTGACATTACATCTTTAAAGTCAGGGTTAGTAGCATACTCATCTATCATAGAAGATAGATCATTGTGAGTTGCTATAGACACAACATTGACTTTTGGTCGTTGTGAAAGTGCACCAACCACTTGATTGTGCTTACCATCAATGTGAGCAATATGAAAATAAAATTGCAAAAGAAAAATTTTCCGCCTCATTTGTTTATCAGAAAGCTTGGTTTGCGTCATGAAGTACTTAAGACTTTGGTGGTCTGTTGGTAAAATGAATGGAGTCCCCAATAAATAGTGCTTCCATGTGTCTAGGGCATATAGAAAAGCTAAAAGCTCTTTCTCATAAATTCCCAAGACCCGCTCATCCGTATTGATCCTTCACCTCTCATATGCTATGGCATGCCCTTCTTGAACCAAGACTGATCCAAGGCAATCACCACACAAGCATCACATTGGACCTCAAATGGATTTGAGAGATCCAAAAGCATGAGAACTAGTTGAGAGGTAAGCTTCTCTTTGAGCTTGTCAAAAGCATTTTGCTCCTTAGCAGTTCATGAATACTTAACATTCTTCTTTGTTAAGTCATGTAATGGTCCTGCTATTTGAGAAAATTTTTCTATGAAGCATCTATAGTATGCACACATACCAATAAATCTTCTCAGTTCATGTAGATTCCCTGGATTAGGCCATGATTTTATTACCTCTAACTTCGATGGATCCATACTGATACCATCTTGAGGAATACTATAAACTAAGTATTGAATCTCTTGAAGGAAAAATTTGCTTTTCTTTGGGTTGAGAAAAAGCTTGTTCTCCCTCAATGTTGACCTAAAAGGTTTTTGTTTAAATGAACAAAGTCTTTGTCTTACAAGACTCTCTTTTTCTTTATTGTGCACAAATGTCAATGAGTATGTATGCTTAGGATCATGTTTGTGGAGACGATGTCTCCCGAACACCAAGTAGAGCTTATCACTCTACGGACTAATGCGTAGACATGTTTGCGTTAGCTAACTCT